>NC_083323.1:61336125-61985151 GCF_963455315.2 Globicephala melas | reverse complement strand
ATTGTTTCGAATGAACTTAAAGACAGCTAAGCACTACTAGAGAGCCATCTTACGGAAAAAAACAAACGAACCTTTTGGCCACCCAGTACTTAAAATTTCAGTGGACATACACTTTGTAGATGAAAACTGTTTAGCAGAGTATTGGAGTTCTTTAACCTTAGGGTGTGTTTTTTTTTTTTAGTTTAAAATTTTTCTTTAACTTTTCATTTTGAAGTAATTTCACTTACAAAAAAAGTTGCCAAACAGTAAAAGAATTGCCTTATACTCTTTACCCAGCTTCCCCACATATTTAAAAGTGATTCCATGATTTAAGTGATTTTGTTCCAGCTATTTCAGTACATTCATAATCAACAGATTTTGGCAATAAACGTTATTTAATATTAATCAAAGCATAGCATCAGCATTATTCAAAACTCAGCTGGCAATAAATTTTGTTATGTTTTAGCTGTCTTCTTAGTTTCATATGTTGGAGTCTAATCTTTAAGTGACCATCAGGAAAGGCATACAAAGCCCTAGCATTATTGAGAAAGGGAGAGTTTTCCTTTTTTATCTTGAGAAAGGGAGAGTTTTCACTTTTTTTTCCCCAAGTGGCAAGCCTCTGGAACAGTTGAAAATACCGTAATGAACACCCATATACCTTCCCCTAGATTCAGCAACTGTTATCTTTTTGTTTAACTGAATCCTTTGAAAGGAAATTGCAGACATCATGACACTTCATCCCCAAATATTTCAGCAGTGTATCTCTAGAGAACAAAAACATTCTCCTAAAATTTTCCTAATCAGCCACAATGCTATTATCCTATTAAGAAAGTTAGCATTGAGCTTCCCTGGTGGCGCAGTGGTTGAGAGTCCGCCTGCTGATGCAGGGGACATGGGTTCGTGCCCTGGTCCGGGAAGGTCCCACATGCCGCGGAGTGGCTGGGCCTGTGAGCCATGGCCGCTGAGCCTGCGTGTCCAGAGCCTGTGCTCCGCAACGGGAGAGGCCTGCATACCTCAAAAAAAAAAAGAAAAGAAAAAAGCAAGTTAGCATTAATATAATCCTATCATTTAATAATACACAATCTATGTTCATATTTCTCCACCTGTTTATTATAGTAGCTGGTTTTTTTTTAATCCAGTATCTAAAGTCACACATTGCTTTTGGCTGTCATGTCCTTTAACTTGAAAGCTCCCAAATCTGTTGTGTCTTCAAGACACGGACCTTTTTGAAGAATCCAGGCCAGTTGTCTTGTAGAATGTCCTACAGTCTGGATTTCATTGCTCACTTAAAATAAAGCCCTTCTGATTTTCCTGATGAAGTCACCCTCAGTCCTCATAGATGGCAGATTTCTTTTCAGACCAGATATTTATTACTGTTAAGCCCTCGTTAGGGTTTTATCCATGATTGGAACAGATGAAATGTATCAGTAGGAACCAATGCAACCAACTGTCACCTCCTCGGAGTGAAAACTTCCCTCTCTACACAGTCCCTCCACCCCCCAATCCATGTCTCTCCTGTGGTCCTATTTTCTTTTTTTCCAGCACTTCCTGCTACCTGACATTATTTGTGTATGTGTTTATTGGTTGCCTTTCCCCGCTAGAATACAAGCTGTATGTCTTGCTTGCTACTTTGTCCCAGTGCCTAGAAGGGTGCTCAGTCGGTATTGGTTGAATGAACGTTTGAACCAGCTTTGGTCAGTCTGGAAATGCTTGGGGCTGGCGTGGCGGTGGTATGTAGCTTGAATCGCCATCTCCAGAGAGCTGATTTTTGCTTTTACTTACAGGCGTAGGCCCTGCTTCTGTGATGGTTGGGAATCTGGTTGCAGGAAAACGCATAGCACAAGCTGCAGGAAGGGATCTTGGGCAAATTGAAGAGAATGATTTAGTGAAGAAGGTAAGTGTTCCAGAAGTGTTGATTTTTACAAACAAGTCAAGGACAGAACCTACGCTTCAGGTAACAGATGGCAGATGCATTGTCCAGCTTCTTAAAAGTTGCTGACCATGATTCTTTTTTCTGCTTTATGACTTCAGCACCAATTTCTGGCGGAGATCTTACAGTGGCGAGCCCAGGCAACTCCTGACCACGTACTCTTCATGCTGTTAAATGCCAAGGTATTAAAAATGCAATTGTATGTCTAATCAGCTGGCTATTGTGAGAGTATCTTAGGCACGCTTGATCTCTTTCTTTCATCAGAAAAGTTCTATTGCCAACTCAGAGGAAGGAGTTGTTGCTTTCTCCTCGTTTTGATATATGAGGATAAATTGTGCAGTTATTTCAAGGTTGAAATGAGACCTCCTGGAGTGTTATTCAATACTGTCTCTTTTTTGTCACAATCAAGTTGTCTTTATTCAGTTCTGATAGGAACCATAGGACAACCATGTAATTACATAATCTACAGATAGACAGAATGCATTGTGGCAATGTAATTTTTAGCCCAGTTTGACTTTTAATTCTTTGATTTCCACCAGAAATAAAATGACTTTAGATCAACATTTTAAAAACCAGTTGTTTCTAGTACATACTTAAATTATTTATTGCTAACATAAAAAGCAAATTGAAAATTATTCAAGAGTATGTTTAACTATTGCTTTCTAATGGATGGTTCGCCAGAATATTGTATTTTTTAAGTTATGCATTCCATGGGAGTCTGTTGAGATTTGTTTGTTTTAATGGTTGAGTCCAAAGCTGGTACTGTGACCACAGCATAGAACAGTATTTGTCACCAGCAGGGGGAAGACTGGAGGGCCTATTGGAGTCCCTTAGGGGACTTACCCAGATGGCCCCCTTCTGCCCCAGGCCCTGGATTCTGATAGTCCCTCCCTCCCTCCCTCCCTCCCTCCCTCTCTCTCTCTCTCTCTCTCTCTCTCTCTCTCTCTCTCTCTCTCTCTCACACACACACACACACACCCCACACACACACACATACACAGCTTTGAGAATTTATGCAGTGATAGGACCTGAGAGGAATATGCTCTGCATCTTAGTGAAAAGTCAGTTAAAATCTTAAGAACCATTGCTCTATGGTAGAAAACTTTGGGACTTCCTTGCTCCACCTCTGCATGAAGTGGGCTTCTCTTCAAGCCCATGGATTGAGTAGGGTCCTTCCATTTCAGTAAGAAGATGTCAATCCAGCTTGTTCCCCACTCCACTCCCAAGCTTGGCTACAGTTAAACTTATGGCCCTGTCAAATCATACTTCAGATCTATTTGTTAGTGAAAGTAAGTTGAAATTTGCTTCTTGGGTAGAGAAATAATATATATGGATGACTAAAGGACATGTAGTCCATCTGTTCTTCTGCATATTCTAACATTTTACCTTGGATTAGCCCAGGCCACCGGAAAGCTTAGGAACCATACAACATTGTTCCCTTATGCCCAGAAAATGCTTCTTACTGAAGTTTAGGTTACTGCCGTACCAAGGACCAAAAAGAGAGCCATTGTAAGAAATGGCCTTATGAATTTAACCCTGATTTTAGCCAAAGGAATATTCATTTTAGTGTTATAACCTTAATGTCCAACAATAGACAATTGACTAAATAAATTATGGCATATAAACATGAAATACTATGCAGTCATTGAAAATAATGTTATAGAATAGTTGATGACCCAGAAAATAGTCATAATGTGGAAGTAGGAAAAGTAGGATATAAAACTTTAATAATAATTGAGTACTTACTGAAGACCCTGTCCTGGGTGCTTTCCATTTCATAGTTCATTTTAAGGTTAGGGGAACGGAGGCATAGAGACATAAAATCACTTGCCCAAGGTCGCAGGGCCCTAAGTGGTAGGACTAGGAAATTAGCTCCTTCATTTGAACCCAAACTAGCTTCAGAGCCCACATTCTTAGCCAATGCACTATACAGCCTCTGGCATAATATAGTATACCTTTTTTTTTTTAATGTTGCATGTGAATTTATATATAATACATACTCATTTGTTAAAAACCAGGAAAATATACAGCAAAAGTTAATAGTGGTTACATCTCATATTTACTAATCTATATTTTCCAAATTTTCTATATTGAACTTGTACTACTTTATATTAATGAAATTTAAAAGTTATTTTTAAAAGAAACAGCTCAGTAAACTTGTTTTTATCATGAGTTTTTTAAAGTTAAGTTACAATAATTAAAACAGTGTGGTATTGGCACGATATAGACAAATAACAGTTTGGTTTTATCTGGTAAAGTTGAAGGTGGGCATACCCATTGACCCAGCAATTCCATTTCTAGGGCTATACCTGACCAAAACTCATATATTTATGCACCAGGATATATGTATTAGAATGAATTGTCCATCAGCAGTAGAATGGATGAATAAATTGTGGTATGTTCATGCAGTTAAATACTGTGCAGCAACAAAAGCAAATGAACTATACACCTAAGCATGAGAGGTTAGATGACGCTTCATAGAATGTTGAGAGAAAGAAGCAAATCACAAAAAAATATATGTACAGTACAACTATGAAAATCAAATATTTCATAGGTGGTAAAAATATAAAGAAAAAGAAATTAGCCACTAACATTAAAAAGTCACGATAGTGGTCCCCTATGGAGGGAAAGAGAAGGCACCCATGAGGGTGCTTTTAAGCAGTGGTCTTTTTCACATCAGGCTGGTTCTTACACAGATGCTTGTTTTATATATATATATATTTTTTTTTTTTTTTTTTTTTTTTTTGCGTTACGCGGGCCTCTCACTGCTGTGGTCTCTCCCGTTGCGGAGCACAGGCTCCGGACACGCAGGCTCAGCAGCCATGGCTCACGGGCCCAGCCGCTCCGCGGCACGTGGGATCCTCCCGAACCAGGGCACGAACCCGTGTCCCCTGCATCGGCAGGCAGACTCTCAACCACTGCGCCACCAGGGAAGCCCTATAATTTTTTATTAAGCTACACGTTCATATCTTATGTACTTTCACACTCGTGTGTTATATTTTACAAAGGCACAGGGGTTCAAAAAGCCCAGCTTGGTGAAACTTGAATTGGACAATAAGGATATTTATGAAGACCCGCAGGAGAAATTATTCTCAGGCCCAGGAATAATTGGCCATCTCCTAATCTGCTAACCTTTGTTAATTCACTGTTCGTGTTTTTGTTTACATCTCTGCTGTTAGAATACTCAGAGCCAAACTCGTGTTTTACACAAGTGTACTTGACCACATAGCCAGCGCCCTGACCTCACTCATGCCCTCGTCCTGCTTTCATTTCTTTTATTTTCCCCTCTTCTCTTATTTCTTCATGTAAATACAAAATTGCTATGTATTTTTAAAGCTACCTTAAATAAGAGAGACTGTAAATCCATACGTTTGATTTAAGTTAATGTTGTTAGTCCCTAAGTACCTTCAAACATTGAGAAAGAAAAGGAATACCACACACGTCTTTTGGTGCTTGGGGAATTTTCACTGAACTTGATAGCTTGCTGCAGATAATCTAGCAAGGCACAAGCCTTCCGTATAATGTCAGATTGGCTCTGTTTGTTACTGTTTTCCTTACTGAGCGTCAACCTGCTTATACTTTCTTCTATTAACAGGGAACTACGGTGTGCACGGCCAGCTGCCTTCAGCTTCATAAGCGAGCAGAGAGGATTGCAGCAGTTCTTGGCGACAAGGGACATCTCAATGCAGGAGACAACGTTGTATTACTCTATCCACCTGGTAAGTGCTGGATTGGTAGACTAGACAAGCTCCATTGCTAGACTACAGACTCTAAGAGGACAGGAGCTCAGGGCTGCTATACATGACCACGTGGGCTGTGCGCACAGGCTCATGCCACGGGAACAGGCCTCTCCTCTCAGGGTTGTGCAGTGTGAGGGCTCTGCCAGGACCGAGTCTGTTGTATTTACTCTTGTATTTCCTGTCTTGTATAATACTCTTGCATTTCCAGGCACTGTCTAGCTCAGTGCCTGGCACTATGGTAAATATTGAATGAGTGAATGACAACTTCTTGACTTTCGGAAACACTCAAAAGAGACCCTTATTTCTAGGAGTGCTCAGGAACGGGACTCTTTCACCCAGTTTTCAAAAGCATGTTGTGTGTGAACTCTGACTTCACATTCTCCACATCGTAATTCGTGCTTACTGTCCCTCGATTATTACTGCATTCATCTTCCACGCTCTAATTCAGCAACCTCTTTACATCAAGAGGGACTCAGGGACTTCCCTGGTGGTGCAGTGGATGGGAATCCGCCTGCCAGCACAAGGGACACGGGTTCAATCCCTGGTCCGGGAAGATCCCACATGCCGTGGAGCAACTAAGCCCATGCACCACAGCTACCGAGCCCTAGTGCCACAACTACTGAAACCCGCATACCTAGAACCCGTGCACCGCTATGAAGAGTAGCCCCCGCTTGCCACAACTAGAGAAAGCCCACGCGCAGCAACGAAGACCCAGTGCAGCCAAAAATAAAATTAAAGAAAAGAGGGACTCAGAATTACTTGATGAGTTTGGTGTAAATATTAAAAATTTTAGGTGAAATATTTCAGTTGTCCCTTTCTTTAGTCTTCGGCCACCTAACTCATAAATCCAGCCTTCTGTGGTCTTTTATCCCTTTTACCTCATTTTACTGTGATTCTCACTTTGCTTTTTTATTTACATTGATACTAAGATTTCTTAGAAGGTCATCTGGTAAAGGAATTCCTCCTTGTTCCTGGGAGATTGTCTTCCATCTACCAATTAATCATGGTGATGGACCACAGCACTTCCCAAGGAGGCCACCCTTCGAGTCCTGATATTGCAGAGGCTTCGTATCAAGTGATGCCTTGCCTCCCTAAAACCTGCACCCACTGGGGGAGTGACATCTTGGGGGTCCAATTGCTGTTCACATAGCGGCCTTCTAAAGAGTGAAAGAAAGCTCAGGTGTTCCTCATCTCTCCTTTTCCCATTCTTTTATCTTCCAAGTGGAGCAGCCCTGATTCTTGCAGTTATTTCTCCTAGGTAATATTAAGTAATGATGTCAAAATACCTTCGTCAGGTATCTTTCAAGAGCTTACTTCTGAGCTCCTTTCTCGTTATTTATTCTTGGCTTCTCTATATTTTTTTTAAGTTGTTTTATATGCATCCTTCTTTACCTTCTGTTTCTTCTAAATTTAAAAAATTTCTTCCGATAATGTCTCTGTTAAATTACGGTCTAAAGAACCCATCTGGCACATGATTTAATAAACTAGTTTTGGAATAAATAAATAAATTGGTTTTGGAAGCTCTGGCTTTTGCTTTCTCGGTGACAAACCAGGCAGCTAAGTGGCTCTGTCTTGCAGGCATCGAGTTAATCGCTGCGTTCTACGGCTCCCTGTATGCCGGGTGCATACCTGTGACCGTCCGACCTCCTCACGCTCAGAACCTCACAGCCACATTGCCCACCGTCCGCATGATTGTTGATGTAAGTGCCGGGTATAACTTGCCTTGTCCTCATCTCATAAAACCCAGAGTCAGACAGCTAAGTATCCTTACTCATTTTCCAGTCTAATTGAGTCAGGAAGTCGAATCTGTCTCCTGCAAACTACCTCCTTTTCCTTTATCTGATCAAAGTGACCAGCATTTTCCAGTGAAGGAATGTGGGGAAAGCAGTTTTTGGTGAGATACAGGATTGTGTTTTTATCATGAACATTAAGGAAGTGAAGCTGTCATTAGTATTTCTCCATGAAACTTATTTTTTTCCCTCTTCTTAAAAAAGTCCTAATATTTTTTCTGCACAGTAACCAAGGTAATTTTAAATGCCAAACTGAATTCTCCCCATGTCAGGTCACTTTTTGGGGGGTTAGTCTTATAAATTCGCTTGGTATAGTATTAAAGTATACTATAGTAGGAAAGTAAGATAAATCTTATTCTAATCATATCCTAATTTACTTTAAAGCAAAGAGTTACAAAGTTCCAATTTATGTCACATTTGTTTCTCTAAGAACTGCTGCTCCATCCCCAACTGGAGCCTGCAGTATAAAAGGTGCATTTGCCACAGATGATTTTACTACAAAGTTCAGTTTGGCAAAGTGCCCTGGTTATATTCTGCAAAGTAGGCCGGAGCAGCAGGGAGGGGAGTTTCCTTCCACTGACACAGTTTGCGGGGTGAGGGAAGTTGGTCCCCATGCGTTTCCACGTGCGGGTGTGTGGGAGAGCTCGTTCCTCTGAGTGCACAGAGTCCCTCAAGTCCAGGGTATGTTCTAGGTCCGGTGTGTTTCACCATATTCCCTGGACTGTTGCAAACACTACCTCCTTCAGAGATGATCCTCCAACACCTCTCATTCCCTGAGTACTACGAAGTCCATGTTTCTATTTTATTATGGTCTTCATGAAATCAAGAGATCTGGGGATCCATACTGAGGTTATAACCATGGAATATTTGAGAATCACTGTTGTAAACAGTAACTTGTGTTATGAACAAGTCCATCATTCTAATTCAGTGTTACGCATTTTTCAGGACAAATGTAAGGGGAACACTGACCTCCATTGTCCTGTGTGTATTCTTTGAAAAGCTGGTACTGCCCTGTCCCAGTATGATGTGCGAGTTGCTTTTAGCAGCAGCCAGAGCCTATGGTGCTACACGGAGCTAAGCCTCATGGTGCTTATTTTTGTCCATGTGTTTCTAGGTCAGCAAAGCAGCCTGCATTCTCACCACACAGACCCTAATGAGGTTACTGAGGTCCCGAGAGGCAGCAGCAGCTGTGGATGTGAAAACCTGGCCAACTATCATTGACACAGGTGAAAGGGAGATTTCTCCAGAGGCATTGAGGGGGCAAGAACATTCACTCCCCGAGATTTCCTAGGTTCTCATACCAAAGGTGTTTACACAGCTCTTCCGTTGCAGCCCATTCCACCTGCTAAGACAGAGGCAAAACTTAATATCCACTCAGCTTGAGTTACCAAAGGTCTGGATACTGCAACATCCAGATCCAGAGAAGCAGATCACAGTGTGCCAGAACTCTGGCGACAAAACGTGACTTGCTGTTACTCTTGGCATCGTCAAACAGTGGTTAGGTGTTTATGCCAGATGTGACCGTAGACATGTTGGGCTACATAAAGTATGGGGAGGATCTGACCCTTGACTTCCAGATGTGATAGAGTTGGAACAGCATTGCACTAGGAGTCAGAAGACCTGGTTCTGGTTCAAGCTTCAGTCCTTATTTTCTGTATAACCTTGTCTGAGATGACCCTTTCCTAAAACACTACCTACCCTGGCCCGACTCACATATTTATTGAGAATATCAAATGCAACATAATATGAAAATACTTTGAAAACCATAAAGTGTATGAATTTTAGATGGTGTTCATACTAAAGAAGGGGGTAAGACTTTGGGATAGCTGGAGATGGTGGTGGAGGGGAGAGTGTGGGTTTTGGAGTTGGGCAGACAGGTGTAAATCCTCATCCTCTGTTACTCGTAACTACTTCATGGGGTCATGAAGATTAAATGACATAATGTAAAGCACCAGCATACAATCACAGTAATAACAACATCTAACTTTTTATTGAGCCCTTACCATGTGGCAGTCATGTAACATGTGTTACCTAATTTCCTCCTTCTACAACCCTATTAGATAGGTGCCAGTTTTAGCCTCATTTTACAGATAAGAAGACTGAGGCACAGGGAGGTTAAGTAAGTAGCAGAACTGAAATTCAAACCCAGTCAGTTTGGCTCCCCTCCCAGCCCCTTAATCATTATCTCCTCCCTACCAGTTTTCAGTAAGTATCACGTAGTGTCCACTTCAGGGACATTTATGTGGATTTAAATGCAGGGATGACATCTATTTATGGTTATTGTGTCCAGATGCTGAGCTATATTTTTTTACATATGTTACTTAAGGATATACACAAAGTCATTTGTAATATGTAACACAAGTGGATTGTGTTGGTGTTAAATGATGTAGATAGATCTGCTGTGGTTACTGGACTCAGTCATGTTTCAGGAAGACCTGGAATGTGGTCTGTGATACAGACAACAGAAAGGTTTCTTTAGGTATTTGAGTGGCCCTTCCCTACACAGAGGTGGGTTGAAGGTGATAGAGAAAGTCTTTAGTTTGACCAGAGATGAGTGCCCAATGATACAGAGATTGAAAAGTCAGAGTCAGAATCGTTTCTTGATCTGGAAAGCCAAAGGAGCCATTGAGGAGGCATGGCTGGGGCCAGAGACATCCTTGATATCTTTGGATATGACATACTTATAAAGCAAATTTGGAGGGAAGGGAGAGGTTATCATAAAAGAGCAAAGGAAAATAATTCCCAATTCTAGATTATCATTCTTAAAATCAGTCATGTTACCTTGGAGAAAAACTGTCCAACTTTTAAAGCAGTCCATGGTTACTGTGACGTGTACTAAACTGTAAATAATGAACTTTAACTTGAAACCAGCATAACAACAAGTAAAGCTTCTTGAGTTGTCTTAAAGTGCTTTATATGAATTAACTTCCTAACAGTTCTGGGAGGGCAGGTATTATTACCACTTTAGAGATAAGGAAACAGACACAAAGAGGTTAAATAACATCAAGATGACATCACTGAGAAATGGCAGAGCTGGGATTTGAACACTGGCAGTCTGCTTCTTTAGCCTGTGTTTTCAGCTACTATGGTATATTACCCCTCTCTAATCGTCTAGTAAATACATCTGCCTGATGTAGTTTCCTTGCTTATATTGTCTATTGGTGCCCTCAACCCCAGCCCTCCTCTAGGAGTGACATATGTGAGCCGGTTGGTTAAATACGAGAAGCCTCAGCTTTAGCAAATCCCAGAAGCTAAGTGTGGCCATAGCAAAGCCACAGAAGACCGGTTGAAGAGCAATGATTTTCGAGTTCCAACGTGTCTGATTTTTTTTTAATGTTACTGAAGTGTAGCTGATTTACAATGTTGTGTTTAATCTCTGCTGTACAGCGCCGTGACTCAGTTATACATACATACATTCTTTTTCACATTCTTTCCCACTATGGTTTACCGGAGGATATTGAATATAGTTCCCTGTGCTATACAGTAGGACCTTGTTGTCAACATGTCTGATTGACATCGGGTTTTTTCTTTTCCTTGCAGATGATCTACCCAGGAAAAGGTTACCTCAGCTGTACAAACCACCCACTCCTGAGATGCTGGCGTACCTTGATTTTAGTGTCTCCACAACTGGCATGCTTACGGGAGTGAAGGTAGAGTAGTCGGGATATATTTACTCTCTCACTGGATGCTGGTAAAGTGCCAGGGCTGCAAAAAATAGAGATGACCACTGCCCCAGGGACTTCAGATGGAGAGGCCAGCTGGTCGTACCAGAGACCAGTAGGCAGAGGATCAAGGGCCACTGCTATATTTAAATAAAAGCATTGGCTCTTCCGGAATAAGTTATCCCAAGGAATTTGTGTTATGAAGTGTTCTGAACCTAGCATAGAAGCCAACAGATAACACGAGTTAGTTCAAGCCAGTATGAAGTCATAGATTCGTATTTCATAAAACTCAGTATTGAGAAGTTAACAGATAGACTTACCCTTCAGTTAGACTTCGATTAGGCTTTTTGAAGCAATGAAAAATATACATCATTTTGAGGAGCTGGAGGGAATGTAAGCTTCTCAAAACTCTCGTTAGAGCTGCTTTTCTGCCTGTGGGATGCCAGTTCCATCCTGTTCCATGTTCCTTACCTTCCAGATGTCCCACTCTGCGGTCAATGCTCTCTGTAGAGCCATCAAGCTCCAGTGCGAGTTGTATTCCTCTCGGCAGATCGCCATCTGCCTTGACCCTTACTGTGGACTTGGCTTTGCACTCTGGTGTCTCTGCAGGTAGGCATGGAAGAGCAAAGAAACAGAACGCATGGGAATATCTTTGGGGCTGTGAGCATCTCATCCTTCCGTTTGCTCCCTTAATTTGGTAAAGTTTCAATAAAATGCTGATGCTTTCCAGAATTTGTGCATCTAATGTATCTTCGACGTTTGTCTGGTTTGTTTGTATTCCCTCTATTAGTTTTATGCCTCAGACAAAAGGGCAGTGATCTTACTGCCTCTTCTGTGCTCCATCCTGTCATCCTCATTTTAGAAGCAGAGCCAAGTAGAAGGATGACACTTGGGTGAAATGTCATACTGTGTCAGCCAGAATGCACCCCCTAGGCTTGGCAGGAAGGAATGTAATGAGATGGGTGACAGCATGTGGCTGGAAAGTAGCACATTGGCCACATTGTTCCTTGTGGGATAGCAGATCCCAACTCCTACTCTCCTCCCAGAGGACCTCATCTCAGCCTGCATTTTCACCTCCTTGATGGGCATCTTCATGAATGCTTCACAGATGCCTCAATTCAACATCTTCCTTCTGTGTCCCCATTCTTCTTAGGATGGGCTCATCCACCTAGGTTAGGGGCCCACACTAGGAAATTGGGCTTTATCTTCAACTCTATATCTTTATGTCATACTTCCAATTAAATGTCAGATCCTTTGGCTCCATTATTCTTAAACCTATCTCTACGTAAGAATCACCTAGGGGTCTATGAAAAAAAAAAATTAATGGGGCTTCCCTAGACATACTAACCTAGATCTCCAGAGGTGGAAACCACAATTCCAGTATTTTTTTTTTTTAATACAGGATTCCTGGGCTCCTAGTTATTCTGGTCTATATTCAAGGTTTAGGAAGTTGAGGATTCACGGCTGGAGATTGTACATACAATACAGGACTCTTTCCTTTTTACAATACAGGATTCCTTCCTTTTTATCCTGGGTGCACTGTCAGGGTTCAAGCTCTCATCCTCTCTCACCTGGATTATTGCAGCCTCTCCTAACTGTCTCTCAGCCTTCAGTGACTCGTGTCTCCAATACCCGCTCCGTGTAACTAGCTTTACCCCAACTTCAAGCTATAGTGACAGCCTGCTGGGTAAATTCTAAACTCCTTGATATAATAATAGATCAGTGATTTCACAGTTTGGCCCTGACCCTTCTGGCTTCAGTTCTCACAACTCCCCAGGCATTCTATGCTTTAGTATTTCACTCTGGAATCCTATTTCTGACAACCTCACACACACCATGTAATTTTATATTGCCGTGCCTTTGCATATGCTCTTACCTCTGCCTGGAATGCCCTCACCAGCTTCCCCATTTTTCCAGCCACTGTCAAATTCCTACTCATTCTTCAAGCCCGAGCTCAACTGCTGCCGACTCAGTGAAACACCTGCCGCCCCTTGTGTTCCCAGTTTGAATGACTTGCTCGTCATTCTGTGATCGTGATGGCCTTTATTCACATCTCAGTTACCGCCTTCCACAGTCTGCTTTATTCTGTAGTTATTGTATCTTGTGAGTTGCATAGGAACAAGGCTGATTCTTAGACCTTTATATCTAACATGACCCAACCCTGTCCTTCATGCTCAGTAAATATTTGCTGAATTGATGGTGTTCTAGGATGAATTGATAATGTCAGTTCTTGCCTTTTTTCATTGCAGTGTCTATTCAGGTCACCAGTCCATCTTAATTCCTCCTATGGAGTTGGAAAACAACCTTTTCCTCTGGCTCTCCACGGTCAACCAGTACAAAATAAGAGACACTTTCTGCTCCTATTCAGTGATGGAGCTCTGCACCAAGGGGCTTGGAAACCAAGTGGAGGTGCTGAAGGTAAGAAGCAGCTGTAACCAGGAGACAGTCCTGAGGGAAATGGGCCAGGCGAGATGATACCCCACCTTGGGCTGGCCAGACACATCTGCCTGCTTTTTTTCTAGGCAAACAGGTGTTTGTAAACCTCAGGAAGTTTATCTCTTTCAGTTTCTAATTTAATGCACTCTTTCAGAGTTTAATCTGATTCTTACATTGTGGAGAAGAAGGTAAAACTGGTGAGGAGGCTGAACAGAAATGACTTTATGTGAAGATGAACAGAAACTGTGACCTCCAAGAGGATTTTTCCCAATAGAATTTGCAGCCTGAGAATCTCAGAGATTGGCGACTGCCCCAGAGATAAGGTCGCTCATTCATGAGTGTACCCCACGATCATATGTCTAACTGGCATGTGAGAGTCAAAAAACACTGAATTTTCTTTAGTAGAGAAATGTGACCTTAAGAATGAAAAAAAGAGATAAGAGGTTAGATATCTATGTTGCTAAATTTGTTTTTCTCTCAGTCCCATCTCTGCATTTGAAATAGGGAGAAATGTAAGGTATAGAAATAAAGAGGGATTAAAAATATATTGCTGAAAACCTAAGATTTTTAGGTGAAAGAGGAAAGAAATAGAGAATGAGCATATTGACCTGTGGATAATGACTTTAGTGGAATTCCTTGGCATTTTCTGAAAAGGCATATGTTTTCTCTGGGCGTCTGAGGTGAGAAAACATAGTTCCTTGGCTTTTCCTGACCATAGAGATAGAGCAGTGGCCCTGCTTGTTCAGCACTTCTGTGATTCTGCTGACCTCGGCTCCTGTGCGTGGTGTCTTACAGACCAGGGGAATCAACCTCTCCTGCATCCGGACGTGTGTGGTGGTGGCTGAGGAGCGGCCCCGCATTACTCTCCAGCAGTCCTTCTCCAAGCTTTTCAAGGACATCGGTCTGTCCCCTCGGGCTGTCAGCACCACTTTTGGATCAAGAGTCAATGTAGCGATATGTTTGCAGGTGACTGTCATGAAATCTTGCTTGTGTGCGGGGCAGAGCCCAGGCTACCGCTTAGCTGCTGTAGGCCTCTGGGCTTTTTATTTGGACTTCACTGTACCTTATTTTGCCCATCTGTAGAATGAACATGGTAGCATCGTCCTTCACAGGGTCGTTCTGTAGAACCACTGAGTTTCTAGGTGCCAAGCACTTGGAGCTGTGCCCGGCAGTTGAGCTCTAATGTAAACGTTTACTCTAAGTAGTGGTTTTATGGTCCAAGACGATGAGTCGAGAAGATTTCTGAGTCCTATTTGAATTTTATTTATATGTTACCCTTTGTCTTCTGTCTCCTCCATCTTTTACGCCTTTTTTTTTTTTTTTTTTTTGCAAAAGAAGTACAAATAAGCCTGCATTCTTTTCTGCAGCCAGATGGCGATTTTGCCATGTTATCTTGGTGGGTAAATAACAGAAAAGAGGCTGAAATAACAGAAAAGAACTGAGTCTGATTTTATGTAGCTTGGAAGCTTGTAAGGCAAATACAGACATGGACAAGAGTGAGAGTCACAGAAGGTGGTGTAAATGGGTGGATACTTTCAGGTCCTCTGTGTCTGTGGTCGGATGACTTTGGAGCAGCATCATGACGCTTGAACTTTGGAGCCTGTTGTGGGCCCCTTGCTGCCAGCTTGGGCCAGTGCTGGTTTTGAGAGTCCCATGCATGCTGGTCTGTCTCATCCCTGCCTTGAGTCCAGGGGTGAGGACCCTCCTCAGCCTGGTAACCTTTCAGTGCTGCTTCGGCCCCCAGCCTACTCTACTCCCCTGGGGGAGGAAAGGAAAGAAAGATGAGAAGAAAGCAGGGCCAGGAGTCTCTTTCGTTATAGCCCTGCCTCATCGTTCAAAATAGAGTTTGGATTTTTCATGTATGTGACTAAATTATCTATTTCTTGATTTGAAAATGTAAAATATGGAAATACCATTCAGTTAATTTTAAATAAACAATACATTTATTTTTCTTTAGGGAACCTCAGGGCCTGATCCAACTACTGTGTATGTAGATCTGAAATCATTAAGACATGACAGGTACAGTAGATTGGTTATGCTTACTTTCTGTTAGCGTTCCTAAGCATGAAAAGTTCTGAGCCTTGAGAAAGTCAGCTCTCCCCACTCCTTCCTTCTGTTGGTGTCTTCTGGGGGGATGGGAGAAGGGAAGAAATTCATTTTCATTATTAATACCTAATAAGGTTTTCATTTATAAGAAGAAAGCTTTAATTCTCACAGTTGCTGCACTGTTCTTTAATATTAAAATGTAACACTGGTATTTTGTAACATTTGACATAAATTACACTAAAATGGATAGACTCTTTGCTCTGGAAGTTTAAAAATAACTGAGACAGACAGAATAAATGAGGCAGAGTAGGGTTTTTGAAACAACACTTTATCTGAGCCCCAGGAATAAAAGCCTTCCTCCTCAGCAGCTCACAGGTGAATCGTAGCTATACGCCAAGGGGAGCTCCTGGCGGAGGGCTCTGGGACCTTTTCCTGAGTCCCACTGACTTGGGCTGTGTTCACAGTGTGGCCCGTGGCAGTGACCCAGGCTGCACAGGCAGAGCGTCTCTGGTGCTGTGATTTTCAGCCTGGGGAGAGTTTGTCCTCCAAAGGACATTTGACAGTGTCTGGAGACATATGTATGGTCACAACTAGGGGATGCTACTGACATCTAGTGGGTAGAGGCCTGGGATGTTGCTAAACATACTACAGTGCACAGGATAGTGTCTTACAAAGAATTATAACAAAATATCTGACTCAAAATGTCAGTAATGCTGAGTTTGAGAAACTGCTCTGATGTGAGGAGAGATAGATTAGAGGTTTGGGGAGGCAGTGTAAATAGCTGTGGTAGATGCGGTGCAGTCATTTTTTTTTTTAAGGCTCTTATGTTGTAAATATTGTTTTTCTGCAGGGTTCGTCTTGTGGAACGGGGTGCCCCCCAGAGTTTGCTCCTCTCAGAGTCTGGAAAGGTAATTTGTTCTGTTAACCGTTGGGAAGGTGGTCTGTGTGTAGAAGTAGTTAGTTTTTGTTTTCTGTGGGGTGTTTTTTTGTTTGTTTGTTTGTTTGTTTGTTTGGCTGTGTTGGGTTTTCGTTGCTGCACGCAGGCTTTTTCTAGTTGTGGCGAGCGGGGGCTACTCTTCATTCCATTGTGTGGGCTTCAGTAATTCTGGCATGGGCTCTAGAGTGCAGGCTCAGTAGTTGTGGTGCATGGGCTTAGTTGCCCTGAGGCATGGCACATGGGATCTTCCCGGACCAGGGCTCAAACCCGTGTCCCCTACATTGGCAGGTGGATTCTTAACCACTGCGCCACCAGGGAAGTTCCCCCGGTTTATTTTTTATTTTTTTTTTATTTTTTTTTGCGGTACGCGGGCCTCTCACTGTTGTGGCCTCTCCCGTTGCGGAGCACAGGCTCCGGACGCCCAGGCCCGGCGGCCGTGGCTCACGGGCCCAGCCGCTCCGCGGCATGTGGGATCTTCCCGGACCGGGGCACGAACCTGTGTCCCCTGCATCGGCAGGCGGACTCAACCACTGCGCCACCAGGGAAGCCCCCCGGTTTATTTTTGAGGTTGAATCTTGTTATATCTCTGTCTCCACTGAGCACAATCCCGTGAGCACCGTCTCCACTCCTGGCTTTGTATACTCCCTCACCTCACTAAAGAGATGGGGGCGGGGAACTGCATTTCCTAGAGGTCATTAGATTTAATTGAACCCCGTCTTTGTGTTTTCTCTTTGATTCTTAGATTTTACCTGGAGTGAAAGTAGTTATTGTTAATCCAGAGACCAAAGGCCCTGTTGGAGACTCTCACCTGGGAGAGGTATGTATAATATTCCCCTTTACTCTGAAGAGTCAGCAGTGAAAGACTTTAGGGTTCATATTTTAGAAGTCAGGAAACTGTGGATATAGCTTTTCCCTCATGGTGAATTTTTGAAAGTTTTCATCTTTCTCTGTGAGGCTCAAAACTGACATGGACAGAGGGGAAATTGAGACCAAGATGGAGTGAAGATTTAGGCACCGAAACTAGAACTAGTCCCAGATTGGTCCACTGACATACCCTTAACTGAAAAGGAAAATGGGCAAATCCCACCTGTTCCCACCTATTAAGGAGTGGAACTAAAAGGAGCCACAAATTTTAAATTTTTAAAATTTATACAAATTTTATATTTTATTCCAAAATGTATCCATTTTTGTATTAGTATAAAAATATTTAAGACTTAATTTTTCTTCCCCCAAATCCCTGAGAGACACTGATATCTCATCTCATAGCTCACTGGGAGCAATGTTGTGGGTGCACGAGGCAGATGACCCGGGCTCTGCCAGTTACCAGCTTCTTGTGATTGGGCAAGTTACTTAACGTCTCTGTCCTCAGTTTCCTCAACCATAAGTAATAATGGCACCCACCTAGTAGGACTGTGTGACAGTTAAATGCATTAATACCTGTATCTGTCATATATTTGGAACAGTGCCTGTCACACAGTGAATACTAGTTTTGTTACCATCGTCGGCTATTGCTGTGTTTACATTGTAAATTCAAATAGCCTGTAGTATTTTCCCGCGGTCTTCGTAACTTAGTTTCAGAGCATAGAAATGATCCCTTGATGCATTTGTGAGACTCTGAAAGAGGCTGAGAAATGAGCCAGGGAGGGCTTCCCTGGTGGCTCAGTGGTTAAGAATCCGCCTGCCAATGTAGGGAACATGGGTTCAAGCCCTGGTCCGGGAAGATCCCACATGCCGCGGAGCAACTACGCCCATATGCCACAACTACTGAGCCTGTGCTCTAGAGCCCGTGAGCCACAACTGCTGAGCCCACGTGCCACAACTACTGAAGCACGTGCACCTAGAGCCCATGCTCCTCAACAAGAAAAGCCACAGCAATGAGAAGCCTGTGCACCGCAACGAAGAGTAGCACCTGCTCGCTGCAACTAGAGAAAGCCCGTGCGTGGCAACGAAGACCCAACGCAGCCAAGGATAAATAAATAAATAAACTTATTTTTTAAAACAAGAAAGAAAGAAAGAAAGAAATGAGCCAGGGAGGCAATGTAGCCTCAAGGTTAAGAGCACGGCCTCTGTGGCCACCCAGGCTTGGGTGTAGGTTTCCTTGTTTCTGCATCTTAGGCAAGTTACTTAACTCCTTTTTTTTTTCATCTGTAAAATGGGAATAACAGTAGTACAAACTGTATTGTCATGTCATATATGTCAGGATTGATGGAGGTAAGGCATATAATACTGTTCAGCACATGGTAAACACTTGATAAGTGACAGCTGCCTTTATTGTTGCAGCTGTGTTGTTACTATAAAAATGAGGTTAAAAAACCAAAATAGGGACTTCCCTGGTGGTCCAGTGGGTAAGACTCCGTGCTCCCTATGCAGGGGGCCCAGGTTCGATCCCTCGTCAGGGATCCCACATGCTGTAACTAAGATCCCATCCCAACTAAGAGTCCGCATGCCGCCACTAAAAGATCCCACAACTAAGACCCAGTGCAGCCAAAATTAATTAAATTAAGCCAAAATCATCTGTCCCAGAGAACTGAATTGATTCTGGCGAAATGTGACCAGTGCTTTTTCTTGTTGTAGATTTGGGTGAACAGTCCCCATACAGCCAGTGGCTATTACACCATCTATGACAGTGAGACTCTTCAAGCTGACCATTTCAACACCCGCCTCAGCTTTGGGGATCCTGCTCAGACCCTGTGGGCTCGAACAGGATACCTGGGTTTTGTCCGCCGGACCGAGCTCACAGCAGCCACCGGAGGTATCTTCAGCAGTTCCTCACCCCCGTCCTGCTGCGCTTTGCAGCCCCTAGCACGGGCTGGCCTTCCGCAGCCTGCCTTTGGATGTGGAGTGTGTGTGTTGAATTATTCCCTTCTCCGACTCTTGAACCCATACATGAACTTGTATTCATTTGAAGTAAGACTTTGCCCTCAAAGAGGACCCAGGGAATAAGCACTGGGGCCCCGTGTCAGCATCCCTGACCTGTGGGTTGGCTCGGCCAGGCAGTCATAGAGATGTGCCTGGTGATGGGTAGATGCCTCTGGCAGGACTCGGCCCTCAGCAAGCTCCTGGGACAGGTATTCCACCTTTAGTCCCTTGCTCCTAAGCCTTGCGAGCGGGAGGCAGTGCAGAGGAGCCAACCTGCCGAAGCACTCTGTCCCTTCAGCGGCTCACGTTGGACACGAGCCTGCTTGGCAGGGCTCTCGTGTAAGCAGCCCCCAGCCATCCTCTGCCCACTGGGCAGCCACAGTGAAGCCGTGATTTCAACCTTCCTGACGGCATGAATGGCCATTTTAAAATACCCAGCACCAATTGCATCATCCACACCCAGAACTGACACAGATCACTCACTGGACTTGAGCAGCTGGAACTGAGCCAAGTCACTTCTCCTTCACCCCTTGCATGTGTTCCCCACTGACCAGCTCCAGAGTGTCTCCATATTTCACAGGGAAGTAGAATAACATACTGGTGGTGAGGGAAGCATGCCTAGCCAGGTGCCTTGGTTTGGAAGCCTACCTCTGTCATTTGCTGTATGACCTTGAGCACTCACTCAACCTCTCAGTTTCCTACCTGGAAAATGGGAGTGATAACGTTTCCTGCCTTGTGGAAATGATGTGAGATTAAATGACATAATGCCTTCAGGTGCCTGGGACAGTGACTGGCACCCAGAAAACACTCGAGAGTCATTAGCTATTCTTTCCGTTGTTTTTGTTACTACAGTCTTCAGCTCTTGTATGATGGGACTCTGCTGGCCTTCCTCATCCTTCTCTCTCCAACAGCTCCTAGCAGTTTGTTTTGCTAAATTTTTCAGAAATCTTCCTTTTCCTGAAAATACAACATTCTGTAGACCTAGCTAAATCATCTCTCTTCTTCTTTTCAGTATCTATATAGACATAAACCATGTAGCCTTGTGTATGCAGTGTGTGCATAAAATCTTTAAAAAAAGATTTCTGCAACGTCCTGCTGGATTACAAGCCTATTAATAACCAGGACTAGAGTCTCTGTGGAGTCCTTGAAGATGTCTAGGAACAATGACATATGTTCACTTCTTTTCCATCTCAAATCCTCTCCCCTCCTCCCCTCCCCAGCCATCATCTGGCTAATTCCTATTTATCCTTAAAAGCTCAGCATGGCTTCAGCTTTTCCCTTTCTGAACCCTTGAGCTGAGCTCAGGGAGGGGGGGCCCTAGTGCACACTCGGGTCGCTGGGCTGACCTCATCCCACCTGATGTCCATCCATAGGACATCTGTTGTGTGTGTGTTTCCCCCACTAGACAGTAAGTATCTTCAGAGCAGGAATCATGTTATATCATCTTTGTCTCCGCAGCACTAGGCACAATTCCTGGCACGTGGTAATAATAATAATGACGATAGCTAATGTTTTCAGCACTTACAGTGTACCAGGCATCATATTAACTCCCTTAAGTGAATTGAATCCTCACAGCAGCCATTTATTATTACCCCTGTCTCACAGAGGGGAAGCAGGACTCAGAGACTTAAGTTAATTCTCCACGTTACGGAGCTGGTGAGTGGTGGCGCCAGGTGACGTGGCAGGCAGTCTGGACCCTGTGCTCTTAACTCCAACGATGTAGTACACTCAGTGCGTCTGATGAACCAGGTTCCTCTTTCTCTCCCCATCAGAGCGTCACGATGCCTTGTACGTGGTGGGAGCTCTGGACGAGACACTGGAACTGCGAGGCCTGCGGTACCACCCCATCGACATCGAGACCTCGGTGTCTCGGATCCACAGGAGCATGGCCGAATGGTAAATCCCCTGCACAGCATAGGTTCCCCCGCAGCTGCGGTACCAGTTAAAGTTGCTCTGTAGTCAGCCGTCTGTAGCAGACCACCTACGGCTGTGGAACTCCAGGGGAGCCAGAAAATAAACGGACTGATCCTTGTCTGGCAGTGTGCCGTCTGCTAAGACAGGCTCCGTGGACTCGTGGTGGGGCTGGGTCCTTTTTAATGGTAGACGCTTACCGTTGGAAGGGACCTAACTGATCATCCGCCTCTAGAAAGTTGGTAGAGGGTGGTGGGAAGAACCATGACTTTCAGGTCAAAAGACCCAGCTGGAAGGCCCAGCGCTGCCAGCGTTCCCAAGGAAAGAGGCTGCTTTCCTCATCTGAAAATGCCTCCTCTGCTCCTTCCTGATTATCAGGAGGATCCAGTGAGAATGTGCTTTGTAAGCTATCAAATGGTAAGCAGATGAAAAGGACTGTTATTATTATCTGGTCCAGGTTCCCTCTTAGTGCGGGAATTCCCCCTACAGTACCCCTGACAAAGGATCATCCGACCTCAACGTTGACTAAAAATTTCTTAAAATTAGAACTCTGTAGTTTTTACCTATTTGCTTTCATCGTGGATTCTTAACAGTACAGAATCCATCCAGTTTCTTTTTATACATGTTTAAGTCAATGTGTCCTTCTCAGGTTTTTTTTTTTTTTTTTCATGCAAAGTAGCCACAGTTCTTTTAATGGTTTGTTCATGCTTTCCAGATGCTTCTTTGTCTTGCTTTTGTCAGAGTCTCTCCTCTGAACAGACCTGAACAATGCCCATGAGGTGTAAGAACAACGCAGAGAAGTTGGGCGCCATGGTTACCCCCTAATTTTAACCATTTGACCTTTGATGCTACCAGATATTGTGTACATTTTTCTTAAGGACTGAATCTGTTTTTCAAAGCAGTTCAACACTGCAAAACACAAGTCAGGTCATACCTTCTAACCCAGCAAACCCCACTGAATGTAAGGCAACTTTCTACCTTATAGCACAATAGGAGAGAGCGTGTATGGGGCACTGAGTTCAGATGAGGCCAGGCCAACTCCCTTCCCGTTTGGTATTATAATATAGATAATAATCTTAGTCAAAGCTCTTATGTTGCAAATATCAAGAATTCTCTTCAAAACAACTTAAGCAAAAGAGAGTTCATGGACAGAATACCTGGTTATCTCAGAGGTTCCTAGAAGTCTCTGACCAGCTCTGGATCTCAAGAAAGGTAGAAACAAGGAATGGGAAGGCCATCAGGAACCACCGTCTTCTCACTTTCTAGAGCCATGTGGGCATCCACTTCATTCTTTCTCTCCTCCCTGAAGAGCCATTCTCTGTACTTCTCTGCACACCTGCTACCCCAGAACGTTCAGTCCACGTGTCCTCAGTTCAGGTGACCAGCTAACAACTTTCATTCCCACTTCCAAACTCCCAAGAGATTTTAAATGGCTCAGCTAATCAGCTGTGATCGTAGGGGCAAGGTCATGTATTAAAGACGTGGCTGAGAGCCTTCTGGTTGGATCCAAGCGAGAAGGCAGTTCTCAGGGAAAATGGGGATAAGTCTTGGGCAGACCCTGTAAGAGATGACATGTTAACTGAATGTCATTGAAATTTCAGTGCCGTGTTCACGTGGACCAACTTGCTCGTGGTGGTTGTGGAACTGTGTGGCTCTGAACAGGAGGCCCTAGATCTGGTTCCTTTAGTGACAAATGTCGTCCTGGAGGAGCATTACCTCATCGTGGGCGTCGTAGTTGTGGTGGACCCAGGCGTTATCCCCATCAACTCCAGAGGAGAGAAGCAGAGGATGCACCTCCGTGACAGCTTCCTCGCTGACCAGCTGGACCCCATCTATGTGGCGTATAACATGTAACCAGCCTTGTGGGGACTGCAGGGGCCATCCTGCAAAACCACAGGACCAAAGACCCGTGACTAGGAGGAAGCTTTCATATGGTGTGAAATAAGCTGAGATGGCTACATTATATCCTTCATCTCATCCTGTGGGATTCTGCAATCACGTGACACACAGGAAAGGGGAATTCTGTGGTAGCAAATGAAAAAAATATTAACAGTCTGTTGGTCATGAGCTTTGACGTAGTGTGAGCAGCACGTTACTAAAGCAATTACATCCATGTTGCATTTTTTTCATCTGTTGTATATAGTTGTATTTTTATCTAATGCTGTTTTAGAATTTTGTAAGGGAGTTTAATGAATTCATGTGATGGGGTAGTCTGAGTTACACAGTTCCCCGCTCTGTACTGTATTTTGCCATTTTACCATAGTTAGACCTTCTGCGGGTTTTGTTAACACAGAACTACTTGGCTTACTTTCAGTTGACCCATAGCAAATCAGATAACCCACTGAATATGAGAATTACTTTATATATAGAAAATTCTTGATGGTAAAACATTTTGACCAGTGTTTTAAACATGTAAATAAGAATACACATAATTCAGCTAAAAATTGAAGAATTGGCTTGTATAGTTGTAACAACTAAAGTAGAAACATTTCTACTTTGAGAGAATCTCAGTATTCTCTGGATGCAGTGTAATTGAATAGGTGACTAAAAAGTGCAAATTGTTCGCAGGTTTTGCTGCACATTGTACTGTGTCTCTGTTGGCTGGTGTATTTTATAAACTGAAGCTGCCTATGTTTGTTTTTTAAGCTTGCATTCCCAGAATCAGCTTAAGCTTTTAAGAATTCAGCCTGTTTCTACAAACTGAATAATCTCAGCTGAAAAATCAACATGTTAGGAAAAGCTAAGATTCATTAGATCCCACCCAGTTCTAAGGAACCGGAATAACTCACTCCGGCCCCCAGTGTTGAAACCGTCTTTCACGTTTAGAATGACTGCATAAGAATTTAGAATTTCCTCTTTTCCAGGCCCATTGTATACTGTGTCAGCAGTTATACATCTAGCTTTTCTTTTCTGAGGACTGAAGAGCATCCTCTGTTCTTCCAGTTCACGAGGGCGGGGATTTTAAGAACAAGAGCAATAGGCTGGGAAGGCAGTGGGATCGATAGTCACGCGAAGGCATAAGGCCTCGTAACTGCATGTCTCAGAACTGACCGATTTGGGTTGCCAAAGTAGCCAGGCTTATGCTGAAATAGGGGAAGTCTGATGTATGCAAGAAACTCTTTTGAAATAACTGTGGTGCCCAGGCCAAGCGGACAGAGCCTGGGACTGAGTTTGGCCTCTGGCTCGGTTTCCTTTCTTTGGTCTGATACTTCACATATTTGAATATAGTTGAATTTTATTATTTTTTTCTTACAGAAATATTTTTTAAAATTAAAAAAAAAAAACTCAAAGTGAACAGAGTTAACTTGTTAAATCAGAATGGTTCTCTTTGACCCACTCTGGTCTATTGTGTAAATATTTATTTAGACTATTTTAATAATACACATTATTTACCCCACTGTAACATCATGTAAACTAAATATGTTTTTAAACAATTTTTTAGACTTGTAATTACCCTGAAAATAAGGTTTATAATGCAAAGACCAGACCCTTCGCCACGGCAGCACTCCTGGGGGGCTGCCCTTACACAGTCTCATGACTCAAAGCCACTTTATTGCCTCCCTTTTACATAACCCTCTTTTCCTCCCAACTCGTTCTCCGCAGAGGGAAGACCTCAAGACATTTTCCAGTTCCAGATCTCTTTTTCAACATTTTGGATGACGTTAACTTACACATGATGGGAGAGGTTCTAGGATGTACAGGAAAAAAGCACTTGCATTGGGGTAAGAAATCCAGTGACTAGCAGAGAAAACAGCCTGCTTATTTGGAAAGTAATTTTCTTAAGACGGTTTTTAATGATTCACTAATCAAAGCAAGGGACCCTGAGGATCTTCTATCTCCGTAATCCACAAGTTCTAAGAAAAAGGTATAAGGCAGAGTCTATCCTATGGGTTGCTTTCATAATTCTCATTACACAAGTTAGGGTGTCTGCTAGAAATATACTGTGAGCCACATCTGTCATTTTAAAATTTCTAGTAACCACATTTTAAAAAGTAAAAAGAAACAGGTGAAATTGATTTTAATATATTATTTAGCACAATATATGAAAAATACTTCAACATGGGATCAATATAAAAAATTATTGAGATATTTTACTTTCTTTTTTTCATATTATGTCTTTGAAATCCAGTGTGTATTAAGCACATCTCAATTCGGACTAGCCATATTTCAAGTTTTCAGTAGCCACACATGGCTGTTGGCTACCATACTGGACTGTGCAGATTATACTCATTCCTTCAAATAAAATATTCCGTTAATCTCATGGTATGGCCAACTCCCAGTTATTTAGGGGCTGATTATCTAGTTTTGAAGTTCCTCAGGCCTCTGATTTATTGTTATTTTTTTTGCTTTCTGCCTTGTGGCTGCTTTATTTATCTTTTGCCTATCCCCCAAAGCCAGAATAAGCTGGTGGAGGAAAGAAAACTAAGATGCTAAGGTGTGTCTTTCGGGAACTTCACCAGTAACTCTGGTAAAGTATCCTCTGGAAGGGGAAGAGAGTCAGTCATTAGTTTAGAGGTGTTTGTGGGATCATCTACAGATCTGATGCCTAGTCTGTTGCAGACTTGGTAAGAAAACTTTCTCTTGGTGACACAACGCTCTTAGTCTTTCCACACTAAGTAGAACCTTTGTGGTAGAACTGACTCTTAAGAGAGGCCCCAAAGCCCATTATTAATAGAAACAGCCTGGCCAAAACTTGGGAACATATTGTGTCTGGGTTTTTATGCCTGTGGGGAGTGGGGGTGGGGGCGGGGGGACTAAAGAATAGCAAGCCCTCATTTCAGATAAGAGAAACCTATTCATCTGAAAGTTTTTGAAACTCTTTCTGCCTCTCAGCAGAAGTAACAAGGTAGATCAGGAAGGGGCTTCCTCAGAACAAATGCCATCTCCTGCATCAGTGAGACCTTGGGAATGACCAGCATGCTAATGGGCATCAGTGAATCCACACTCTTTATTTCCTTCCTGCCTCATAAAGGGCCCCTGCTTTCCCCGTACCAGATCCTCCTGAAGTTGTGCTGCCTCAGGCTGTTTAGGGACCATTGCCTGTCTATTGGTCATAGGAGTGTCTCCTTAACTTTAGTCCCTGGGCAATGCTTGCTTAATGCTTTTGTTGAATCAACAAAGGGCCCGAGGCCTTAGGCTTTTTTGTTAAGGTCTGTGCCCCAGGCATGGTGCTCAATATCTTGGCCAAATAAATTACTTTCCTTGAATATCCAGGAATCTTTAGACTGAAGCAATGAGGAGTTATCACCTCACCCTCAAACTACAACATGATCTATGCCTTAGAGTTGTTTTTGTTGTCTGCTTTCGTGTAAAAACAAGAGTATTTGGAGCAAGCTGCAGTACTCCAAATACAAAATAGGCCTTTTCTTTATCATTCATTCAACATTTCTGGTTTAGGTCTATGTAGATGGGCCATGTTATTTGTCCAGAGGAAGAGAGTGTAAAGATATAAGAATAATTTTTTAGTCCTAAATGCTGTTTTGTTTATTTTTTGTCAAGATATTTACCAGTGTCAGATTCAAACTATAGTACTGTGTAATTATGTATAAAGTTTTTTTTTATTTATTTGAAATTAGACTAGATATACATTTTTAAATTTAACATCTGGCTGGACAGTGTTCTATTAACTCATTGAATGTGTTTCCTTTGTCTTGTGTTAATAAATATTGATGCCTGATTATGTTTAATGCTTCACACATCGGGAGAATTGATAAATTGGAATTAATAAATTTTAAATTTAACTTCAGATGGTAAGACCCAAAGATACCTGGAGAGGTCTAAGGAAAATGAACACAGAGATCCGAAGTTATAGCAAATCAGTTCTATAAAAGGAGGCCAGATTGAGGAACAATAGAGAGTCATTTTGAAAACTAATAAGCCTTTTGTCCAGACCAATTATAACTTAGTTTTCCTCCTACCCCTGTAGCATTTGGTAGTTTTTAACTATTGATCATACATGTTGTTATTATTTTTTAAAATCTGTAATTGGACTGGGTTTCAGCTTTTCTAAGGTAATATCTCATTTGCTCTCCCATTTCCTGGTTTCAAGAAACTTGATGGGAGTTTTTATCAAATTGAGCATATTCTCAGACACTGAAACTGGTCCTTGAATTACAGTCCAAGCTATTCAGGCAGCTGAGAACTTTTCTTTAACTTAATACACATTTATTGAGTGCCTACCCACTAGGCACAAGTCACTGTGATAACAACTGAAGCTAGAGAGAGAGAAACTCAAGTCACTGCCCTCAAGAAGATACAGGAAAACAATACACTATATTAAGGGTTGCGAGTAGAGGTGGACTGTGGGAGCAGGTAGGATAGGCACCCAATCCAGTGATGAAGGAGGATAATGAGGAATTCGGGCTGGAGGAGGTAACATCTGAACTGAGTCTTGAAGGATGAGCTATAGCCAAATAAAGGCAGCAAGTGGGGAGGCAGAGTTGTCTATTCTGGAAACTGCAATTTATTATTAGGATGTAGGGTTTAAAGGGAGAAAAGTAAAAGATAACTATCTGTGGAGGTCTGAGCCAAGGACAGATCACTAAGGGCCTTGATGTGTCAAGCTAAGAATTTTGGACTTTTATCCAGAAGGCCAGAGAGAGCCAATGAGGTGTTTATAGCAAGGAAATAACATGCTCAGATTTGCAACATAGAAGATTATTCTGGTAGTCATGTAGAAAATGGATTGGTGCAGGTAGGGAAAGAAAGGTAAAACCTGGGACAGGGAGATCAGTTGAGAGGCCTTTGCAGAAACTGCAGTGATAGAGCAAAGCACTTTAACCAACGCAGTGACAGGATGGAGACCAGAGACAATGCATGTAAACTTGGGAGAGAGTAAGATGTCAATCGATAAGGAAGGAGGAATCCAAAATAACTCGTAGATTTCTGACGTCGGGAGTTAGGTAGATGTGGAGTCATTTACCAAGATAGGGAAAAAGGAGGAATGGATTTGGGAAAGAAGATGCTGTGTTCCATGTTGGTCACGTTCATCTGAGGTGCTGTGGAGGTCCAACAGGCTGCTAAATATTTAGGTCTCTGCCTCGAGAGCTCTGGCCCAGAAATACACATTTGGGAGACATTCTTTTAAAAGTGGTAGTTGAAGCCATGGAACGGATGATAGTGCCAAGAAAGATCACGTAGAGTGAGAAAAGGCCCAATGATGGAGCCATAGGGAACACGGGCATTCAAAGCCTGAGGGAGGAAGAAGAATCCACAAAAGGGAGAAGGAATGACTGGAGAGATAGCGTCAAAACCAAGAAGGAGCTTGGGCATAGAAATCAAAGGACGAGTTTTAAAGAGGAGGGAGTGCCCAGCAGTGCCGAAGGCTACAATGAAGCTGAGAAAACAGGGACTGGCTAGCGTCTGTGGTATCTGGCAACCAGGCAGTCACTGGTAACCTTGGTCAGAGCAGAAGCAGTGGCAGCTATGGGGGCAGGAGGCAGAAGACTGGTTCCGGAGAGGTGTGATGGGAAGTGTGACCGAACAGAGGCTACTCTTTTTAGAAGCTGTATCTACACATAGAAAGGAAAGAGATGGGATAGTAGTTAAACGAGGGATGTAGAATTGAGGGAGACTATTTTTAAGACAGAAGAAATAAAATATTCCTGAGTAGAGGGAAAGTTTCCAAATAAAGCAATGAGGGATAATGGACAAAACAAGGTCACTGAGAAAGTAAGAGGGGTGGGGATCCAGAGAACAGGTGGAACGATTAGCCTTTAAGGGGAGGAAGCACATTTTTTCAAATAAAACTGGGAAGAGGCAAGATCCTGATAGTAGGAAGTTAGTAGAGGCCTACTACTGATGACCTCCTTCACTTCTCTGAATCTCCATTCTCAGTCTACAGAGATGAATATTCATTTCTGAGATAATCTCTAAAATAAATATGATAGAGCTGACAAAAAATAACATGGAATCTGCAAATAATGGGAATTCCTAAAAAGCAGATGTAAGAGGGAAATTTACATGAAACTCATAGAAACAAAGACTAAAAATAAAATAGTTGTATTCAACTAAAAAAAGAAGAAAAGAGCCCTCTACAAAAGTAGAAGGAAGGAAATAATGAAAGGCAGAAATTAATAAATACAAATAAAGGAAATGTAAAAGGTTCAACAAAACCAGAAGCTGATTTCTTAAAAATAACCTAATCTCTAGTAAAACTTGTGTATGCACATGCACACACACACACACACAAAAAAAAACTAGTAGGAAACACAAAGGAGAATATAACTACAGCTACAGTATTTTTTTAATCTTGAGGGATTATTATAATATTGCAGTAAATTTGAATTTTAAATGAAACATAATTTTCTAGAAACTATGCGATTTGAAAATTTCACTCAAGAAGTAGAAAAATCTGATTTTTACCAAACCCACAAGGAACAGGTAATCCTTTTTTCATATATAAAATAAAAAGCCACCCAATTCATCGTACAAAGTTAGTATAACCTTGATACCAAAATCAGACTAAGGCAGTGTTTTAAAATTCTAAATAATCTCACTTGTGAAAAGATGCAAAATTATAAAATCTAGCTGTTTTGGTTATCTGCTATGTAGTACACTGCCCCAACTTGGTGGCATAAAACAAAGTCATGCATATATACATTCTGTGCATCATGAATTAGGGCACAGTGGGAACGTCTTATATCTGTCCCAAAATGTCTGGCCTCAGCTATGAGGACTCTTAGGTCTGGGGGGGATGATTTGAAAAGCTTGGGGCCAGAATCATCTAGACTTCTTTGCTCACATATCTGAAGCCCAGGCTGGGATAACTGGAAGACTGGACTCAACTGGGACTGTTGACCGAAGCACTTTAATGTAGCCTTTCCTCATAGCTAGGACTTCTTACAGCATGGCAATTGGGTTCTGAAAAGGAGCATCAGAAGAGGATCATGTTAAGCTGTAAATGTCTCATCCACTCTTGGAAGGCATGCATGTTCCTTCTGTTGCATTCTACTGCTCAGCCCAGATGCAAGAGAGATGACTCTACATCTTGATGAGAGAGAAGCAAAGTCACATTGCAAAGGAGCATGTGGTTTGGCAGATACCTCTGTGCATATGTCTGAAGATATTATATTGGAAAATTCAATCTTCCACACTAGCAAACCAAACCCAGTAGTGTATAAGAAATAATACATGAAAATCAAAGAGGGTCAAATCAAGGATGGTTCAATATTAGAGAAATCTCTTTATATAATACCTCTTATCAACAGCTTAAAAGAGAAAGCCATATGATTATCTCATCTCAACAGATTCAGGGGGGAAAAAAGGTAAACTTCAACATTGACTAATGGAAAAAATTCAAACAGCAAGGAATAGAAGAAGACTTTAAAAATTTTTTATTGAAGTATAGTGGATTTACAATGTGTTAGTTTCAGGTATACAGCAAAGTGATTAAGTTACATATATATGTATATATTCTTTTTTAGATTCTTTTCCATTATAGGTTATTATAAGATATTGAGTATAGTTCCCTGTGCTATATAGCTATACAGTAGAGGTCCTTGTTGGTTATCAATTTTTTATATATAGTAGTGTGTATATTTTAATCCTAAACTCCTAATTTATCCCTACCTGCCCCTTCACCTTTGGTAACCAAAAGTTTGTTTTCTATGTCTGTGAGTCTGTTTTTGTTTTGTAAATAAGCTCATTTGTATTATATTTTTAGATTCCACATACAAGCAATATTATATATTTTTCTTTCTCTCTCTGACTTACTTCACTCAGTATGATAATCTCTAGGTCCATCCATGTTGCTGCAAATGGAATGTTTTCATTTTCTTTGTGGCTGAGTAATATTCCATTATACATATGTATATATGTGCCATATCTTCTTTATCCATTCATCTGTCGATGGAGACTTAGGTTGCTTCCATGTCTTGGCTATTGTAAATAGTGCTGCTATGGCGCATGTATCTTTTCAAATTATAGTTTTCTCTGGATATATATGCCCAGGAGTGGGATCACTGAATCATATGGTAACTATATTTTTAGTTTTTTAAGGAACCTCCATAGTGTTCTCCATAGTGGTTGTACCAATTTACATTCCCACCAACCATGTAGGAAGGTTCCACACCCTCTCCAGCATTTATTATTTGTAGACTTCTTGATAATGGCCATTATGGCTGGTGTGAGGTGGTACCTCTTTGGAGTTTTGATTTGCATTTCTCTAATAATTAGAAATGTTGAGCATCTTCTTATTTGCCTATTAACCATCTGTATGTCTTTGGAGAAATGTCTATTTAGATATTCTGCCCAATTTTTAATTGGGTTGGTCTTTTTTTGTTTTTTTTTAAATATTGGGCTGTGTGAGCTGTTTGTGTATTTTGGAAATTAATCCCTTGTGGGTCACATCGTTTGCAAATATTTTCTCCCATTCTGAGGGTTGTCTTTTCATCTTGTTTATGGTTTCCTTTGCTGTGCAAAAGCTTTTAAGTTTAATTAGATCCCATTTGTTTATTTTTGTTTTTATATCCATTACTCTAGGAGACAGATCCAAAAAAAATTTCTGTGATTTACATCAAAGAGTGTTGTGACTACGTTTTCCTCTAGGAGTTTCATAGTATCCATTCTTACATTTAGGTCTTTAATCCATTCTGAGTTTATTTTTGTATATGGTGTTAGAAAACATTCTAATTTCATTCTTTTACATGTAGCTGTCCAGTTTTCCCAGCATCACTTATTGAGGAGACTGTCTTTTCTCCATTATATATTCTTGCCTCCTTTGTTGTAGATTAATTGACCATAGGTGCTTGGGTCTATTTTCTGGGCTTTCTATCCTGTTCCATTGATCTATATGTCTGCTTTTGTGCCAGTACCATACTGTTTTGATTACTGTAGCTTTGTAGTATAGTCTGAAGTCAGGGAGCCTGATTCCTCTAGCTTCATTTTTCTTTCTCAAGATTGCTTTGGCTATTTGGGGTCTTTTGTGTTTCCATACAAATTTTTTTAACTTTGGGGAATTTCCCTGGCAGTCTAGTGGTTAGGACTCAGCGCTTTCACTGAAGTGGGCCTGGGTTCAATCCCTGGTCAGGGAACTAAGATCCAGCAAGCTGCATGGCGTGGCCAAAAAAAAATTTTTTTAATTAAAAAAAAAATAATAAACATTTTTTTGTTTTAGTTCTGTGGAAAATGCCTTTGGAATTTGATACGGATTGCACTGAATCTATAGATTGCCTTGGTAGTATGGTCATTTCAATAGTATTGATTCTTCCAATCCAAGAACATGGTATATATTTCCGTCTGTTTGTGTTGTCTTCAATTTCTTTAAGCAGCGTCTTCTAGTTTTCAGAGTACAGGACTTTTGCCTCCTTAGGTAGGTTTATTCTTCGGTGTTTTATTCTTTTTGATGTGATGGTAAATAGGATAGTTTCCTGTTTGCAGATGACATGATACTATACATAGAAAATCCTAAAGACTCTACCAGAAAACTACTACATCTCATCAATGAATTCGGTAAAGTTTCAGGATACAAAATTAATATACAGAAATCTGTTGCATTTCTATAAACTAACAGTGGAATAGCAGAAAGAGAAATTAAGGCTTCTTTGATAGATAGATCATCTGTTACAAAACTACAATAAAAAATACTTAATGGTGATACTTTAGAAGCACTACCATGAAAGTCAAGATTATGATGAGGATGCTTACTGTCTATCACTGTTTCTATTCAGCATTGTACTTACTATTATAGCTAGCATAATTAGGGGAAAGAGAATGAGCTATATGAATTGCATACAAAGGAAGAAAAACATTAATATTTGTAGACAGTATGATAGTCTGTGTTGAAAATACAAGAGAATCTACAAATTTAAACAAATAGGAATTTAGCAAGATTGCTGAATACAGGATAAACATATAAATATCAATAGCATATGTCTCTAGTTTATGATAATGGTGGAGTTAACTTGGTCAGATTAACCCTCCCAAAGATAGAAATAACTACATTTGAAAAATGAAATGCAATAGGTGACATTTGTGTGTTTGTGACTTTGTGTCTGAGGACATCCCCATAACTCCAAATAGCTTAAGTGGTAGAGAGCCACACCCTATTGGCTTAAGGTGTAAAAGGACAGAGTCTCAGGTTGGCAGAGCAGCCAGAGAGTGGTTAGGTGAGAAATCTATGCAGGGAGAAAGCCTCAGAAGATGTAAGTCCCCAAATCTGCATATAGAATCTGTCAGAATCTTTGACTAATAGCTAAACTAAATTATGTGGAGAAAAACCCAGAGTTCCTGGTGAAACAGAGCATCAGCTAGAAGCTGAAAGAGTTAAGCAGAGATTTCAGCCATTGTCCATGACAGAGGAAAACGAGATGGGAAGTTAAGCCCTCTCAAATTAACTGCCTTCTGGAATAAAAATCACTCTGTAAAAGAGTATAATCCATCCCAATGATAAAACTACTAGAAACCTGAAGAAACAGAAAAATATGACTCATACCTAAGGAAAAAGAAAATCAGTCGATAGATACCAACTGCAAGATCACTCAGATGTTACAATTGGTAGTCAAGAGCTTTAAAACAGCCATTTTATATATATATATATATATATATATATATATATATATATATACACACACACACACACACACACATACATACATACATACATACATACTGGGACTTAAAGGGAAATATACACAAATGGATAAACAGATAGGGAATCTAGCAGAGAAATAGGAACTATAAAAAAGAATCAAATGGAAATTCTAGGACTGAAAAGTACAATATTGAAATGAAAAATTGAGGAACTTAATGAGCTTAACAACAGATTGAAGATGGTATAATAAAGAATAAATGGGGCTTCCCTGGGTGGCGCAGTGGTTGAGAATCTGCCTGCCAATGCAGGGGACACAGGTTCGAGCCCTGGTCCGGGAAGATCCCACATGCCATGGAGCAACTAAGCCCATGCGCCACAACTACTGAGCCCACATGCCACAACTTCTGAAGCCCACGCTCCTAGAGCCTGTGCTCTGCAGCAAAAGCCACCGCAATAAGAAGCCCATGCACCGCAACAAAGAGTAGCCCCTGCTCTCCACAACTAGAGAAAGGCTGCGTGCAGCAACAAAGACCCAACACAGCCAAAAATAAATAAATAAAATAAATTTATTTTTTTAAAAAAAGAATAAGTGGACTTGATGACTGATTATCAGTCTGAAGAACAAAGAGAAAAAAGACTGAAGAAAAAAATAATGAAGAAACCTTTAGAGTCCTTTGGAGTTCCAGGTGGGAAAGAGAATGGGACATAAAAAAATATGTGCAGAGGACTTCCCTGGCAGTCTAGTGGTTAAGACTCTGTGCTCCCAATGCAGGAGGCATGGGTTCACTCCCTGGTCAGGGAAATAAGATCCCGCATGCCACATGGTGCGGCCAAAAAAATAAAAAATGTGCAGAAATAGTGGCAAAGCCCCCCATATTTGGAAAGACATATATTTACAAACTGAAGAAACTCCAGGAACCCCAAGTGGTATATAGAAAACCACACTTAAACATGATCAAGGGCAAACAGCTAAACTTCAATAAAGCAAAAGTCTTAAAAGTAGCCAAGGGGAAGTGACACATTATATACAGGAGAACAATGATACAATTAATAGCCAACTTCTCATTAGTAATAACAGAAGCCACAAGAACAAACACAGAATGATATATTTAGAGTGCTGGAAGGAAAAAAAAAAGCTATCCAGTTCTATAACTCATCAGACTATCCTTCAAACATGAAGGTGAAACCTCAATCCGATAAAGACCGTCTATAAAAACAAATTCACTGCTTACACCACACTTAATAGTGAAAAACAGGATGATTTCTCCCTAAGGTTGGGAACAAGGCAAGAAAGTCTGTTCTTACCACTTTTATTCAACATTGAATAAAAGGCAATTAGGCAAGGAAAAGAAACAAAAGGCATCCAGATTGAACAAGAAAAATTAAGGCTATCTCTAGTCCCAGATGAAATGACTTGTATATATGAAATCCTAAGGAATACACACACCCAAACTATTAAACAAGTTCAGCAAGGTTGCAGAATACAAGATCAATAAAAAAGATATTATTTCTATTTACTAGCCACGAACATTCCAAAAATGAAATTTAAAAACCAATTCTAGGACTTCCCTGATGGCTCAGTGGTTAAGAATCTGCCTGCCAATGAAGGGGACATGGGTTCGAGCCCTGGTCTGGGAAGATCCCACATGCCGTGGAGGAACGAAGCCCATGCACCACGACCACTGAGCCTGCACTCTAGAGCCCGCGAGCCACAACTACTGGAGCCTACATGCCACAACTACTGGAGCGCACATGCCACAACTACTGGAGCGCACATGCCACAACTACTGGAGCGCACATGCCACAACTACTGGAGCGCACATGCCTAGAGCCCGTGCTCCACAACAAGAGAAGCCAGCAAGATGAGAAGCCTGCACACTGCAACGAAGAGTGGCCCCTGCTCGCTGCAACTAGAGAAAGCCCACGCGCAGCAATGAAGACCCAACGCAGCCAAAAATAAATAAATAAATAAAATTTTTTAAAAATTCTATTTAAAATAGCATCAAAAGGAATAAAATATTACTTATTATAACCAAAGTACAAACTTGTATACTAAAAACTATGAAATCATTGATAGAAACTAAAGACCTAAACAAACGGAAGTTCATCCCCATGTTCATGGATTGGAAGATTTAATATTGTTAGGATGGCAATATTCCCCAAATTGATCTACAGATTCAATGCAATCTCTATCAAAATCCCAGCTGACTATTTTGCAGAAATGGATAGAGTGATCCTAGAATTCATCTGGAAATGTAAGGGACTCAGAGTAGTCAAAACAATCTTGGAAAAGAATAATTAAGTTGGAGTACTTACACATCCATATTTCAAAACTTACTACAAAGCTATAATAAGGAGAGTGTGATACTGGCATAAGGATAGACCTATCAATCAGTGGAATAGAATTGAAAGTCCAGAAATGGGAAAACCTCTGAAACTGTCCCCAACCCAGCCAAGTTAATAAAACAATAACAATATTAATATTGCATCTCGGGGGGAATGGTGGAGATTAGTGCCATTCATAAGAATGTCAGATTCAGAGGCGTTGGTCCTTGTTTAAATTCACCAGTCTGGTCCCTGCAGAAATTCTTGGATCCTGGGGGATGGCAGTGCACTACTGCAAATTCAACCAGATAGTAGACCCAGTTATAGCTGTTGTACTTGTATCTTTGCTAGATCAGATTAATAAGGTCTCAGGTACATGGTATGTAGCCATTGATTTGACAAATGTGTCTTTTTGTATTCCAATGAAGAAAGAAAATCAGTTCTCATAACAAGGAAAATAATTTGCAACTATGTGTGGTGATGGATAGTAACTAGACTTATTGTGGTGATCATTTTGTAATATACACATATATTGAATCTGAAAACTAACATAATGCTATATGTCAATTATATCTAATTTTTTTTTAATTTTTTAAAGAATCAGAAGTAGTTCACATTCACATAGAAGGGACAGGAACATACATTTATAGCTTTGCCCCAGAATTACATTACCTGACATCACTCTGATCAGACAGACAGAACAAGAAGTGGTTAGTACGCTGAAGGTCTTGGTAAGCTGCACGCAATCCAGAGGATGGGAAATAAACTCTATGAAAGATTCAGAGGTCTAGTGGTCAGGGGCGTGCTGACATATCCCCTAAGACAGAAAAAAAACAAATGACTGCATCTTGCATCCCCTTTCTCAAAGAAGGAAGCACACTCTTTGGTAAGCAGGCCTCTTCAGGTTCTGGGGACAGTACATTCTATGCCTAGTAATAATGCCCATGAAAAAGTAATACCAGGTGACAGCTTTAAGTCAGGCGTGGAGTCATATGATATTGCAGATTCCGTGGAGGTGACAGTCGTGGAAAAAGAAGCAGTGGGAAGTTTATGGCAAGACCCAGCAGGAGAATCACAATGCAAGCTATTGAAATCCAGGAGCAAGAATATGCCAGTTGTAGTAGAGAATTGTAAGCCTTTTGAAAATAGCGACTGGTGTGCTACTGGGCCATGATAGAGATGGAAAACTTGACCAGGGGACCCCAAGTGACTATGCATCTGGAACTGGCCATCATTGGCTGGATTCTGTCAAATGCACCAAGTCGTAAAGTCAGATGGGCCCAACACCAAGACGACATAAGACAGGAACATTACACCTAGGACCAAGCCTAAGCAGAATCAGAGGACACAAGCACTATGCGTGCAGAGACAACCCAGAACCCACTGTTACCCACGGCAGTTGCACCTAAGTGTTCTTCACTCAGCTCACACCTATGGCCATAGTGGTGCATGGGGGTGGCTCCAGCTGAAGCAGGTGTAAAAAGCCTGTTTGGCTATGGGTGGGTTCTGACCATTTTCAGGGGTAACTTTGAAAGGCAGTTGCAGTGGAAATCTTCCCAATTGGCAGATATTAATGTGATCACCCATTTTGTGTGGAAGGAGAAGTGGCTCAAAGTGAGAATATATATGAACTCATGGGCAGTGGCAAATGGCCTGGCCAGTTGGTCAGTGTCTTAAAAGGAAAAAGACTGGAAGATTGGCTGCAACAAGGTCTGCAGTAGAGGTATATGGATGGATATAGGGGAGGGAAGACAGATGATGAAGATCTTTGCTTCATATATCAATGCCCATGAAAAAGAATTCACCATGGAAGAGACACTGAACATCCTAATAGACAGAATGACTTGGCTGGCTGATGTCAGCCACATACTGGCCATCTCAGTATCGGCACGATAAGCACATGAATGGAATAGATACAGTGGTAGAGATGGAGGCTATGCAGAGGCCCAATGGCACGGACTCCCACTTACCAAGGCTGACGTAGCTACTGCTGTCTCTGAATCTTCAAGTAAATATTGACAGAGACCAACACTGAGCTCCCAAGGTGGCACTATTTATTTAGGAGACTAATTGGCCACTTGATAGTAAGTTGACAACACTAGGCTTCCTCCATCCTAGAAGGGCTAGTGATTTGTTCTCATGTGAATAGACTTACCTTTTCTGGATAAGAATTTGACCATCCTGCCCTCTGAGCCTCCCTCAGCATCACTACCTGGGGGCTCACAAAGGGGCATGATACTTGCAGGCTGCTCTGACCAACATAAAGAAGTTTCCTCCAGGAAGCCGAATTTCATTTCCAAGCTGTCTTGCTACAACTCTGTCATCATAATCTTGAAGGTAAATAACTTGATTGCATACACTCCAACTAGCACAATAACTAGTACTTGTCCATTGCAGGATTTTTCTAGTGGAACCAGCTAGGAGTCTACTGCAGTTCACAATGCAAGAAATAGTGATAGGTTGGATTTAGGGGATAGTGGTGAGGTACACAGAAAGGGAGGAGGTCACATGGAAATAATTTCTCCTGTATCCAGGTGTATTAGTTAGGATTCTAGAAATAATAGCAATCAAAGTAAGCCAGTTTAAATAGAAAAGTGCTATTCATTAGAATGACAAAGGGTGGCTCATGGAACCTAAGGGCTGAGGCAGGCAGCAGGTTCTAGAACTGGGGCCTACAAAGCCACTGGGTAGCTCTCAGCTCATCTGCGTCATTCACAGATGGAAGAGGCTCATTACAAAGCTCCTAAGCTTTAGGATCATTTAACTAGAGAAAGACTAATTTTTGTCCAAAGACAAATTTCCATAGGGGAGACTCTGATGGCCCAGCTTGGGTCAGGTGCCTGCTGTTGGTAAGATATGGATGACTGTGAGAAGTTTCCATAAAAAGGAGGAGGGATAGATGGACAGCCCTGTAGTTGTCCACTACTCCAAGGGCCTCACAGACTAGCTCTAGGAGTTCAATTCAAGCATAGTTAAGATGAAGCAGCAAAGTTTCAGAGCTAAGTTATCTGGGACAACTCTGTTTTAGGAGTGTTTGCTGAAACAGTACGATTGTAGTTCATACAATTCCTGCAGGCATTTAGGACCTATCCGTATTTAGGTTTTTAATTTTTGTATTTATTTTTTAATTTTTGGCTGCATTGGGTCTTTGTTGCTGCACGTGGGCTTTCTCTAGTTGCGGTAAGCGGGGGCTACTCTTCATTGCAGTGCACGGGCTTCTCACTGTGGTGGCTTCTCTTGTTGCTGAGCATAGGCTCTAGGCGGCATGGGCTTCAGTAGTTGTGGCACGCAGGCCCTGGAGCGTACGGGCTTCAGTAGCTGGGGCTCGCGGGCTGTAGAGCACAGGCTCAGTAGTTGTGGTGCACAGGCTTAGTTGCTCCGTGGCACATGGGAACTTCCCAGACCAGGGACTGAACCCATGTCCCCTGCATTGGCAGGCAGATTCTTAACCACTGCGCCACCAGGGAAGTCCCCTTAGTTAGGTTTTCCTGCGAGTTTAGACTTGAGTATTGAGAAAGGACAAAACAACAACAAAAAAATTAAGCCTATTTTTAGACCACAAAGCCTACATTTACTAGCTTTAAATAATTTCTGCCTTTTGAGAGCTACCCTGTTCCAGATACTGTTTCACAGCTCTCAAGTCCTCCACTCCAGTTCAGTCCTCTTGTTAACCCATGAGGCTTCTCAGGGTGTGCAGCCAATTCATGTTTTTAGCTAAGTTTCCAGCAGTTATATTGCAGTATCTTCCATACTAATATCCAACATTTATTTAGTGCTTACTCTGTGTCAGGCATTGGCTCTAACTTTACAGGTGTTAAACTCATTCAATCTACAAAACTCCATGGGATAGGTAGTATTGTTAAACCCATTTCATTATAATGTCCCTCTCTCCTAACTAGAAAACAGTACTGCAGGAGAGCCCATGAGGTGTCACCACTGGCTTGACCAGTTTATTTTAAAAGTTACCTTTGAAAGGTAATTGAAAGTTAAATTTCTTTGTTTCACTCTACTTCCTCCCTTCTGAAGTCAAAGAACTGTCCATCTGGTTTTTAAAACTCGTACTATTTGGATAGAACTATGTGCATCATAACCAATACTTTTTTTTTTTCTTCATCTTCAGTTATTCCTCAAGTTGCAGAAGAGTAGTAGGTACAGCTTGTGACACTTCTATGAGAAACAAGGCCAGTGGAAATACTTGTGAGTGGCAGTGTTGCACAGCATAATATTTGATTTAGACTTAAGATACTTTATGGGTGGAAGAGGAACTAAAGAAGGAGCAGTCCATTAACATTTTGAACGTTTCAGTAATTTAGTTTCTTTTGATGGTTGACGTTTTCCAGTCTCCCCATCCCTCTTGTCCTGATCAACATTTGTTAAGCATTCTGTCTTCTAAGGAAGAAACAACTGAACAAGAAAAGAACAATAAACTTAGAACCAGCCTCCCAGCCATTAATATTCTGGATTCTAGAACGACTGTCGCTGGACTTTGTTAATCATGAAAGGCCGACGTCTGAGAATCTCTTCTCCACACCTTACTTTTATAGGGCACTTTGCTTTTCTGTGATATATGACATTTTGATTCTTTAAATAATGTTGGGATATGGGATGAGTATTACACTTTTCCCAACTTTGATAAGAAGAGACACTTAAGAGAGGCTGGGTGATTTGCCTAATCAAAAATGTAAAGTAAGGGCAGTTGCCTATTGTAGGTTTTAATAGGTAGTCAATGAACGACAACTGATAAACATTAGTGAGTTCTTAGGACAGTCGGGCAGAGTAACTCTTGAGCTTTAAATCACATCATCTGGCCCTAAAGGTCAAACCAGGAACGGCTCTATCCACTCAATCAGTTTTACTTGGAGATCTCAAACTAGTAAAATTTCAGAAAAATTCTTGAACTTTCTATAAAGAGCAAACTGAAAGGTTTATCATTTGTTGTTTATTATCACTAGAAAGCCATCAAAGATTTTGCAAGGAAATGAATAAAGAAAAAAATCAGAATAATGCATAATCCCTTCTCCATAAAGGTGGACACACATTAAAAAATATTTTTTTAAGTTTCTGTAATGTATTAAAATGACGGTGTGATTTTATTTTACGACACTCGATCGTACGTAACTTTTTTCTAGTTTAAAAGCTGGGGTAAATCTGTGCTTCAGCGTGACACACTTAAGTCCCACTAACACACTAACCCTACGAGTACCATGTGGGTGTGGCTTTTTAATCCTTTCACGTGTGTTGAAAGATACAACTCTTAACGCAGATTTCCGGGATTAACATTAGTCTGGGTGGTAAGAAAAGCTGAGGACAAGCCTTCAAGCTTCAAGTCACTCTGTCTACAAGAGGCGGGCAGGTCAGGCGTGGGTCAAGGCCGGGGAGGACTACACCTCTAGGCCACAGCAAGTAGGGGCTGAGCGCGACGCCCCAACCGAAGAAAACTGCCCCACACCGAGCGGTCTCCTGACACCCCGAGCAGGTGCCGGCCTCCGAAAACACGTGTGGGAGCAGTGAGGACAGAGCTCCTGAAGTAAAAAGGAACCGCAGGTAACTGTTACGCCCCGCTCTCGCCAGAATATCACCTCCGCGATACTAACTCGCCACACCGGAGTGCCCCGGCACAAGATGGCGGCGCGTCACGTGCGCAACGCGGTGACGTAGGACGGCGGCTCGCAAGGAGGGACGGCCCTAACCTCACCCCCCACGCTTAGTTACTCAGTTTTGCCCCCCTTCCCTCCCCCGCCCCCGGCCTGGTGTAGATCATGCCGCCAGTGGCGGCCCTGACTGCCGAGGAAACGGTAGCCTAGGACAGTTAGCTGTTACGTGACACTGATTCTCCCCGCCCCGCCTGACCCCCGAGAAGGAGGCACGTCCCCGCCAAGTGAGGGGGTGGGGAAGTGGGTAGTGAATTCGGATCCACCTGGGAGGGGGGAGTGGAAGTTCCCACCCCGGACTGCGGCGAGGCGGCAGCCACAGGTAAGCAGGGGGCGGGGGTGGGACGGGCTCCCGTGTCCCCGGGCAAGGGGAGGGCGCGGGGGCGCGGCGCCGGCGGGGACGCCAAGCCGGGTTGCGCGCCTGGTGGGGGTCGCGCGGGGCGGCCAAGGTGGGGGAGGGGCGCGGAGGGCGCGCGGCGGAAGGGGGAGGGGCTGCTCGCGGTTCCGGTTCTCCTGCCTTGGCGCCCGGTGCCCCTTCAGTCGACGGTCTCCTCCTTCCTCCCTCTCGCCTGCTGCCCCCCCCAATGAAAAATAAACCGAAGACCTCCTGCCGCAGGGTGGCTTTCGCCTCTGAAGCCGCCGCGCTGTGGCCCAAGGCGAGCGCCCTCCGTCGAAGGTCTCGGGGTTGGGGCGGGAGCCGCGGGGAGGGCGGCGTGGCCTTGGCCTCCGCGCGTCTTCCGCCGAGCGCGGCCCGCGACCGGTTATGTCCGCCCGGGACCCCGCAGAGCGCGCCGGGCGCCCTCGGGGTGCGGGGCCCAGGACGCTCGCTGTGTGGGCAGAGCCAGCCCTTATCCGCTGGGAGCTTCCAGTCGAGTGGGGAGACGTAGAATAATCACACACACCCTAAATAATCACGGAAAGGTGCAGCCGGCAGGCGAGGAAGGGGAGTGTGGAGTGACAGAGCTCGTCTGTTTACCCCCGGACAGACAATCAAACTGAGCAAACGTTCTCTTTGATTTTCTCCTGTATCACGAAAGTAAGCATGGTATTTCATAGCGTCAACTACGCCGTGGAGCGTCCCCCTTGATCTCTTTACAGTTATTGTAGATGTTAATCACTAGTTGTTTTGTCAGCTTTTGAGGCGTAATGGGCTAAAATAGTCATTGGGAGCCTTTACGTTTCTGAGGCTTATTCAGCATAGATTTGGCAAGCATCTGTCAAACTGGCCTCGTTTGTGGTTAAGAGTTTGTACACTATGTTTGCTTATGTTCGCAAAATTCGTTTTATCCTGAAAATTTCATTACCAACAGAAATATGCAGTTTTATTAAAATGCTGTTTTTCCTATAGACTTTATAACATGCAGTTTACTCGGTGTCTCAATTAGAATCACTACTGTGTTGCTAAGACGAGTATGTTAGGTCTGTTATTTGCAGTTGTCCTTTAAGGTTCGGCTTCGTCTGTGCTACATCTGTGCAGTACTACTGTATCACCAGTAGGTGGTAGTACCTTCAAAAAATGCTTTTTTTTTTTTTCACATGTCATCCCATTTATTTATACTAATGAATTTTCAGCTCTAAAGTAGGGTGTTGTGCCTGAATTTTCCTGTTCCTAAAGCTAGGCTGGAGTAATTGTCTAAAGATATTTTGTTAACCATTATTTCTATCAGTTTTAAGTAGGTAAACCCAACTAAACACATTGATTTATTCAGCAGTAGTTAAGTGCAAGGTATATTGGGAACAGGAAGTGGTCTTTGACTCCCTAGAGCTTGCATTCTGGTAGAGAGACAGAAAACAGGCCATTACTATACTGTGATAATAAGTGCCATGAAAGGTGGGGGAAGCATGTGCTGTGGGGATACAGCCAAAGCTTCTAGACCAGTCTAAAGGAGTCATGAAAATTTGCCTGGAACTATAACTTATAGGAATAGGCCGCTTGAAGAGGAACAGTGTTTCTGGCAGACGGAATAGCATACATGAAAGCCTGAAGGTGAGAGAAAGCAGCGCAGGCACATTTGAAGATCTGAAACAAATTCAGTATGACTAATAGCAATTTTGAGGGGAGATTATGAGTTAAGTTGTGGAAATGTTGAGCAAGAGACTTCTTGCCCACAGGCTTCTACATCATCTGTAGGTGGAGAAACTTAAGACCCTCTTCATTCATCAGATGAGAAAACTATATTTGTTGATGTTTACTATTTTACTGCATACGTGACAGTCTGCTGGGCACAGAGCATACATTCACAAGATAGAGGCCCTGTTCTTAGGCACCTTAAGACTGGCGAAAACAGACATGCCTATAAACACAGTTCAGAATGTTAAGTAACCTCATTAGAAATATCTGCAAGGCACAGTGGAACAAGCATTAAGGAAGGAAGGACCTAGAGCAGTTGGGAACATAATGTTTGGGATGAAACTTTGAAAATGAGGAGTTTGCCAGGTGGACGAGTTGGGGATGTGAAGGTATTCTTGGAAGAGGGACAGTGTGGAATGAAAGAACATGGATTTTGGCTTAAAACAGTTCTGGCTTCAGATCTTGCATTCACATCTTACTGTGAGATCCACAGAAATGGCAATTCCTTTGATCCTCAGTTTACACATCTCTAAAATAGGGAATCCAAAAACATAATAATAAAGAATCCAGGTGATGATATATAAAGAACTCTTAGTTTAGTGCCTAGCATATGTTCCTTTCTTAACAAGCTTTCTTAAAGTGCCATGCCTTTACTTTAACATTCTTCATATGTCAGCAGGATCGCAGCCTGCTGTGATTTAGCTCCCCAAATTCATTCCCATTGATGGTACTTTTTTTTTCTTCTTTCAGTCTGTTTATTTTATTCATTTGAAATCCAGTTCGATTCTTTTTTTTTTTTTTTTTTTTTGCCACGCTGCGTGGCTTGCAAGATTTTAGTTCCCCAAACAGGGATTGAACCCTGGGGCCACGGCGGTGAAAGCACCGAGTCCTAACCACTGGACTGCCAGGGAACTACCCCATTGATGGTACTTTTGAAGCTGTGTTTCACTGCCCACTTGTGATTCTGCCCAACTTGGGATTGTTTCATGTTAAGCTTCCATCTGCTGCCTTGGGCTTACTTTATTTTTACAGAAAATGTATGCATAAAATTCTGTGTTGAGCAAGTTTTTAACAGATTGTTAATCTTAACCTTAATTTTAGGAATAATAGCTTTAAAAAGTAAGCAAATAAAGGTTACACATTCTGATAACGTCACTAAAAAACTATGTATGTATTGTTAATAATGAGCCGAAGGTATAAAGGCTGCTTTCATTTTGGAAAAAAAACTGATTGGTTAATTCCTCTTTTAAAAAATCATAGAGGGCTTCCCTGGTGGCGCAGTGGTTGAGAGTCCGCCTGCCGATGCAGGGGACGCGGGTTCGTGCCCCGGTCCGGGGAGATCCCACATGCCACGGAGCGGCTGGGCCCGTGAGCCATGGCTGCTGAGCCTGCGCGTCCGGAGCCTGTGCTCCGCAACGGGAGAGGCCACAACAGTGGGAGGCCCGAGTACCGCAAAAAAAAAAAACAAAACAGAAAATAGACTGTCTTCTTTTCTGTAGGAAATATAGTTGTAGTAATTGTCCAAAGTGTTATTTGCTGACTGTAGTGGCTTTTACTATGAAATGTCAGATGTTTTGTTGATGATGTTAGTTTCCATTAGATATAAAATTTCTTAATAATATTCTTATGGGGGAAAATCAGTGAGTCACAGTGAAACAGAAAAGTATCATTTTCAGTAATTTAACAAGGTATTATAAAATCTTTTATAGTTTCTTTCAGTGCTTTAGCACTACATCTTTTTTTTTTCTCTCTGCTCTATATTCTTATGTCTTCTGAAATGGAGTGTTTAAAAAGGCATTTTCAGTAGCGATAGTATGTAGAAAGTATAAAATTCCATCTTTGATGCTGTCTGTATGTTCAGTCTTTGGAATTACACTTCTCTTAGTGTAGATTAAAAATCACTGCACTCTTCCTAAAGAAGGGACTATATATAGCTTAAAAGCAGTTCAAGCAGTTCCCTTAAAAGCAGTTCAAACAAGGGGAACACTAGATGAACTTGTCAAAATTTAAAGTTTTAAAATCATAGTTACTGGAAACATTTGTATCAAAATGAAAGAAATAAAATTTATATGAAGAAATAATATAGGGTAATAAGGAAAACACAAGATCTGATAGATGGATGGACAACTAATATGAACAGAGAGCTCACATAACTAATAGAGAATTAAAGAAATGTAAAACAATGTACCATTTTCCATCTATCAGGTTAGTCATGACTAAAAAATTCACTGGACTTCCCTGGCGGTCCAGCGGTTAAGACTTCACCTTCCAATGCAATGGGTGCAGATCCCTGGTCAGGGACCTAAGATCCCATATACCTCGGGGCCAAAAAACCAAAACATAAGAAGCAATACTGTAACAAATTCAATAAAGACTTTAAAAAAAAACCCTGAATTCTTAAAAAAAAAAAAAAAAATTCCCATTGCTTTCTCATGTGCTTCTGGTGGACTGTAATTCTTTCAGAAAACCTTAAATATTCATTCTCCTTAACCAAGTAATTCTCATTTTTAGAATATATCCTGTGGAAATAATTTTAATTACAGAAAAAGCTTTATATGCTAAACATATTAATCTCAGTATTGTTTTGTTTGGTAAAAAATGTGAATTATGTACATTCACTGGATGGAATATTATGTAGCATTTAAATATGTTTCTATTTGAAACCTAGAAAATATTTGTGATAAATGAAAACAGGATACAAAATTGTACGTACAGTATGTTTATGATTTTTTAAAAGTTGTGGAAAGAGAAGACTGAAAAGAAATTAGACAATATTATAATTAAGTTTTTATCATCCTTTCTCTTTCTGTTCTACATTTTCCATGTTAGAAAAAAAGGCTCATGACATATTTAGAGGGAAAAGCATTAGAAGCACTTTATGTTTGAGGTGATTTTATACCTTTTCTCAATGGCTAAAAACAGTAGCATCAATCCAGAGTTAAGAATGAATTTATTTTCTGCTGTCCAAAACGGGAAAAAAAAAAGAGAAGAAAGAATATGCAGGCTTAAACTTCACAATTATTAAATTAATGATGCTAAGGGCTAAGTACCTAGTTGCCCCCTCTCTCTCTAAAAATTCTTTGAATTGTGGTAAAATACACATAAAATAAAATTTACTATCATAACCATGTTGAAGTATACAATTCAGTAGTGTTTAAGTACATTACATTATTGTGGTGCCAATATACAGAACTTTTTCATACCCATTAAACAACTACCCATCTCCCCTCCCTCCAGTCCCTATTAAGCACCATTCTACTGTTTCTATCGGTTTGACTACTAAGTACCTTAAATAAGTGAAAGCATTCAGAATTTGTCTTTTTGTGACTGGTTTATTTTACTTAACGTATGTCCACAAAGTTCATTCATGTTGTCACATGTGTCACAATTTCCTTTCCTTTCTTTTTAAAGCTGAATAATATGCCATTGCATATGTATATCACATTTTGTTTATTCGTTCATCCACTGATGAATATTTGAGTTGCTTCCACCTTTTGGCTATTGTTAATAATTCTCCTATGCACATAGGTGTACGAATATCTCTGTAAGACCCTGCTTTCAATTCTTTTGGATATACACCCCAAAATGGGATTGCTGGATCGTATAGTAATTCTATCTTTAATTTTTTGGGTTACCACCATATTGTTCTCCATAGTGACCGCACCATTCTACACTCCCAACCAACAGTGCACAAATGTTTCAGTTTCTCCACATCGTTGCTAACACTTACTTTCTGTTTTTTTTAAAAAAAATATTAGCCATCCTAATGGGTGTGAGGTGATATCTTAATGTAGTTTTGATTTGCATTTCCCTAATAATTAGTGAAATTGAGCATCTTTTCATTTGTTTGCTGGCCGGCCCTCTCTCTTTTTATGTCTTTTCACGTAATTAGAAAAACCTTAAATTCTACCCAAATCTTTTACCAGCCTCTTTCTACGTAGTTCTCCTATTTGACATATTCCATCTCTCATAACCCATTTATTCTCATTCTTACCCAGCCTACATGTCCTGCAATTGATTATCTAGATCATCTAGATCTTCAGAAACTCCTTAGTTATGGTTTCATTTATTTATTTATTCTGTTCAACCTTTGCTCAATAAGTTCTCTATATTAAACTATGTATGCAATTAGAAACTGTTCCCTAGGGGACTTCCCTGGCAGTCCAGTGGTTAAGACTCCGCACTTCCACTGCAGGGGGCACAGGTTCAATCCCTGGTCGGGAACTAAGATCCCACATGTTGCAGGCCAAAGAAAGAAAAGAAAAGAAAAACTGTTCCGTAGACTGTAGAAAAGAATGCTTGGGCTTCCCTGGTGGTTAAGAATCCGCCTGCCAATGCAGGGGACACAGGTTCGAGCCCTGGTCCGGGAAGATCCCACATGCCATGGAGCAACTAAACCCGTGCGCCACAACTACTGAGCCTGCGCTCTAGAGCCTGTGCTCCGCAACAAGAGAAGCCACCACAATGAGAAGCTCGCGCACCGCAACGAAGAGTAGCACCCGCTTGCTGCAACTAGAGAAAGCCCGCACGCAGCAACGAAGACCCAAGAAAGCCAAAAATAAATTAAAAAATTTTTATTTTAATTTAAAGGAAAGAAAAAAGAAAAGAATGCTTGTGTTCCTGCACAGAAGACTATCTTATGTATACCATTTATTAAATTTAAACATGTTCATGTGGATCAAAATTCAAAAAATTTAAAGGCAAATCTCTTTTCTCTCTCTGTACCGTAGCTACCAATTCTCTTCCGTGGAGGTAACCAAGTTACCAATTTTTAAGCAACTATAGAGTATACTATCCATATTCTGTAGCACTTTTTATTTTCCATTTTAAAAGCTCTTATCATAGGTCACTACACACCCAGAGCGAAGGTGTGGAAACATGAGTCTGGATAAATTGAGCTCAGCCCTTAGTATAGAAAAGCCTGTTTTGTTCCTCTTAAAAAGTATGCATGTTAAGAAAAGAAATGTCTTAAGATTTTTTGAAAATGAAGTTAGAAAGCATCTTTTAACTTTTTTTTTCCCCTTACAGTTGATTATGGAAGATTCTCACAAGAATAACGCTTCAGAGACAGCACCTCAGTCTGGTTCAACAGTTCAGGGAGCTCATATTTCTCATATTCCTCAACAGGTAAGGCAGGAACGAGCCAAAACATTGAACCAGTTAGGAATATTTGTTATGCAGATTAAGCTGTTGTTGCAGATCACCAATTACTAACGTTCAAAAAAAGAACCAAGCAAAAGAGGAAAAAGACCCTGTAAAATGTTGAAATGTATGGAAGGAAGGAATTATCTGATTTAAATATCTTGTCAAGATCATTCAGTTTTATTTTCTGTTATAACATATTTAGTGTTTTAACATGTATATACTTCTCAAAACTTGGGGAGGTAGAGTTCATTTTATGCGGTACATGATTATTTTAGGTTTTTTTTCAGACTAATTTTGTTGCTGCATAAGACAAATGAAAAATTATTTGGCCCTTTGGGCTGACTTGAAATAGAGACTAATAGTTTCAGGAGGCAGACCATCTTCAATTCAACAGATGTATTGTGGATATAAAAGAAATATTTTTGCTGAACTGGAAAATAGGCATATTCATTAGAGAATTTAAATTGACAGACATGCATATTGCAGAACTGATGATATTTTTAAAATTTCAAGTTGTCTGATCCATGCACCTGACCCACTTCAGGGAAAACAACTGAAACTATGTATTGCCAGTGACAGGATTTGAACTTTCAAGTAAAAATTAGAATTTTGGATAACTTGTATTCACCATCATGAACTTGACAGCTTCCCAGTAGCTACCAACTTTTTCGTTACAAAATTGTGTTACAAAATCACGCATGGTATAAGATCCATTCAGAATGCGAGATACACCAATGGATTTTAATGTTAACAGAATACACAGAGTTCAAATTGTACATTGCAGACAACCTTTAAGAAACGGCAACCTGTCAAGTTTTAATGTGGTTTCAAAGGAGAATATCCATAGTTATCTGCAAAAACAATTAAAACACGCCCCCCCTTTTCTGACTACATACCTGAGTGAGGCCAGACTTTCTTCATATACCTCAACAAAACCACATATGGCAAATATTTAATGTAGAAGCAGATAAGAGAAATCAGCTGTTTTCTATTAACTCAAACATTAAGGAGATTTGCAGAAATGTAAAACAGTGTCATTTCTGTCACGAATTTGGGGGGGTATATTTAGTCATATTAGTGAAAATATATCATTTATGTTAACATGTAATGGATTTATGATTGTTGTTTTTATTTTTTTATTTTTTATACATTTATTTTATTTTATTTTTGGCTGTGTTGGGTCTTTGTTGCTGTGTGCGGGCTTTCTCTAGTTGCTGTTTTTAAATGAACTGTTAAATAGTTTTAAAATTTCTGTTTAAATTTTAAATGTAAGTATTAGATTAAAAACTGACATAAATGAAATTTCTTTGGGGTCCTTAGTAATTTTTAAGAGTATAAAAGGGTCTTGAGATGAAAAAGTTAGAGAACCAAGCAACTAAAGGATTAATCCTTCAAGCTTGAGGTATCCTTCTCTTATTTGGCTATATCTGTGAAGAATAATGATATCTTCCCTAGATGGTACTGGAAAAACAATGATAGAGTCTTTCATTTACCTTCTGTTAATAGGGCCCTTCACAGAAATGTTTTAATTCAGTTGGCTTACATACACATTTCAGTTATGTTGGTTAGATGTGAATGTTTTACAGGTTTCCTCAGAAGCATATTTACAGAGATAGAATAAGTAAATTTCTAGGCGGTAAATAATTTTATAGTGATTTTAAAAAATAATGTCACTGACTTGCTATCCAAATTCTTGTGGCTTGACTGCTTTATTAGACGCTAACTTCTGTAAGGAAGAAGTATCTAATAACAGTAGTATTTATTCAGTCATTCAGTATAAGGTGGGGATATAACAGTGAACAAAAGTTTCAGCTCTCATGGAACATACATTCTAGTGTTGGGGAGAATAAAATGTATCAGTTCGTAGTATGTGCTGTGGAGGCTGATAAAGCAGGGTAGGAGGAATAGGGGGTTGTTGATGGGGATGGGGACTTGCCTTTTTATGTAAGGTGGTCTGAGAAGTCGTATCTGTGGAAATACCTCTTCAATTATATGGACCAACAGCTGTAAACTCTGAGACTGATATGTGCTTGGCATGGTTAAGGAACAGCAGGGCAGCCAGTGTGGTAGGAAAGGGATGAATGAGGGGAGAGGGATACAAGATGAGGCAGAGAGGTTTGGGATGGCAGAGGAGAGTGCCAGATAATGTAGGCCTTGTATGCCACTGTAAGATTTCTGGCTTTTAATCTGGGTGAGATAAGGAACCTTGGGAGTGGTTTTTGAGTAAAAACCTGATTTGACTGATATTTTACAGAGAAAGCACTTTGATATTTTAATAGGATTCCTCTGGCTGCTTTGTGGAGTGGAAGTAGGAAAACCAGTTAGGAGGCTGTTACATTGATTGTGCATGAGACAGTAGTGGCTTGGACCAAGGTGGTATTAGTGGTGGTGGTGAGATAAAGTTAGATTCTGGGGCTTCCCTGGTGGCACAGTGGTTGAGAGTCCGCCTGCCGATGCAGGGGACACAGGTTCGTGCCCCGGTCCGGGAGGATCCCACGTGCCGCGGAGCGGCTGGGCCCGCGAGCCATGGCTGCTGGGCCTGCGCGTCCGGAGCCTGTGCTCCGCAACGGGAGAGGCCACAACAGTGAGAGGCCCACGTAACGCAAAAAAAAAAAAAAAAAGTTAGATTCTGGATATAATTTGGTTGTGAAGCCAACAGTGTTTGCTTTTTTAAAAAAAAAAAATTTATTTATTTATTTGGTTTCACCGGGTCTTAGTTGCGGCAGGTGGGTTCCTTAGTTGTGGCATGCGAACTCTTAGTTGCAGCATGCATGTGGGATGATCTAGTTCCCTGACCAGTGATCGAACCTGTGTCCCCTGCACTGGGAGCACAGAGTCTTATCCACTGCACCACCAAGGAAGTCCCCCAGTGTTTGCTTTTGGATTGGATGTAGGTGTAGAGGGAAAAAGGAGTCAAGATTGACTCTACAGTTTTTGACTTGAATAACAGTAAGAATGGAGTTGCTGTTTACTGAGATGGACAACATTGGCACATTTTTTTTTTCTTTTTGGGGAGATGTTGGCAATCAGGAATTTAGCTTTTGGGCATGTTAAATTTATGATACTATTTGTTAGTTTTCTTTGCTGCAAAACAAATTACGACAAATTTAGTGGCTTAAAACAATACAACACACATTTATTATCCTAAAATTTCTCTTAGTTGGGTTCTGTGCTTCAGAGTTTCACAAGCTGCAGTCAAGATGTTGGCTAGGGCTGGCTTCTTACCTGGAGACTAGAATGGAGAAGAATTCACTTCTAAGCTCACTCAGGTTGTTGGCAGAATTCATTTTATTGCAGCTGTAGGACTGAGAACTTTAATTTTTTTAGCTGGAGGCCACCCTCAGCTCTTAGAGGTCGCCTGCAATTCGCTGCCACCTGGCCCTCTCCAATAAGTAGTTCACAACATGGCAGCCTCCTACTTTAAGTTCAGCAGGAGAGTGAGAGTGAGTCTGCTGACAAGACAGAGTCTTATATAATATAATCAAGGGAATGATATCCCATTCCTTAGCCATAAAATGTGACATAATCACAGCAATGACGTCCCATCATCTTTGCCTTATTCTGTTGGTTAGAAGCAAGCCACAGATCCCTCCCACACTCAAGGGGAGAGGATTACACAAAGGCATGAACACCAGAAGGTGGGGACCATAGGGGCCGCCTTAGAATTTGTCTGCCAAACCATACAAGTAGATTTGTCCAATAGGTAGTTGGATATATATGGTCTGGAGTCCAGGGGAGAGGTCCAGACTGGAAATGTAAATTTAGGCATTGTAGATATATAGGTGGTATTTAAACTCATTGGGTGATTTCTGGCTTCTCTTTAGGACGTAGAAAGCTGGAAAGCATATTGCTCCCACTGTAAAACAAGAGTAAGCTATAATATACAAAAATCATAACTTCTTTCAACACATTAGTAGTGGCATGTGGGCATGGCTCACCTGTAGCAGTAGCAGAGTACAGGAAGAAGGCAGGGCTGTCATACAGGGGGAAATAAGAATTTAGCTAAATTGAGGCTTCGCCGGTGGCACAGTGGTTAAGAATCCACCTGCCAATGCAGGGGACACGGGTTCAGGCCCTGGTCTGGGAAGATCCCACATGCCGCGGAGCAACTAAGCCTGTGTGCCACAACTACTGAGCCTGCGCTCTAGAGCCCGAGAGCCACAACTACTGGAGCCCACGCGCCTAGAGCCCATGTTCCACAACAAGAGAAGCTACCGCAATGAGAAGCCTGCACACCATAATGAAGAGTAGCCCCCGCTCACCGCAACTAGAGAAAGTCCGTGGGCAGCAACGAAGACCCAGTGCAGCCAAGAATAAAAATAAATAAAGTAGATACAACATTAAAGAAATTAAAAATGGTCAAAAAAAGAGAAGAATTTAGCTAAATTTTTATTGAATTGCTAAAGTCTAAGTGTAGGCTAGTATGAGAACATAGAACCCTTGGGAGCTGCAGACACAGGGTAGGTAACACCCACTCCAGGGATCCCCAAGAGTTGCTCATGAGAAAGATTAGGGGAAGCAAGGGAGACAAGAGAAAGCCTCTCTAGGTGGTACAGGCCTGCCTGGACCCTTCTTCCCTGTGGAAAAGAGCTTTAAGCCACTGGGGGAAGGGAATAAACCCCATTTTCCAGTGTGGGTAGAAGTGAAAAGAAAAAGAAAATACATAAACCCTGAGGGAAGGGCAGAAAATTTTCCTGGGTTCAGACCATTAGTTTTCCTACTACTTGGAGAAAGCCCTACCCCCTGAGACTGAGACTAGGCCAGGATAACAGAGCAACTTCTCAGTCTCCCCTTAGCTCCTCCAGCAAGTAAAGCAATAGCAGTTTATCCCTGGGGAGGACTAAGAGTATGGAGAGACACTCTGGGTCAGGTGCACAGAGAAAGCCTAAAGCTGAGGGTGGAGCAGGATCACTGAGAAAAACCCTCTGGCAAACCAGGCCCCACCCTAAGCAGAAGGTCACACTAGAGGAATTTAGAGCTGGTTGTGTACTTAAGGTAATCATAACAAAACCCAAACCCTGCTCAATTCTTGGATAGATTGACTCATCCCTCCCCCAGCCACCACCTGCACTAAAAGCCTAGTAGAAGAAGTACTGAAGAACTACCACGCCATTTTTAGGCATGAATACTGTTTCCTCAGTCTCTACTATCTTACTACACATGATGTCCATCATTCAGGCAAAAATTATGAAGCACATACAAAAAAGCAAGGAAATAATCACCCGCTGTCAGAAGTAAAAATGATCAGTAGACTCAGGATGACTAGTTGTTAGAAGTATCAGATAGTGAATTTAAAATAATAATAATATATTAAAGGCTATAGTGGAAAAAGTGGACAACATGTATGAACGGGAGGTAAATTTCAGCAGAGGAATAGAAACTGTATGAAAGAGTCAAATGGAAATGCTAGAAATAAAAATTGTGACATAGATGAATTATGTTTTTGGGCTTATTAGTAGATTGGACACAGCTGAGGAAAGAATCAGTGAACTTGAAGATAGGCCAACAAAAATTATCCAAACTGAAAAAAGAAAAAAAAGTGGGGAGAAAAACAGAACAGAGCATCTGAGAGCTGTGGGACAATATCTAAATATTTAACATAAGTGTAATTAAAGTCATGGGACTACATGACATTACTGGGGGTGAGTGTAGTCAGAGATGAGGTCAATGGATTTGACTCTGGGACTTTCCAACATTTGGGGGTTGGGGAGATTGAAGAGGGATGGCCAAAGCAGTAAAAAGAAAATCAAGAGAAATGGGGATCATGGAAATTAGGAACGAGGTGATGATCAACTATGTAAAATGCTGCTGGTAGGTCAAATGAGGAGTAACAGTAACTGTTATATAGTCTATCTTCATTATTCAAGGATTTTTTTTTTTTTTATTGGCTGCACCTTGTGGCATGAAGGATCCTAGTTCCCTGACCAGGGTTCAGACTTGCACCCCCTGCAGTGGAAATGTGCAGTCTTAACCACTGGACTGCCAGGGAAGTCCCTCAAGGATTCTGTATTTGCAAATTCACCTACTTGAAAAAATTCATTTGTAACCCCAAAATCAGTATGCACTCTTGTGGTCATTAGTGGACATGTGTGGAGTAGTGAAAAATTTAAGTCACTTTCTCAGTTGAGCTCGAACAATGCAATACTCTGTCTTACAATTTTAGGTCTCATACTATAAACAATTCTCCTTTTTGTGGTCTAGTTAGTGCTGTGTTTTTCACATTATTGTGCTTTTTGTTGGTGATGTTGCTGTTTAAAATGGCCTCTAAGCATAGGGCTTAAGTGTTAAGTGCAAGAAGGCTGTGATGTACCTTATGTAGAAAATACATGTGTTAGATAAGTTTCATTCAGGTGTGACTTGTAGTGCTGTTGACCATAAGTTCAATGTTAATGAATTAACAGTACTATATTCCAGACTACCAAAATAAAGCTAATATTGCAATAAAACAAGTCACACAAATTTTTTGTTTTCCACTACATATAAAAGTTATGTTTATACTATATTGTAGTCTATTAAAATGTGCCATAGGGCTTCCCTGGTGGCGCAGTGGTTGAGAATCTGCCTGCCAATGCAGGGGACACGGGTTCGCGCCCTGGTCTGGGAAGATCCCACATGCTGCAGAGCAGCTAGGCCCGTGAGCCACAACTACTGAGCCTGCGCATCTGGAGCTTGTGCTCCGCAACAAGAGAGGCCACGACAGTGAGAGGCCTGCACACCACGATGAAGAGTGGCCCCCCCACTCGCCACAACTAGAGAAAGCCCTTGCACGGAAACGAAGACCCAACACAGCAATCAATCAATCAATAAAAAAAATGTGCCACAGCATTCTGTCTAAACAATGTACATACTTTAATTAGAAAATACTTTATTGCTGGAATTTCCTGGTGGTCCAGCTTTCACTGCCGAGGGCCTGGGTTCAATACCTGGTCAGGGAACTAAGATCCCACAAGCCATGCGGCCAAGGGAAAAAAAAAACCTTTATTCCTAAAAAGTGCTAACTTTTTGTGCCTTCAGTGAGACTTGCTCTAAGCAAGGTTGCCGCGGACCTTCAATTTGTAAAAAATGCAGTATCTGCAAAGCACAATAAAGTGAAGTGCGATAAAACAAGGTATGCCTGTATTAAATAAGGTGTCTTTAAACAGAAACACACTTAAAACCAGGTTATACGTTAACCGGTTGATGAAAATATTGTGCCCAGAGGCTTGCAGCAACCTAACGCTGTATTTCCCCTAGGAACAATGGTTCAGCATTTGCTCATTCAGTGTACATGGCAGCTTCATAGAACATAACCACAAATAACAAGAGTTGACTGTATTTGGCAACATGGAGTTCATTGACAACCTTGACAAGAACTGTTTTCAGTCGAAGTGGGGATAAAAATCTAATTAGATCTAAGAGAACATGGGAAAAAGAAAAGAGGGGAGAAAATGAGTAGAGAGGAGTTTTGCTGCAAAGGGATCTACAAAATGAAGTGCTGGAGGGGGTTTTATAAGTCATGGAAGTTTTATTTTTATTATTACTTTTTATGATGGGAGGAATTAACAGCCTGTCTATATACCAGTGGGAGTGATGCAATAATATTTGATGACACAGGACATATAGAAAGGACAATCTGGGATGATGTCCTTCAGGAGGGGCGGGGATGAGCATTAGTCTGCAAGTGGAAAATTTATTTTACATGAGCATAGGTACCTCATTCATAATAAGAAAGCAATCAAATACAGGTTAGGTAGGTAGATTGGGAATGAGGTACTCTGAAAGTTTCCTTTTGATAACTTCTTTGTTTTTCAGTCAGATAAAATGTTTTGAGAACGTAAGTGGACTAGGGATATATAGTAGGATTGTTGGAGAGCATTAACAGTCCACTTGAGGTTACTGATCATGAACTTAAAGTGTGACCATTAAGTTCAGTTGTGTGTCTTTCTCCAGTCAGATTCAGGTACTTGCATACAGGTTACAGGCATAGAGTATGTGAGTTAACAGGTTGCTGTTTAGTCCAGGGACTACAGCAAAGCAAAAAAAGACAAGGACATTGAAGGTTATGTGATACAGTGATTATAATGCTGTACCATGAAATTTAAGCTGTATAAGGAAGAAGTGGGGACTTGATGGGGTCAAGAGCAGGGAAAAGATAGTAGACTCGATGGATTATAAGTTCCTGTGGAGTCCAAGAATTGTTGAGAGTCCAAATAGTAGAGGTAGTGAGTTGGAAGTAGGTGGTACTCAGAGAGAGGGATACTTGAATTTGAGATTATAGGAGGGGTTATTGGTAATGATAAGGTTTAGGTAAGTAGTTCTCAACTGGAGTGGTACTGCTTCCCCACTGAGATGTCTAGAAATATGTAGGGGGTTAGGGATGGTGGTTGCCACTGGCATTTAATGGGCAATTTAGAGATGCTAAATGTTTTTCATTGTGCAGGATATTCCTGCACGTGGAAGAATTGTCCTACCCCAAATGCCTGTTCAGAAACCCTGTAGGGTATGACAATGGGAGTGGGTGGCCAAGAAGGGTAGAAGACAGGGCTTTGGAGGAGAGGAATCAAAAACTGGCCCAGACATGGAAGGATACTGGATGTTGCATACTGAAATCACCACAAATTACATCAGGAATAGTATTGGAGAGAACAGACTGATCCTGGGGCTAAAGTCTTAAAGAAATGAGGGGACATGACTGCCACAGGGACAGTCTACTGCTCTGAGCCTCAAACTTGGGAGTTTTCAGGTAGAACTTGGGACAGTGGCCTGGAAGTAGCAATGAAGAGCAAAGGAAATACCAACTCTGTCTGTAGGCTCATGGTATGAGTGCAGGAGAGAGGCAGTGTTCTCCAGAGGAGAGCAGAGGTTCAATTATGGCAAGAAGGTGAAGGGGAGGGACTCAGTACTTGATGAATTTCATTTAATTGCAAAGTATATATAGACTGAGAGGCAACCTTGCTTAAGACCTGGTCTGAATCCTGGTTTTGTCACTTAGTGACTCTGGAACATTGACTAAGTCACTTAACTTATTTATTAAATCACTTTTTTAAAAAAATTCATTTTATTTATTTATTTTTGGCTGCATTGGGTCTTCGTTGCTGCACACAGGCTTTTCTCTAGTTGCGGCGATTGGGGGCTACTCTTCCTTGCGGTGCACAGGCTTCTTATTACAGTGGCTTCTCTTGTTGCAGAATATGGCCTCTAGGTGTGTGGGCTTCAGTAGTTGTGGCACGTGGGCTCAGTAGTTGCGGCTCGTAGGCTCTAGGACGCAGGCTCAGTAGTTGTGGCGCACGGGCTTAGTTGCTCCGAGGCATGTGGGATCTTCTCAGACCAGGGATTGAACCAGTGTCCCCTACATTGGCAGGCGGATTCTTTTTTTTTTTTTTTTTTGGCAGGCGGATTCTTAACCACTGCGCCACCAGGGAAGTCCCCACTTAACTTATTTAGACTTGATGTTCAGCATCTGGAAATAAAGGCATCGGACTTGGTGATCTGTAAAGTCTTTTCCAGCTCCTAACTTTCAGTAATTCTCATACCATAGAGAAATTTGTGTACTTTAACTATGTGTGAATGGGGAAAACAATGTTGATAGTAATAGGTAACATTTATTGAGTATCCACTGTGTGCCAAGTGTATTGTAAGCATTTTACATGTTTTAATGCCTTCAAACCTCTTACCAACCTACTGTGCTTTTCTAATCCCCATTTTAGAGGTCACACAACTAGTAAGGCTAGAGACATGATTTGAATTCCAGCAGTTTGACTTCTCTTACAGCTTGGGTTTCCTGAGAAGCAGACAATGCGATGGACATTAGCATGCAGGAGGTTTATTAGGAGGTCCTCTTGGGATTGCCACCTGTGGAAGGGAAAGAAAGGAATAGAGGAAGCAGGATTGAACAGAGGGAAAAGTTGGACTTTGATTCAGTCTCAATGAAGACCTCAACTGACCCTATAGGGAGATTAGAAGCTGAGATAGCTCTTCAGAATTGGGGTAAGGGACCAGCCAGGCCTTTATATTCCTGCATGCACCAGGCATTGGATCTTGACTGACCCGGGAAGGGGTACGTGTGACCTCAGGCAGAGTGACTCTCATCAGCCAGGGCAATTCCAAAGAGGGCTGACAACTGAACACTGTCAGCAGCTGTCTTCCAGCAGCTGGGGAATAAGTCTTTTACCAGAGAAAAGGGGATCTGGCTGTTGCATCATGGTGTCCACTACAACTGCAGACTTTATAATCACCACAGTCCTTTGTTGCCTCCAGGCAGTGGATGATGATAAATGAGGATAATTTAAGAAATTAACAAACAGGCTTGGCTCCAGAACACTTCTAAAACAGATTGATTTTCATTCCATTCATATTTTTGACATGAGAATTTAGCCCAAGGGTTTGTCCAGGGATAAGCTAAGAATGTGTGTGCCCGTGCGTGTGCACCAGTGTTTTTGGTAATCCTTTCTTACCTGGTGATTATCTAATGTTTTGGATGTGCTTGGTCATATTGATTTTACTTTTTAGAAAAGAAAGATTCTTCTATAGAGAGTTAGAAATCTAGGTGAATTTATTTCGATGTTTCCAGTATGAATCGTATGGGGAATAGAAGAATAATTTTTCTTTTTCATTTGCTTAATAGGGTCTTTCACAGAGCTAAAGTTTTTAAATTTTGATTAGGTCCAATTTATAAATTTTTCCTTTTATGGATTGTGCTGATGTTATCTAAGAGCTCTTTGCCTAGAACTAAATTTCAAAGATTTTTTTTCCCTGTTTCTTCCTAAAAGTTTTATGTTTTACATTTAAGTCCACAATTCATTTTAAGGTATTTTTTGTATAGATTTGAGGGGTTTTGTTATGTATGTACAATTGCTACAGCACCATTTGTTGAAAAGAGTATCTCTCCTCCAGTGAATTGCTTTTGCACCTTTGTCAGGATCATTTGGGCATATTTGTCTGTTTCTGAGTTTTCTATTATGTTCCATTGATCTATATGTCTGTCCCTCTGTCAGTGCCACACTGTCTTACCATGTTATAGTAAGCCCTAACATCAGGAAGATGATTCCTCACATTTTATTCTTCTTTTTCAAAATTGTTTTGGCTATTTTAGGTCTTCTTCCTTTTCATATAAATTTTGGAATAAGCTTGTCTGTGTCTGCAAACCTGTAGATCAGTTTGGGGAGAACTGACATCTTGTTGACTCTTCCAGTCCTCAAATATAGTAAATCTCTCCAGTTATTCAATCTCCTTTGATTTCTTTCCATAGCATATTGTCATTTTCAACATACAGATCCCATACATGTTTTGTTAGACTTACACCTAAGTATTTCATTTTCTTTGGAGCAGTTGTAAATAATATTGCATATTTTCTTTGGAGCTATTGTAGATGATATTGTATTAACTTTGATTTCACTTGTTTGTTGTAAGGACATAGAAATGCAGTTGATTTTTGTTTATTGATCTTGTACCTTGCAACATTGCTGAACTCACTTATTAGTTCTAGGAGGGATGATTTGGGGGTTTTGTTTGTTTTTAATATTCCTTAGGATTTTTTATGTATAGTCGTGTCATCTGCAAATAAGAGTTGGTTTTCTTTCTTTTCCAATCTGTATGCATTTTCTTTCTTTTTCTTGCCTTATTGCACTGGCTAGAACTTCCAGAATTATCTTGAATAAAGTGGTGAAAATGGACATCCTTTCATTGTTCCCAGTTTCAAAGGGAAAGCATTCATTTTTTCATCATTAAACCTGACATTAGCTGTAAGTCTTTTATAGATGCTCTTTTTGAGTTTGAGGAAGTTCCCTTCTATTCCTAGTTTTCTGAGAGGTTTTTTGTTTTTTTATTTTTCCCATGAAATGATGTTAGATTATCAGATGCTTTTTCTGTATCAGTTGGTGTGATCATATGATTTTATAACTGGAAGTTTGTACCTCTTGATCCCCTTCACCTATTTTGCCCAACCTTTCATTCCCCTCCCTATGGCAAACCTGTTTGTTCTCCTCTATGAGTCTGTATCTTTTGTTTGTTCATTTTATTTGTTTTTATAGATTCCACATATAAGTAAAATCATATAGTATTTGTTTTTCTGTCTCACTTCACTTAGCATAATACCCTCTAGATCCATCTACGTTGTTGCAAATGGCAAGATTTCATTCTTTTTTGTGGCTAATATTCCTGTGTGTGTGTGTGTGTGTGTGTGTGTGTGTGTGTGTGTACACGTACGTACCTCATTTTCTCTATCCATTCATCTATCAAAGGACACTTAGGTTGCTTCCATATCTTGGCTGTTGTAAATAATGCTGCCATCAACATAGGGGTGCATATTTCTTTTTGAACTAGTGTTTTTGTTCTCTTTGGGTAAATACCCAGAAGTGGAATTGCTGGGCCATATGGTAGTCCTATTTTTAATTTTTTGAGGAACCTCCATACTGCTTTCCATTGTGTTTGTACCAATTTACATTCTCAACAACAGTGCATGAGGGTTTCTCCTTTCCTTACATCCTTGCCAACACTTGTTATTTGTTGTCTTTTTGATGATAGCCATTCTGATAGATGTGAGGTGATATCTCATTGTGGTTTTGGTTTGCATCTCCCTAATGATTAGTGATATTGAGCATCTTTTCATGTGTCTGTTGGCGATCCTGTATGTCTTTTTGGGGAAATGTCTATTCTGGTCTTCTGCCTATTTTAAAATTTGGATTGTTTGGGGTTTTTTTGGTATTGAGTTGTATGAGTTCTTACTATATTTTGGATATTAACTCCTTATTGGATATATCATTTGCAAATATCTTCTCCCATTTAGTAGGTTGCCTTTTTTTTTTAGTTAATTAATTTATATTTGGCTGCACTGGGTCTTCATTGCTGCATGCAGGATTTCTCTAGTTGTGGATAGTGGGGGGCTACTCTTCGTTGTGGTGCATGGGCTTCTCATTGCAGTGGCTTCTCTTGTTGTGGAGCACAGGCTCTAGGCACACAGGCTTCAGTAGTTGTGCACACAGGCTCAGTAGTTGTGGCTCACAGGCTTTAGAGCTCAGGTTCAGTAGTTGTGGTGCACTGGCTTAGTTGCTCCACAGCATGTGGGATCTTCCCAGACCAGGGCTTGAACCCGTGTCCCCTGCATTGGCAGGTGGATTCTTAACCACTGTGCACCAGGGAAGTCCGGCCTTTTTGTCTTGATGATATTGTCTTTCGCTGTGCAAAAGTATTTAAGTTTGATGAAGTACCATTTATTTATTTTTGCTTTTGTTGCCCGTGACTGAGGAGACAGATCCAAAAAAATATTACTAAGACCAGTGTCAAAGAGTTTACTGTCTCTTTTCCTCTAGGAGTTTTATGGTTTCAGATCTGGCACTTAGGTCTAATCTGTTTTTTTTTTTTTTTTTTTTTTGCGGTACGCGGGCCTCTCACTGTTGCGGCCTCTCCCGTTGTGGAGCACAGGCTCCGGACGCGCAGGCTCAGCGGCCATGGCTCACGGGCCCAGCCGCTCCGCGGCATGTGGGATCTTCCCGGACCGGGGCACGAACCTGTGTCCCCTGCATCGGCAGGCGGACTCTCAACCGCTGCGCCACCAGGGAAGCCCTAATCTGTTTTTTTATTTTTGTATATGGTGTAAGAAAGTGGTTCACTGGCATTCTTTCATTTTGAAAGCAGATTAAGAGTTATGAACAGCTTAGATTTTCTCTTCATCTATCCATTTATTTTGCAGACAGTGTGAAATGAGATATTTTGTTATAATGGAATGACTCTTAGCTTGAGAAAGTATGAGAAAATGTATTTATAAGGAATAGCTAATTTCTTCAGTGGGATGTGAGAGTACATATAATTTACAAATATCATGCTATAATAAAAATTTTACCTATAGTAGACATTAGATACATCACAGTTATTATAATAACTGTGTCTGTAGTGTTAATAATACTCTGGACTTGGCCTATGGAACTATTAGATTACAGCCCCAAATTACGGAAAGTAATGACTGAACTAATAGACCAAAAGGTTCTTAATTTTAAGTTAATCAGTATATATGGAGGGGTTTAACATGAGAGGTCTCACTTAACAGTCTGTGGTAAGAGATGAATGTTCCGCAGAATATAGAGTGAATGTTCTAATCTACAACTGAAGTATAGTACGTAGTAGCAAAATAGTATTGTAATGTGTTGATAGACTTAGTGAGGTCACTGAAAATGTCTGAATGTTGGAAACCCAAGAGGTCTTGAGTATACATGAGCTTTTTCAAAGCAAATATGAGTACACACAGTAGCATTCTCTGTTGATGAAGGAGGTTTTTGTGGTAAAAGGACTAAGAAGAACGATTAAACCTTAGAAGAAACTTTGGTACATTATATCACATACAACTATTTGGAGGAAGCATGACCAGCAAGTTTCTATCATTAAGGGTAATAAGACTCCATCTTTGGTGAATTTGTTAAAAAAAATACTGAGTTTCAGGGAATTCCCTGGCAGTCCAGTGGTTAGGACTCTGCGCTTCCACTGTAGGGGGCATGGGTTCAATCCCTGGTCGGGGAACTAAGATCCCACATGCCATGTAGTGCAGCCAAAAAAAAAAAAGAAAACTGAGTTTGTATCTCAGAATTTTCATACTAAGTGCATTTTTCTAAGTAATGATATAATTTTGAGTACTTTTTTTCTTTTTGGCTGCGCCATACAGCTTGCAGGATCTTAGTTCCCCAACCAGGGATTGAATCCAGGCCCCGGCAGTGAAAACACCGAGTCCTAGTCACTGGACTGCCAGGGAATTCCCTGTTTTTTTCTTGAGAAGCAATTTTGTGGTTTCTTGATATCTTTTCCCATGAAATAATAGAATGTGTGTGATTTTGGTCATAAAATTAATAAATTAGAAACTAATTTGCAATACAACTTTGCTATCATAGAATCTATGATAATTTTTAAAAAATGTTTAGTGTGCTCTTGAAAAGAAGGTATATTCTGCATTTAGATGCAGAGTTCTGTGTATTTATTAGTTCAGCTTTGTTGGTCATGTTGTTAAATATTCTGCGTCTTTATCACTTTTTGTCTGTTTGTTCTATGACTAATTTGAGAGCATTGCATTAATCTTCCATTATAATTGTGGACTGATTTTGCCTAGTGGTCCTTCAATTTATGCTGTGTGATTGAAAGTGTGCTATGAGGCTATGTTATTAAATGAATGCAGATTTTATGTATTTATTTTTAAAGAGTTCTACTGGGTTTGTTTGTTTTTTGGCTGTGTTGGGTCTTTGTTGCTGCGTACGGGCTTTCTCTAGTTGTGGCAAGCAAGGGCCACTCTTCGTTGCGGTGCGCATGCTTATTGCGGTGGCTTCTCTTGTTGTGGAGCACAGGCTCTAGTCTCATGGGCTTCAGTAGTTGCAGCGCACGGGCTTAGTTGCTCCACGGCATGTGGGATCTTCCCAGACCAGGGCTTGAACCTGCGTCCCCTGCATTGGCAGGAGGATTCTTAACCACTGCGCCACCAGGGAAGTCCCTAGATTTTAAAATTGTATATTCCTGGAGAATTGTCCCTTTTGTGTCTTTATTTCTAGAAATGCTTTTTACTTTAGAGTCTAATTTGATACTAATTTGGCTTTAATTTAGTATGTTAATGGCATCTTTTTTTTCCTGTGCTTTTATTTTCAAACTTTCTGTGTCCTTAGGTTATGTTTTAGGTGTATCTCTTGTTAACAGTATATAACTAGATTTAAAAAAAAAAAAGATCTAGTTTCCTAGACTTTTTTCCCCTCAGTTTTTACATATTGTGAATTGTGCTTAGTGCACACACTTGTACATGTCTGTGCTGCCCATGAATTGGTCATAGGATATGCAAATGTTCAGTTATAGTAGATACTGCCAACAATTTTATAAACTTACACCAATTTACAACACCACCAGAAGTATATGAGAGCGCTGTTGATACATTTAAGTACCCAAAATTGGTATTGTGAGTTTCTTTAAGTTGTAACCATTCTGATGAATGTGTTGCAGTATCTCATTGTGGTTTTTGTTTTGTTGTGTTTGTTTCAGGTATAATTAACATATAACATTGTATTAATTTCATGTGTACAATATAATGATTTAATATTTGTGTACATTGGGAAATGATCACCACAGTAAGTCCAGTTAACATCCCTCACCACACATAGTTAGAAATACTTTTCTCCTTCTGATGAGGAGTTTTAAAAGGTACTCTGAGCAAGTTTCAAATAGGCAGTACAGTAATTGTTTTTATAAGTGGAAGTTTGTGCTTTTTGCTCACCCCCTGCCTTTGGCAGACACCAGTCTCTCTGTGAGGTGGTTGTTGTTGTTGTTTATACCACATATAAATGAAATCATGTGGTGTTTGTCTTTCTGTGTCTGACTTATTTCACTTAGCATAATGCCCTCAAGATCATCCATGTTGTCACAGATGGCAAGATTTTATTCTTTTTTATGGCTGAATAGTATTCCATTGTAATCTTCTAGACTTTTAACAGAGCTTTGATCCATATACAGTTGACATAATTACTCATACATATAAATTTAGACCTACCATCTTATTTTTTACTTTTTGATCCACGTGTTCCATGTTTCTTTTTCTCTCCTTTCTTGTCTTCTTTTGAGTTATTTCTTCTCATTCCATCCTGCCATCACTTGTATCAATTTGGACTGTACATAAACTCAGCTACTACTAATTATAGCATGCCTACTTAGTAAAGTCCAAAGTTAATACGTTTCCTCTCAGACATTCCAGTAACTTTAAAACATTTATTTCCCATTTATCCTCTCACTTGTCACTGTTGTTAGGATTTAATTTTATCTTTTTCTCTTTTAATCCCATAAAACATCATAATTCTTTTATGTATTCATCATTATTTGCTTTTTTCCCACGTACTTATCATTTCTTTGCTCTTCATTCCTTCTTACATGTCTCAGCTTCCATTTAAGATTACTTTTCTTTTACTTTAAGTATTTGCTTTAGAAAAACCTTAGCACTGCAGGCATTTTGGGCTGCATAATTCTTTGTTGTGGTGGACTGTGCATTGTTGGCTATTTAGCAGCACCCCTGGCCTCTGCCCACTAGATGTCAGTACCAACCACCCCACCCCATTATGACAACCCGAAATGTCCCCAGGTGTTGCCAGATGTCCCTGGGGGGCAAAAATCATTCCTGGTTGAGAACCACTGCTTTGGAATTTACTTTGATGTAGGTCTGCTGCTCTATTTTTATTTGTTGAAAATACCTATTTCATTTTCATTTTTAAAAGGTATTTTCACTGGGCATAGAATTCTAAGTTATATTTTAGCACATTCAAAATATTCTGCTGGCTTCTGTCTTCCATTGTTGCTTTTGAGAAGTAAGCTTAAAACAGGACTGTTGCTATTTTAAATATAATCTTTTTTTTTTCTTTTGGGTGCTTTTATAGTCTTCTTTTTACCTTTCGTTTTTTTGTAGGTTCCACTGTGTTGTGTTTAGGTGTAGACTTTTTTCTTTTTTTTTTTTGGTTGTGTTGGGTCTTCATTGCTGCACACGAGCTTTCTCTAGTTGCAGCGAGTGGGGGCTGCTCTTTGTTGCAGTGGCTTCTCTTGTTGTGGAGCCCGGGCTCTAGGCATGTGGGCTTCAGTAGTTATGGCACTCGGGCTCAGTAGTTGTGGCGCACAGGCTCTGTAGTTGTGGTGCACGGGCTTAATTGCTCTGCAGCATGTGGGATCTTCCTGGACCAGGGATCGAACCCGTGTCTACTGCATTGGCAGGTGGATTCTTAACCACTGCACCACCAGGGAAGTCCCAAGGTGTAGAATTCTTTTTATTTATTCCACATGGGAGTTACTAGGATTCTTGAATGTACAGATTGGTGTCTGTCATGAGTTTTATAACACTTTCAGGCATTATATCTTCAGATTTTGCCTGTATCCTACTCTTTGTTCTTCTCACTCTATTCTCTGTATTTCTTAACCTCTCTTATATTTTCCATCTGTTTGTCTCTCTGTATTGCAGTTCAGATAATTTCTTCTTACCTGTCATCCAGCTCACTAAGTTTCCCTTTAGCTTTGTTTGGTATATCTGAACAATGACTTTTTTGGGGGGCGGAGGGCTGTGTTGGGTCTTCGTTGCTGCACACGGGCTTTCTCTAGTTGTGGCGAGTGGGGGCTGCTCTTCGTTGCGGTGCACAGGCTTCTCATTGCAGTGGCTTCTCTTGTTGCGGAGCATGGGCTCTAGGCACGTGGGCTTTGGTAGTTGTGGCTCACAGGCTCTAGAGCACAGGCTCAGTAGTTGGGGCGCACGGTTTTAGTTGCTCCGCGGCATGTGGGATCTTCCCAGACCAGGGCTCGAACCCATGTCCCCTGCATTGGCAGGCGGATTCTTAACCACTGCGCCACCAGGGAAGCCCTGAACAATGATATTTAAAATTTCAAGTATTATATCTTAATTTTTAGAAAATCTGGTTCTTTTTCAAATCGACCGTAGTTTTCTATTTACTGAAGACATTTTCAAGCTTGTCTTGAAACATAATCTGCTGTTTCTTTAAACATAGTAAGCATAATTGCTTTATAATGTCAATATCTAAAAATCACTTGGGTCTGCTTGTGCTGTCTGCTGTTTTTGCATCTTGCTCCTGGTGCCTTGTTGTTATTTTTTATTCTTTACTGTCCATTAATCTTGACAAACTGTGGGAATTTTTTGTGGCCAAGGATGAGTGTGCCTTTCTCCAGAAAGAATTTACTATTGCCAGGTGCCTGGGGAACCGCCTTCAGGGTTTGAGGCTCTTTTTGTCTTTTTGTACCACCTAGGTGATGTTAATTGGGCTCTGAGTCTGCTGGAGAGCTAGTTACATCTTCTTCAGCCCTTCCCTCCTCCATACCTAGGCAACTTTCCTTCTGTTACTTTACCCTGATGATGTGGCCCTTTGAAAGTCCCAGCTTAATAGGAGGTCCCCTATCTTTACCTAGAGAAAAATCTGGCCTCTTATTCCCGCCTCTCCTTTGAGAGCAGTTCAAATCTACCTTGATAGGTGATTTTGTTTACTCTTTTATTTGTTCTCACTGTACTTCAGATTTTGGCTTGGTGATTTAGAATCTATAGAGTCTTTAGAATATAAGAAGCAGAGGACAGAGAAGTGTCAAGAAATATGAAGCATCTAAAATTTTACCCTGTTTTTAAGTTAAAAATATATTTAGTAACAGCATTGTTTTCATTATATTTATTTTTATAGTTACCATATACTTACAGCAAGTGATACTAGTTTCTATTTATCATAGTGAAATAAGGTTTTCTTTTTCTTTTTTTTTTTTTTTGATGCAGTACGCAGGCCTCTCACTGTTGTGGCCTCTGCCGTTGCGGAGCACAGGCTCCGGATGCACAGGCTCAGGGGCCATGGCTCACGGGCCCAGCCACTCTGTGGCATGTGGGATCTTCCCAGACCGGGGCACGAACCCACGTCCCCTGCATCGGCAGGCAGACTCTCAACTGCTGTGCCACCAGGGAAGCCCTAAGGTTTTCTTTTTAAGTACTTTGAGTTTACAAAAGCAGATATATACTTTAAAGAAAAATAAGAAGTAAATAATAGTATAGGAGATACACTTTCCTGAAAGCATGCTGTTGAGTATGAATTCTTTACTTTGGTCAGTTTACCATGTATAAATCCTCTCTGTCCAAGGATCATTTGAATCTTTTGAGACCTAGGAAGTAGTGACATTTTGGGGCAAGTACAGCGTAGGCTTAACTATGGGGCAAAAAAATTAAAACCACAAAATTACAGTTAAATTATCTTTACATGAAATAATAAACTAAAAGATGTACAGCTCTGGTTCATTTTATTTTTCATTTGTATTTTGAAATAACGGCTCCAGTCCATTAATAACTGTGCAGGATACCCTGGGCTTAAGGGTTTGCCATAGTTGATACTGAAGTAAGTAAAAAATCATTATTCCAAATGTCAAAACAGTCTGTTCTTCCTTTTTCCTTGAAATGAAAAGGCAAAACAAATAAACTTGTTGTGTAGAAAGCAAATTGAGAACATACAGAGTGTTAGAGGTTTTAAAAGTCAGTGGTACCAGGAGGGATAAGATGTCTTGGAAAGAGCACTGGGCTCTGGAGCGACACAGGACCACCCATTATTGTGTTCAATATTTTACTTTTCAAAATACTTAATACAGAAAATTTCAAACATATTCAGAAGAAGAGATGATTAGGTTAAGCCATCATGGTTCCCGTCACCCTGTTTCAGCACGGCTCCTTGTCCCCCCTAACCCACCACCAACTGGATTATACTGAAGCAAATCTAGGTATCATTAAAGCCTTCAATATTTCAGTATGTATCTCTAAAATATAAGAACTCCTTTAAAGAACATAACTACAATACTATTAACACACCTAAAAAAATTATTCCTTAATATTATCAAATGACCATTCAGTGTTTAAATTTTCTAAATTGTTATTTATTGTGTGTACACAATTTTTTTAACACACCTTTTGTTTTTAACTTATTATTTAATTTTCACTGTAACTCTGAAAAAGGTATTATTAGTTCTATTTACAAAGGAGGAAACTGAGGTCCTGGGAAGTTAAGTAATTTGTTTAGCATCACAGAGCAGCAAATGATTGCCTTAAGCTAAAAATCAGCCCAAGCCTGTCTGACTCCAAAATCTGTATGCCTTTCTGGATTTAGAAGACTTTGGATTCAAACTCTGTTAAATAGAGGTTTCTTTTCCCTTGCCACTCTACTAACTTCCCACCCTCCCTCACCCAAGTGTTTGTGGTCCAGGGATCCCCTAATTAGGGAGCTAAGGAGAATGCTAATTTTTGCCCAGTCACTTGAATAAGAGTGAGCTCAGCTACCCTGTGGAGTGAGAGGCAATCAGGGGGCCTTAGTCCTACAGCTCCCAATTTAATCAGAGCAGCTCCAAAAAAAATCCTTTTCTACTTCTTCTAACATCTCCTAAGAGGGGTTCTGAGGTTGGTGCTATAGTGTACTAGCACGTGCTACAGCTCTAAGATCTCAGACTGCACTGTTCAGTATGGCAGCCACAAGTGGATATTTCAATTTTAATTTGAATTACTTACAGTTAAACAAAATTAAAAATCAGTCTTTCAGTCATACTAGCCACATTTCAAATGCTTGATACTGACTACTATATTGGATAGTGCAGATTTAGAACATTTCTATCATTGCAGAAGGCTCAGACAGCACTGAAAAGTAACAGGTGAAGGCAATCATCTGTGTTTCAACTGCAGATTAAAATTGGGGGGTGGGGAACAGCAGGTCCCTCTTTTCCTTCTTTGAGAAAGATCTCAGGATTTAGATGATCACATTTGAGAGTGGCAGTGGGAAGACACCAGGCTTTGGGACCCTGAGTGATGAGCATTTTGTGAGGTTAGAACAGTGATAATAAGGGGAAGTGATGACTGCTAGCTAAAACAAAATCTGGTGCTGTTTTTCCTTTTCTGCCTGCCAGATCCTCAGTCTGCACAAAATCACAAGGATTGCCAGAAACTCTGGAGGAATGATTGCTTTTATCCCTTTAGAAACGTAAATTAACCCCCTCACAAGCTCTCCTCATTATTTGAGTGAGTGGCTTTAGTTAGGGTCTGAAAAGTAAGGGGACCTCTGAGTGTAATGATGACTCTAGAGCTGGACTCTTCAGATTCATGAATTCTGTTTATTTTTACTCATTAATTTCTGTGTCCCCATATTGGGATATTGTCAGTGAGAAACAGAGCCAGACACCTGTTAAAGGCAGCAAGATAGATTTCATTCAGACTAGTGCAGTAGGGAAGAGAGACTCCAGCATAAATTGAGCTCAACTCTGCTGAAACAAAAGGTGGGTCCCTTTTGAAATGCTGGAGTGTGCTAAAGGAAAAGTACTGAAGATGTTAGATGGAGAGGTTGGTCACTGTGATTCAGCCATTTGTGTCCACTTGCTAATTGGTGCTTATCAAATTTAGGCTCCCATCCTCCAACAGAGACTGGTAGACAAAGGCCCTATCCTTCTTGATGCCTACATTGCGAAGGGATGACTCCCAGGTCCTTGAGAAAGACATTTCTGGGTTGTACAAGATTTGTTTATCTCCAGGGTCAGAGATTGACAACTGCAAGTTTTCTAAAGTAAGTGCTCTAAGAAAAGTGAGGTCAAAGGCCTATAGTCAGGTTTTGGCTAGAACAAACAGTTAATTATTTTGGCAGCATTGAGCTTTCTCTAGGAGGCATTTTAAGGAGGCTGGGTCATCCTAGGGACTCAGCCTTGAACTGATAGAAGCTGTGGTAGAGTTTGGTCATGTCTCTTAGTGTGTGTGAGGGAGGTTGAATGGAGTTGTTTGTGCTGAAAGTCTGCAGTTTTCAGTACCTGGATAAAGGTTGGTTTGTTTTGTTATTTGTTTTGTTTTGTTTTTTTAAATTGAAGTATAGTTGATTTACAGTGTTGTTAATTACTGCTGTACAGCCAAGTGATTCAGTTATACATATATATACATATATATATACATTTTTTTATATATTCTTTTCCATTATGGTTTGGCATAGGATATTGAATATAGTTCTCTGTGCTGTACTGTATACCTTGTTGTTTATCCATTCTATATAGAAAAGCTTATATCTGCTAACCACAACCTCCCATTCCATCCCTCCCACAGCCCCTCCCCTTGGCAGCCACCAGTCTGTTCTCTCTGTTTGCAATTCTGTTTGTTTCATAGGTTCATTTGTGTCATATTTCCACATATAAGCAACATCATACGGTATTTGTCTTTTTCTGATTTACTTCACTTAGTATGATAATCCATTTGCATCCATGTTGCTGCAAATGGCATTATTTTGTTCTTTTTTATGGCTGAGTAGTATTCCATTGTCTATATGTACCACATCTCTTTACCATTCATCTGTCAATGGACACTTAGGTTCTTTCCATGTCTTGGCTATTGTGAATAGTGCTGCTATGAACATAGGGGTGCATGTATCTTTTTGAATTAAAGTTTTGTCTGGATATATGCCCAGGAGTGGGATTGCAGAACCATATGCTAATTCTATTTTTTAGTTTTGAGGAACCTCCATATTGTTTTCCACAGTGGCTGCACCAACTTACATTCCCATCAACAGTGTAGGAGGGTTCCCTTTTCTCCACACCCTGTCCAGCATTTGTTATTTGTAGACTTTTAAATGATGGCCATTCTGACTGGTGTGAGCTGCTACCTCATTGTAGGTTTTTTTTGGCCACACCATGTGGCATGTGGGATCTTAGTTCTCCAACCAGGGATCAAACCCATGTCCCCTGCAGTGGAAGCACAGAGTCCTAACCACTGGGCAGCCAGGGAATTCCCCTTCATTGTAATTTTGATTTGCATGTCTCTCTTACCAATGTTGAGCATCTTTTCATGTGCCTATTGGCCATCTGTGTTTTTTCTTTGGAGAAATGTGTATTTAGGTCTTCTGCCCATTTTCAGTTAGGTTGTTTGTTTTTTTGTTGTTCAGTTGTATGAGCTGTTTGTATATTTTGGAAAGTAAACCTTTGTCAGTCACATCATTTGCAAATATTTTCTCCCATTCCTTAGGTTGTCTTTTCGTTTTGCTTATGGTTTCCTTTGCTGTGCAAAAGCTTGTAAGTGTGATTAGGTCCCATTTGTTTATTTTTGTTTTTATTTTTATTGCCTTGGGAGACTGACCTAAGAAAACATTGGTACAGTTTATATCAGAGAATGTTTTGCCTATGTTCTCATGGAGTTTTACCGTGTCATGTGTTATGTTTAAGTCTTTAAGCCATTTTGAGTTTATTTTTGTGTATGGTGAGAGAGGGTGTGTTCTAACTTCATTGATTTATATGTGGCTGTCCAGCCTTCCTAGCACTACTTGCTGAAGAGACTGTCTTTCCCATTGTATATTCTTGCCTCCTTTGTCAAAGATTTTTCTTTTTAATATTTATTTATTTATTTGGCTGCACCAGTTTTTTTTTTTAATTAATTTATTTATTTATGGCTGCGTTGGGTCGTCATTGCTGCGTGCAGGCTTCCTCTAGTTGCAGAGAGCGGGGGCTGCTCTTTGTTGAGGTGCATGGGCTTCTCATTGTGGTGGCTTCTCTTGTTGCAGAGCACAGGCTCTAGGCGCATGGGCTTCAGTAGTTGTGGCGCACGGGCTTAGTTGCTCCACGGCATGTGGGATCTTCCCGGACCAGGGCTCAAACCCATGTCCTCGCATTGGCAGGAGGATTCTTAACCACTGCGCCACCAGGGAAGTCCTGCGCCAGGTCTTAGTTGCAGGGGATCTTTGTTGCCACATGCAGGATCTTTAGTTGCCGTATGTGGTATCTAGTTCCCTGACCAGGGATCGAACTCAGGCCTCCTGCATTGGGAGCCTGGAGTCTTAACCACTGGACCACCAGGGAAGTCCCTTTTATCAAAGATTAATTGACCATAGGTGTGTGGGTTTATTTCTGGGCTCTCTATTCTGTTCCATTGATCCATATGGCTGACTTTGTGCCAATACCACACTCTTGATTACTGTAGCTTTGTAGTACTGTCTGAAGCCTGGAGGGTTATGCCTCCTGCTCTGTTCTTTTTCTTCAGGATTGCTTTGGCAATTCTGGGTCTTTTATGGTTCCATGTGAATTTTAGAATTATTTGTTCTAGTTCTGTGAAAAATGTCATGGGTAATTTGATAGGGGTCGCATTAGATTGCTTTCGGTCGTATGGCCATTTTAACAAATTAATTCTTCATTTCCAAGAGCATGGGATATCTTTCCATTTCTTTGAATCATCTTCAGTTTCCTTTATTAATGTTTTATAGTTCTCAGAGTATAAGTCACCTCCTTGGTCAGGTTTATTCGTAAGTAATTTTATTTTGGGGAGGTGTGATTTTAAAAGGTACTGTTTTTTTTACATTTCCTTTCTGATATTTGGATAAAGTTTTATATACATATTTCCCTGACCTGGGCATTTGGGAGATAATGAGACTGGAATTTAATCCAGTCTTGGGAAAGGGTAAAGAACCTTCAATGAAACAGAATAAGGCATTGTTCTGGGGGCCTGATGCAAACACAGAAAAGAGTCATAAAGGTGTTTTTCAGGACTTGAGAAGCAGCCTTGGATTTTATTTTGTGATTTAAGCCCAAGATGGATGGTATGAACCAGGATAGTGTAGAGGAAGGTGAGAGATCTGAAAATATCTGGGAAAGCTTCTTGGAATAGGTAGAACCTGAGCTGAGTCTTGAAGGATGACGGGTGGGCTTTTCTTGGTTTAGCATTTTATTGTGGTATTTCCATGAAACCCCATCTACTTTCCACAGAAATAAAATATTTCAAGTAAATAATTGAATCATGAAATTATAATTTATTTTTCTTTGAAGATACTGCCCAAAGTTGGTATTTCGCTCACTTTTTGATTCTTGATTTCTTAATTGTTTTTTAACCAGATATCTTCAGAATGACATGTTCTGAAGAGCCACCATGTTTTTACACAATCAGTTCCTCTGCCCCAAATACCTTCCAACCCTATCCCCCAAGCACACCTTCAGGGAATTGTATATCTTTCAAGACCTAGCTGAAGTAGCACCCTTTCTTTGCTCCCACAGTACAGTGCTGTCTACTTCTCTGCTTATATTATAGCTCTTATTGTTTGTTTAGTTTTTACTCTCAACCCCCTAATGCAGTCTCCTGCCCACAGAAGATACCTAATATGTGATTAATAGATGTGGTTAAATATAATAAGCTCTGAAATGTATTTTCCAGTATTAAGAACTCAGCTTTCTTACGTGCACAGGTATAATTATATTATGTTAATTGAATTTTTATTTGTTCTTAGATGTCATTAAGAGGATCTGCGCCAGTGACAATTGTACCTCTTCCTGGAGAGCAAGTACAGGTTCAGGGGGTCATCCAGACAGCTCAGTCTTCTGTAATTCACCCACCACACGTGCAAACGGTACAGAAATTCAAAGACTTAGTGGTTGAGAGAGGGGACTTTTGAACCCTGAGTCTCTGGACACACTGAAGTTGCTATAGTTATAATATTGTAAAACAAGATAATAAAGTTGTCTTAGAAATTAGATTTTAGAACTTCTAGCTTCATGTATATACTACCCGGTAAAAATATAAGGCAATTTTGGGAAGAAGTTATTGCTTAGAATTTAAGGAAATGAAAAATTTTCTGAAGGGAAAGCACCTTTTTATCCTAGTGGTATCCTTCATGAAAAAGAGAATTCTGAAGAAAGGGTGATGATGTGAGCATTTTAGCAAACTAAGAAAGTACCTACCTTATGCTTTATGGCGATCAAATAAAAGAAGTTCTCTCATAGTGAAGTTCTTATTTATATCTATCTACCTTCATATTTACACCTGACAACAGTAGGGAGGAAAAGGCCATCCTGGGTTCCTTTTCTTTTTACTCTTTCTCCCCATTTTATCTTCTGGCTCCTGTGAGTCTCAGAATGCCTTTGGTCATCTCTCATTTTTAGAAGCAGCTATCCTGGAAGAAAAGCTGTATAACTCATTTTTTCCTCTTGAATGTATACAGTGTCTGGCAGTGTTGTCAGCTCTAGAGCTGCATCTTTATGTGTTTTTTGTTTTTGTCTTTGTTTTTGGTTTTTTTCCTATAGGAAAGGTGACTGCTGCATGGATTTTTGAGGTTTTATATGAAGATTTTACTCTTATTAGTGCTGTTATTAAAGAGAAATACTTGATCTTAGTTATAAGGAATCTCTTAGTTTTAGAAGTGATTTTCTTACTTGAGTTCAGTGGGAGGCTTTGGAGTAAATTTAGGGACAGACAGGGAAAACAGCTAATATTTAGATTAGAAATGGCATATCTGTGGTGCATGAGGAAATATAGAAGTGACAGATCTTCCTTAATTATTACTTTATTATTCATTACTGCGATTATTTCTTAATTATTACAGATTGTGATCTTTCTTTCCTATCTAAAGACAAAGATTTAAGATACAAAAAAGTAGAAGTACACTAGACCTTGTTTTTGAAGGAGACTATAGAATGTAAAACAAGCTTCTCTGGAAATTTAAGATCTGAGTCTACATAGTTCAGGGGAAGGCCTTCTGTAGAGAGTAAGTAAGGTAGAGAATTTATGTCCGTTCTAGAAGCCTGTTTTGTTTATTTTTTTTAATGAAGATGAAGTCAGGTGTCACAATGCAACTTCAGAAAAATGCTGAGAAATTTAATACATTTTAAAAATTGAAAATAAGTCGTTTCCTCAATTGTAAGATATCATAACTTAAAACTTGCATATGGTTATTGTAGTAACTAGTTTTAATAGGTTTATTATTAATAAGAGTTAACATTTACTGTGTGCTTGCGCTGTGCCGTGCACTAAGTGCTTTACATGTATTAACTCATTCAACTGTGAAGTGAGATACAGCTAATTATTACAGATATTTAAGTTGCATGTGTTTGTACCTGCCCTTGCCAGTGACCTCCACTTTGCCAAATCTAATGCTTGTTCTCAGTCCTTGTTTTACTTCACCTGCTAGCAGAATTTGACATGGTTGATTATTCTTTTTTCCTCAATACACTGTCTTCGCTAGTTTTCCAAGGACACTTTGCTCATTTAGTTATTCCTCATGGTGGCTTGTTCTTGGTCTCATTTGCTGGTTCCTCCCATTCTTTCCAACCTCTTACTGTTAGAGTGTCCCTGGGTTTTGTCCTATATTTATCCCCTTATTGAGCTCACTGAGTCTTGTGGCTTTCAGGACTATCTAAAGAACTGTGACTTCCAATATATGTCTCACCCAGACCCCTTCCCTGACTCACAGGCTTGTATATTCAGCAGTCTCCTCAATTTCATTATCTAATAATTAGATATTGGTTGGATATCTGATAACATTTCAAAGTTAGCATGTCCAAAATCCAAATCAGACAGCATTAATGATTAAAAAAAAACTTTGAATAATGTGCATCAGTGTAGAGACTGATCTTTACAACTCTAGTGAAGTAGTATTGCTTTATTTGGGGGATAGACTTTCTTCTTAGTTCTAAGCCTGCTGTGTTGTATGTTCCTTTAGTTTGGGCTCCTGAAATAAACTTTCTCTTTTCCTTTTATTTCTTTCTTTTCGACCTTAGATTTAATGACAAAGGAATTTGGGTGGCAGAAGACAGATCATTTTTTCTGAAAGTAAAAATTAAATTTAATTCTTTTTCTACCTGCTTTGTTCATCATAGTAAAACCAGTTCTGTTTTTCAGGTATCATCTTTATCAGAAAGTGAAGAGTCTCAGGACTCATCTGACAGCATAGGCTCCTCACAGAAAACCCACGGGATCCTAGCACGGCGCCCATCTTACAGGTGAGTACTCGTGTCAAACCCTGCATGTGTTATATTACCATATGAGTTGGAATGGTGCTGGCAAAGCAAATTATATCAAGAAGGAGCATGTGTTAGGGCCCAAGTTGCTGTGCTGAAGAGGAATTTAGACTCATCTTCTGGCAAAGTATTAGATATCCATATTTACTAACTTTAATAGTAATATGAAAGAATTAAACTACTTTGTGTTCCCTTTCTTAGCTTCCTAGCTCTGAGCCTTTGTCTTTCCCTTGTGTGTGTGTCCCTTTGCTAAAACACATTCTTCTACATTCTGCACATACTTTAGGCCTCATTTCCTCCTGGAAACCTTCTCTGTTTACTTTTTCTTCAGCCTCCCAAGACCAGGTTAGGTCTTTCTTCTGTGGCATCTTTTTACTAACCCCTATTATAGTACTTATCTCATGCTACTGGAATTCCAGTTTATTTATGGGCATGGCCAGTGCTTTATTATTTTTTGTCACCTCAGGGCCTAGCAGAATGACCAGATGAGAGTAGATGCTTAATAATTACTTGTTGAATGAAGAGAAAGCTGAAGTAGTACAACTAACTGACAGAAAGCTTTTGAAATAATCTGGGTGATTTCATATAGGTAGTGTGGTATCTTTGGCATGGCTGGATCTGAGACACTTCTGTGGTAGAACTGACCAAACCTGATGACTAGATGGTAGGAGGAAAGGGAGACAGAAAAGGATGAAATGCTCTTTTGAAACACATAGACAAATGCAGTAAGGTTTTCGATGTTACGAGAGAACTTTTTATAGGGTGTATTCATTCCTGCCTGACGGAAGAAGTAGGAAAGACTTCATAAAAGATGTAATTTAGGGCTTCCCTGGTGGCGCAGTGGTTGAGAGTCTGCCTGCCGATGCAGGGGACACGGGTTCATGCCCCGGTCTGGGAAGATCCCACATGCCGCCAAGCGGCTGGGCCCGTGAGCCCTGGCTGCTGAGCCTGCGCGTCCAGAGCCTGTGCTCCGCAACGGGAGAGGCCACAACAGTGAGAGGCCCGCGTACCGCAAAAAAAAAAAAAAAGATGTAATTTAGTTCATCATCAATCTGATAAATTCTGGAAGCAGGGAGGGGTTTTGTAAGGCAGGAAGAGAGCTTCTTAGGCTGAGGGAACAGTGTGTAATGAAAGGTAGATTGTATGATATCAAAGAGGTTGGCCTGTTCTGGGAATTGGCAATTTTAAGGTACAAGGAAGAAGGGGTGGTTTAGCAAGAAAAGGTAAACAGGAGCCACATTACTTAGAACCTTGTTACCATGTTAAGGAATTGGGACTCTACTGAATACACAAAAAATTTTGTCTGTGAATTTTTGGGGGAGTGAAAAATAAGCCTACTAAAATGAGTTCAATTTGAAACTATAAAAAAATAATCCAGGGACTTACCTGGCTGTCCAGTGGTTAAAACTCCGTGCTTCCACTGCAGGGAGCATGGGTTCGATCCCTGGTCAGGGAACTAAGATCCCACATACCACGCGGTGTGGCCAAAAAAAAAAGTAATCCATTATGAATTTCTCAGCCTTAGAAAGCAAGGTTCCAACCATGTAAGTTAATCTAAACCTACATCTAGATATATCTTATGAAGCAAAATTGGAGGGCACCAAAGATAAAAATAAGATCTTAAAAGCTTCCACAGAGAAAAGACAAATTACCTAGAAAGGAGTGACCATTAGGCTGACAACAGATTTTTGAATGGTAATATTAGAAGACAATGGACTAAAATCTTTAAATGCCAAGAGAAAGTAACAGTTGGCCTTGGAATTATATACCCACCTGAACAATCACTCATAAATAATGGTGAAGTTAAAATCATTTCAAACTGATTTAAGAAATTACTAAAGGGTACATGTCAGGAAGAAGAAAATGAAACCAAACAAAAGGAACGTGAATATAAGAAAGAATGGTGAACCAAGACATTCATTTAAGTTACCATTGACTTTTTAGAATAATACTAATAATGATTGATTAATTTGGGTAGTTTAAAAACAAATGGAAAGAAATATATCAGGCAGAAATATATAAGACAGGAATGGTCTACTAGAGTCTTACATCGACTACCTTTAGACTTACCTTAGACTGTTAGAGGTAACTGGCAAAAGAATACAGATAAAAAGTTTAATTTCCAAATAGTGGGGCTCTTTTGGCACAAAACAGTTATTTAGCTCCTAGATAAATACTTGTTAATGAATTGTGCATTTATAGGAAATAACAGAAATGTCTTATCAGCCTACTCTAATAAACATAAAACCATATACATACAAATACATGAGCTGAAACTAGAATGGGAAGCAGAAGCAAGCATGAAGACCAAGGTACACCCATTACTTTAGGTCTACTGCAGGAAGGGACTACGAACCTGAGATTTTTGTGTTAAGCTGAGATCCCTACAGCAGGCTAGAGCACCTGAAACAAAGTTTCCCCAAGTTAAGCTTTCCGAATTACCAAAGATAGGATCAACCAAATATGAATTTACAGTCACAAATCATCAAGCATACAAAGAAATAAACCATTATAAGTGAGAATCAGCAGAAACAATATACAATGAACTCAATAAATGCAGAAAAGTATTTGATAAAATTCAGCACCCACTCAAATTTTAGCAAATAGGAATAAAAATGGACTTTCCTAGCATATACAGACTTTGAGAACTGAACTATACATAGGACAGATCATAGCTCAAGTTCCAAACATGGTACACACGTGGACCAAATCTGAATAGCACTGCATAGTCTTTGAAAACTAAATTGATGGAACCACGACCCACAGAAGGCTGGTCAGAACTTGCAGCTTGGACACAACCAGGCTGATAGCCTGCTAAAACAAGAATATCAAGAATTCTCCATAGGATTTAAACAGGAGTCTAATATAATATTGAAAATGTCTACCATTACATGGCATACAAAGAACTTGGAAGAATCTTAACTTGTAAGGGAAAAGATTATAAGCAAATGCCATCTCCTACATGACCCAGATGTTGGAATTATATGACAAAAACTTTAAAAGAGCTATTACTGAAATGTTCTAACTAACAAGTAAGGGTGAATTCTCTTGAAATGAATGGAAAGATAGGAACTCTTAGCAAAATACAGAAGATATAAAGAGAACAAAATAGAAATTTAAGAGCTGAATACACTAACAGAAACAAAACCTCACGGGACGGATTCAATAGGAGAACAGAGATAAAGAGTTAGTCAACTTCAAAGATAGTTCATTGGAGATTATCCAATCTGAAGAATAGAGATTGGAAAAATTAACTAGTTCTCAGGGACTTGTGAGACAATATCCAAAGATCTAAACTGTGTCATTTGAGTTACAGAACAGAAAAATGTTGCAGAAAAAATACTTGTAGAAATAATAGCTGAAATGTTCCCAAATTCGGTGAAACCTACAAACTGAAAAAGCTTAGCAAATCTTAAAATAGATAAAATGCAAAGAAATCCCTGCCCAGACATATATCATAATCAAACTGCTGAAAAATGCATAAATATTGTGAGCAGCCAGAGAAAAATGACACTACTTATAAGGGCATGATGTGAATGATTATAGATTTCTCATCAAAAACTGTGCAAGCTAGAAGAAATGAAATAGCATTTTTAAAGTGCTAAAGAAAACTGTTAATCCAGAATTCTCTATCTAGTGAAAATAACCTCAGAAATGGAGGTGAACTAAGTATTCTCAGATAAAGGAAAACTAAGAAATCATTGACAGCAGACTTGCTCTAAAATAACTGCTAAGAAAGTTAAGACCAAAAGAAACTTGGAAGGTTAGGAATGAATAAAGGCAACAGCAAGATCTGGGCAAATATAATGGACTACTCTCCTATTAAATTCTTTAAAATATGTTTGATGGTTGAAAAAAATGACACTGTCTGATGGGGTTTCCAGTGTAGGCAGTTTTAATATGTAAGACAACTACAACATAAATGGGGGAGGATAAAGAGATTTAATATGGTGGTAAAGTTTCTAACGTTCACTTGAAGGGATAAAATAGTGACTATAAGTAGACTAGGCATCTATACTGTAACACCTAGAACAACTACTAAAGAAACTACAAAGAGATTTAGTCAAATACACAATAGATATATTAGAGTTTTGAAAAATCTTAACCCAAAAGAATGCAGAATTTTTTTAAAAGATAGCAAATAATAAAATGGTAGATCAACCAATATCAGTAGTTATATTAAGACAGCATGACTTAAACTCACTAAAAGACAGATTATAAATAGACACAAAAATCCTCAAGAAAATATTAGTAAACCAAGTACAACAACATATAGATGGTATTATACACCATAATTGAGTAAGATTTATCCCAGAGTGCAAAATTGGTTTAACATCTGAAAATCAATTAATGTAATACATCGTATTTATAGAATAAAAACAAAAAACTTATAGTCATCTGAACAGAGACACAAAAAAGCATTTGATGAAATCCAGTACCCTTTAATGATAAAAATTCTCATCAAACAAATTGATGGGAGTTTCCTCAGCCTGATAAAGTGCATCTACAAAAGCCCAGAGCTAACATCATATTTAATGGTGGAAGACTGAATGTTTTCCCCCCTAAGGTCAGGCACAAGACAAGGCTGTGGATGTCTGCTCTCACTATTTTTACTTAACGTTTTACTCAGGAAATCAGGTAAGAAAATGAAATGAAAGGCATATTGGAAAAGAAGAAATAAAAGTTTGCAGATAACAATGATCTCATATATAGAAAATCCCAAAGGATCCACTAAAATAGAACTAATAAATAAGTTCAGCAGGGTTGTGGGATACAAAATCAACTGGTTTTCTACACACTAGCAATAAACAATCCAAAAATAAAATTAAGAAAACAGTCCTACTTAAAATAACATAAAATGTATAAAATACTTTAATACTTGAAATTAAATTTATAAATTCAAATTATATAAAACAGAAGTATAATACTTGTGTATTGAAAACTACAAAACCTTGTTGAAAGACATTTTTTAAAAATCTAAACAAAAAGACATCACACATTCATCAGTTGGAAGACTAAATATTGTTAAGACAAATAACCCAGTTAAACAATGAAGAAAAGATTTGAATAAACATTTCTCCAAAGAAGATATACAAATGGTCAATAAGTATGTGAAAAACTGATCAACATCATTTGTCATTAGGTTAATGCAAATCAAAATAATGAGATATGACTTCAAACCTAGTAGGATGCCTAAAAAACAAACAAAAAACCCATAACAGGTGTTGGTAAGGGGGGCAGTGGCTGTGGAAACAATCTGGCAGTTCTTCAAAATACTGAATATACATACCTTATAAGCCATTACTACTATTGCTATATATATAAGCAAGAGAAATAAAAACATAATCAAAAGAAAATTGGCTATATTAATATCATACAAAATAAGACTTAAGGGCTTCCCTGGTGGCGCAGTGGTTGAGAGTCCGCCTGCAGATGCAGGAGACACAGGTTCGTGCCCCGGTCCAGGAAGATCCCACATGCCGCGGAGCGGCTAGGCCGGTGAGCCATGGCCGCTGGGCCTGCGCGTCTGGAGCCTGTGCTCCACAACGGGAGAGGCCACAACAGTGAGAAGCGCGTGTACTGAAAAAAAAAAAAGAAAAGAAAAGGAAAAGAAAGCAAACAAAATAAGACTTAAGAGCAAAGAAGATTATCAGAGATAAAGAGGGAGTCAGTTCACCAAGAAGACATAACAATCCTAAATAGGTACGCATCTAACAACAGAGCTTCATAATACATGTATCAAAAACTTACAGAACTGGAAAGCAAAATAAATCCACCGTTATAGCTGAAAATTTGAGTACACCTACCTCAGTATCCGACAGAACTTGTAGCCAGAAATTCAGCAAGATTATAGAACAACTGAACAATGCAATCAATCAGTCGTATCTAATTGACATTTTTAGAACACTTTACCCACGTGCACAAAGAACATTCACCAAGAAACACCACATCCTGGATCATAACAAACCTTAACAAATTTAGAAGAATTGAAATTGTGCAAAGTTCTTTTATATTTGAATTAGACTAGAAGCCAGTAAAAGAAAGATAACAGGAAAATCTCCAAACATACAGAAATTAACACACTTAGAAATAATCCATGGACCAAACAGAAAATCTTAAGGGAAATTAGAAAGCACTGTGAACTTAATGAAAAATGAAAATATCAAAATCTGGAGCTGTAACCAGTGGGAAATAATTAGAGGAAAATTTACCTTATTAAATAAAAACTTATAAAAGAAGGAAAGTCTCAAATCAACAAGTTTCCACTTTAAGAAACTAGGGGAAAAACAAAATAAGGTCAAAGCAAGCAGGAGAAATGAAATTATAGAGATTAAGCGCAGAAATCAGGGAATTCCCTGGTGGTCCAGTGGTTAGGACTCTGCACTTCCATTGCCAGGGGCCCGGCTTTGATCCCTGGCGGGGGAACTAAGATCCTGCAAGATGCATGGCACGGCCAGGGGAGAAAAATAGAGAAGTCAATGAACTTGAAAAGAGAAAACTAATAGAGATAATATAACTGAAAGGTGGTTCTTTGGGGGAAAAAGAATTAGTAAAATTGATAATCCGGTAGCAAGATGGGGGGAATGGTGACTATAAAGGGGAGAGTGGTCAGAGATGAGGTTGGGGAGGTCACAGGGACAAGTTATGGCCTTGTAGACTGTGTCATTTATTCTGATAGGGAGCCACTGCAGATGAGTGACTTGATCTGACTGACATTTTAAAAAGATGACTGGTTGTTGATGATTGGTGTGGAGAATGGAATGTAGCAAGAGAAGGGTAGACTAAAGGAGGACCTGTTAGAGGCTACTACTATTCAGTCAAGAGGACGGTGGCATGGACTGGGGTGTAGCAGTGGAGGTGATGAGGGTGGGTAAGATTCTGGATATATTTTCAAGATAGAGACAATGGGATTTGTTTATGAATTGGATAAAGGTTGTGAGAAAGAGAGAATGACTCCAAAATTTTTGAAAAACAGTCGATATTTACTGACGTGGGTAAGACTGCAAGCAGTGGAAGGATATCTGACATTAGATTTGGATGTATTAAGTTTGAGGTGCTATTGAGTGGAAGTATTCAATACACAATTGGATATAGGAGTTTCGAGTTAAGGAGAGAAGTTGAGGAAATATCATTTGAGGGGTCATCAGTATACACAGGTATTCAAGCCTATGGGACAGATGAGCTCATTAGAAAGAATACAGATAAAGAGAAGTCCAAAAGACTAAGGTTCTCCAAGAATGAGGCAGGAGGATGAGGAAGAATGCAAAACAGTGGCAAATAATATCTCAAAATATAGTAAAAATAAAGTAATATATATGGGAATGGTAAACAACAATTTAGATAATGGTACTCTTTAAGGGGGGAGAAGAGCAGGGAAAGGAATTGGTACTGACATTTTGGTGTATCTGTAAGTTAATTCCTATTAAAAATGAGATATCTAAAGCAAACATGGCAAAATACCATCTAATGGTTCTTGGTACATGGTACATTGGTGTTTTATTTTCTGTACTTCTCTTTATGCTCAAAATGTTTCGTAACTTAAAATTGAAAAAGAAATGGCCACAGCGTTCCACAGTCTCATGCGAGGCTGGCTGCTTAAGACCATGCAGGCAGCTTGTTAAATGGATTCTGGAGCTCTGTCCACTCGATCATTAGGGTTACCAGTTGGGAATCTGAATTCAGTAAACCTCTCCAGCTGATTCTGGTACATAAGCAGGTTTAGGAACCACTGTGACAATTCTACAGATGGCTAACACAGAGTCCTATAGGACTGCCACCTCTCTTGCTCTCTGTGTGGGACTTCTGTTAGTACAGTCTACACTTGCAGGTCTTTGTGGGAAGACTGTCCAGAGTAAAGAGACCAAGCTGGAGAAGGATCTTCAATGTGTGGTAAGAGAACAGCTGAAGGATCTAAAATTATTTGGCCTCCAATAAAGAAGACCTGTAGCAGTTGTCAAATATTGCAAAGAAGGACATGGATATATTGGGTCGGCCAAAAAGTTCATTCGGGTTTTCCTGTGAGATGTTATGGAAAAACCCGAATGAACTTTTTGGCCAAACCAATTAGGGTAAAGCTTAACTTTCTCTAGCTTCATTGGGTGGAATTAGCTTTGAGTCTAAATAAGGATGAGCTCTAACCATCCAAAAATTGAATAGTTTGCTTTTTGGAAGTTGTAGATGAATTATTCCTGGAAGTAGAGGCTGTTAGCAATGCTAGAGAATTCCTCCACTTGGCTGGAGGGTTAGCATAGATAACATGAAAGATCCCTTTTAATGCTGAGGGTTTTTTTTTTTCCTTTGTGATTCTTTTTTATTATTGTTTCCACACAAGTAGTTTAGGTTTTCTGATTTTTCTACAATAAACACAGAATTCTTGAGTAAACATTTTTTTCCTTTTCTTTTTTTCCCCAGAAACAAAATTATGCTCCCTCCATCCCCAGCTGTGTTTTGGAAGACCTTTCTTTTCAGCAAGGCATCTTTTTCCATCCCCTTATTCTTGCCATGAGTCCCTTTTTTTTTTAACCAAGTCTGAGGGATGCCTGTGGAATCAAATGTACTTCTCGTTAAAATAAGCAATTTTATTTATCACTGATAACTGCATTTTTATAGTAGTTTTTTTTTGTACTTTCCATCAAAGTTAGGAAAATGGGGTTTTCCCCCCAGTTATACATACATATATACCTTCTTTTTCATATTCTTTTCCATTATGGTCTATCACAGGATATTGAATATAGTTTCCTGTGCTATACAGTAGGACCTTGTTGTTTATCCATTCCATATATACCAGTTTGCATCTGCTAACCCCAAACTCCCAATCCATCCCTCTCCCACCTCACTCCCCCTTGACAACCACCAGTCTTTATAGTAGTATTTTTTTTTATTTTCATTTTAATTTTTTGGCCACACCACGTGGCATGCAGGATCTTAGTTCCCCAACCAGGGATCGAACTGTGCCCTCTGTAGTGGAAGCGCGGATTGTTCTACTGGAACTACTGGACCCGCCAGGGAAGTCCAAAATTTAATCTTTTTAATAAAGGTCACTGACACTATTTAGAAAATGAATAGTACTTTGTTAATTAATGAAATACCTCACAATGGAGCCATCTCTCCTGTAGGGGAAGGAGACATTTTATACCTCTACAAGGGCCTTGTATATTGAAAGGCACTCTGTACGGGTATTTGCTCAGTGTCTCTTTTCATGTCGTCATAAACTAAAATATAACCAGCCTGCTAATAAACAAAGTCTAGTTTGTGCTAAAACACAGTATGTGCTAAACAAAGGATTCCTTGACATAAGAGTTTAGGTGTCTACCAGATTACTGAGATTTAAAAGGTTTAGTAATTTCTTTGTAAAGCTGTCCTCATCACCAACAGTAATAATAGAGTTCTGTTTTTCACAGAAAAATTTTGAAAGACCTATCTTCTGAAGATACACGGGGCAGAAAAGGAGACGGAGAAAATCCTGGAGTTTCTGCTGTCACTTCTATGTCTGTTCCAACTCCCATCTATCAGACTAGCACCGGACAGTACAGTACGTATAGGAATAAATTTCCCACCCGATAGACACACACAAACTAACCTTTCTGTTTGAAGAAGTGGTGTGTAAACTGTCATACTTTATAGTGATGATTATTAAAGGATAACATTTTGAGCCAGAAATAATGCAAAGTTCTTTTTCAGTATTATCTCATTTATTCCTTACAACTTTGTTGTGAGGTGGGCAGTTATCAATTTATGAGGGAACCGAGGCTTAGAGAGTCAGATAATATCCCTGAAGTCATACAGCTTGTAAGTGATACATGGCTTGTAAATGATATACTTACTTTAGGGTATAAGTCTGTGAGTTTTGACAAATGCATGGAGCTGTCTTAAGCACCACCACAATCAAGACACTCCATCACCCCAAGAAATTCACTTGTGCTGTGTCCGTTTGTAGATAATCTCTCCCTCCTCTCCTAACCCCTGTTCTTCAAGTTTTATTGGCGTCCCATCTGACCACCTGTCACCATCTCCAGTCATCCTCTCCACCACCTCAGTCTACACTCTCATCTGAATTACTGCAGTATCCGATTGGTCATCTTGCTTCCATTCTTGCTCTAATACTTTTCCATATCTCAGCCAAAGCAGTTTATTTAAAATGTCAATTAGATCACACCATTCTTGCTCAGAATCTTCCAGTGACTTTAGAATAGGTCCCACAAAGCATTACATTCAGGATCTGGCTTTGCCTGCCACTCTGATCTCATCTCCTACCACTTGATGCCATTCTGGCCACACAGACTTTCTTGCTGTTCCTTAACACATGAAGCTTGTTTCTACCTCAGGATCTTTGGAGGTGTCATCCCTACTACCTGCGCGTTCTTCATCAGATCCTCACATGCCTTACATCCTCACTTTTTATAATTACATATAAATGCCATAAAATATAGTAGCTTAATTACAGAATGTATATAATTATAGATTAGCTTATTTATGATCTGTTCTCAAGGAATGTAAGTTCACAACTATGACCTTGGCATACAGGGCCTGGCGCATGTAGGCTTTCATTAAAATGTGTTATGAATATATGATTTTAAGAATATATGTAGAATATTTCTGTGAGGACACATAAGAAACTGGGAATAGCAGTTGCAAGGAAGGAAACTTAGGAGCAGAGATCAGAGGCAATTGGGAGGTTCACTTTTCATTTTAAACAAAACTGAATTTTTTTTTTTAATCATATACATGTATTGCTATTTCCAAAAAAAATTTTTTAAGGCAGCATATTAGCAAGTTAAAAGTTATGATATATTAAATGGTTTATTATTCTAAACCCATTAAAAATTAGAATTATGAAAACTACAAAGAAACTTGGGCTAATATTTCATATGTTGCAACTGAAGTAAGTACAGTACAAGTCATATTTAGGGCAGCATGATCCAGTAGAACTTGATGATGCAAACGTTCTGTATTTGCATTGTCTAGTACAGTAGCTGCTAAACTATCTGAATACTGAGCACGTGACATGTGGCTGGTGAGACTGAGGAACTGAATTTTTTATTTTAATTTTAGTTAATTTAAATAGCCACGCATGGCTCATGGCTACTGTATTGAACAGTACAGTTGAGTTCTTCAAAGAAGTAAATTCAACCAGGTAAATATACATTTGTTAAGCAAGTACAGGAAGATATGTTGCAAAAATGAAAATATTCTGTATTAACATATATATTTAACATCAAAAGATGTGTATCTATAATGTGTGTAAATAAACCTATTTCGATATTTATATATCAATCTGTGTGAGCATAGGAAAAGATTAGGAAGGTTGTGCACCAAAATAATGTTTACCTCAGGAGGGGGGTGGGGAGTGGACAGTGGAATAAATAGGGATAATGGGACTTTTTATATATATATTTATATATGTATGTAATGTGTGTTGCAGGGAAGGAGATTGAAAGTAATTCCTAGTATAAGTTTAAAACGAATCTCTGAATCTAAAAAATGTTTTGTTTTTTTTTTTTGCGGTACACGGGCCTCTCACTGCTGTGGCCTCTCCCGTTGCGGAGCACAGGCTCCGGATGCGCAGGCTCAGCGGCCATGGCTCACGGGCCCAGCCGCACCGCGGCATGTGGGATCTTCCCAGACCGGGGCACAAACCCGTGTCCCCTGCATTGGCAGGCAGACTCTCAACCACTGCGCCACCAGGGAAGCCCCTAAAAAATTTTAATGTCTTTACTTCTAAAGTCATTTTATAAATTAAAGTATATGGGAATATTTGTTGTGTGGTAGTAGGGAAAGGATAAGGGTAATCAGAAACAGTGGTCACCACTAGAGAGTGGAGCTAAGAAAGAGTATGAGGATTTACTTTTTCATTATGTAACCTTTTATCCTTTTTGAATTTTCTTCCATAGGCACACTTATCTATTCAAAAATACTTTAAAATACAATCTTTTTAATGCTTTTAAATAAAAATTACAAACTATGTTAATATTTCCTACTACTTATTTTTCCTTTAAAAGTTTGTCATCGGTGGTACCCTCTTCTAATGGCCCAAAATTGCTGTGACAACATTAACAGCATGGAATGCTCTATAGAGCCCCAAATGGGTTTTGACCAGTCAGTTATTGTACAGTTTGAGACTAAATTTAAGATTAGTGCATCTGAAATACAATATTTTCTGAAGAAATGCTGTTTTACTTGTTTTACATATAGCTCACCCAAAGTAGTCAACAGTTATCAAGTGGAATTGCATTTAAACCTGTTTTAATAAATAGCAATTTTTTTTTTTTGCCAATCCTTTGTCATTAGTGTGTTGTACAGCCTTATATTAGCTATGTTCTCTCTTTGGTTTAAGTTGCCATTGCCCCAAATGGAGCCTTACAGCTGGCCAGTCCAGGCACAGATGGAGTACAGGGGCTTCAGACATTAACCATGACAAATTCAGGCAGTACTCAACAAGGTACAACAATTCTCCAGTATGCACAGACCTCTGATGGACAGCAAATACTTGTGCCCAGCAACCAGGTGGTTGTACAAAGTAAGTTTGCTTAAGTATCTATGGAAAGCATCACAAAGTACTTTCAAAGACACTTACAAATTAACTAATTCTTTTGACCACACAGCTGCATCAGGAGATATGCAGACATATCAGATCCGTACCACACCTTCAGCTACTTCGCTACCACAAACCGTGGTGATGACATCTCCCGTAACCCTTACATCTCAGACAACTAAGACAGATGACCCCCAACTGAAAAGAGAAATAAGGTTGATGAAAAATAGGTAGGTAGTAAAATTATACTATCAGAATGGGTAATGTTTTTATAAACCTCAAAATATAACCAGATATTAACTGAGATTGTATATTAGAAACAAGGAGAGGGGATTATATCAACATTATTTTAAGAGTTTTAGATTATGTCTAGTACATTTCCAGTGGATCAGTGAGTCCCTTTGCATAGTTTCTTTATTTAATATATAACCTAGAGTTCTTCTATTTTTATTGTGTCCTTTGAATAGCACTGTTAAGCAAAACTTTTCAAACAATATATTTTGTTCTTATTCAGATGACAAAGTTAAGTGAAAATAATAATTTGCTGCTTGCTGTTGACCAGAGTAAGAATAGGCAAGAATTAGTAGGATTCTGCATAATACCTAATATACTTCTGGATACAGAATTGCTCTTAAAAATGAATTTTGATCATGAAATATAGTAGTCATTTAACCCCCAGAAACATTTGTTTGTTTTAAATGTATTTTAAACATTGCTATATGCACTACATATACATCAGGCATTAAAAATCACTAGTTCTTTGAGAAAAAGAATATGATGGGTAGCCTTCTGCAGTGTGTTCAAGGGAAAAGAAAAGACACCAGTAAACTATATTAGAAACAAAAAAGGGTAAATAGCCACAGATACAACAAATTTTTAAAATTATAATAAGGTTCTATTTTCAGGTCCTCTCCAGTAAGTTAGAAAATTAGAATAAAGGATAATTTTCTAGAGCAATAAAAATTACCATAAAAGGACCAGATGGATACATTTAATTACTTCAAGATAAAATGTTTCTTTACTAAAAACAAGAGGAAGCATCACTGTAAATGACTTGGTAACAAGGCAGGGACCATCTGTTGTTTTGGAGGTTCCAACAAATACAAGTAAATGAAGTAAGTTATGTAAATTATTAGAAAAGAATTGTATCTTGTTGCTGATGATATGACTGTGTACCTAGGAAACCCAAAAGACTTGTTAAAAATTACTAGAGTGTGACTTCTCTTTCTGACAATGTAACGTCAGCTACATAATAAAAGCTTGATGAAATATAAAAACCATCCTTTTAAATGACTGGATGAGCATGCAGAAAGTAAGAGAAATCTATTGAGGTTAGATGTGCAAACCAGAAGCCCAGGACCATGATGTTAAATAAGCACTTAGGCAGCCCCTGTATATCCTAGGGATAAATTCAGATCTTTGTGATTGGTATAGCTTTGGTATGCAGAGGGGACTCGGGACAGAGCCTGGGGCCTCTGCAGGCTGGAGAACTGGATCACAGATTATTTTTCATGAGGTCAAGACCCAAGAAGTACTACATCCATAAGCTGAGAATTGTAATTTTAAAAATTAGTGCCCCCAGTTGGAGAAAGCAACTTCAACACAGGCTCTAATGAATTCCCATACATTGAGTTCTAACAAATATAAGTTGAAAAATCAGACTACCCAAGGAATTAGGCTTCCATTATATGTGCCAACCCCTTAGGCAACTGTCACAAAAAATTATTTCCATTTTTTTGAGATGAGGAAACTGAGGCCTAGAGAAGTTAAGTTACTTGACCAAGGTTACACTGCTTAGTAACTGATAGAGGTAGGGTTTAAATTCATGGGTCCAAGTTTTAGAGTCCAAAGTCTTAGGGAATCCCACACTGCCTTTCAGGAGCAAGAGTCAGCAGAAAGAGCAGACGACAGAATGAGTTTTGTGAAGTCTCAGTAATCGAGTGGAGAGAGGGAAAGAAGTATGTCTTTTGTATTTAAAAAAAAGGATGTCATTGTAAATCATCAAAGCTCAAGAGACTATAAAAATGATAAAAATTGGAGAGGAAAAATAAAACTATTATTATTAGCAAAGATATATTCATCTGCTTAGAATATCCAGGAAGATCTGTCTGCAAACTATTTGAAATTGAAAATCAACATTTGTACCAGAAGCCCTTGCCAGTTTAGTAAAACAGGAAAAGGGAGGGGAAATTACAAGGATTTAAATGAAAAAAATAGAAACTATTACTATCTATCTTTTATACGATTGCTTGATTTAAAAAAAAAACAAACCAAATGGACTTAGAGAAAAATTATTGTAAGTAATGAGTTTACTAGATGTAAAATCAGTTTAGAGAAAAATTATTGTAAGTAATGAGTTTACTAGATACAAAATCAGTTTTCAAAAATCAACTGTAGGGCTTCCCTGGTGGTGCAGTGGTTGAGAGTCTGCCTGCCGATGCAGGGGACGCGGGTTCATGCCCCAGTCTGGGAAGATCCCACATGCTGTGGAGCGGCTGGGCCCGTGAGCCACGGCTGCTGAGCCTGCGCGTCCGGAGCCTGTGCTCCGCGGCAGGAGAGGCCACAACAGTGAGAGGCCCGCATACCGCAAAAAAAAAAATCAACTGTATTTCTTCACATCATCAATAAAGAGTTTGGTAAATAATTATTTAAAAGATATCATTTATATTATCAATAAATAAAATATGTGAGAATAAATCTAACAAAAGCTGTCCAGGACATTTACAGAAAACATTGTAAAATGTTTTTGAAAGACATTAAGGAAGATCTAAATAAATGGAGAAATATACTATGTCCATAGATATGGAAACTCAGTATTATAAAGATGACTATTTTTCCCCCCAATTGATCCATAGATTCAATGCAGTTCCAATCAAAACCCAAACAGGTTGTTTGAAGAACTTGACAAGTTGATACTAAAATTTGTAGAAGAGTAAAGGGCCAAGAGCAGCCAAAATATTCCAGACAAGAATAAGGTGAGGAGATATCAAGTTTTGTTTAAAGCTGTGGTAATTCAAATCATGTTATATTGGCATTGAGATAAACAAAATCACCAGTGAAATAGAGTAGGGAGCTCAGAAACAGATCTGTGAATACATGAAACCCTGGTAGGGAAGATTATTGGGGGAAGGAGGGACTCCAATAAATGGTGCTAAGATAGTTATTTATATGTGAAAAAATATATTGGATTTCTTCCTCACACCATACACAAAAATCATACTAAATGGATTAAAAACATATATGTGAAAGGTGAAATTTTAAAAACTTTTAGGTGAAAATGTATAACCTCATGGTTTCAAGTATAAGGAAGATTCCTTAAAACAACACACATAAACACACAATAATTAACATGAAAAATTGATGAATCCTCATTAAAATGAGTAACTTTTCATCAAAAGACAAAGTGAATGAAAATATAAGCTTCAAACCTATAGAAGATATTTGCAACATGTCTAACCAAAAACAACAGATTTGTTTGAAAAAATATAAAGATCTTCTGAATTAATCAGAAGTACAACCCAACTGAAAAAATGTTGAATATATTTTTGAAATGATACTGACACAACTCCACATCTGGGGGAAAATTAAATTGGACCCCTATTTTATACCATATACAGAAGTAATTGCAGATGGATTAAAGACTTAACTGTGAAAATTAAGCAATAAAATCTTTAAGATAAAATTTAGAGAGAAATACATAGTGTATCACATTTTAATTTAAGCCAAGAAAGAGTTTAAAAAAGAGCATTTATTGCATTAAGAAATAAAAATATCAGAAATCAAGTGGTAGATTAGAAAATAATGTAGAAACAGATAAAGGGTTACTGTGTATAATGCACTGAGAGTTCTTAGGTTGTTCATCTTTCAAATAATTTCTAATTGTAAAATGGGCAAAATGTATGAATGGAAAAGGGTATGAATAGGCAAATTATGTAAGAGCAGATCTGAAAGACCGTTAAATTTTTGAGAATATGCTCAATCACACTAGTAGTTAGGGAAGTGAAAATTAACAATGAAATGTCCACATGCAAAGAACTGTGTACCAGTATATCAGTAGAAACATCATTAAAATAGTATGTGTAAAAAAAGCAAGTTGCAGATAATATCTACAGTCCGTAGTATAAAAAATACTCAAAGTAATACTTTTTACTTCTATATGTATGTAAAACTTGAATGTAAATCCATAGAAATATTCTAACAGGACATGTACAAAACTGAGAATGAAATCACTGTTTGTAATTAAAACTCAATAAATAAAAATTAGAGAGTCTATGTGCCAAAAGTTAATGAGGACCCATAAATTTCATTTCTTGGTATTTATCCAAGAGAAATGGGACATATGTTTACAAAGAGACTGGCACAAGAACATGCATAGCAGCTAAAACTAGAAAACAGCCCAAGAGAATGGATCAGCAAATTGTAATGATGTTCATACAGTGGAATATGCCCAACAATATAAAGGAGCAAACCACTGCACAGTAACACAGATAAACCTCAAAAATATACTGAGTGAAAGGAGATGAGACACAAGAGTACATTCTGTATGACTCTGGTATCTGAAGTTCTAGAATAGGAAAAATTTCATCTATGGTGATAAAAATCAAACCAGTAGTTGCTTGGGGAGATGAACGGGCATGAGGGAACTTTCTGGGGCAATAAAAATGTATGTCTTGATGAGTGGGTGGGTTATACAGGTATATGCATTTGCCAAAACTGATTGAATTCTGCACTGAAGATCATTGTGTTTCACTGTATATAGATTATACCTTAATTTTTTTTAATGAGGAAAATGACCAGGGAAGATTACTGAAGTGCATTTACCATTTAAGGAATGTGAACTTTTTTCTAACATTGGTTTTTTTAATGCTTACATTTAGAGAAGCTGCTCGAGAATGTCGCAGAAAGAAGAAAGAATATGTGAAATGTCTGGAAAATCGAGTTGCAGTCCTGGAAAATCAAAATAAAACTCTAATAGAAGAGTTGAAAACTTTGAAGGATCTTTATTCTAATAAAAGTGTTTGATGCTTAAGAAAGAAAATATTTTTGTGGACTTGCCTAAAAATTAGACGGAATTTCTTTTCTTTTTTAGTGGAGTTTTATGAATTAAAAGGTCAAAAATGAAGCTTTTTATTTAGGCTTTTGCAACTTAAAGATAAATATCTTATGCAAGAGATCTGGTGACAGAGGATAAAGTGGAAAAAGACCTCAAGGAGGTTACTGGCACAACTGGAAACTCTGTAAAAATTAAACATACTCAAGAAACAAGAAATAAACTTTCACAAATTCAAATTTTCTAAATAACAATAGTTGTCATATTCCAAAAATGGCAGATAAGATGAAATTTGATAAATCAGATTTTTAAAAATAAATCAATTTACCCTATAGGTTTGCATTTCTTACCATTTCCTAAAATTTACCTTTTTCAATTGTGTGTGTGTGCAACTTCTGCCAATAAATTCTAAATTACAAATAGAAAAAAGCTAATATACAACTAAATATATAAACTATGTGTTCTGATTATGTATACTTGCTCTATCATCAGGTCTTAAATGGGTGTTTAAAAGTTTGTTTATTGAACTTGAGAGGATTTTTGAGACTGGGTTAACTATTTTTGAGGCCTTGTCCTAAAAGGCATCTAAGGTACATGAATGGAGTGTGGTGATTTTTGTAACATTTTTTTTATCAGAATGGAAAGAGAATTGTTTAAAAGTTTGATACTTTTAAATCGTTTGTTTTTTGGTTACTCTGGGAATGGTGATTTTCTACAAATATTTAATAAATTGTTTTTTGATTCTATATTCTGTATGCAGTTAAATATACATTACTTATTCTGTTGTGCTTTAATAGAATGGAATGTTTACAGGCCCTTGAGATGTTAGAGTATTTTAAAAACCTTCTGAAGATGCATACCAAAGTTTTCCAAGAGGATTTTATAATTGGTTTAATGTAAGGTTTATCAGATTCTAAAATAGTACAGTTACTAAGGCAATTTTATGTGAGAGACTATTTTGTAATGTAGTGAATGGTACATTTATAAGAAATGTGACTGCCAATATATTTTTATAGCTAATCTTTATAAATTCTAAAGTTGAGTTTTTAATGATTATTTTAAATGTTTATATAGTTTGTTAGTAAAAAATATTTTGCATCTCAAAGTATCATTTTTATATTATAGGAAGTAAAGTTTCCAGGTTGGCTAATATTTGAATTGTAAGTTTTGTATGCAGTTTATCCAGAGTTCAAAAATGCTGTCAGCACACCAGTGTTTAACCTCTGTATTCCAATTTGTATACACTTTGAAATTGTACTGCAAAACTATTGTGTGCTTCTTATACAATATGTATCATATTGTTGTCTATGAAATTAAAGGACATTTGATAAAAATTAAGTTTGCCGAATGTAAAATATATTGCTTGATATACGAATGACAAGCTTCCTGATAGCCATTGTGTTAATTATACTAACTATAGTGCATTTCTAGTTTTAAAATGAGGATAAATTTAAAAATCTGGGCTACACTACCTATTTTAAGAAGGGGATATGTTTATATGTTTTGATTCAGTCAGAACCAATTATAACAAACTGAAGATAGCTAAATATTTTGTTCTACAAGTGTTTAGGACATGGTTAAGGAGCCTGTCGTGTAGAAATCTTAACCTAACAGATAAATTTGTGATTAATCCTAGTAAAATTTTTCATTAACGGCATCTTTTAAAATGGGATTTTGTTGACTTGGCAGCAGTTTATGTAAAGAAAGATAAAGTCTGATCACCAGTGGGATTACTTATATCCCTGTGTAAAGCCTGAGTCTCAAAATAAGTCACCCATTAGGCTAAAGAATATTAGGAGGTATGGGGTCAGTGGATTATATCCAGAGTGTTTTAAAAGATAATATATTGGGTAGGTGTTGTGTTTGGCTCCAGTAGCCTAGCTCTTAGTACCTTAACAACTGGACATCCACACATATATGTAAATTCTCCACAGCCTACACATTGCTGGTATAGGGCCTTGCTCACTAGATAATGTTAACTAGTTTAGCTATATGTAACAGGCATGGGCAAGCCACTGAGGATTCCATAAATGCATACCAAATTATCTTCCTAGATGTTTTTCTAATTTGAATTCAGTGTGGGGCTTATGACACTTTAAAGGTGATTGTGGTACAAACCTGAAATTATTAGACTTCAGAAATTCATCAGACCAAAGAAATTATTTCCTTAGTTCAATTTACTATTTTAAATAATCAATTTACTAATTTGTTATATCAACGGAAATACATTATTGCCCAGGAACACATCTTGAGCATATAAAATATGATAACCCTTTAATTTTATTGAACAGAGCAGGGGTCCCCAACCCCCAGGCCATGGACCAGTATGGGTCCATGGCCTGTTGGGAACCAGGCCACACAGCAGGAGGTGAGGAGCAGGCCAGCCAGCGAAGCTTCATCCGTATTTCCAGCCACTCCCCATCCTCACATTACCTCCTGAGCTCCGCCTCCTGTCAGAATCTAGTGTGGCAGCATTAGATTCTCACAGCACAAACCCTAATGTGAACTGCACATGTGAGGGATCTAGTTTGCACGCTCCTTATGAGAATCTAATGCCTGATGATCTGAGGTGGAGCTGAGGCGGAGATACTAGCGCTGGGGAGTGGCTGCAAATACAGATTATCATTAGCAGAGAGGTTTGACTGCACACAGACCATAATCAATTGCTTGCAGACTCATATCAAAACGGTATCAGTGAGTGGCAAATGAAAACAAGCTCAGGGCTCCCACTGATTCTGCATTATGGTGAGTTGTATAATTATTTCATGTATTACAATGTATTAATAATAGAAATACAGTGCACAATAAATGTAATGTGCTTGAATCATCCCAAAACCATCCCCCCCAGGGTCTGTGGAAAAATTGTCTTCCACGAAACCAGTCCCTGAGGCCAGAAAGGTTGGGGACCACTGGAATAGAGCATAAAGAATGGGCATGTTTTAGAGCTTTGGAAATCTTACCATATACATTTAGTCATTCAGCAGTTATTATATTGAAGTTACTAGTTAAACCTGTGTTTTTCTCCAGTTAAAATGTATTATGCCTTGGACACTACATAATGATTAAGACATAACAATTGTAGATATTTATGCACCCAACATAGGAGCACATCAATACATAAGGGAAATGCTAACAGCCATAAAAGGGGAAATCAACAGTAACACAATAACAGTGGGGGACTTTAACAGCCCACTTACACCAATGGGCAGATCATCCAGACAGAAAATTAATAAGGAAACACAGCCTTAAATGACACACTAGACCAGATGGACTTAACTGGTATCTTCAGGACATTATATCCAAAAGTAGCAGAATACATTTTCTTCTCAAGTGCACACGAAACATTCTCTAGGATAGATCACATCTTGGGTCACAAATCAAGCCTTGGTAAATTTAAGAAAATTGAAATATCAAGCATTGTTTCCAACCACAACACTATGAGATTAAATATCAACTACAGGAAAATAAAGTGAAAAAACACGAACACATAGAGGCTAAGCAATACGCTACTAAGTAACCAAGAGATCACTGAAGAAATCAAAGAGGAAATCGAAAAATACCTAGAAACCAATGACAACGAAAACACACGACCCAAAACCTACAGGATGCAGCAAAAGCAGCTCTAAGAGGGAAGTTTATAGCAATTCAATCCTACCTCAAGAAACAAGAAAAATCTCAACCTAACCTGACACCTAAAGCAATTAGAGAAAGAACAAAAAACAAAGCAAAAAAAAAAAACACCCCCAAAACAAAACAAAAAAAAACCCCACACAGTTAGTATAGCAGGAAAGGAATCAAAAAGATGAGAGCAGAAATAAGTGAAAAAGAAATGTAGAAAACAACGGCAAAGATCAGTAAAACTAAAAGCTCATTCTTTGAGAAGATAAACTAAGTTGATAAACCATTAGCCAGAATCATCAAGAAAAAAAGGGAGAAGACTCAAATCAATAAAATTAGAAATGAAAAAGGAGAAGTTACAGGGCTTCCCTGGTGGCGCAGTGGTTGAGAGTCCACCTGCCGATGCAGGGGACACGGGTTCGTGCCCCGGTCCAGGAAGATCCCACATGCCACGGAGCAGCTGGGCCCATGAGCCATGGCCGCTGAGCCTGTGCGTCTGGAGCCTGTGCTCCGCAACAGGAGAGGCCACAGCAGTGAGAGGCCCGTGTACCGCAAAAAAAAAAAAAATGAGAAGTTACAATGGACATCACAGAAATACAAAGGATCATAAGAGACTGCTAGAAGCAACTATATGCCAATAAAATGGACAACATGGAAGAAATGGACAAATTCTTAGAAAAGTACAACCTTCCAAGACTGAACCAGGAAGAAATAGAAAATATGAACAGACCAACCGCAAGCACTGAAACTGAAACTGTGATTAAAAATCTTCCAACGTGGGCTTCCCTGGTGGCGCAGTGGTTGAGAGTCCGCCTGCCGATGCAGGGGACAGGGGTTCGTGCCCCGGTCCGGGAAGATCCCACATGCCACGGAGCAGCTGCACCCGTGAGCCATGGCCACTGAGCCTGCGCGTCTGGAGCCTGTGCTCCGCAACGGGAGAGGCCACAACAGTGAGAGGCCCGCGTACCGCAAAAAAAAAATTAAAAATTTTCCAACAGGGGGCTTCCCTGGTGGCGCAGTGGTTGAGAGTCCACCTGCCGATGCAGGGGACACGGGTTCGTGCCCCGGTCCAGGAAGATCCCACATGCCGCGGAGCAGCTAGGCCCATGACCACTAAGCCTGCGCATCCGGACCCTGTGCTCTGCAACGGGAGAGGCCACAACAGTGAGATGCCCACATACCGCAAAAAAAAAAAAAAAAATCTTCCAACAAACAAAAGCCCAGGGCCAGATGGCTTCACAGGAGAAGTCTGTTAAACATTTAGAGAAGAGCTAACACCGATGCTTCTCAAACTCTTCCAAAAAACTGCAGACAGGAAAACTCCCAAACTCATTCTATGAGGTCACCATCACCTTGATACCAAAACCAGACAAAGATACTACAAAAAAAGAAAATTACAGACCAATATCACTGATGAACACAGATGCAAAAATCCTCAACAAAATACTAGCAAACAGAATCCAACAACACAGTAAAAGGATCATACACCATGATCAAGTGGGATTTATCCCAGGGATGTAAGGATTCTTCAATATATGCAAATCAATTAATGTGATACACCATATTAACAAATTGAAGGAGAAAAACCATATGATAATCTCAAAAGATGCAGAAAAAGCTTTCAACAAAATTCAACACGCATTTATGATAAAAACTCCAGAAAGTAGGCATAGAGGGAACCTACCTCAACATAATAAAGGCCATATATGACAAACCAACAGCAAACATTATTCTCAATGGTAAAAAAACTGAAAGCAAGTCATCTAAGATCAGGAAGAGGACAAGGATGTCCACTCTCACTGCTATTATTCAACATAGTTTTGGAACTCCTAGCCACAGAAATCAGAAGAAGAAATAAAAGGAATCCAAATTGGAAAAGAAGAAGTAAAACTGTCACTGTTTGCAGATGACATGATACTATACACAGAAAATCCTAAAGATGCCACCAGAAAACTACTACAGCTAATCAATGAATTTAGTAAAGTCACAGGATACAAAATTAATACACAGAAATCTCTTGAATTCCTATACACTAACAACAAAAAAAATCAGAAAGAGAAATTAAGGAAACAATCCCATTTACCATTGCAACAAAAAGAATAAAATACATAGGAATAAACCTAACTAATGAGGCAAAGGACCTGTATGCAGAAAACTGTAAGACACTGATGAAAAATATCAAAGATGACACAAACAGATGGAGAGATATATCATGTTCTTGGAGTGGAAGAATCAACACTGTGAAAATGACTATACTACCCAAAGCAATCTACAGATTCAATGCAATCCCTATCGAATTACCAATGGCATTTTTCACAGAACTAGAACAAAAATTTTTACAATTTGTATGGAAACACAGAAGACCCTGAATAGCCAAAGGAATCTTGAGAAAGAAAAATGGAGCTGAAGGAATCAGGCTCTCTGACTTCAGACTATACTGCAAAGCTACAGTGATCAAGACAGTATGGTACTGAAACAAAAACAGAAATATAGATCAATGGAACTGGATAGAAAAGCTGAGAGATAAACCCAAGCATCTACGGTGACCTAATATATGAAAAAGGAGGCAAGAATATACAATGGAGAAAAGACAATCTCTTCAATAAGTGGTGCTGGGAAAACTGGACAGCTACATGTAAAAGAATGAAATTAGAACACTCCCTAACACCATACACAAAAATAAACTCAAAATGGATTAAAAGACCTAAATGTAAGGCCAGACACGATAAAACTCTTAGAAGAAAACATGGGGACTTCCTTGGTGGCACAGCGGTTAAGAATCCGCCTGCCAATGCAAGGGACACGGGTTTGAGCCCTGGTCCGGGAAGATCCCACATGCTGCAGAGAAACTAAGCCCATGTGCCAAAACTACAGAGCCTCTGCTCTAGAGCCCACAAGCCACAACTGCTGAAGCCCACACGCATAAAGCCCGTGCTCCACAACAAGAGATGCCACTGCAATGAGAAGGCCAAACACCGCAAAGAGTAGCCCCTGCTCACTACAACTAGAGAAAGCCTGCGCGCAGCAGTGAAGACCCAACACAGCCAAAAATAAATAAATTATTTTTTTTAAAAAAGAAGAAAACATAGAACACTATTTGACATAAATTGCAGCAAGATCCTTTTTGACCCACCACCTAGAGTAATGATAATAAAAACAAAAATAAATAAATGGGACCTAATTAAACTTAAAAGCTTTTGCACAGCAAAGGAAACCATAAACAAGATGAAAAGACAACTCTCAGAAAGGGCGAAAATATTTGCAAATGAATCAAACGACAAAGGATTAATCTCTAAAATATACAAGCAGCTCATGCAGCTCAATACCAAAAACTCAAACAACCCAATCGAAAGATGGGCAGAAGACCTAAATAGACATTTCTCCAAAGAAGACACATAGATGGCCAAGAGGCACATGAAAAGATGCTCAACATCACTGATTATTAAAAAAAATGCAAAACAAAACTACAATTAGGTATCACCTCACATCATCAGTAAGTCTACAAACAATAAATGCTGGAGTGGGTGTGGAGAAAAGGGAATCCTCTGGCCCTGTAGATGGGAATGTAAATTGATACAGCCACTATGGAGAACAGTATAGAGGGTGCTTAAAAATCTAAAAACAATTACCATATGACCCAGCAATCCCTCAGGGCATATACCCTGAGAAAACCAAAATTCAAAAAGACACATGCACCCCAATGTTCATTGCAGCTCTATTTACAATAGCCAGGACATGGAAATAACCTAAATGTCCATCGAAAGACGAATAGATTAAAAAAAAGTGGTACATACATACAATGGAATATTACTCGGCCCTAAGAAGGAATGAAATTGGGTCATTTGCAGAGACATGGACAGACCTAGAGACTGTCATACAGAGTGAAGTAAGTCAGAGAGAGAAAAACAAATATCGTATATTAATGCATATATGTGGAATGTAGAAAAATGGTACAGATGAACCAGTTTGCAAGGCAGAAATAGAGACACAGATGTAGAGAACAAATGTATGGACACCAAGGGGGGAAGGGGGTGGTGAATTGGGAGATTGGGATTAACATTTATACACTAATACAGGGGTCCCCAACCCCTGGGTCATGGACCAGTACCGATCTGCAGCCTGTTAGGAACTGGGCCACACAGCAGGAGGTGAGCAGTCGGTGAGCGAGCAAACCTTCATCTGCCGCTCCCCACTGTGCACATTACCGCCTGAACCATCCCCCCTGCCCTGTGGAAAAATTGTCTTCCACGAAATCGGTCCCTGGTGCCAGAAAGGTTGGGGACTGATGCACTGATATGTATAAAATAGATAACTAATGAGAACCTGCTGTATAGCATAGGGAACTCCACTTCGCTGTACAATAAAAACTAACACAACATTGTAAAACAACTATACCCCAATTAAAAACAAAAAACAGAACCACGATGAGGTATCACCTCACACCGGTCAGAATGGCCATCATCAAAAAATCTACAAACAATAAACGCTGGAGAGGGCACTTCCCTGGTGGCGCAGCAGTTAAGAATTCACCTGCCAATGCAGGGGACATGGGTTCGGCCCCTGGTCCAGGAAGATCCCACATGCCGCGGAGCAACTAAGCCCGTGTGTCACAACTACTGAGCCTGCACTCTAGAGCCCACGAGCCACACTACTGAGCCCCCGTGCCACAACTACTGAAGCCTGTGTGCCTAGAGCCCATGCTCTGCAACAAGAGAAGCCACCTCAATGAGAAGCCCACACACCACAACCAAGAGTAGCCCCTGCTGGAGCCAACTAGAGAAAGCCTGTAGGCAGCAACAAAGACCCAATGCAGCCATAAATAAATAAATAAAAATTTAAAAAGAAAACAATAAATGCTGGAGAGGGTGTGGAGAAAAGGGAACCCTCTGGCACCGTTTGTGGGAATGTAAATTGATACAGCCACTATGGAGAACAGTATGGAGGTTCCTTCCTTAAAAAACTAAAAACAGAACTACCATATGACCCAGCAATCCCACTACTGGGCATATACCCTGAGAAAACCATTATTCAAAAAGATACATGTACCCCAATGTTCACTGCAGCTCTATTTACAATAGTCAGGACATGCAAACAACATAAATGTCCATCAACAGATGAATGGATGAAGAAGATGTGGTACATATATACAATGGAATATTACTAAGCCATAAAAAGTAACAAAATTGGGTCATTTGTAGTGATGTGGATGAACCTAGAATCAGTCATACGGAGTGAAGTAAGTCAGAAAGAGAAAAACAAATACTGTATATTAACGCATATATATGGAATCTAGAAAAATGGTACTGATGAACCTATTTGCAGGGCTGGAAAAGAGACACAGATGTAGAGAATGGACTTGCAGACATGGGAGTGTGGGGAAGGGGAGGGTGGGACAAACTGAGAGAGCAGCAGTGACATATATACACTACTGTGTGTAAAATAGCTAGTGGGAAGGTGCTATATATAGCACAGGGAGCTCAGCTCGGTGCTCTGTGATGACCTAGAGCGGTGGGATGCAGGAGGTGAGAGGGAGGCTCAAGAGGGAGGGGATATTGTATCCATATAGCTGATTCACTTTGTTGTACAGCAGAAACTAACCCAACATTGTAAAGTAATTATACTCCAATAAAAAAATATGTATTATAGGGCTTCCCTGGTGGCGCAGTGGTTGAGAGTCCGCCTGCTGATGCAGGGGACACGGGTTCGTGCCCCGGTCCGGGAAGATCCCACGTGCCGCGGAGCGGCTGTGTCCATGAGCCATGGCCGCTGGGCCTGCGCGTCCAGAGCCTGTGCTCCGCAGTGGGAGGGACCGCAACAGTGAGAGGCCCGAGTACCACCAAAAAAAAAAAAAATTAAATAATTAAATAAAGTAACAACAGATATTTTAAAAAATGTATTATGCTTTGGAATATAAAGTTGTCGTAAATGCAGTTCAAATTCCCAGAAAAGATGCTGAAATGATATAAAGTGAGTGAATTTGACCAGGGACTTGATAGCTAAGTTAAAGGAAAAGTCACAGGTTATAGTGAAATGAAATAATGTCAAAGTATACCACAATCTAATTGCAGTAATCATATAACATTATTTACTCTGTTATACAAAGTAGGTTTTTATTTTTACTAAATACTGCTTGTTTTTTTGCTATAAAACAAAGTAAAGGAACACTTATATCAAGGTTGTAGAATTCAGGAGGCCACTCTAGGGAGTGTTTGGCAAGTCTTTTTTTTTTTTTTTAATCAAACCCTCATCCCTTGCAGTGGAAGGGTGGAGTCTTAACCATTGGACCGCCAGGGAAGTCCCTGGCAGAAGTCTTTGAGGGAGTCAGTTGGAGGAGGTTTAGGCCATTTAACTTTTTTTTTTTTTAAGAGAGATTCTGATAACTCAATCCCCTTTTATCAGTGTAAATTTCTTTATAGCAAACATAGATAGGCATTAGAGGCCAAGTCTTTGCCCTTTCATGGTTGAAATCCTTTTCCTCAAAATTGACTGGATATATTTAATAGTTTGCTGCCTTCAATAAGTATATATGTTTTTAACTTAGGTAAATATTTGTCAATTTAATTTATTATAAAATCTAGGGTTGGACTTCCCTTGTGGCACAGTGTTTAAGAATCTACCTGCCAATACAGGGGACATGGGTTCGAGCCCTGGTCCGGGAACAGTCCACATGCCACAGAGCAACTAAGCCTGTGTGCCACAGCTACTAAGCCTGCGCTCTAGAGCCTGCGAGCCACAACTACTAAGCCCACGTTCTGCAACTACTGAAGCCCACGCGCTCTAGGGCTCACGTGCCGCAACTACTGAGCCCGCGTGCTGCAACTACTGAAGCCCACAAGCTTAGAGCCTGTGCTCCGCAACAAGAGAAGCCACTGCAATGAGAAGCCCATGCACCGCAACAAAGAGTAGCCCCTGTTCACCACAACTAGAGAAAGCCCGCACTCAGCAATGAAGACCCAGTGCAGCCAGAAAAAGAAAAATCTAGGGTTATCTATGTACATAACATACACAGCCTTACTGTTTCCTTAATATCTACTATTTATTGAGTATCTACTATGCATAAGAAACTGTAAAAGTAATGACATTCATTCATTCAGCAAATATTTATCGAAGGCCTTTTATATGCCAAGCATTACTAGGAGGAGTGACAAGGCAGAGTTATATCTCTTGTGGAACTTGGATATTAATGTCATCCTGTGAGATTGGTACTTACCTAAAGTTATATGAGTATTAATAACTAGGGATCTCAGATATAAACCTAACCCCTAACCATTCAATATGAAATAGTAGCACATCCCCGCCCAACACACTCCTTTATCAAACGTGAAGGGGAGACTCTGTCTCTTTCGTGCTTTTCTGTATCCCCACAGTCTAGGGCAGTGCTCACCTGGTTTAAAGGAGTGCTCTATAATGTTTGTTAAAATGAATGAGGGTCTGGGGTTCAAACTCACTAAGGCACAGAGAGGTTTGATACTTTGCCTAAGGTTAAATGGTAAATAACAAAACTAGGGTTCGGACCTAGGTCTGATCAACTCCAAAGTTTGTGGTCTTAGCCACCAGAGTGTACCTTCTGTCTTGCATGTGTTACAAAGTCTGAAAAGCTTTTTTCATTGAATCCTTCTGCACTCAACATCAAAGGTTTAAAAAGTTCTATTTAGGGCTTCCCTGGTGGCACAGTGGTTGAGAGTCCGCCTACCGATGCAGGGGACACGGGTTCGTGCCCCAGTCCGGGAAGATTCCACATGCCGCGGAGCGGCTGGGCCCGTGAGCCATGGCTGCTGAGCCTGCGCATCTGGAGCCTGTGCGCCGCAGCGGGAGAGGCCACAACAGTGAGAGGCCCGCGTACCGCAAAAAAAAAAAAAAAAAAAAAAAGTCCTATTTAAATGTGTCCACTAGATGGCAACCTCCATTTCAAAATCACGGAAGTTTTACAAACTTTTTAAAATAAATATATAGAAAACTACAGAAGTTAGCATATCAAATCCTGTACATGCACAATCCATAATTAATAACTGTTAACATTTTGTTGCCTTTACTTCAGATCATTTTCTGAAGAGGAAGGATGTACAGATAAATTCCTCACCTTTCTTTCCCTAGTCCAATTTCCCTCCCTGATGGAAACCCCTATCATGAATTTAGGATGGAACCAGTCCATGTTTTTATATTTATTGTATGAATACATAAATAACACATATCAGACTGTAGTACCTTTTTTACAAGCTTATAAATGGTACCTTAATTCAGACCAAAGAAAATTTAGGATTTTAGCTATGGTAACAATACTTTGTTTTGGAAAAAACCTGAGCATCAGAGCATTATTTTTTCCAACTGACAACTCTTAGAATTTAATATCACATCTGGAAAAAATGCTTGCCAAAAAATTTTTTTTAATTAATAAACACTCATCAATCCAAAAGATAAGAAAGGAGAGAAAAGAAACAGGCAGGACAAATTGCCCAAAATAAAATTATAGAAATCTATGTGTATTAGTAATGATAATAAATAAAAATGCACTGGATATTAGTTAAATATTAAAAATTGTCACATTGGATTAGAAAACAAAATCCAGCTATATGTTGTTTATATAAGGGGTAAATCTAAAATATAAGGACACAGCAAGGTTGAAAGTAAAGGCATGGAAGAAGTTATACCAGCCAAATATTAGCCAAAAGAAAGCATCGGTATAGCTATATTTATATTGAACAAAATAGACTTTAAAGGAAAAAATTATTACTTGGGACAAAGATGGTCACTATAAAATGAAAAAAGATTTAACTCACTTGGAAGATAAAACACATCTAAACTTGGATACACCCAATAATACAGGATCAAGATGTTAAGCAAAATGCAGAAATATAATGAGAAAGAAAAATTCACAATCTTAGTAGAATTTAGCATACCTCTCTCATAATTGATACAAAAAGCAGGAAAATCATCAGTACAAAGACTTGAACAATAAAAAAACTTGACCTAACATACTAAATTTCATCAACTGTAAGCCACCGCTGATTGTAAAGCAAGCTATATCTTAAGTACCACTAAGAAAGAAAAGCCACTGCCAGTTAAACTACGCCATGCCATGGATGGCCAGATGCATACTGATTTCAGAGATGTTTAAATGTGAAAAACAGACATCTTTTAATCAGTGAAATTTGATGTAGAAAATACAACTGTAAATAACACATAAGAGTATTTATGAAAATAGAACCATATAATTTGGGCAGTAAAGTCTCAACAAATTTTCAAAGGACTGGTTTTATCCGGACTATGTTCCATTGATCTATGTGTGTCTCTCCTTTCACCAAAACCACACTGTCTTGATTACTGTAGCTTCATAGTAAGTCTTGAAATCAGGTGGTATGAATTCTTCAAGTTTTATTTTTTATTTTTCCCCTAAAATTGTTTTGGCCATTCCAGTTTCTTTGCTTTTCTATATGAATTTTAGAATCAGCTGGTCTGTATCTATAAAAGAAGATCCTGCTGGGATTTTGACTGGGGTTGTGTTAAAACTATACACAGATCAACTGGGGAAGAACTGACATTTAACAATATTCATCCAATTCATAAACACAATATATTTCCACTTATTTAGTGTTTGATTTTTTTCTTCAGTGTTTTGTAGTTTTTGGCAGAGACCATGCACATATTTTGTTAGATTTATACCTAATTACTACTTCTTTTTCTTTTTTCTTATAGGTATTTTAAATGTTTAAATTTCAGTTTCCAACTGTTGGCTAATATATAAAAAGAGGAATTTTGTCCTGTAACATTATAAATTGACTTATAAGTTTGAGGAGTTTTTAAAATAGATTTTCTTGGGGGGGAGGGGTTCTATTGAGATAGTGGCATTTGTGAATAGAGACAGCTTTATATCTTTCTTTAAAGTCTGTATGCCTTTAGTTTTTTAATAAATTTATTTTATTTATTTATTTTTGGCTGTGTTGGGTCTTCATTGCTGCACGTGGGCTTTCTCTAGTTGCAGCAAGCAGGGGCTACTCTTCGTTGTGGTGTGCAGGCTTCTCATTGTCTTCTCTTGTTGCGGAGCATGGGCTATATAGGCACATGGGTTTCAGTAGTTGTGGCGCATGGGCTCAGTAGTTGTGGCTCGCGGGCTCTAGAGCACAGACTCAGTAGCTGTGGCGCACGGGCTTAGTTGCTCTGTGGCATGTGGGATCTTCCCGGACCAGGGCTCGAACCCGTGTCCCCTGCATCGGCAGGCGGATTCTTAACCACTGCGCCTCCAGGGAAGCCCTGTATGCCTTTATCTTGCTTTACTGTACTGCCTAGGATTTCTAGTATAATGTTAAAGAGAATTGGAAAGAGTGGACTTTTTTTTTCTTTGCTGCACCGTGCAGCTTGTGGGATCTTAGTTCCCCAACCAGGGATTGAACCCAGGCCCTGGCAGTGAAAGAGCCAAGTCCTAACCACGGACTGCCAGGGAATTCCCACCACTGCTTTTCAACATCATACTGTTAAGTCCTAATGCAATAAGATAAGAAAAGGAATTAAAGGTATACAGATTGAGAAGGAAGAAATAAAATCGTCTTTGTTCACAGATGATATGTTACTCTATTAGAAAATCCAAAAGATTTGACAAAGAAACTCCTGGAACTAATAAGTGATTACAGCAGGGTTGCAGGATACAAGGTTAATATACAAGAGTCAATCTCATTAGAATATACCAGCAATGAACAACTGGAATTTGAAATTAAAAATACAATACTTTTTACATTAGCACCCCCCAAAATGAAATACTTAGGTATAAATCTAACAAAATATGTACAAGATCTATATGAGGAAAATTACAAAACTGATAAAAGAAATCAAACAAGAACTAAATAAATGGACAGGTATTCCATGTTAATGGATAGAAAGACAACACTGTCAGGATGGCAGTTCTTCCAACTTGTTCTACAGATTCAATACAAGCCCAATCAAAATCCCAGCAAGTTATTTTGTGGACATCAACAAACTGCTTCTAAAGGTTATACACAGTGAAAAAAGACTCAGAATAGACAACACAATATTGAAGGAGAAGAACAAACCTGGAGAGCTGACAGTACCTGACTTCAAGACATACCATAGTGGGACTTCCCTGGTGGTCCAGTGGTTAAGACACCACACTTCCACTGCAGGGGCCACAGGTTCGACCCCTGGTCAGGGAACTACGATCCCACATGCCGAGTGGCCAAAAAGAAAAAAAACAGTTAAGAAAAAAGACATAACACAGAGCTACAGTAATCAAGACAGAGTGATATTCGCAAAAGAACAGACAAATAGATCAATGGAACAGTACAGAGAGCCCAGAAATAGACCCACAGGGATACAGTCAACTGATCTTCAACAAAGGAGCAAAGGCAATACAATGGAGCAAAGACAGTATTTTAAATAAGTGGTGCTGGAACAACTGGACATCCACATTAAAAAAAAAAAAAAGAATCTAGACACAGACTTTATATCCTCCACAAAAATTAACTCAAAATGGACCACAGACCTAAATGTAAAACACAAAAGTATAAAACTCTTAGAAGATAACATAGGAGAAAATCTAAATGACCTTGGGTTTGTCGATGACTCCAAAAGTATGATCCATAAAAAAAAGAATTGATAAATTGGACTTCATTAAAACTAAAAGTTTCTGCTCTGTGAAAGACAAAGAAAAAGGCAAGCCACAGACTGGGAGAAAATATTTGCAAAAGACATATCTAATAGAGGACTGTTATCCAAAAAATACAAAGAGCTCTTAAAACTCAACAATAAGAACCTGATTAAAAGATGGGCCAGGGCTTCCCTGGTGGCGCAGTGGTTGGGGGTCCGCCTGCCAATGCGGGGGACGCGGGTTCATGCCCAGGTCCGGGAGGATCCAGCGTGCCGCGGAGCAGCTGGGCCGGTGAGCCATGGCCGCTGAGCCTGCGCGTCCGGAGCCTGTGCTCCACAACGGGAGAGGCCACAACAGTGAGAGACCCACGTACCGCAAAAAATAATAATAATAATAAAAAAAAATAAGATCCCACATGCTGCGGGGCAACTAAGCCCGCACACCACAACTACTGAGCTCACGTGCCTCAACAAGAGAGCCCACGTGCTGCAAACTACAGAGCCCAGGCACTCTGGAACCCGCACGCCACAACTAGAGAGAGAAAAAAACCCACGCCACAACTAGAGAAAAGCCCGAGTGCCACAACGAAGACCCCGCGTGCCGCAACTAAGACCCGACACAGCCAAAAAAATAAATAAAGTAAATAAATAAAATAAATATTAAAACAAGAAAAGACATGGAGAATGTTAAATGCATATTACTAAGTAAAAGAAACCAATCTGCAAAGGCTACATACTGTAGGTATGTATTATACGGTATTCTGAAAAAGGCAAAACTATGGAAACAGTAAAAGATGAGTGGCTGCATTAATGAAATGCATAAGACAAAGATAAACCCATAAAAGACCTAAGTAGGTAATATATGAAAAGATATTCAAATACTCAAACTCATTTAAAGTCAGGAAAATGCAGATTGAAACCATGAGTTCTCAATTCATACCAACAAGATTCGTAAAAAATTAAAAAGCATCGATGATAATATAAATAATGGGAACGTTTATGTGCTGCTAGTTGGACAGTATGTTGTTATAACATTTCAGAAAACTATTTGGCATTATTTAGAGAAGGTGATGGTGTATATTCTGTAAGAGTCAGCAGTCCTATATAGTCCAGAGAAACTCATGCTCACATCCATAACAGTATCAGTTGTAAGAGCAAAACTCTGGAAACAGTTCAAATGTTCATCAGTAATAGATTCCAATGTAGATAAATACAACATGGCATATTCACACCATGCATATGGTAAAAATAAATGAGTTACAGTTATAAATAACCACATGAATGAATGCTGAGCACGCAATACTGAATGAAACAAAACTAGCTGCAAAAGAAAATAAACTGCATGATTCAACTGATATAAAGTTTAAAAACACGCAAAACTAAATATGCTGTCCAATATGGTAACCACTAGCTATAGGGCTAACATGACTGAGGAACTAAATTTTAATTTAATTTAAATTTAAACTTAAATTGTCACCTGTCACTAGTGACCACCATACTGTACAGTCAGGTTTATAAAGAGAATCAATGGAATACTAAGTACAAAATTCAGAATATTGGTTTTTTCTAAGGGAAAGGGAAAGGGACAGGGACAGGGACACGGGGGATTTCCAAAGTAACAATGATGTTCTTTTTCTTAAATAGGTATCCTTATATTGTTTTTAATTCTTTAAACTGTACATAAACTGTACTATAAACATTCCTTCAAAAGGATTAAATATTTAACAAAACAAAAATAGTGAATGAGGTTGTGGGTACACAGAAGTTTATTTTGTTGTTATTATTTAAAGTCTACATAATAAAATATTTTTATTAAAAAGATTTCTAGGTAAGACAGGAATAAAGATACAGACCTACTGGAGAACGGACTTGAGGATATGGGGAGGGGAAAGGGTGAGCTGTGACAAAGCGAGAGAGAGGCATGGACGTATATACACAACCAAACGTAAGGTAGATAGCTAGTGGGAAGCAGCTGCGTAGCACAGGGAGATCAGCTCGGTGCTTTGTGACCGCCTGGAGGGGTGGGATAGGGAGGGTGGGAGTGAGGGAGACGCAAGAGGGAAGAGATATGGGAACATATGTATATGTATAACTGATTCACTTTGTTATAAAGCAGAAACTAACACACCATTGTAAAGCAATTATACCCCAAAAAGATGTTAAAAAACAACAACAAAAAAACCCTAAAAGGGTCCTCTCATGGCTTAAGATATAAATCGCGAGACGTTGAGCTCAAGACCCTGAACTAAAAATCAGGACGCAAGTTCTGAAAAATAGTAATTTCTACCATCTACTTAGGTTCTTTCCTCTCTTAAGGTTTGCTCCCATGAGTTAGGTATCGGATCCCCCTTTTCAGCTGAAAAAAATAGAGCCTGAGAGAGGTTAAACCAAGTCACATACCTCTTCTTTCATTTTTGTTTACTCATTTGTTAGACGTCCATATTTGCACATATTTGTTTGGCATTCACTAATACTTGGGGGCACATTTATTGACTATCCACATATTTATCAGACATCCAGTAAATTTATTGTTCATCCACTATCCAAAAAAAAGATTTCTAGCACTAACTCAAGTGGAGCAAGGGACAACCAAGAAGAATAAAATCTCCCCTAACTCCAGACCCAATCAACCCTACCATCCTACATCCCCCCCCACACCCTACCCCAGGCCCCAGGCTCAGCACTAATGCCCTCATCCTTCTTCAAAGATAAGAGAAACAAGATGCATTATCTACTGCTATGTTACAAATTATTCCAAAACTTAGCAGCTTAAAACAACAAAATTTTGTTATCTCACAATTTCTGTGGGTCAAGAATTTTGAGTGTGGCTTGGGGGATGTCTCTGGCTTCAGGCCTCTCATGAGGTTGCATTTAGGATCTTAGCCAGAACTGTGGTCTCATCTGAAGGTCTGACCTGGGAAAGGTCTGCTTCCTAGCTCACTCATGTGGTGTGGTTTGCTTCTTCATAGGCCGTTAGATTTACTATGACTGCAAGCTACTCCATAGGGCCATAGGGCAGCTCATAATATGGCAGCCGACTTCCCTCAGAGCAAGAGAGCTAGAAAAAATGTTCAAGACAAGTCACAATCTTTTTATAATCTAGTCTTGGAAGGGATAGCCCATCCCCTCTGCCACCATCTGTTTGCTACAAGCATGTCACTAAATCTAGCCAACTTAGAGTTGCCAACTTAGGGGAGGGGGCTAACAAAGGGTATGAATACCAGAAGACAAGGCTAATTAAAGGCCATCGTGGTGGCTGCCTACCACACCAGAGAACATCTGTCTGCGGACTGGAGTGATCCCACAAAACAAGGAAGTAGCAATGCAGGAGAGAAGAGTGAAGACCTAGAGAACGCAGAGGAAATCCAGGCCTAGGACCTTTGCATGTACCGGTCCACTGCATTTTTCATTGCTCTTTCATGATTTGGCTGCATGCACCTGTTTTTGATCAGGATGTGGAAAAGAAATCTGTTGAATGTCTGTCATCTGCCACAGCAAGACCAGTCATCTTGCCCTGCTTACAATGCCATCCCCAATCTGATCACATCCCTCCCCCACAGAAACACACCCCAACTGTGTCTCCCCCCTTTCAAGTATCATCTTTCACTCAACTATTTGGGGAAAAGTCAATTTGTTTCCTGTTCTGCTCCTGGGTTAGGTCAGTTCATGCTGCAACTTGTTTATCCAACACCACCTGCTTCCCTCCCACTGATTTCAGCGCAGCCCAGGAGCTCCTTTGATTTAATGCAGCCAACCATGACAAACTAGGAGGATGATATGAGCACAGCGCTGTCCTTTTGCTGACCCCTACTTTCATTCCCCACCATGTGACCAGCCTCCCAGACTACCACAAGCCCACACTGTGCCCTTGTTACTGAAGGAGTCAGGTTAACTGAGGAAACCTTTAGCACAGCTCAAGATAGCAATGATAAAACAATTTAAAACCAAACATTACACATCATTGTTCTTAAAAACCATGGGTCAACCCACCACAGTGAAACTCTCACAGATACCTTTTTGGCTTGGGCCTGGCCTTCTGCCATGTTGGTGGGCGGCCTACCTCTTTCCTCTCTCTCCTCCTTTGCACACTGAAAAATTTCTCTTCATTATGCTGAGCATACTTATACCCCTAAGTACAAAGCAGGGTCCAAGCCTACTACTGCGTATCCAAAACCATAGTAAATGGTTCTGCTAAAGGGAAGAAGGGTCATACACAATCCTGGACTCCAAAAAGAATCAAATTAAATACAAAACCAGGAAGAAGCCTTAAACTTAGTTTTTTCTCTTATATATCCTGATCAAAAATTTTAAGGCATGGTTTCTCTCTTCAGTCTCTGAAAGATAACAGAAAACAGTAAAAAAAAAAAAAAAAAAAAAAAAAAACCCAAAAAACTAAAATTATACATTGTATTATTATTACTACGGTGGTTAATTTTATGTGTCAATTTGATAGGGCTAAGGGACGCCCAGATCACTGGTAAAATATTATTTCTGGGTGTGTCTGTGAGGGTGTTTCTGAAGGAGATTACCATTTGAACTAGTAGACTGAGTAAAGAAGACCTGCCGTCACCAATGTTGGATGGGTATCGTTCACTCCAATTCACTGAGGGCCCAGACAGAACAAAAAGGTGCACCAAGGGCAATTTCTCCTTTCTTCTTGAGTTGGGACATCCATCTTTCCTGCCCTCCCACATCAGAGCTCGTGGTTCTCCGGGCTTTCGTTTGGGACTGATTTATACCACTGGTTTTCCAGCTTGCAGAGGGCATATCATGAGACTTCTCGGCCTCCATAATTGGGAGAGCCAATTCCCATAAATAATCTCCTCTTATATATCTCTATATATCCTATCGGTTCTGTTTCTCTGGAGAAACACAAATACATATCCATACCTTTGCTTAGTCTGTCTTCACTACATCTCCTTCCTCTTCTTGATCTTCCCCCTCTACCTAGGTCCAGCTCACATTCCCCTCCTGCAGGGAGCCTTCCCAGACTGCCACAGCCCACACCAATCCCTTGTGTCTGAATTCATATTAGGCTTGGGTGTCATGGCTTCCTTCTTTGTTCTCCAAGTGAATTACCCCTGATTTTCTCTTCTAGCCAAGTTATAAAGTTCTCTGGGTCAGAGGGCCAGGTCTTAACACACCTCCCATGATATGATACTTATTTTGGTGTATGGTACGTAGTATGAGGTTAATACCTACGTGTTCAGTGGATCGATTAACTGGAGCCACTTCTCTGTGCTCTTTTCCCACAGTGTTTGTAATGTCAAGGGGCATCTTGGGGGTTCTGATGGTGCAAGGAATAATGTACCTCTCAGGCTGGGGACTGGTGTGTGTGTGTGTGTGTGTGTGTGTGTGTGTGTGTGTGTGTGTGTGTGTGTGTGTGTGTGTGTGTGTGTGTGTGTGTGTGTGTGTGTGTGTGTATGTGTGTGTGTTTGGGGTGGGGGTGGGTGCAGTGACGTTTAGTCAGGCTTTGTCCTCAACTTCCAGGCAGGTTCTTAAATTCTGGGGTTGGGGGGTGCGCTTGGAGGCATGAACCCGCGCCCCCTGTAGCAGAAGCATGGAGTCTTAACCACTGGACCACCAGGGATGTCCCTGCAGGTCCTTACATTTGATTTAATCAGCTCACCCTGAGGTGACCAGTCGAAGGTAAACTACTACAGAACAATTAATGATGAGATCAATGTGCATTACAGAAATTGGGCTCCCCCAACGCCCACATTGTCTCAAATCCCAACCTCTACACTTGCTTTGCCTTCTGCTTTACGTCTCCCTTCCCCAGCTTACCCACTTCAGTTTAGGTGCTCTTACTTCAGGAAGCCTTCCTGGCCTTGAAGTCTGAGCTGCTCCAGAGGTTCCAGCAGCTCCCCTCTCACCACAACAGTCCTACTGTACCATCTAAGTGTGTAGATCTGGCTCAGGAAGGTCTCGCCAGTTAGCGAATCCCCAGATTCTGGCTGAGGGCGAGACATTTCATTGGTCGCGTAACCAGAACACCGGCTGAGGCCTTGACTCATCCGGGCACTTCCGCAGCCTCACAGGCCTCAGCCCCCATCAAAACCCCTCGCCTACTTCGGTTGTGTGACGTCGCCCCCCACCCCGCCCCTGCACCTACCCAGCCGCACAGCTCCCGCGTCGCCCACCTCGCCCACCTCCTCTGCCGGGCTGCTCAGGCCGAGGGCCCACAGGCTCGCGGGCTGGGGGAAGGGGGCAGGGGGGGCGGGCAGGAAATGCCTGCCGCCATCTTGCCCACCAGGAGTTCCGACATGGGGCTGGGACTCCTGAGCGCAGCGCTGTTGTTCCTGGGGGGCGCTCTCATATGCTCAGAACACTACCCACTCTCTGAAAGGAGTGGGCATGGCTCCTCGCAGGAACAGGCCGGAGGTCGGAGGTGGCCCGAAGCCATGAGTGGGAGGCCCAGGGCGCAGGAGCCCCAGGCCCCGGAAGAGGAAGGGTTGAACGCAAAAGGCAGTATCTGTTCGTTCTTCTCTTTGGACAGTCGTCCTTGCCTTTTCCCCACTTAAGTAGTATTTGAATTTGGGGCCCTCCTTTTCTGTTTTTCCAGCTGCCTTTAACTAAAAATTTACGGATCCAAGCAGCCCGATTTTAATGACTGGAGTAGTAGTACTAATAGTAAAAATGCCATACACTTCTGCGTCTGTATATGCGCCTCAAAACATTCTGGGCTTTGTCATTCCCATTTTACAGACTAATAATTCATTGGAATTCAAAGATGAAAGGGCTGTTAGGTGACTTTTTCATACTACAGTTAAGAAGAATTAACCCAACAAGTTAAATGGCAAGTATTAGAACTTGTAGCTCTTGGTTGACCAGTCCCAGGCTCTTTTAGTGGCCGTTTCACACAGGGGAAAAATACGATACCTGGCCAGAGAAACTTGCCTCATGGTTATACTTCTCAGGAGAAGAGTTTTAAAATGGATGAATTGTGCTGATTTAATGTCTTTCTATTTGTGAGTAAGCAATTAAGACATGTTTGTCTTAGCTCTCTAAGATCTTTTTTCAAAATATGGGCATGGCTTAGGTATCCAGCTTGCTTTATGCGTTTTTTAAATAGGATTTCAAATATTACATTAACGTGTTAAGATTATAAAGTAATACATATAATAATATGTTCAGTCCAAATAATGTATCATTTTTATTTTTAGATTGTGGAACAGCACCACTTGCAAGTATGTTCCAGGGGTCTCGGATTGTAGGGGGCACAGAAGCTCAAATTGGCGCATGGCCATGGCTAGTTAGCCTACAGATTCAATCTGGCAGATATCGTGCTCATGTATGTGCGGGAAGCTTAGTGAAAAATAGATGGGTCCTCACGGCTGCCCACTGCACTAATAAGGACACTAGGTATGTATTCAGAACAGAACTCTTATTTTATGCTCTTGGGGGATATTTTGAAGTGGCGAAGGACCACTTGACTTCAGCCATGTTCAGTTAAGCGATATGTTTCCAGGTAGCCATAATGCCTTACACTGAATAGTACACTGAATATTTGTTGAAATAAATCCTTTAAGTCAGAGGTCAACAAACGTTTTCTGTAAAGACAGTAAATATTTTAGGCTTTGCAGGCCAGACTCAACTCTGTCACAGTAGAACCAAAGTGGTCGTAGATGATACATCACTGAATGAGTGTGCTGTGATGCAATAAAACTATTTATGAACACTGAAATCTGAACAAAATCCTATTTTGTCATTTTGGGTTTTCCCCAACCATTTAAAAGTGTAAAAAACATTCTTTGTTTATGGGCTATATTAAAATAGGAGACAGGCCAGATTTGGCCTGTGGGTTGTAGTTTGTTGGACCTTGCTTTAAATAATAAATAGCATTTCTTTTAGCTTTAAAAATTACTGTATTGTAATCATGTATTTGTCTTTCTCACCATTAGATCATGGTGAGACAAGTCCATGAAGACAAGGACTACATGTTTTATTTTGTATTTCTGGTACTAATACAGGAGTTGGCCTGCTTTACAGGAGACATAATAAATATTTATTGAGTCTATGGATGATGTCAGTCTTGGAGAAATAGATTTACCACAGTTGTAATAGAACTTTATGACCCTCCTAACATTTAAAATGAAGCTCTAAGATAAATACTGTGGAAAACCGTGGTACCTGTCATACAGTCTCTCTTTAGTCTCTAATTTTTATGAGCTATCTGGGAGAAGAATGAAAAGTCTCTAAGAAAAACTAACAACAACTTCAAAATTCAACTGAGGGTAACTGGCCTGATGGGGTTCCTAAGGTTTTAATCTTTTAATCTGTTTACCACATTTAAAAAACATGCATTTCAGTTCCACAAGTTGGCCTCTTGAGGACTAGAGATCAGAAAAATGGGAAGCTATTGAGGTATAAACCCAAGGGTATAGAAAAAGATGTAGAAAACAGCTTCAGAGTTAGAAATCAATTCTGGTCTTTCAGGTGTGGGTGTCTTACAACTCTTTCCTAAAATGCTGTCTTTAAAAACTGCTTTTCAACAGCTTTCAAACCTTAAACCAAGGAAGGAAAAGCCTGCTTGGTATGATTTGAAGATTCTTGGAAAAGCTCTTCTCACCTATTAAGTCCTGATATTGGGCCTTTACTAGTCTGTTCCTTTTTTTTTTTTTGCGGTACGCGGGCCTCTCACTGCTGTGGCTTCTCCCGTTGTGGAGCACAGGCTCCGGACACGCAGGATCAGCGGCCATGGCTCACGGGCGCAGCTGCTCCGCGGCATGTGGGATCTTCCCGGACCGGGGCACGAACCCACGTCCCCTGCATCGGCAGGCGGACTCTCAACCACTGCGCCACCAGGGAAGCCCTAGTCTGTTCCTTTGACACGTGGGGAGAACAATGCATTTGGAGAGGGGCGACCTGTATACTAGTCCTCCTCTGACACTTTGTGGTACAGTGGCTTTAAGTAAGATTCCAGAACCTACTAGATATACCACCTTGGTCAAATAATATAGCTTTGTTATATTGTCATAAAATCTTAGAGTTCAAAGAGGTATTATAAAGGTGTGGTTCAATTCTCTGTCCTGTATATGAATCCTTCTTAAAATATTGAAGTAAAGGGTTCTCTAGTCTGAAATAACTATTGCTTTAATGCATTGAGTCAGGCATATTTTCAGACACAATTTCCACTACTCTTCACAACCACTCTTTACTGTAGGGAGACCCTGACTGGAAAACAGTGAAATCAGGGATCAAATCCAGGTGTGTCATAATGAAAATCCACACACATAACCATAACTATATCATTTGGCTCTCTACTTGAAACACCTCTTGTGATGATGAACTGCTACCTTGGAAAGAATTTCATTTAAGTTTTGTGCAGCTTTATTTCTTAGAAAGCCTTTCCTTATGTTGAACTAAGTGTCTTGATTTTCATTCTGCCTTCTGAAGCCATATATATTAAACCTCATTACTCTTCCAAGCATTTGAAGATAATATTAATATTCCACTTAACAATTCTCAAGGCTAAATCTTATTGATATTTTTACCCCTTTACTCAACAAACATTTACTAAATGTATATTATATGCTAGGGACTGGGCTAGGTGCTGAGGAAGTCGACATTACTGAGGCATAGTCTGTATTTTTCAGGAGTACCTCCTGTCTCAGAAGACTCTGCCACTTCTATTCCTGTTCCCCCTCATTTCCTAAACCTTGCACCATCAGTTATCCCTTATTCCTTCTTATAACATGAAAGACCTGCTCTGAGATTAGGTACTGTTTAAGAATGTTACATATAACTCTGTATTTAAAAAAAGCCCTCCCAGTAGCCCTCTGAGATAGCTGTTATCTCCATTTCACACCTGAGGAGTCAGAGATCAGAGATATTTGGTAATTTTCCCAAGACCACATTGCTGTAAAGTGGCAACCTATTGATTTAAACCTAGTCTCAAGTCTATAGCTGTTTCATTACACCTCATTGTCTCTTTAGTATTTTTCAGTATTTTCCTCTTGCTTCTTCCCTACAGCCTTCAAACATGTTTAGGTCACCTCATCGTTATTTAGCAAACAAACAAACCCTACCTGTTTCTATTCTTCCTTTCACTACTAGACTCCTTGAAAGAAAGACTCCCTTTTGCTTCACCTGCATTGACTCATAAAATCCCAATTGCAGTCTGATTTTTGTAGCCAGAACACACTATTAAAGACCCACCTCTATGCCAAATCCAATGACCTCTACTCAATCCCCATCCTATTTCATCTGTATAACATTTGGCAAAGTTGACTGCTGTTCTACATCTTTTTTTTTTTTTTTTTTTTGGCCATGCCGCACGGCTTGTGGGATCTTAGTTCGCCAACCAGGAATTGAACCCGGGCCCTCAGCAGTGAAAGCTCGGATTCCTAGCCACTGGACTGCCAGGGAATTCCCTCTGATCTCTTTTCTTGATTTTTAAGACACCACTATTCTCTACCTTAAAAAAATTTTTTTCCTTATTCCTTGAGTCTTTGTCTTCTTTTAAGTGGCAGTATTTTCAAGAGTTCCACCTTCTATCCTCTTGCCTTATCATCTGTACTCTTCCCTAGAGATGTCTCATCTACTTCTGTTTTAGGAGTCACCATGTCCTGGCAACTCCCAAGTCTCTCCAGCTGAGTCGTATTTCCAGCTCCCTACTATACGTATATACTGGAGTCACATTCCCAACAAGTCCAAACATGAACTTTTAAACTCTTTCCTCTAGAGAACAGTCTCAGCAGCCCTGAAGGCTTTCAGGTTGTTAATAAGTCCTCAGGCCCCTGCTAGCACAGGGAGCTTCATGGACCTGTCAGCAATTAAGGAACAAAAGTCATGAAGATTTACATAAACTTTGGTATGTTCTCCTGAAAGAAACATGCTCCTAACTCTAGAGCAGGAGGCTAAGCAGCAGAGATTGCCAATGCCAAGTCTGAAGCAGTTAGAAAAGGTAGTAGATTCCATGGATACATTAGATAAAGTTGTCCAGGAAACGGAAGATGCCCTCAGAATTCTTCAGACTGGTCAAGAAAAAGCTAGACCTGGTTCTTGGAGAAGAGACATCTTTCGAAGAATCATCTGGCACAAGTTCAAGCAGTGGCCTATACCTTGGTACCTAAATAAAGGAAACAATAGAAAACGATTCTTTGCAGTGCCCTAGGTGAAACGTTTTGTCAGATTGAGAATTGAGAAACAAGCCTGCATCAAAGCAAGGAAGACAAGTTTAGCAAGCAAGAAAGAAAATTTTCTTCAGGAAAAGTTTCCACATCTTTCTGAAGCCCAGAAATCAAGTCTTATCTAAGACATCTGAACTTTTAATTTACCATTTTGTTTTTCTTGGATTACAATCTATATACAAAAGTGAATACATACTAAGTGGTTTATAAATAACTTGTGTTTTTAGTCAAATGACTATCAACTGGGACTACCCTGGTGGCGTAGAGGTTAAGAATCCGCCTGCCAATGCAGGGGACATGGGTTCGAGCCCTGGTCCAGGAAGATCCCACATGCCGCAGAGCAACTAAGCCCGTGTGCCACAACTACCGATCCCGTTCTCTAGAGCCTAAGAGCCACAACTACTGAGCCTGCCTAGAGCCCGTGCTCCATTGAGAAGCCATCGCAATGAGAAGCCCACACATCGCAACAAAGAGTAGCCCCTGCTCGCTGCAACTAGAGAAAGCCTGCGCACAGAACGAAGACCCAACGCGGGCAAAAATAATTAATTTTTAAAAACTGACTATCAACTGTTCTAAGTGTTATTATGGCATGCTAAATCTGGAAGTGGTCAAAATCAGGTATAAAGTTTAAATTCCCATCTTATTAAAAAAAAAATCTTCCCTCTAATTCTATCCCTTCTCTATTTTCTCAGATAACAGCCTCACCAACAGTCCCATTACCTCGACAGTTAGCTGACTCTCTCTGTGCGGTATCTCTTAAATTTGCTTCTTTTTGTCCCCCAATACTCCCCACTGATGAGAAGTAGATTCAGAATACCAGTCTCCATATCCCTAGTTCATTACTTACACTATTACTATGGTAACTATCTGAATGAGCATGAAGTGGTATCTCATTGTGGTTCTGTTGTTTTAATTAATTAATTTATTTATTTTTGGCTGCGTTGGGTCTTCATTGCTGCGCGCAGGCTTTCTCTAGTTGCGGCGAGTGGGGGCTACTTTTCGTTGCGGTTCATGGGCTTCTCATTGCGGTGCTTCTCTCGCTGCGGAGCATGGGCTCTAGGCGCTCCGGCTCAGTAGTTGTGGCTCACAGGCTCTACAGCACAGGCTCAGTAGTTGTGGCGCATGGTCTTAGGTGCTCCACAGCATGTGGGATCTTCCCGGACCAGGGCTTGAACCCATGGTCCCCTGCATTGGCAGGTGGATTCTTAACCACTGCGCCACCAGGGAAGTCCCTCATTGTGGTTTTGAGTCACATTTCCCTAATGATTAGTGATGTTGAGCATCTTTCCATGTGATTTCTGGCCATTTGTATTTCTTCTGTTTTTTTAAGGTTTATTTTATTTTTGGCCACACCATGTGGCATGCAGGATCTTAGCTCCTGGACCAGGGATCGAACCCGTGCCCCCTGCAGTGGAAGCACGGATTCTTAACTACTGGACCAACAGGGCAGTCCTATATTTCTTCTGTGGAGAAACGTCTATTCAAGTCCTTTGCCCATTTTTGAACTCGGCTGTCTGGATTTTTTGTGGATGTTGAGCTGTAGGAGTGCTTTATATATTCTAGATATTAATCCCTTGTCAAATATATGATATACAAATATTTTCTCCAATTCTGTGGGTTGTCTTTTCACTCTCTTGAAAGTGTCCTTTGATGCACAAGTTTTTAATTTTGATCAAGTCCAATTTATCTATTTTTTTCTTTTGTTGCCTGTGCTTTTGGTGTCATACCCAAGAATCACTGCCAAATCCAATATCATGAAGCTTTTCTGTGTTTTCTTCTAAGAGTTTTATAGTTTTGTTCTTATATTTTGGTCTTTGATCTATTTTGAGTTAACTTTTGCATATGGTATAAGGGTCCAATTTCATTCTTTTGTATGTAGATATCCAATTCTCCCAGCACCATTTGTTGAAAAGCCTTTCCTTTCTCCATTGAATTATCTTGGCACTCTTGTTGAAAATCAATTGGCCACATATGCAAGGGTGTATTTCTGGGCTCTCTATTTTCCATTGGTATATATATCTGCCCTTATGCTAGTATCACACTGTTTCAGTTATTGTAGCTTTTCAGTAAGTTTTGAAATCAGGAAGTATGGTCCTCCAACTTTATTCTTCTTTTTCAAGATTATTTTGGCTATTTGGGGTCTTTTGATATTCCATATGAATCTTAGGATGGGTTTCTTATTTCTGCAAAAGCATCACTGGGATTTTTATAGGTATTTCATTGAATCTATAGATCATTCTGGGTAGTACTGTCATTTTAACAATATTAAGTCTTCCAATACATGAACAAGGGATGTCTTTCCATTTATTTGTCTTCTTTAATTTCTTTCAGCAATGTTTTGTACTTTTCAGTGTATATAACCTGTTTTTTAATCTCACGGTCTGAATATAAATTGAAATAGGTAAGTAATATAAGTTGATTTAGCCATTCTATGTCTTTTGATTGGAGAATTTAATCTGTTTAATTTTAAAGTAATTATTGCTAGGTAAGGACTTACTATCACCATTTATTAATTGTTTTCTGGTTGTTTTCTAGATCCACTGTTCCCTGTTTCTTAGCCTGCTGTCTTTTTTGTGTTTTGATGTCTTTTGGTATCAGTATGCTTTGATTTCTTTATCAAGTCCTTTTGTGTAATTCCTACAGGTTTTTACCTTGAGGTTATCAAGAAGCTTACATAAACTATCTTAAAATTATAACACACTATTTTAAGCTGTTAGCAACTTAACTTCAATAGAATTCCTAAACTTTACACTTTTGCTTCTCCTCTACCTTACATTTTAGGTTATTGCTGTTATGATTTACATATTTTTTATAATGTGTAACTAATAGATTAGTGTTATTATAGTTATTTTTACTATATTAATTCCTTTAACTTTTAAAGTTGTAAGTAAATTATGCACCACTATTACCAAATTACAGAATCTAAGTTTGGCTATATATTTACCATTACCAGTGAGTTTTGCACTACCTTTTAATGTCTTTATGATGTTAATTAGTGTCCTTTTACTTTCAGTCAAAGAACTTCCTTTAGCATTTCTTGTAAGGCTAGTCTAGTGGTAATGAACTCTCTCAGCTTTTGTCTGTTCAGAAAAGTCTTTCTCCAACAATATGCTGCCTACAAGGGACTCACTTTAGCTTTAAAGGCACACATAGACTGAGAGTGAAGGGATAGAAAAAGACATTCAAGCAAATGGTAACCCCAAAAAAGCAGGGGTAGTTGTACTTATATTAGACAAAATAGACTTTAAATGTAAATGGTAAAAAGAAACAAAAAAAGGTCACCACACAACGGTAAAGGGGTCAATCCATCAAGAAGATATAACAATTGTAAATATTTATGCATCCAACGTTGGAGCACCTAGATATATAAAGCAAAAACTAACAGAGTTAAAGGGAGAAATAAACAGCAATTTGATAATAGTTGGGGACTTTAATATCCCACTCTCAACAACGGACAGATCATCCAGATAGAGAATCAGTAAGGAAATAGCAGATTTAAATAACACTGTAGACCAAGGTGGACTTAAGAGACATACACAGAACATTCCAACCAACAGCAGCAGAGTATTTCTCAAGTACACATAGAACATTTTCGAGGACAGACCATATGTTAGGCCACAAAACAAGTCTTAGCAACTTCAAGAAGATTGAAACCATACCAAGGATCTTCTCTGACCACAATGGCATGAAAGTAGAAATCAATAAAAGAGGAAAACTGGAAAATTCATGACTACATGGAAATTAAACAACACTCTCTCCTAAAAAAAAAGAACCAGTGGATCAAAGAAGAAATTAAAAAGTATCTTGAGACAAAAATGGAAACACAACTTATGCAGCAAAAGCAGTTTTAAGAGGGAAGTTCAGAGCAATAAATGCATACATTAAGAAGCAAGACAGGGCTTCCCTGGTGGCGCAGTGGTTGAGAGTCTTCCTGCCGATGCAGGGGACGCGGGTTCGTGCCCTGGTCTGGGAAGATCCCACATGCCACGGAGCAGCTGGGCCCGTGAGCCATGGCCGCTGAGCCTGCACATCCGGAGCCTGTGCTCCGCAATGGGAGAGGCCACAACAGCGAGAGGCCCGTGTACCGCAAAAAATAAAGAAAAAAAGAAGCAAGACGATCCCAAATAAACGACCTACCTCTACACCTTAAAGAACTAGAAAAAGATGACCCTAAAATTAGAAGGAAGGAAATAATAAAGATTAGAGCAGTAATAAATTAAATAGATAACAAAAAAACAATATAAAAGATTAACCAGGGACTTCCCTGGTGGCACAGTGGTTGAGAATCCACCTGCGAATGCAGGGGACATGGGCTCGATCCCTGGTCTGGGAAGATTCCACATGCCACAGAGCAACTAAGCCTGTGCGCCACAACTACAGAGCCCACACACCCTAGAGCCTGTGCACTGCAACTACTGAGCCCATACGCCACAACTACTGAAGCCTGCGTGCTCTAGGGCCTGCGTGCCGCAACTACTGAGCCCGCGTGCTGCAACTACTGAAGTCTGTGTGCCTACAACCTGTGCTCCACAAGAGAAGCCACTGCAATGAGAAGCCTGTGCACTGCAACGAAGAGTAGCCCCCGCTCGCCACAACTAGAGAAAGCCCGCACGCAGCAACGAAGACCCAATGCAGCCAAAAATAAATAAAATAATAATAAAAATAAAAGATTAACCGAAATAACAGTTGGTTCTTTGAAAAGATAGACAAAACTGACAAACCCTTAGCTAGCTTTACCAAGGAAAAGAAGAGGGAGAACCCAAATCAACAAACTTATAAATGAAAAAGGAGACATTACAACTTATACCACAGAAATACAAAGGGTCGTAAGAGGCTACTGTAAACAACCAGATGCCAACAAACTGGATAACCTAGAAGTAATGAAAAAAATCTTAGAAACATACAACCTACCAAGACTGAATCAGAAAGAAACAGAAAATCTAAATAGACCAATTACTAGTAAGGAGTTGAGTCAGTAATCAAAAATTTCCCAAAGAAGAAAACCCCAGGACCGGACGGCTCATTGGTGAATTTTATCAAATGTTTAAAGAAGAATTAACACCAGTCCTTCTCAAACTCTTCCAAAAAATTGAAGAGGAAGGAATCTCCCAAAACTCATTTTACAAGGTCCAGCATTACAAATACCAAAGACAGATAAGGACATTACTAGAAAAGAAAACTACAGAACAATATCCTTGATGAATATATATGCAGCATTCTCAACAAAACACTAGCAAACCAAATTCAGCAGCACATTAAAAGGATGCATTGTTCACCATGATCAAGTGGGATTTCTCCCTGGGAGGCAAGGATAGTTCAACATGTGCAAATCAATCAATGTGATACATTACATTAATAGAATGAAAGAAAAGAATCATATGATCATCTCAATAGCCACAGAAAAAGCATTTGACAAAATTCAACATCCATTCATGATAAAATACTTAGGAAATTAGGCATAGAAGGAACATATCTCAACATAAGAAAGACCATACATGACAAGCCCACAGCTAACATCATACTCAATGCTGAAAGGTTGCAAGCTTTTCCTCTAAGATCAGGAACAAGACAAGGCTGCCCACTCTCGCACTCCCATTCAACATAGTACTGGAAGTCCTAGCTAGAGCAATAAGGTAAGTAAAAGAGGGACTTCTCTGGTGGTCCAGTGGGTAAGACTCCACACTCCCAATGCAGGGGGCCTGGGTTCGACCCCTGGTCAGGGGACTAGATCCCACAGGCATGCCGCAACTAAGAGCCCACATTTCACAACTAAAGATCCCGCATGCCACAACTTAAGACCTGGCACAGCCAAAATAAATAAATAAATAAATATTTTTTTAAAAAATAAGGCAAGTAGGGCTTCCCTGGTGGCGCAGTGGTTGAGAGTCCGCCTGCTGATGCAGGGGACACGGGTTCATGCCCTGGTCCAGGAAGATCCCACACTCCGCAGAGCAGCTGGGCCCATGAGCCATGGCCGCTGAGCCTGCGCGTCCGGAGCCTGTGCTCCGCAACAGGAGAGTCCACAACAGTGAGAGGCCCGCGTACCACAAAAAAATAATAATAATAAGGCAAGTAAAAGAAATAAAAGGTATGAGAACTGGAAAAGAAGTAAAATTGTTTCTATTTGCAAGTGACATGATTTTATATATAGAAAATCCCAAGACACAACCAAAAAACCATTAGAACTAATCCAAGAATTCAGTTGCAGGGTACAAAATTAGCACGCAAAAATCAATAGCATTTCTATACACTAACAATGAATTCTCTGAAAAAGAAATAAAAGAATTGATTACATTTACAACAGCATCAGAAACAATAAAATACTTAGGAATAAAGAAGACACTAGCAAATGGAAAGGTATGTTCACGGATTGGAAGAATTAATATTATTCAACTGTCAGTACTACCAAAAGCCATCTATAGGTTCAGTGCAATCCCTATCAAGATTCCAATGGCACTTTTTGCAGAAATAGACAAAACACCCTTAAAAATTATGTGAAATCAAAAAAGACCCTGAATAGCCAAAGAAATCCTGAATCCAAAGAACAAAAAAAACAGAGGCATCGCACTTCCTGATTTCAAGATATACTATAAAGCTATAGTAATTAGAACAGTATGGTGCTGGCATAAAAACAAATAGACCATGGAACAGAATTGATAGCCCAGAAAAAAACCCCAAGCACATACAGTCAACTAATAATTGACAAGAGAGCCAAGCATACTCAGTGGAGAAAAGAATGTCTCTTCAATAAATGGTGCTGGGAAAATTGGATATTCACATGGAAAAGAATGAAACTTGACCCCATTAACAAAAATTAACTCAAAATGGATTAACGACTTAAATGTAGGACCTGAAACCATGAAATTCCTAGAAGAAAACACAGGAAAAAGACCTCCTTGACATAGGTCTTGGTAATGATTTTTTGGAAATCACACCTAAAGCACAAGCAACAAAATAAAAAATAAACAAGTGGGACTACATCAAACTAAAAAAACCACACAGAAAAAGAAAATATGAACAAAGTGAAAAGATAACCTATGGGAAAAATATTTGCACATCATCTATTTGATAAGGCGTTAATATCCAAAATATATAAAGAACTCATACAACTCAATAGCAAAAAAAAATAAATAATCCAATTTTAAAAATGGGTAAAGGATCTGAATCGACATTTTTCCAAAGAAGATATATGAATGGCCAACAGGTAAGTGAAAAGATGCTCAACTCACTAGTCATTAGGGAAATGCAAATTAAAACTGCAATGAAATATCACCTCACAATGGCCATCATCAAGGGGAGGATGTGGAGGAAAGGGAACACTTGTGCACCACTGATGGGAGTGTGTAAATTGGTATATCCACTATGGAAAACAGTATGGAGGTTCCTCAAAAACTTAAAAATAGTACTATCACAAGATCCAGCAATTCTACTTCTGGGAATATATCCAAAAGAAATGAAAACACTAACTTGAAAAAATATCTGCACCCCATTTCATAGCAGCATTATTTACAACAGCTAAGACACGGAAATAATCTAAGTGTCCACTGATAGATGAATGGATAAAGAAGACGTGGGGTGTGTGTGTGTGTGTGTGTGTGTGTGTGTGTGTGTGTGTGTAATTCAGCCATAAATAATGAGGAAATCCTACCATCTGTGACATTGAGGATGGACCGTGAAGGCATCATGCTAAGTGAAATAAGTCAGACAAAAAAAGACAAATAAATACTGCAGGATCTCAGTTATAAGTAGAAACAAATAAAAATAAACAAACAAAAATTCCCCACCAAATTTAGAGAAAGAGATGGGATTTGTGGTTGGTTACCAGAGGCAGGATGTGGGGGGAGGGGATATTGGAGGAAGGTGGTCAAATGGTATAAACTTCCCTTATAAGAGAAATAAGGACTAGGAATGTAATGTACAACATGATGACTATAGTTAACACTGCTGTATGATATAGGAAAATTGTTAAGAGAGTAGATCCTAAGAGTTTTCATCACCAGCTTTCCTTTTTATTGTATCTATATGAGATAATGGATGTTAACTAAACCTATTGTGGTAATCGCTTTACAATATATGTAAATCAAACCAACATGCAGTACACGTTAAACTTAGTGATGTATGTCAATTATTTCTCAATAAAACGGGAAAAAATTTTAATTCAAGAAAGATAAATTGTATACATTTGGAAAAGAAACTTTTTTTTTTTTTTTTTTTTTTTTTTTTGCGGTACGTGGGCCTCTCACTGTTGTGGCCTCTCCCGTTGTGGAGCACAGGCTCCGGACGCACAGGCTCAGCAGCCATGGCTCACGGGCCCAGCCGCTCTGCGGCACGTGGGATCCTCCTGGACCGGGGCACGAATCCGCGTCCCCTGCATCGGCAGGCGGACTCCCAACCACTGCGCCACCAGGGAAGCCCAAACATCATTTTTTTAAAGCAGCTTAAAGCATTTAAGCTACAATTTCTTTTTAAACACTATAGAACTAGGACTGTATAAACATTTTTACAAACTTTTTAGAGGTTACCTAGTCCAATTTTAAGATAGCTAATTATCTTCTATTTCCTTGGAATAAATTCTAGGAAGTAGAATTGCAGTGTCAAAATCAATGCAACTTTTATAGGCTATTGGTACATGCTGCCAGAGTGCCTATCTATTTATATATTCCTCAGTGAATAAGAGTAACTTTGTTCCTCTGACTCTTGTCTGCACTGAGCATAATCATTAAATACACACACTCTGCCAATTTGAAGGGTGAAAGGAATTTCGGCATTTGTAAATTTCACATGCAATAAGTATTAACCACTTGGGGTTTTAACTGTTGATTTTTGACCTACAGAAGACTTTTTTGGTTTGGTTTGATTTCTGCTTGCTTTTTGCTTTTAAAGACGTCAAGATCCATTAGTTGCTTCTTTTATATTTAGTGTCATGCTTTATAAAGTCCTTTCTCACTGAGATATAGTCCAGTGGAATGTTCCAACTTGCTCAAATAGAATTACAAAAAGGCAAATTTGGGCTTCCCTGGTGGCATCCTTTCCATAACAATGTTATGTATTCATCTATATTTTCTTTCTGGTTTAATTTTTAAACTTCTCATCCTAATTTAATATCCAAATGTTTCATTCTAAAATTTCAAAAATTTGTAAAAGTAAATAGTTTAATGAATTCCCATATGCATAATATGCAGCTTCAGTTTATCAACTCATGGCTGATCTTGTTTCATCTTTATTCTTGCCAACTCCCCCTCTAATTATTTTGAAAGAAATCTCAGACATACCACTTTACGTATCTCTAAAAGATAGGAAGTCTTTATTTAAAAGATTCGTGCATTTAAATATTTAATCCATTTGGAGTTTATTTTAGTGTTTAATAATTTTTCAGGGATTTAATTTTATTTCACTTTTCAAACTAGTTTGTTAGTTAGCTAGTTGTCCCAATACCATTTACTGAATAATTCATCCATTTGTCCATTGGTAAGAATTGCTACCATATATTAAATTCTCATGTACTTGAATCCGTTTGGGACTTTCTGTCCCATTGATCTTTTTCTCTTTTCCTACATCACAATATTTAGGTTTTTACTTGCTATGACTTTGTCACATGAAAGTAGGATTAATTTTTTTGTTATTAATCTAACATGAGAAAAACAAAAACTAGTGGGAGATTAAGAATATTTACTTAGTTAAATACCTGTTTAAGATAAGAACATTTACTTTCTTTCAGAGATCCTGTAATGTGGAGAGTTGTGATTGGAACTAATAATATAGGTGGGCGTCAGCCACACTCCAAGATGATGAAAGTTAAAGCAATCATTATCCATCCAGACTTCGATGTGGAATCTTATGAAAATGATATTGCGCTTTTTCATTTAAAAAAAGCAGTGAGATATAATGATTATATTCAGCCTATCTGTCTACCTTTTGGTGTTTTCCAAAGACTGAACCGAAACACGAAGTGTTTTATAAGTGGATGGGGAAGAACAACAGAAAAAGGTAATTATGATCTGAATTTTGTTGATACAGATTTTCCTGATGATTGGCAGAGGGTGAATATGTATGTCTTTATCTCTTTATATCATGAGTTTGAACAACAGGTCTTTATAAACCAGTGAAAAGGAAATGTCTTTTTAAATTTTCTGTGTTTTTTTTCTTGCTTGTGGGAGAGAGAAAATTATCTTCCAAAGCAGAAATAGAGACTTCTTTTGTTATACATGCCAAGATACTTAAACCTTTAGACATTCTCAGAGAGAATGATGGTTCCAAGTATTTCTGTAGTTTCTGAGACTCTGAGGTGATGAAGCAAGCTCTGTAGCAGATTTGCTTATCTTAAATAATAAGCTTCTGGCTATAAGGAATCAAATTTAGTATACTTTTTATTTAGTGCACTGTTTAGTATCAAACAGGTTGATTGCCATGTATTTTCTTTAGTGCACAAAGAGGCACAAATCGTTGACTGACTGAACTAATGGGAGGAATGAAAAATGTAGAAAACAGTCTCTGCCTTTGGTAATAACAGCAGCTACCATTTGGGAGCATTTACCATGTTTTAGGCCCTGTTCTAAATATATTACTTTATTTTATCTTATCCTCCCAATATTCCTATTAGGGAGTTAATGTTGTTATTCCCATTTAACAGACCAGGAATTGTGAATCTTAGAGGTTGAGAAGCTGGGACTCAAGTTTAAGTTTTTTCTTTATTCTAAAGCCTGAATATTTAAGTAGTACATTAAATACAATCTGCTCCTGAGGGAATTGAAGTCTGTTTAGCAATATATGAGATCAAGTGCTGAGACTCTTTTTTTTCTATTCTCTACCAAACCTAGCCATTTAAATATTTGTGGATTATTTAGATAGGATAGAAATAAATGTATGAAAAGTCTGTGAATTATTATTTTTCTTTTTTTCTCTGTGAATATTTTCTAAGGAAGATAAGGAAAGTGACATGGTGCAGGAAAAAGAGCATGGGCTTTAGAATCACAGACCTAAGTCTGAATCTCAGCCTGGCCATGTACTAGCTGAATTACCACGGGCAGGTTATTGAATCTTTTACAACAGTTAGAACAATGATGATAGGAGCAACTACTATTTATTCAGGGCTAGGTACTAAATAAAATACTAAGCATTTTAATGTATTTCTCATTTAATGCCCCAACAACACTATAAGAAATATTATAATATGGGTGAATAAACTGAGTTTTAAAGAGATTAAATAAATTGCCCAAAGTTACACAGCTAACTGAGGAGTCAAAAATTCAAGCCTAGGTCGGCCTGCCTCAAAACTCATGTGTTTCCATTATATTATATCATGTCTCACAATGTCATACATTTTCATGATCTGTAAGATGAGAGCAATAATACCTTATCAGAGAGTTGTTTTGAGGATTATATTGGCTCTCCAGCAACATGGCAGATTACATGCATACACCAACCTTCCCACTGAAAATTATTAAAGAGAGAAAATGCATAGGTCAAGGACTGAGTGTGAAGACAGGAACTTAGATAACTGGAGCACAAAAGCTGCCTTTCATCTTAAGGGTATTTGTCAAATTGGTAACATTCAATATTGATTTCTGTGGTTTCATAGGCCTTCAGAGGCTTGAAGAACAAAGCCTGCTTGAGTGTGTGTGGGGAGACACTCATAAAGCTGGAGCTTCAGGGCTGTACTCTAAAATTGAGTCAGACTCAAGACCTAGCTGCATAGTTCATATATACATAGTTCATTTCAAATATGATATAGGTAGATTGAAAGTAAAAGGATGGGGACTTCCCTGGTGGCACAGTGGTTAAGACTCTGTGCTACCAATGCAGGGGGCCTGGGTTCAATCCCTGGTCAGGGAACTGACCCCACATGCATGCCACAACTAAGAGTTCGAATGCCAGAACTAAGGAGCTGGCGAGCCGCAACTAAGGAGCACACCTGCTGCAACTAAGACCTGGCACAACCAAATAAATAAATAAATATTTTTAAAAAAAAGTAAGTAAAAGGATGGCAAAAGACATACCATGGTAACATTAATCAAAAGAAAAGCTGGAATGGGGGGGAAAAAGGAAAAGAAAGCAGAACTGGCTACATTAATATCAGATAAAGTAGACTTAAGAGCAAAGAAAATTACCAGGGACAGTGAAGAACATAACATAATTATAAGGGTAAATCCACCAAGGAGACACAGCAATTCTAAGTGTGTAACCATGGAACAGCAGAGATACAGTTTCTTAAAAACATATGTGAACATACATACACTTACGATATAACCCAGCAATCACACTCCTAGGCATTTATCCCAGAGAAATGAAACATAAGTCCACACAAAAACCTGTTCATAGATGTTCATAAAAGCTTTACTTGTAATATCCCCAAACTAGAAAAACCTAAACGTCCTTCAATAAGTGAATGATTAAATACACTGCAGTATATCCTTAATATGAAACATTACTAAGCAGTTAATAGGAATTTACTATTGATATACACAACAACTTAGATGGGTCACAAGTGCATTATGCTTAGTGAAAAGAAGCAATTTTCAAAAGGTCACATACTGTGTGATTCCATTTATACAACATTCACAAAAGGACAAAATTATAAAGATGGAGAAGAGATTACTGATCGCTGTGGGGTAAGAAGGTTAGATAGCATGGAGATCTTTGTGACGATGGAATAGTTCTGTATCTTGATTGTGGTGGTGATTACATGAATCTACATATGCCATAAAATGGTGTAGAACGACACACACACACACACACACACACACACACACACACACACATTGTTCCAGTGTCAATTTCTTGGTTTTGATATTGTACTTCAATAATACAGATAGAACCATTATAGGAAACTGGGTAAAGATTACACTGACCCTCACTGTACTTGCTTTGCAACTTCCTGTTAACTATAATTATTAGTAAATAAAGTTTTTTTAAAAAATGAATCATATATAACAGAAGCATCCTCAACCCCCACCCCACCCCCAGGATTGCTAGGAAAACTGCTTAATGGAAGGCAAAAAATGAAGAAATTTTCCCAGAAAATATGTAACTACAAATACCACTCATATGCCCCAAATCACTCTGAGTAGACTAGAAAGCCTCAAGGTTAGAATTTAGTTTAAGTAGTTCCTAGACTGTTAATGTTCTCTAGGTGCCTGAGAGAATCAAATGCCAATAATTTGTGTAGAAACCCAATGTCACCTGAAACCTCAAAGAACTTCACCAAAGTTTCAAAGAAAATGGATTATAATTTTTTAAATTGCTAAACACCAAAGGAAACAAGGCACAACAGACATCAGAATAAGACCTACAAAGATTTCAGATACCAGAATCATCAGATAATATATTTTAATGTTTAATGGGACTTCCCTCGTGGTCCAGTGGCTAAGGCTCTGTGCTCCCAATACAGGGGGCCAAGGTTTGACCCCTGGCCAGGGAACTAGATCCCACATGCCGCAACTAAGAGTTCTCATGCTGCAACTAAAGTTCCAGAATGCCACAACTAAAGATCCTGCATGCAGCAGCAAAGATCCCACATGCTGCAACTAAGACCTGGTGTAGCCAAATAAATACATAAATATTTTTTTAAATGTTTAATATATTGATATTACAAGAATAAAAGATGTGCTTAAAAAATGAAAAGAGATGTGAAAAAGAACCACGTAACTGTGACAATTAAAAAATACAATAATTGAAATAAATTCAATGGCTAAAGTAGTACCAAGTCAGAAGGAACTTAGGATTCCCAGATTAAAATCAGCTAAATATCAGTTCACAGTCAAAGATCACTAAACACATAAGGAAACAAATCATAATTATGAAAGTCAACAGAAATTAAATAACTGATAAAGCCCCCCCAAAGATCTCAGATATTAATATTTTAGGTATAGAATATAAAATTAGTATATGTGAATTGTTTAAAGAAATAAAAGAGTAGAATTAAAAATGAGCGATAGATGATCTAGAGTGATCAGGCAGATTTAAAAGAGAACCAAATAGAATCTTTATAAATGAAAAACGTAATTGCCTAAGTTTAAAACTCACTGGATGAAATAAACATCCTATTAGACTCATCTGAAGAGAGAATCTGTGAATCAGAGATGTATCTGAAGAAGTGCCTAGACTGTGGCACAGAGAAAATAAAGAGAAAGAGCTTTTGGCTCTTGGCTCGCAGGAGGCCAAGGTGCAACTTTCTTCAGTCATCCTGAATCTGGTTTCATCCGACACCAGAGGCCTCCACCATGCCGCCTAAGTTCGACCCCAGCGAGATCAAAGCCGTATACCTGAGGTGCACCAGTGGGGAGATTGGTGCCACATCTGCCCTGGCCCCCAAGATCGGCCCCCTGGGTCTCTCTCCAAAAAAGGTTGGTGATGACATCCAAGGCATCCAAGTTGCTCCACGGCAACTGGTGATTGGAAGGGTCTGAGGATTACAATGAAACTGACCATTCAAAATAGACAGGCCCAGATTGAGGTGATACCTTCTGCCTCTTCCCTGATCATCAAAGCCCTTGAGGAACCGCCAAGAGACAGAAAGAAGCAGAAAAACATTAAGCATAGTGGAAACATCACTTTTGATTAGATTGTCAACAATGCCTGACAGATGAGGCATTGATCTTTAGCTAGAGAACTCTCTGGAACCATTCAAGAGATCCTGGGAACTGCCCAGTCTGTGGGCTGCAATGTTGATGGCCACCACCCTTACGACATCACAGATGACATCAACAGTGGTGTGATGGAATGTCCAGCTAGTTAAGAACTGCAAAGAAAAATAATTTAATAAAGGGTTATTTGACAACCAAAAATAAAAAGAGAGAGAGAGAGAAAGTCAAGTAAAAGAAAGTCAAATATACACCTAATGAGAGCACTAGAGAGAACAAATGAAGAGAATAGAGGAGAGGCAATATTCAATGGATTTGGGTTGAAATTTTTCTATCACTGATGAAAGACAACATGAATCTAGATACTACAGTAAGCACAACATGAGCCAAAACAAAATGTAATCCCTTTTCATACAGTGTAATGAAACTGTAGAAGAGAAAAAACAAAGAGAAGAGCTGAATACAGCCAGAGATAAAAGAGAAATCCTTATACAATAACTAGAGATTGGCTTTCAGAAAACTTCTCAATAGCAATAATGACAGTCAAACTACAATAAGATATCATGATCAAATTACTGAGAGGACAGAACTATGAACCTACAATTGTGTATCTAATAAAATTATCATTCAAAAATAAGAGTGAACAAAACTATTTACTACCAATAATTTTTCACAGAGGAAATAAGAAATATATCAGAGAGAAAGAAAACGATGCCAATGCTGCCAAAAGGGAGGTATGAAATGAAAGAAGCGAGCAAAAGGATTCCGGGCTTTCACTGCCGTGGCCTGGGTTCAATTCCTGGTCAGGGAACTGAGATCCCACAAGCCGCATGGTGCAGCCAAATTAATTAATTAATTAATTAAAATAAAAATTAAAAAAGAGAAGCGAGCAAAGAAATAGCTAAAATCATAGGTAATTGTAAGTAAACATTGTCTGTATACAACATTGGTTCTCAACTGAGGGCACTTTTGCCCCCAGGGAACATTTGGTAATGTCTGTAGAAAATTCTGGTTTTACCGTTGGGCAGGGGATAAGCATGCTACTGGTTCTTAGTGGGTAGAAGCCAGAGATGCTGCTCATCATCCTTCAATACCCAGGAGAGTACTCGTACCTTCCAGAACAAAGCGTTATCTGGCCTAAACTGTCAATAGTGCCAAAACGGAGAAACCTTGGAATAAAATAAAAACAATGCATATTCTGTGGAATTTTAAAAAAGATATTTAAATAATTGGAAAAAAGCATGTACTTCAGAATGGGTAACCAGAGTTAAAGTGGTCTCAGGTCCTTGTATTATTCAGGAAAAGTGTTAAAATACTGATTAACATTAGATTTTAAGCATGAATGGTCAAATTTCAATAACAGAAATAGAGGATACAGCTTGTAAACCAGTAGAAAGAAACAAAAGGAATAAGAACATAAAGGCAAATAAAATCTCAATAAAAAAATCAAGAAAGGAGAAATAAGAAGCATAAGAAAAATAAAACTATATAAGGCATTAGAAACAAGCCCAAATACATCCATAATCATAATAAATGTTAATGGACCACATCACTAGTTAAAATAAAGATAATCAGATTAGGAAGCAGGAAATTCAGCTTACTTTAGCAAGCCATACTTAAAATGTAACAATATGGAAGGATTGAAGTAAAACAATAGGGAAGAAATATACCAAGCAAATTCTAATTAAAAGAAAGCTGGTATTGCTATACAAACAGCAGACAAAATAGACTTTAAGATAAAAGAATTATTAGGGGTGAAGAAGGTCATTATATGTTTAGAAATGATTCAACTCACCAGGAAGATAGCACAGTTCTAGACTTGTGAGGCTAATAACTAGGACCCAGATAACAGTAAAGAGAAATAGATATAACTGTATGGCAAACATTATAACTTCCCTATGATAGGAGGGAATTTTAACACAACTCTCTTTTTTATTATTGGCATATTAAGCAGATGAAAAATTAGTAAAGATTTATAATGCTTGAAGTAGGAGGCTTGATTTAATAGCCAAATCAGAAAATTCTGCATCCCAAAATCAGAGAATTTCATCCTTTCAAGTACAGGTGGAAACTTTATAAAAATTGACCACTTACTAGGCCATATAGCAAATCTCAAAATTCAAAGAATAGGTAATGTACAGACTATATACTCTGATTACAATTATTTTAGCAATAAGAGAGATCGGAATTTTGGCTATGATGGAATAAGGAGTTGGAAAATCCTCTTCCCCCAATGTAAGTATAAAATGGACAAAAATTGTCAAAAGCAACCATTTCAGAGCCCTGGAAATCAACCAAAATGCACAATAAATTGAAGAGTATTTGTTTATTATAAGCAGCTAGAAATTTGGGTAAAAAGAGGAATTTGTAGTTTTCTTGCTTGTGGCTGCTCCTAACTCCCCTCTCAGATCAATCAGTGCAACAGTTTTACCAGGATCATGAGGAAAAAGGATCTTGGTACCAGAGGAGATGGACTTGATTTAGAGCAGTAGTTGATAATCCAGTCTAGCAGCACTGTCAATAAAAGTAGTAGACTCAAAAAACTAAATAAAATTTTTAAAAATAAATTTAGGGCTTCCCTGGTGGCGCAGTGGTTGAGAATCCACCTGCCGATGCAGGGGACATGGGTTCGTGCCCCAGTGCGGGAAGATCCCACATGCTGCGGAGTGGCTGGGCCCGTGAGCCATGGCCGCTGAGCCTGCACGTCCGGAGCCTGTGCTCCGCAACGGGAGAAGCCACAGCAGTAAGAGGCCCAGGTATCGAAAAAATAAATAAATAAATTTTTAAAAAAGTATTAGACTCAGCAAGAGATGAATGGGGGAAACCCACAGCTCTGCTGTTCTGGGATTGAGGTCCTAGATGCAGCCAGGAGTGGAACAGTCAGAAATCTGACAGGAAGAACCTGAAAATGAGACAGCTATAGAATGGCTAGATAAGCTCTCCAAACATCCTTGGCTTACTGGGAAACATACATGTATACATGTGTGGGAAAAAATCTGAGACAGCTTACCATAAAGTGAAAACCAAGGTAGATTTGCAATCTGACTGAACTTTGAATGCACTCCCCAACCCACACACAGATCCATCAGCAGAGGATGAAAGTTTAAATCATTAACTGACCAGTAAACTATGCAGACACATGGGAAAGCTCTATGAAGCCAGGTTAAAAGGTAAAAATCAGAATTAAAAGGGACTTCCCTGGCAGTCCAGTGGTTAAGACTCTGCGCTTCCAATGCAGGGGACATGGGTTTGATCCCTGGTCGGGGAACTAAGATCCCACATGCTGCAAGGCATGGCCAAAAGAAGTTAAAAAAAAAAAAAAATCAGAATTAAAAAACTGAGCAGAGACATCAACAATCATGCAATGTGGGGGAGACAGATTACACAATTTAGGTCCAGGCAAGTTATTTTAAAAATTACAACAATATTGTTGAAAAGGGAATCAAAACCCAGAGTTGTTGCAATACATTAATCTAAAATGTCCAGTTTAACAAAAATATTGTAAGACATCATAAAAAACAAACAAACAAAAAAAACCCCACTGACATATACTCAGGGGAAAATAGTAGTCAATAGAAACTGACTCTGAATAGGTTTAGATGTTGCATACAGCAGACGAAGATTTCAAAGAAGCTCTTTAAATATGTTCAACAAGTTAAAAGAAATTATTGTTCAAGGAATTATTGTTCAAGGAATTAAAGAAAAATGTGATGACAATGACTTACCAAATGGGGAATGTCTGTGGAGAAATAGACAATTTTAAAAAGAACCAAATGGAAATTCTAGAGATTTGAGATGGCACAAGAAAGAATCTGTGAACTTAAACTACAGCAATAGAAATAATCTCATCTGGAGAAAACAGAGAAAATATTTTTGAAAAAAAAACAGACACTCAGAGACCTGTGGCACAACACCAAATGTACCAACATACATATAATGAGATTTCTGGAAAGGGAGGAAAGGAAAAATGGGGAAGAAAAAATATTTGAAGAAAATATGGCCCCAAACTGCCTAAATTTCATGGAAAAAACCCTTAATTTATAAAAGAAGCTCAATAAACCCCAGTTAAGATTAAAAAAAGAGATCCACACCTAGACTCATTGTAGTCAATAAAAGATGTGCAAGACCTGTATACTGAAAGCTACAAAACATTACATACAGAAATCAAAGAAGACCTAATAAATGGAAAGACATACCACATCCATGGATTCGAAGACTCAATATTGTTAATATGGCAATTATCCCCAGATTGACCTACATATTCAATGCACTCTCTATCAAAATCCCAGCAAGGTTTTTCATACAATTTGACAAGCTGATCCTAAAATGTATATGGAAAGGCAAAGAACCTAGAATAGCCAAAAATTTTTGAAGAACAACAAAGCTGAAAGAGTTACTCTACCTAATTTCAAAATATACTAAAAACTATAGCCATCAAGACTGTATGGTATTGGTTTGTTTTCTGGTAGCATCTTTAGAATGTTCTGTATATAGTATCATGCCACCTGCAGACAATGACAGTTTTACTTCTTCCTTTCCAATTTGGATTCCTTTTATTTTTTCTTTAATTGCTGTGGCTAGGATTTCCAAAACTATGGTGAATAAAAGTGGCAAGAGTGGGCATCCTTGTCTTGTTCTTGATCTTAGAGGGAATGCTTTTAGCATTTCACCATTGAGTATGATGTTAGTTGTGGGTTTGTCATATATGGTCTTTATTATATTGAGGTATGTTTCCTCTATGACCACTTTCTGGAGAGTCCTTATTGTAAATTGATGTTGAATTTTATCAAAAGCTTTTTCTGCATCTATTGAGATGATCACATTGTTTTTATTCTTCAGTTTGTTACTGTGGTGTATCACATTGATTTGTGGATACTGAAAAATCCTTGCATTCCTGGGATAAATCCCACTTGGTCATGGTGTATAACCCTCTTAATGTATTGTTGGATTCTGTTTGCTAGTATTTTGTTGAGGATTTTTGTATCTATGTTCATCAGTGATACTGGCCTGTAATTTTCTTTTTTTGTGATATCTTCATCTGGTTTTGGTATTAGGGTGATGGAGCCTCACAGAGTGAGTTTGGAAGTGTTCCTTCCTCTGCAAGTTCCTGGAATAGTTTCAGAAGGACAGATGTTAACTCTTCTTTAAATGTTTGGTAGCATTCACCTGTGAAGCCATCTGGTCCTGTACTTTGGTTTGTTGGGAGTTTTAAAATTACTGATTCAATTTCAGTACGGTAATTCAGATTTTCTATTTCTTTTTGGTTCAGTCTTGGGAGATTGTACCTTTCTAAGAATTTGTCCATTTCTTCTACGTTGTCCATTTTATTGGTGTATAGTTGCCTGTAGTAGTCTCTTATGATCCTTTGTATTTCTGCTGTGCTGGTTGTTTAAAAATAGCACAGAGATCAATGGAACACAATACAGAGTCCAAAACAAAACCCAACTTATATTTATGACCAACTGATTTATTTACACAAAATTTCTAGAAAAGGCAAACCTACACAGACAGAAATCATAACCATCATTTCCTGAGTGTGGGGCTGGAGGTGAGAACTGACTGCAAATGGGCACGGGAGGAGGACTGTTTGGAGTGAAGGAAGTAACCTAAAATTAGATGTGGGGCTTGTATAAATTTACAAAAATCTTTGAACTGCGTGCTTACACTGTGAGAATTTTACGCTATGTAAATTAAACATCAATAAAGCTTTTTAAAAAATGAGAAAAAAACTTTTTCAAACCACACATTTGGAAAATTCAACATATACTGCTAAATAACTCCTATATCAAAGAAGAAATCATAATCATCTAAAATCCTTATAACTGAATAGTAATGTATATACCACATAGCAAAACTTCAGTGCTGCAAGTAAGGTACTACATAAAGGGACACTTAAAGCTTTAGGGACTTCCCTCGTGGTCCAGTGGTAAAGAATCCGCCTTCCAATGCAGGGGACACGGGTTCGATACCTGGTTGGGGAACTAAGAGCCCACATGCCGCAGGGCAACTAAGCCCACGCGCCACAACTACCGAGCCAGTACACCTCAACTAGAGAGCCCACGTGCTGCAAATACAGAGCCCACGTGCTCTGGAGCCCACCTGCCACAGCTAGAGAGAGAAAACACGCACACCACAACTAGAGAGAAGCCTGTGCGCCACAACGGAAAATCCCACATGCCTCAACAAAGATCCCGCATGCCACAACTAAGACCTGATGCAGCCAAAAATAATAAATAAATAAAATAAAAATAATAAAGCTTTAAAACTTTTAGGTTCAGCCATACGGAAGAGCAAATATTTGACCTAGAATATTCAGCCTAATAAAGAAGAAAGGCTGAATGTTATACATTAAATGTCCACCTTTATAAAGGTTAAAAGAATATTACATGACCCATAGAAAGCAGAAGAAAAGAAATAAAGATAAGCACAACAATTAATGAAAATAAAATAAAATCAGAAAAAAAGAGGACCAACAAGGCCAAAATCTAGATCTTTGAAAAAACCACAAACCCCTGGTAAGATTGATGAGAAAAGGAGAGAAGGCACAAATATAAATAATATTATGAATTAAAAAATAATACTTTAGGGACTTCCCTGGTGGTCCAGTGGGTAAGAATCCACACTCCCAATGCAGGGGGCCTGGGTTTGATCCCTGGTCAGACAACTAGATCCCGCATGCCACAACTAAGAGTCCACATGCCACAACTAATAAGTCCACATGCTGCAACTAAAAGATTCCACATGCCGCAAGGAAGATCCCACACGCCACAACTAAGACCTGGCACAGCCTAAATAAATAAATAAATAATTTTTTAAAATAATACTTTAAACAATGTTATGCTCTCAATTTTAATACTTAAACAAAATGGATAAATTCCTAGAAAATTCTAACTAACCCAAACTGACTAACTAAATAAGAATAGTCCTTTAAACAGTAAAAGAACTTAATCCGTAATTAAATTTTTTTCAAAAATAAAACACCAGAACTCAGAACAAGTGAGTCAACCATAATTACCAGCAATTATTTAAGTATTATATAAATATCTTCATAAAGAATCCAAAAAAAGAGAACATACCCCGACTCAGTGTATGAGGATAATAATCATCTTGATGCCCAAATTAAGTAAGTATAGTACAAGAAATGCCAGTATCATAAATGTGGACATTCCAAATTATTAGCACACCAAATCTATCAAGAATAGTATAAACAAAAAATTTAATTAATTAATTAATTTTAAAAAAGAATAGTATAAACAGAATTCCACATAACCAAGGTGAGTTTAACTAAGGCAGGGGTCCCCTACCCCTGGGCCACAGGCTGGTGCCGGTCCGTGGCCTGTTAGGAACCGGGCTGCACAGCAGGAGGTGAGCGGCGGGTAAGCGAGCCAAGCTTCATCTGTATTTACAGCTGCTCCACATCACTCACATTACTACCTGAGCTCCGCCTCCTGTCAGATCAGCGCTGGCATTAGATTCTCATAGGAGTGCAAACCCTACCGTGAACTGCGCATGCTGAGGGATCTAGGCTGCGTGCTCCTTATGAGAATCTAACGTTTGATGATCTGAGGTGGAGCTGAGGCGGTGATGCTAGCGCTGGGGAGCGGCTGCAAATACAGATTAGCAGAGAGGTTTTAACTGCACAGAGACCATAATAAATCAATTGCTTGCAGACTCATATCAAAACCCTATCATGAATGGCAAGTGAAAACAAGCGTAGGGCTCCCACTGATTCTGCATTATTGTCAGTTGTATAATTATTTCATTATATATTACAATGTGATAATAATAGAAATAAAGTGCACAATAAATGTAATGCACTTGAATCATCCCGAAACCATTCCCCCCACTGCTTCCGGTCCATGGAAAAACTGTCTTCCACAAAACCGGTGGTCCCTGGTGCCAAAAAGTTTGGGGACCACTGATCTAAGGAATTCAGGGTGGTTTAATATTAGAAGTTTCTTAATGTAATTCACCATATTAACTGATTAAAGGATTAAAAAATACCCCATGATTATCTCAATAGTGCTGAAGAAACACTGTTAAAAACTCTTAAGTCTGGACATGGAAACTTTCTTAACCTGATAAAGGTTATCTACCTCTACAGCAAACATCATTACTACAGAAAAACATTTCCTTTAAAATCAGCAGTGATTTCCCCCACTATCACCACTTTTATTCCATATTTAGTAGAGCTTCTACCAGGTACAGAAACACGAGAAAAAGATGCAGAAGACATATGACTTAGAAAGGTAATAACAAAACATTCATTATTCGCAGATGATGTCATTATATTAAAAAAGAATTTATAATCCACTGGAATTAAGAGAGTCTAGTAAAGTGGCCAGATATAAAAGCAATATACCAAAATCTATTTCATTTCTATACACTATCAGTAGTTAGAAAATGTAATTTTAAAAGTAACAGATGTCACACCCACAAGGATGACTTATCAAAAAGTTAGACCAAAAAAAAAAAAAAAAGTTAGACAAGTGTTGATGAGGTTGTGAAGAAATTAGAACTCTCATACATTGCTAGTAAGAATATAAAATGGTGCAGCTGCCTTGGAATACATTTTGGCAGTTTTTCAAAAATTTAAACATGTAAATTACCTTATGACTCAGCAATTCCACTCCTAGGTAGATACCCAAGAGAAATGAAAACATATGTCCACACAAAAACCTGTATTTGAATGTTCACAGTAGCATTATTCATAATAGCAAAAAAAAGAATACTATCTAAATGTCCATCAACTGATAAATGGGTAAATGAAATGTGATATATTCATACAATGAAATATCATCCAGCCATAAAAAGGAATGAAGTACTGATACCTGCTACAATCTTATGCTAAGTGAAATAAGCCAGACACAAAAGCCCACATATTGTGTAATTCCATTTATATGATGCCATGTCCAGAATAGGCAAATCATAGAGACAGAAAGCAAAGCAATGGTTAGAAATAAACTATAAACAATGAAATTAAACTATAAATCAATAACAGAAAGATAGCTGGAAAATTTTAAAATACATGGAGATTAAACTGGATAATAGTATTGGACCAGTGTTAAATTTCCTGATCTTGATAAATGTACTGTTGTTATATAAAAGAATGTCCTTGTTCTTAAGCAGTACACACTGAAGTATTTAAGGGTATAGGGGCACAATGTCAGCCATTCACTCTTAAATGATTCAGAAAAATTTATACACATACACATAAAAATGATAGTGCAGTGTGACAAAAAGTAAACAATTGGTGAATCTGAATAAAGGGTATTTGACAATTCTTGGTAACAAAAGATAATGGAAGTCAACAAATACAATAATACCAAAATGATTAGGTAGCTAAAAACAAATCTAACAAAAGATTGCAGGCCTTTTATAGAAAAAAATCCTGAAACGTTTAAAAAAGACATTAAAGAATATCTAAGTAAACGAAATGGTATAGTTTATGCCACAATAGGAGGACTCAGTTATCAGAAAGATGTCAATCTATATTCCCTAACACCATATACAAAAAATAAACTCAAAATGGATTCGAGACCTAAATGTAAGACTGGACACTATAAAACTCTTAGAGGAAAACATGGGAAGAACACTCTGACATAAATCACAGCAAGATCTTTTTTGATCCACCTCCCAGAGTAATGGAAATAAAAACAAAAATAAACAAATGGGACCTAATAAAACTTCAAAGCTTTTGCACAGCAAAGGAAACCATAAACAAGACGAAAAGACAACCCTCAGAATGGGAGAAAATACTGCAAATGAATCAACGGACAAAGGATTAATCTCCAAAATATATAAACAGCTCATGCAGCTCAATATTAAAGGAACAAACAACCCAATCCAAAAATGGGCAGAAGACCTAAATAGACATTTCTCCAAAGAAGACATACAGATGGCCAAGAAGCACATGAAAAGATCCTCAACATCACTAATAATTAGAGAAATGCAAATCAAAACTACAATGAGGTATCACCTCACACCAGTTACAATGGGCATCAGCAGAAAATCTACAAACAACAAATGCTGGAGAGGATGTGGAGAAAAGGGAACCCTCTTGCACTGTTGGTGGGAATGTAAATTGATACAGCCACTATGAAGAACAATATGGAGGTTCCTTAAAAAACTAAAAATAGAATTACTATATGACCTAGCAATCCCACTACTGGGTATATACCCAGAGAAAACTGTAATTCAGAAAGACACATGCACCCCAATGTTCACTGCAGTGCTGTTTACAATAGCCAGGTCATGGAAGCAACCTAAATGCCCATCAACAGACGAATGGATAAAGAAGTTGTGGAACATATATACAATGGAATATTACTCAGCCATAAAAAGGAACGAAATTGAGTCATTTGTTGAGACGTGGATGGATTTAGAGACTGTCATACAGAGTGAAGTAAGTCAGAAAGAGAAAAACAAACATCGTATATTAACGCATGTATGTGGAACCTAGAAAAATGGTACAGATGAACTGGTCTGCAGGGCAGAAGTTGAGACACAGATGTAGAGAACAAATGTATGGACACCAAGGGGGGAAAACCGCGGTGGGGTGGGGATGGTGGTGTACTGAATTGGGCGATTGGGATTGACATGTATACACTGATGTGTATAAAACTGATGACTGATAAGAACCTGCAGTACAAACAAACAAACAAACAAAAAAAAACCAACAAATACTAAAAAAAAAAAAGTTCCTCCAGAGATAAAACTATCAATTTGGATGTGTCTTCCAGATTTTTCCTCTATAAAAATGATCATATATTATCATCATTTCCATAAACAGAATCACACAGACTGTTCTGAATTACTATTTCATGTGATATCAGGGACTTCCTTCCATGCAAGGGTGCGTTTCTACTGTTGTTGGCTTTTTTTAAAATAAATTTATTTATTTATTAAAAAAAAAAAGAAAGATGTCAATTCTATCTGAAAAACTGAAAAGCACCAGGTTACGATAAACCCTAACATGAGTGTTAAGACAATGAATAGCCTAAAAGACCTAAGAATAGCCAAGACACTCCTATGGAAGAAAACAATGTTGGAGAAGTTGCCATCCAGAAATCAAGGTTTATTCTAAAGCTATGGTAATTGATCAGTGTTGTATTTGTGCAAGAATATTCTAAGTGACCAGTGGAACAAAATGGAAAACCCAGACATCTACTTCTGGGCTCTCTCTCCTATTCACTTTGAAAATCTCTGGTTATTTTGAATAGCCCTATACCAATACCACACTGGATTAGTATTGTTCATAAACTGGGTGGTAGATTTACACGTGTTCATTTCATTATTGTATTCTATAACTTATATGTTATATATATATTTTTTTATATACAGCTAGTACTACTTCAATTATTTTTTTAAAAAGTGCATTGGGCTTCCCTGGTGGCGCAGTGGTTGAGAGTCCGCCTGCCGATGCACGGGACGCGGGTTCGTGCCCCGGTCCAGGAAGATCCCACATGCCGCGGAGCGGCTGGGCCCGTGAGCCATGGCCGCTGGGCCTGCGCGTCCGGAGCCTGTGCTCCGCAACGCGAGAGGCCACAGCAGTGAGAGGCCCGTGTACCGCAAAATAAATAAATAAATAAATAAAGCGCAGAAAGGCTGGCCTCTAGGAGCCTTGATCCAGGAATCTGGACGCCATTAGACGTATTTAATTTCTATTTCCTATTGCTATTCTCTCTGTATGTTGACTTTACTTTCTCAGGCTGCCTGTCCTCATAAGTCTGGAACTATGGCTGCAGACTGATTTGAATTTATAGCTAAACAGTCATGTGACTAGGGTGAAACAGATTCTTCTCTGGAAGCTCCAGTTTAAAAATGCTGGATAAACATACTGCGTGAGAATATGCCATTCTTGAAAATATTGGTGTGTGGAAGAAAGTTTCATATTTACAGCCAACATTACAGCCATACTGGAAATAAGTGAAGAATATTATTAATAATCTTTGATTTAACATTTTTATTAAAACATTATAACAATAGTGCAGAATATTTGAAAAATAGATGGGGAAATATATAATCCCACTATCATTAAATAAGTTACAAATGATTTTATATGCTTCCTTTCGGTCTTCTCTACATAATTGTATATAGCTGTCATAACAGCCTGCATTCTATTTCATGTACTTATTTTTCACTTACGATATTAAAGGTATTTCTATATTGCTAAAATAAAATAAAATTAAAATGCTGGATAAGTATTCCAATTGGCTAGCTTTATACCAAATATAGTCACCTCTAGACCAATCAGCACAACCAGGAGAATGGAATTCTGTGAATGGAACAGTTGGGTCATTTACCCACTTGCAGCTAAGGGTAAAATGTCTATTACTTGAAAAGCTAGGGAAGAATGTGGGGCACACAAAATATTCAGCTACCACATGTGACACCTGTAACTCTGAGACAGGCTGATGAGAAGAGATGCTGCTGTTACAGTAGCTTTTCTATGGATAAACCTTAAAATGATCTGTCCTTTAATAGTACCTGAAGTGTTCTTATATTTTCCTATCTTTTCTGTAGCAAAGAACCACTTTATGTTCAGGAATTAGCAGGGAATTTAGGGGAGTGCATGAATTAAAAATCTGTTTTATTTTCATATTCAACATCCTTCAAGACTTTAGCATCATTAAAAATTTAATTAAAATTATTCACAGCTTACAACATAAGAAAGATAGACCTCAGCATTTACCTCTTTCGCCCTTGACAATTTTTATATAGTTTTACTTTGTAAAAGCTATAAATACTGGTGGCGCAGTGGTTAAGAATCCACCTGCCAATGCAGGGGACATGGGTTCGAGCCCTGGTCCAGGAAGATCCCACATGCCGCGGAGCAACTAAGCCTGTTCGCCACAACTACTGAGCCTGCACTCTAGCATCTGCGAACCACAACTACTGAGCCCGCGTGCCACAACTACTGAAGCCCACGCACCTAGGACCGTGATCTGCAACAAGAGAAGCCACCACAATGAGAAGCCTGCACACCACAATGAAGAGCATCTCCACTCGCTGCAACTAGAGACAGCCCGTGTGCAGGAACAAAGACCCAATGCAGCCCAAAATAAAATATAAATAAATAAATACCCTTAAAAAAAAAAAAAAAAAGCTATAGATCCTGCTGTGAGACCTCCAGGAAATACAAGACAGCAAAGGTAACAAAAGTAACCTGAAATTCCTACTATCTAGAGATAACTGTCATTAAGATTTGGTGAACTTTCTTTCACAGTCTTTCTAGGCATACATACATACATACATACATGGATACAATTTTACATAATTGTTCAATCAGGCACTATGGAAAGAAAACTTGTTCATCAGGAATACTTTATATTGCTGTCAAAATGTCTGCTCTCCAAAATAATTTATTGGTATTTTTTTAATAGGTAATATTACAAAAAAATTACATGAAGCAGAAGTGCATTATATTTCTCCAAGTTTTTGTAATTCTGACAAGAGTTATGGGGATATAATCCCTTACACTTCATTTTGTGCAGGTGATGAAGATGGAGTTGTTGATACTTGCAAGGTAAGACCAAATAATTTTCCTTAGAAATACTTTCTAAAGACAGAACGGAACTTGAACAAGTCCTTTGATCACTTTCTGGTGAAGTCTTAATTCTCAAGTCTAAATTGTTTTTCTCCTTTTTTAACTATTCCAACAATCCAAATCGTCTTGCTTGCCTGATTCCTTGGTTTCTACAATCATGGTCAACCTTAATCAAAATTTGCCTTGAATCTTTTTTTCCATTACCACTTTTATTGAGATACAATTTACATATATACAATTCACCCATTTAAAGTGTACAACCCAGTGGGGTTTTAGTATATTTATAGAATAGTGCAACCATCACCATAATCTAATTTTTAGATCACTTTTGTCACCCCCCCGCCCCTAAAAACTCTACTCATTAGCAGTCACTCCCCATTCTCCTCTCACCTACCCCTAGCCCTAGGCAACCACTAATATCTAGAGATTTGCCTATTCCGGAAATCTCATATGAATGGAATCATTCAATTTGTGGTCTTTTGTGACTGGCTTCTTTTACTTAGCATAATGTTTTCAAGGTTCATCTCTATTACAGCATGCATTGATATATTGCCAAATAATATACCATGGTGTGGATATGCCACATTTTATTCATCCATTCATTCGTTGATGGACATTTGAGCTATTTCTACTTTTTGGCTTTTATGAATAACGTGGCTATAAACATTTGTGTACATGTTTTTATGTGTAGGTTTTTTTGTTTTTGTTTTTGTTTTTTGCGGTACGCGGGCCTCTCACTGTTGTGGCCTCTCCTGTTGCGGAGCACAGGCTCCGGACGTGCAGGCTCAGCGGCCATGGCTCACGGGCCCAGCCGCTCCGTGGCATGTGGGATCTTCCCCATCTGGGGCACAAACCCGTGTCCCCTGCATCGGCAGGCGGACTCTCAACCACTGCGCCACCAGGAAAGCCCATGTGTAGGTATGTTTTTATTTCTCTTGGAAATTTCACCTAGGGGTAGAACTGCTGAGTCAATGTTTAACATTTTGAAGTACTGCCAAACTGTATTCCCAAGTGGCTGCACCATTTTACATTTTTACCCAGCAATGTATGAGAGTTCTTTTTTTGTTTGTTTTTTTTGGAGTACAGTTGATTTACAATACTGTGTTAGTTTCAGGTGTACAGCAAAGTGAATCAGTATACATATACATATATCCACTCTTTTTTTTTTTTAGATTATTTTCCCATATAGGCCATTACAGAGTATAGAGTTCACAGTGCTATACAGCAGGTTCTTATCAGTTACCTATTTTATATATAGTAGTGTGTATATGTCAATCCCAATCTCCCAATTTATCTCTTCCCACCTTATCCCCTGGTAACCATAAGTTTGTTTTCTACATCTGTGACTCTACTTCTGTTTTGTAAATAAGTTCATTTGTGCCCTTTTTTTTTTAGATTCCACATATAAGTGATATCCTATGACATTTGTCTTTCTGTGTCTGACTTACTTCACTCAGCATGACAATCTCTAGGTCCATCCATGTTGCTGCAAATGGCATTATTTTGTTCTTTTTTATGGCTGAGTAATATTCCGTTGTATGTATGTGCCACATCTTCTTTATCCATTCATCTGTCAATGGACACTTAGGTTGCTTCCATGTCCTGGCTATTGTAAATAGTGCATCAATGAATATTGGGGTGCATGTATCTTTTCAAATTATGGTTTTCTCTGGATATATGCCCAGGAGTGGGATTGGTGGGTCATAGGGTAGTTCTATTTTTAGTTTTTTAAGGAACCTCCATACTGTTCTGCATAGTGGCTGTACCAATTACATTCCCACCAACAGTGTAGGAGGGTTCCTTTTTCTCTACACCCTCTCCAGAATGTATTGTTTGTAGATTTTTTTGACGATGGCCATTCTGACCAGTGTGAGGTGATACCTCATTGTAGTTCTGATTTGCATTTCTCTAGTAATTAGTGATGTTGAGCATCTTTTCATGTGCTTTTTGGCCATCTCAACAATGTATGAGAGTTCTAATTTCTCCACATCCTTTACAGCATTTCTTACAATCTATCTTTTTTTAATTGAAATATAGTTGATTTACAATATTGTATTAGTTTCAGGTATACAGTAAATTGATTCAGTTATATATATATTTTTTCAGTTATATATATTTTCTATGTCTGTGAGTCGTGTTTCTGTTTTGTATATAGATTTATTTGTATTATTTTTTTAGATTCCACATATAAGTGATAACATATATATTTGTCTTTCTCTATCGAGTTACTTCACTTAGTATGATATTCTCTAGGTCCATCCATGTTGCTGCAAATGGCAATATTTCATTCTTTTTTATGGCTGAGTAATATTCCATAGTACATATATATACCACATCTTCTTAAACCAACCATCTCTTGAGGGACACTTGGGTTGTTTCCATGTCTTGTCTATTGTAAATAGTACTGCTATGAACATTGGGGTGCATATATCTTTTTGAATTAGAGTTTCGATTATAGCCATCCTTGTGGGTATCTCAAGGTATCTCACTGTGCTTTTAATTTGTATTTACTTAATGACTAATGATGTTGAGCATCTCTGCATGTGCTTATTAGTCTTTTGTATATCGTCTTTGGAGAAAGGTCTATTCGGATCCTTTGCCCATTTTTATATTGAGTTATTTATCTTTTTATTATGGAGTCACAAACATTCTTTGCATATTCCAGATACAAGTCCTTTACCACATGTATGGTTAGCAAATATTTCCTCCCATTCTGTGGACTGTCTTTTCACTTTCCTGATGTTATCATTTGTAGCACAAAAGTCTTTGATTTTTTATGGAGTCCAATTTATCTATTTTTTGTTTTGTCCCTTGTGCTTTTTGAATCTTTCTTTATTCCTCTTTTCTTCACTGCTTCTAAATCTACCAGCACATCACTCCCAAACAGTGTCCCATGCTCTGATCTTTTCCTACTCATTCTGATTTCTGCAATCCAGGGTCTATCTTTCCTGTGTCCTTTTCCTTAAAAATCGTGCTGAGTGAAAGAATCCAATCTACATACTTTCACTTATGAATTGTATTCCTAAGTGAAACATTCTTACCTTCAAAAATAATTATTCAATGCTTACCTTATGTAGAGAATTTGCAAACACCTTAGAAACACAGTCCTTATACTTTAGGCACTGAAACAGTTATCTCAGCGTCCTTACTGTTTTGAATGATTAACAGTCCTCAGTAAAGGTGTTTCAGTGCATTAACAGTCTTGTATAAACCATGATAGAGATTTGTTATTTGTAATACTATTAAGAGGACTAGCCATTGATTCCTGTTATCCTGCACCAGCCAATGTCAACACTTAGAAAGATGCCATCTCTTGCAAGATGCCAATTTACTCCTGTCCTCTAGTTAGCAAACGACACACACACACATCCCTAAATGAATCCTTTATATATCTTAGTTCTACCTTTCCCACACAGCATTAACAGAAGTATTCTAATAGACAATATTTGCAGTATTTTTCACACTTCCTAAATTACATTTCTCCTGAGTAACTGCACTAAAAAGTTCAAACAATTTATAGTATTCTGGTTCAAAACTATGCAGGTGCGAAGTTTATCCACCAGCTATATGGTGCCTCTAAACACCAGGCCAGACTGAATACCTCCTGTTTTAGTCAGAATGTAAAACTGAAAATCTATGGTTCTTTGTAAGTTGGAGGTATTTTGAAAATATATATATAAATGTATGATTAATGTGATTAATTTATTTCAGCTTTACTGTTGTTTAAGGACTAGTGGAAGTAACTAATACTATTTTGGGACTTTTTTAATAGGGTGACAGTGGTGGACCATTAATGTGCTACTTACCAGAACATGAACGATATTTTGTAATGGGAATTACCAGTTACGGATATGGCTGTGGGCGAAAAAATTTTCCTGGTGTCTATAGTGGGCCATCCTTCTACCAAAAGTGGCTGACAGATCAATTCTACCAGGGAAGCAATGAAGGCGTATTTAATATAAATATTCTGCTTGGACAGGTCCTTGTAGCCTTAGGTTCTGTTGTCTTACTAGCAGCTCCATAAAGAAATTCTGAAGAATCTTTATTTTGCCTCGTGTCCCTTTCCATGTTCTACATAATGAAAATCATTTATTCTTTTGACAAGTAATTGCCCATTTTAGAGTCCTCATGTGGACATTTTCTGGAATAAAAGGATTGTGACATATTAGATAAGTGATTATAAATTTGGCACTGAATCACATGCTTCCTCGATGTATCTTGTTGTACTTTATAATCATACTTTTTCATTTGGAATACCTTCCTAGAGTTTGTGTAAAATATTCAGTTAAATATATACTTTATGTATATAAATATCAAAATAAAGAGTTAATAATTTTAAAAATGTTCTTTTGTTAAATTAATCAAACCTTATTTTTAAGTTAGATTTTATTTTATTCAAAAACATTTGTTTGTATGATATATATATTTTTGAATCATCATCTTGTTTCTGGTTCTCAAAGGTTATTTGAAGAAGTAAGTATTTGCCTGTTTTTCAAATTCTAATTAAAACTATTTAATATTAATACTTCCTTTCCTGTGCCAAGAGAGAATTGTGGTGCAAACATCCCCAAATAATTTACTTTTTATTTAGAAATGTATACTGTGACTTTTTTTTGCAACGTTATAACCTATTTTCTGAACATTATTTTCTTGAAGCCCATGCGAAAGGTCTGTATTTCTTGGGCCCTGGAATTAACTGTGAGCAGAGGTGACAGAAGAGCATGCTGGGAAAGGAGGGATGCCAACCTGGGATTAACTTTATGATGACTAATCTTTAATATGGATTATATAAAACAAAAGAAAAAATTGACTGGTTTAGTATCTACTATTAATCAACTCACATCTCCCTTAAACTTTGGAGAACCCATGTAGTAAGGGAGAAATAATTATTTTCTCATCCTTCTTTTTTACATTCAACCAGCTAAGATCATGTATTTTTGTTGTTTTGTTTTGTTTTGCTTGGCTTTAACCTAATTTCAGGATTTAACTGAAACCATTAGTTTTCCATCAATTAATTCCCTTGGGGATCATTACTGGTTTAACATTCAAGGGGTAGAAAACTGATTTTTTTTTTTTTTTTTTTTTTTGCGGTACGCGGGCCTTTCACTGCTGTGGCCTCTCCCGTTGCGGAGCACTGGCTCCGGACACGCAGGCTCAGCGGCCATGGCTCACGGGCCCAGCCGCTCCGCGGCATGTGGGATCTTCCCGGACGGGGCACGAACCTGTGTCCCCTGCATCGGCAGGCGGACCCTCAACCACTGCGCCACCAGGGAAGCCCTAGAAAACTGATTTTTATAGACTTATGAGCAACACTGAGGGGATACTGACTGTTCTTTCTTGAAGGAGACCCTAGTTTATCCACCAACAAGGTCTTATAAGGAATTAGTTGGTGATGCTTTCATAGCAATCAGTATAATACATTAGTCATTTCCTGTTTATTCTACCTATCATTCAGATTCACTTGATAAGCCCTGGATATTAGTTGATATTAAGAAACTCTTCTAAAATGTATCGACAGCACTGGAGGAAAAACCCTTGCTTTTCACTTCAAAGGTATGTCCGTCCTACTTACTGCTTGGGTCTGCCTTTGTAATCAGGCAGGAGCTACTGTCTGTAACCTCTTACCTCTTTCCCCAGCTTAGTTCACTTATTTCAGCCAACCAGAATTCAGTTATGTAACATTTCTCTCCACCACAAGAGATAAGACTTTGGAATCTAAGGTAGACTTTGTTTCAAATTTCTTTCTGTTAACTTGGTCACTGTAAGAGTTTGGACAATTATTAATACCTCCTTGGCACCACTGTTGTGAATGATTAAATAAGTTGATTATATGAAATTCTTGATATATTGAAGGTGTTCAATAACTGGTTACTGTTTTTACTGTTATTATTATCCCATCCATGATTCATACGACCCTTTTCATTATATAGATCATTATGTATTAGATAAATACCCTATTTCTTTCATCTGAAAAACTTACTAGAACAAAGGACTCATTCTACTTATAAACTCAAATTTTAAATTATATTATTTTTTAACATAAAAGAAGCAGAGTCACAGAGAGAACTAGTGGTTACCAGTTGGCGGGGGCTGGTATTGCCCTATCCTTCCCAAACTCTTCCAAAAAACTGCAGAGGGAGGAACCCTCCCAAATTCATTCTACAAGGCCACCATCACCCTGATACCAAAAACCAGACAAAGATACCACAAAAAAAGTAAATTACAGACCAATATCACTGATGAACATAGACAAAAATCCTCAACAAAATACTAGCAAATAGAATCAACACCACACTAAAAGGATCATACGCCCTGATCAAGTGGGATTTATCCCAGGAATGCAAGGATTCTTCAATATATGCAAATCAATGTGATACACGATTTTACCAAATTAAAGAATAAAAACCATATGTTCATCTCAATAGGTGCAGAAAAAGCTTTTGACAAAATTCAACACCCATTTATGATAAAAACTCTCCAGAAAATGGGCATAGAGGGAACCTACCTCAACATAATAGAGGCCATAGATGACAAGCCTACAGCAAGAATCATTCTCAATGGTGAAAAACTAAAAGCATTTCCACAAAGACCAGGAACAAAACAAGGATGTCCACTCTCGCCTCAATTATTCAACACAGTTTTGGAAGTTCTAGCCACAGCAATCAGAGAAGAAAAAGAAATAAAAGGAAACCAAATTGGAAAAGAAGTAAAACTGTCACTGTCTGCAGATGACATGATGCTATACACAGAAAATCCTAAAAATGCCACCAGAAAACTACTAGATCTAATCAATTAATTTGGTAAAGTTTCAGGATACAAAATTAATGCACAGAAATCTCTTGCATTCCTATAACAATGAAAGATCAGAAAGGGAAATTAAAGAAAAAATGTCATTTACTATTGCAACAAAAAGAATAAAATACATAGGAATAAACCTACCTAAGGAGGCAAAGGACCTGTACTCAGAAAACTATAAAACACTAATGAAAGAAATCAAAGGTGACACAAACAGATGGAGAAATATACCATATTCTTGGATTGGAAGAATTGACATTGTGAAAATGACTAAACTACCCAAAGCAATCTACAGATTCAATGCAATCCCTATCAAATTACCACTGACATTCTTCACAGAATCAGAAGAAAAAATTTTACAATTTGTATGGAAACACAAAAGACCCCGAATAGCCAAAGCAATCTTGAGAAAGAAACATGAAGCTGGAGGAATGAGGCTCCCCAACTTCAAACTATACTACAAAGCTACAGTAATCAAGACAATATGGTACTGGCACAAAAACAGAAATATAGATCAATGGTACAGGATAGAAAGCCCTGAGATAAACCCACACACCTATGGTCACCTAATCTATGACAAAGGAGGCAAGAATATAAAATGGAGAAAGGACAGCCTCTTCAATATATGGTGCTGGGAAAACTGGACGGCTACATGTAAAAGAATTAAATTAGAACACTCCCTAACACCATACACAAAAATAAACTCAAAATATATTAAAGGCCTAAATGTAAGACCAGACAGTATAAAACTCTTAGATGAAAACATAGGAAAAACACGCTGTGACATAAACCAGAGCAAGATCTTTTCTGACCCATCTCCTAGAGTAATGAAAATAAAAATAAACAAATGGGACCTAATTAAACTTAAGCTTTTGCACAGCAAAGGAAACTATAAACAAGACAAAAAGACAACTCTCAGAATGGGAGAAAATATTTGCAAACAAATCAATGGACAAAGAATTAATCTCCAAAATATACAAGCAGCTCAATATCAAAAAAACAAACAACCCAATCAAAAAATGGATGGAAGACCTAAATAGACATCTCTCCAAAGAAAACAGACAGGTGGCCAAGAGGCACATGTAAAGATGCTCAACGTCACTAATTATTAGAGATGCGAAACAAAACTACAGTGAGGTAATACCTCACACTGGTCAGAATGGCCGTAATCAATCTACAAACAATAAACGCTGGAGAGAGCATGGAAAAAAGGGAACCCTCTTGCACTGTTGGTGGGAATGTAAACTGATAAAGCCACTATGGAGAACAGTATGGAGGTTCCTCAAAAAACTAAAATAGAACTACCATATGACCCAGCAATCCCACTACTGGGCATATACCCTGAGAAAACCATAATTCAAAAGGACACATGTACCCCAATGTTCATTGCAGCTCTATTTACAATAGCCAGCACATGGAAACAACCTAAGTGTCCATCAACAGATGAATGGATAAAGAAGCTGTGGTATATATATACAATGGAATATTACTCAGCCATAAAAAGGAACAAAATTGGGTCATTTGTAGAGATGTGGATGGACCCAGAGACTGTCATACAGAGTGAAGTAAGTCAGAAAGAGAAAAACAAATATCGTATACTAACGCATATATGTGGAATCTAGAAAAATGGTACAGATGAACCTATTTCCAGGGCAGGAATAGAGACACAGACGTAGAGAACAGACATGTGGATACAGTGGGGGAAGGGGAGGGTGGGACGAACTGGGAGATTAAGATTGATACATATACACTACCATGTGTAAAACAGATAGCTAGTGGGAACCTGCTATAGAGTACAGGAAGCTCAGCTCGGTGCTCTGTGATGACCTAGATGGGTGGGAGGGAGGTCCAAGAGGGAGGGGACATATGTATACATATAGCTGATTCACTTCATTGTACAGCAGAAACCAACACAACATTGTAAAGCAATTATACTCCAATAAAAAATAAAGTTGGAAAGAGGAAACATTAGAAAGCATACGGAGTGGCTAAATACATACCAGACAAAATAGACTTCAGGACAAAAATAAACACTAAAAACAAAGAAGGACACTTCATAATGATGAAAAGGAAATGTATCAGGCAGCTACAACTATTATAAATGTATTTGTGCCTAATAATGGAGTCTCAAAATACATGAAGCAAAAACTGAAATAACTAAAGGGAAAAACAAATTCACAATCATAATTGTAGATGTAAGACATCTCTCACTATAATTGACAGAGCAACTAAATAATAAGAATACAGAAGATCTGAATGACACTTTCAGCTACCTTAACTTAATTGACATTTATAGAACATTATACCTGACAACTTCAGAATACACATTCTTTTCAATGAACAGGGACCACTTTCTGAGAAAAAATATATTCTGGGCCATAAAACAAATTTAAATAGACTTCAAAAGATTGAAGCCCACATAGTATGTTCTGTGACAATAAAATTAAATTAGAAATCAATATACAAAGATACCTATGAAAGCCCCAAATATTTAAACAACTTCTAAATAATCCATGGGGTCAAAGAAAAAAATCACAAGGAAAATTAGAAAACATTTTAAATTGAATGAAAATGAAAACACAGTACATCAGACTTTGTGTATCCACCTAAAACAGTGCTATAAGAAAAACTTATAGCTTCAAATACTTACATTAGAAGAGGCAAGGGGGGCTTATATCAATTATTAAGGCTTTCAACTTCAGAAGTGAAAGATGATCAAATTAAATTCAATGTAAGTAGAAAAAAACATAATAAAGTCCAGAAATAATGAAATAGAAAACAAACACTAGAGAAAAATTAACAAAACTTAAAAGCTAGTTTTATGAAAAGATCAATACAAGTGAAAAACCTCTAGATAAACTGACTAAAAAAGGGACACAAACTGGACTTCCCTGGCTGTCCAGTGGTTAAGACTCCGTGCTTCCACTGCGGGGGGCGGGGGGTGGGGGTGGCCAAGTTCGATCCCTGGTGGGGGAACTATTATCCTGCATGCCCCGGGGTGTGGTCAAAAAAAAAGGACACAAAGTATATTGGAGGAGGTCATCAAGAGGACGTAATCAGTGATTGACTGATGGGCTGGACTCAGGCAATCAGAGGTTCCTCATTCCCTCAACTGCCCTTGAAATGTCCATTCTTACCACTGTCCCCACAATGGGAGCTGTTCCAAGGATACAGCTTTGAGAGAGTAAGGTGTTGAGACCATTGGACTGTGGAGGTGACAGATCCCAGTTAAGGCCTCTATCTAAACTTTTATGATTCTGGTGGTGGGCGTGGAGATCTACTCATCTCGTGGCCATCTAAGGCAAGCCTCATAAGTAAGCCCCCTTCTTATTAAACCTGCCAGCTACCAATCTGGAGTGGTCTGCTTCTTTCTTCAGTCTCTCCTTGCTCAGTGTGTACAGCAGCCAGGTTGTGAACTAACAACTGATAAGGCAGCCAGGAGACTGAAGAAACAAGCCCTGGGCAAGAGGCATTTGAGGATAATATCCTGAGTTAGACATCGACCTCTATGTCAGGAGGGGTGGCCTGTATGTTAGATGCTTGTGGACCAATGTGTGAGTACAGGGGCGCCCTGAAAAAGCCGGGTGGGTTGATGCATTTGTTTGAGGAACTGAGCAGAGCACACTGTGGCAAAGAAGGGAAACAAATGGCTGCTGCGGTGGGCTGTCCTCTACTGTGGGCAGTTCTGTGGCCACTGATGCCCAAATAGAGGCTGAAGCTTGAGCTAGACAGTTGGAAGAAGAGCTGAAGTTAGAGAAGAACATGCAGTTGTCCACTACTCTGCTAGCTTCGGGGCTGGCAGACAAGATACAAGAGCAGAATAATAAGTTGGAGACCTTCATGTGCCATTTTGCAAAGCTAGGAGGGCACAAGCTACTGCAGATTAAGGTCCAAGTACTTGTGAGAAAGCCTGATTAGGATGCTAAGAGGTAGAATCCCTGGGAAAGTGAGGAGAGCAAAGGGGAAGATGTTGTGGTGATTGAAACAGAGTGCCTCATGTTGCCCAACCCCTAATACAAAGAAAAAATCTAAATAGTAGTCACCCTAGACTTCTGATAATAGAGAAATACACCCCAAAACTCCTAGGAGAAAAACGTCATTCTTTCTCTGTCCCTGAAGTTGTCAATGTCTTTGAAATGTAAACACCCCAGGAGAAAACGAAAATACTGCCTACAGAGACTGAAGAAAAAAAGGGGGTGAGGGAAATGCTTTTCAAAATATAGGCTGCTATAACAACTACTGAACCCGTGTGCCACAACTACTGAAGCCCACGCGCCTAGAGCCCGTGCTCTGCAACAAGAGAAGCCACTGGAATGAGAAACCCACATGCAGCAACAAAGACCCAATGCAGCCAAAAAAAAGGCATCCACAAGAGACAAAAAATAAATAAAATCAGCAGAAAAAAAAATTTGTTTAAAAAAACATGAGGGCGGAATGGAAGGGAAGTAGGAGGGGTCACGTAATAAATGGGCTTTGGCAGTGGCTTTCTGGTGTGGGTTAACCAGGCTCCACCCACGGATTCTGTTTTCTTAGCAGAGGTCACGCGAGAACCAGATAGGCTGTAAGTATGTTGTGCATTTAAAACTTCAGCAGGAAACTTGCAGTAGTCTCCAAGCAGGAATAGATTTGTAATAATGGGTTGTAATCAGCCTTCCTTCTAAGGAAAAGCTGAGAACCTTCTCATTTTACCTCATGAAAAGTAAGCTATGAGGCAACTTTTGGCAAACATCTATTAACTGGGTGAAATGGGCCTCTCGCCCGAGATTTTACTGCAGCTGCGTCTCTCCAGCACAACCAGCTCTTTCCTCTGCAGCTGATTGGCTCTGGAATGTGGCCAGAAACCTACTTCCTGCAATTAAAGGAGTCAGGCCTCTAACTGCTGATCTGTTTTCTTCTCTTCTGAGTGATGGCGCTGACCATTTTTATCCTCCGGCTGGCCGTCTGCATCCTGGCATTTCCCGTGTACCTGCTGGACTTCCTGGGCCTGTGGAACTGGATATGCAAAAAATCGCTCCCCTACATCTTGGCAAGGTTTACTGTGATGTACAACGAACGGATGGCGAGCAAGAAGCAGGAGCTCTTCAGCAATCTACAGGAGTTCGCAGGCCCCTCCGGGAAGCTCTCCCTGCTGGAGCTGGGCTGCGGCACAGGGCCCAACTTCAAGTTCTACCCGCCTGGATGCCGGGTGACCTGTATTGATCCCAACCCCAACTTTGAGAAGTTGTTGATCAAGAGCATTGCTGAGAACCGACACCTGCAGTTTGAGCCCTTCCTGGTGGCTGCCGGGGAGGACCTGCACCAGGTGGCCGACGACTCCATGGATGTGGTGGTCTGCACACTGGTCCTGTGCTCCGTGAAGAACCAGGAGCGGATCCTCCAGGAAGTGTGCAGGGTGCTGAGGCCGGTGAGTACAGGGTGTGAGGGCTGGTTAGTAGTAACCACTATCACCAAGGGCAGCCCTATCAATTTCAGGTAGATCAAACACCCTAACATAAAAAGTACAACTACTAGAGAAGACACTGCCGAATTTTTTTAAAAATCTTAGAGTGGAAAAGAAGCTATATAGGAAAAGATTGATAATACATGAATATGTAAAATTTTAGAACTCCTGCAGAGAAAAAAAAGGAGTGTAAAAAAACTTAAAGTACAAAAAAGTTTGTAAAAAGTATTTGCCAAGGATGATAGATAATGCGTTAACTTCATATGAAAAGACATTACAGGACTTCCCTGGTGGTCCAGTGGTTAAGAATCTGCCTGCCAAAGCAGGACATGGGTTCGATCCCTGGTCCGGGAAGATCCCACATGCCACGGAGCGACTAAGCCCGTGTGCCACAACTACTGAGCCTGCGCTCTAGAGCCCGCAAGCCGCAACTATTGAGCCCACGTGCCACAACTACGGAAGCCCGTGCGCCTAGAGCCCATGCTCTGCAACAAGAGAAGCCACTGCAATGAGAATCCCTTGCACTGCAACGAAGAGTATCCCCCGCTCGCAGCAACTAGAGAAAGCCTGCGTGCAGCTACAAAGACCCAGGGCAGCCAAAACTAAATAAATTAATATAAAAAAAAATTTTAATAAAAAAATAAAAGACATTACAAATCAAGATCAATAGAATTCTTAAATCAGTTTTTTAAAAAAGAGAAAAGTAAGCAAAGCACAGGAACAGAAATATAAATAAAAATAGCCAATATATGATATAAATGTTGTCTTGCAATAAAAGAACAAATTAAAGCAAGATATCACTTATACGTGGAATCTTAAAAATATAACAAACGAATGTATATAACAAACAGAAATAGACTCACAGATATAGAGAACAAACTAGTGGTTACCAGAGGGGAGAGGAAAGTGGGGAGGGGCAAGGTAGTGGTGTGGGATTAAGAGATACAAACTACTATGTATAAAATAAATAAGCAACAAGGATATATTCTACAGCACAGGGAAATATAGCCATTATTTTGTAATAACTTTAAATGAAGTATAATCTATAAAAATTCTGAATCACTGTTATACACCTGAAACTAATATAATATTATAAATCAACTATACTTCAATTAAGAAGAAATTAAAGCAAGATACTATTTTTACCTACTACACTGTCAGAGATTTTTAAGTTCAATATGGTGTTGGGGTGAGTCTGGGGGACTGGATTACCCCAGTTGGAGGAAGTGCCCTCTTTGGAGGGCAATTTGATAATATCAAACTTTCAAGGACACTTCCTCCTTCATCCAACAGGAATTTATCCTATAGCTATACTGCACAAATGTGCAAAAACTCATTCATATGCGAAAATATTCATTACAGTATTTGTAATACCACAAATTGGAAATAACCTAAACATCCAGCAACAGGAGGTAGGAGGCTGTTAAGTAAATTGTCACATCGTATAAAGGATTTCTGTGCAGCTGTTAAAAGAACAAGGAAGAGTTACCTATGTTGATATGAAAAAACTATCTCCTCAAGAGACAGTGTTAAATTAAAAAGCAATGACAGCATAGAATATTATATACAGTATAAGTCCATTTGTGTGTGTGTGGGAGAATATACCTATATAAGTATTTATGTTAATGGGAATGATACACAAGAAACTATTAACAGTGGTTACCTCTTGGGAAGGGAATTGGATGAGGGGAAGGAATTACTTTTCATATTATACCTCTCTGTATAGTTTGAAATTCTTTATACCTATATGTAATTTTCACATATTACCTTTATTGTTTGTTTAAAAACTAGTTTAAAATAGTTTTATTCTAAACATAGGTGAACATAAAGTATGGATATCTTTTTAAAATTAATTTATTTATTTATTGTTAATTTTTGGCTGCGTTGGGTCTTTGTTGCTGTGTGCGGGCTTTCTCTAGTTGCAGCGTGAAGGCTTCTCATTGGGGTGGCTCCTCTTGTTGTGGAGCACAGACTCTAGGCGCATGGGCTTTGGTAGTTGTGGCATACGGGCTCAGCAGTTGTAGCTCACAGGCTCTAGAGCACAGGCTCAGTAGTTGTGGCACTCGGGCTTAGTTGCTCCGCGGCATGTGGGATCTTCCCAGACCAGAACTCGAACCCATGTCCCCTGCATTGTCAGGCGGATTCTTAACCTCTGTGCCACCAGGGGAGTCTCAAGTATGGGTATCTTAACATTTGAATTTACTATACTAGAGGAAATGGATGTTCTGTAATCCCCAGTTTTATTTTCTAACAGAGGAAGTTCCTCAGGAAGAAAAGGACTTGAAGATAGTGTTTAGAGGCAATTAATATACAGTCGTCCCTCAATTTCCTCGGGGTCCCTCCCTGTCCCCTCCACAGATACCAAAATCTACAGAAGCTTAAGTCCCTTATATAAAATGGTGCAGTACCTGCATATAACTTATGCACATCCTCCCGTATACCTTAAATCATCTCTAGATTACTTATAATACCTAATACGATGTAAATGCTATGTAAACAGGTGCCAGCATGTGGCAAATTCAAGTTTTGCTTTTTTGGAACTTTCTGGATTTTTTCCAAACATTTTTGATCTGCATTTGGTTGAATCCAAGGATGCAGAACTTGTGGATACTGAGGGCCAACTGTAATTCTGTCTTTGGCTCAAGGATAGGCCAACGTCAAAGTAGTAACTGAAAAAAGTCTGATTCTGATACTCAAATCCTGGGTTCTTGTGTCCTAAGACTGGGCATGGTTAGAGGTTTTGCTTACAGTGTTACTAATCTCACAACACCTCTGCAAAGCAAGTAACGGTCATCTCTGGTTTAAGCCCTGAGAGTGCCCATAGGGGATCATATTCTTGGTGGTCTTCCTTAGCTCCTCCGAAGCACCCATTCTCTGCTGAACAGAACCAGGAGCTTTCCTACATTCTCATGTAGGAAACAGTCCTTTAAAGCAGGTATTGCCTTCATGTTGGACTGGGGAAACAGACCCAGAAGAGTTAAGAAACTTGCCTCAAGTTACACAGCCACTATGTCTGACTTTAATGCAAATATTCTTATCACTGTACCACAGTGCTTGTCACTGGGGCTTTTTATCTGACTTCAACATTTCTACCACTTTTGCTGGCTTTTCTTCCTCTGCCCATCCCCTAAACGCTGGAGTTTCTTTTTTAGCTCTCATTTCACTTATATACACCCCCTGTGCAATCTCATGTACCCCCAATGTTTTCAATTACCGTGCATACACAAATGGCTTCCAAATCTAAGTTTCAAGCTCAGATCTCTCTTCTAACCCCAGATCTTCATACCCAGCTGTCTACTCGACAGTCACCTGGATGGGTAACAGGCATCTCTAGCTTAACCTGTGTAACCCAGAGGGCATCAGCAACCTCCCCAGGCCTGGATCACCTCTTCTCTCCTGTCCTCTTCTATGGAAAAAAAATATTTCAATCAGGAAATTTCAAGTTTTCCATTCCTGAACACAGGTCTTACACTTACCCATAGATTTGGAGGAACTCCATCTCTAAACCCTGCCTGGGATAGCCAACACTAGGGAGGCTAGAAGAGGCTAAGGAGTGGGACAGTCACCCTGGGTCTGGGAGGTAATCATTGGTCCGTTTCCCCCTTCACCCCAGAGGTAGATAAGTAGAAAACTTCTGAAGACTCCTTAATAATGTGTAGCCTCTACTGTGTCCAGACTTGACCCATATGTATAGGACCGTCCTAGATGAAAGCAGCAGTTACTAACTCCTATATGACAGTAATTTACACACAGCATCCACTGACCAAATAAAATACCTAATGACAAAATATAACCATGAATTTAGTAACACTTTTAGATGATTCAGTATTTTAATAAAATAAATCCTATCATTTACATCCTGTGACAATGGCACAAAAGTATAAGACATAGGCTTTTGGGATCCACCATCTGTGGTGGTGCCGCCACCAGGATGCAGATTTTTGTGAAGATCCGGACAGGGAAGACCACCACTCTCGAGGTCGAACCCTCGGGTACAATAGAAAATGTAAAGGCCAAGATCCAAGATAAGGAAGTAATTCCTTCTGACCAGCGAAGACTGACCTTTGCTGGCAAGCAACTGGAAGATGGACATACTTTGTCTGACTACAACATTCAAAAGGAGTCTACTCTTCATCTTCTGTTGAGACTTCGTGCTGGTACTAAGAAAAGGAAGAGGTCTTAACCACTCCCAAGAAGAACAAGCATAAGAGAAAGAGGGTTGGGAATTCCCTGGCGGTCCAGTGGTTAGGACTCTGCACTCTCACTGCGGAGGGCCCAGGGTCGATCCAAGGTTGGGAAACTAAGATCCCACAAGCCACACGGCCAAAAGAAAAAAAAGAGAGACAGAGAGAGAGAGAGAAAGAAGGTTAAGCTGGCTGTCCTGAAATACTGTAAGGTGGATCAGAATGCCAAAAGCAGTCACCTTCATCGGGAGTGCCCTTCAGATAAATGTGGTGTGGAGTTTTTATGGCCAGCCACTTTGACAAACACTATTGTGACAAATGTTGTCTGACCTATCGTTTCAACAAACCAGAAGACAGGTTATTGTATATTGGTTAATAAAAGACATGAACTAATGAACTAAAAAAAAAAAAAAAGTATAAGACATGGTTATTTAGTCCCAGGCAGTACTAGGTATGGATTCAGACGCCCACAGTTTGCAAAGCAGAGCCTAAGAACAATACTCAGATGAATTTAAAGCTTTTTTTTAAATAAAAGGGGAAGTTTAAAAAATTGTAATTAAAAGGCAAACAACAAACAAGGGAAAACATCTGTAGTCTATGTAGTCTAATTATACTAAAAGCCCTTACTAATCAGTAAGAAAAAAACCAATGGCCTATTAGAAAACCGATAGTGGGGACTTGCCCTGTGGCACAGTGGTTAAGACTCGCAACGCAGGGGGCACAGGTTCAATCCCTGGTCAGGGAACTAGGACCAGGGAACTAGATCCCACATGCATGCCGCAACTAAGAGTGAGCATGCCACAGTTAAGGAGCCGGCGAGCCACAACTAAGGAGCCCACCTGCCACAACTAAGACCCAGCACAACCAAATAAATAAAAGAAAAAAGAAGAAAACTGATAATGGACATTAACGGACAAATCAGAAAACAAGAAATCCAAATAATCAATAAGGTTTAGTAAAAGATGTTACGATTACGAATATTAAAGCTATGCATGTTATCAAAAATACCATATTACACATCAAATTGACAAAGATATAGGAGAAAAAGTACTGATGAGAGTTTATTGGAAATGGGCATTCACATCTATTGCTAGTATGAATGCAAACTGCTACAACTTTTCCAAAGGGCAATTTGACAACCTGTACCAAAAGCTTTAAAAAGGCACAGATGTTTGATTCAGCAATTCCACTTTTTAGCAAGTTATTTATTTGTAAATAATTATAGATGGTCACAAAGATTTATGGATAAGGATGTTCACTGTAACAGTATTTATAACAATGTAAAATTGGAAATAGCCTAAATGAGAATGGTTAAATAAGAGATGGTAGGGCTTCCCTGGTGGCACAGTGGTTGAGAGTCCGCCTGCCGATGCAGGGGACACAGGTTCTTGCCCCGGTCCGGGAAGATCCCACATGCCGCGGAGCGGCTGGGCCCGTGAGCCATGGCCGCTGAGCCTGCGCGTCCGAAGCCTGTGCTCCGCAATGGGAAAGGCCACAACAGTGAGAGGCCCGCATACCGCAAAAAAAAAAAAAAAGAGATGGTAACTTCAGTGGTGTGAAATATTGCATAAAGGTTTTTTAAACCATCTTTTAGAATAATACTCAAATACATAAATAAAATAAAACAGATTATAAAACAGAGTGTATATTCCAATCCTAGTTTTAGGAAAAAAATATTCATATAAACGTATACACAAAATTTTATTTTTTTTTTGCTTTTTTGCTTTTTATTTTTTTTTTTACACAGCAGGTTCTTATTAGTTATCTATTGTATACATACTAGTGTATATATGTCAATCCCAATCTCCCAGTTCATCCTACCGCCCCCACCCCCACTTCCCCCCCTTGGTGTCCATACGTTTGTTCTCTACATCTGTGTCTCTATTTCTGCCTTGCAAACAGGTTCATCTGTATCACTTTTCTAGATTCCACATATATGCGGTAATATACAATATTTCTTTTTCTCTTTCTGACTTACTTCACTCTGTATGACAGTCTCTAGCTCCATCCACGTCTCCACAAATGACCCAATTTCATTCCTTTCTATGGCTGGGTAATATTCCATTGTATATATGAACCACATCTTCTTTATCCATTCGTCTGTCGATGGGCATTTAGGTTGCTTCCATGACCTGGCTATTGTAAACAGTACTGCAACGAACATTGGGGTGCATGTGTCTTTTTGAATTATGGTTTTCTCTGGGTATATGCCCAGTAGTGGAACTGCTGGGTCATATGGTAATTCTATTTTTAGCTTTTTAAGGAACCTCCATACTGTTCTCCATAGTGGCTGTATCAATTTACATTCCCACCAACAGTGCAAGAGGGTTCCCTTTTCTCCATACCCTCTCCAGCATTTTTTGTTTGTAGATTTTCTGATGATGCCCATTCTAACCAGCGTGAGATGATACCTCATTGTAGTTTTGATTTGCATTTCTCTACTAATTAGTGATGTTGAGCAGCTTTTCATGTGCTTCTTGGCCATCTGTATGTCATCTTTGGAGAAATGTCTATTTAGGTCTTCTGCCCATTTTTGGATTGGGTTGTTTGTGTTTTTAATATTGAGCTGCATGTGCTGTTTATATATTTTGGAGATTAATCCTTTGTTGATTCATTTGCAAATATTTTCTCCCATTCTGAGGGTTGTCTTTTCATGTTGTTTATGGTTTCCTTTGCTGTGCAAAAGCTTTTAAGTTTAATTAGGTCCCATTTGTTTATTTTTGTTTTTATTTCCATTACTCTAGGAGGTGGGTCAAAAAAGCTCTTGCTGTGATTTATGTCAAAGAGTGTTCTTCCTACGTTTTCCTCTAAGAGTTTTATAGTGTCCGGTCTTACATTTAGGGCTTTAATCCATTTTGAGTTTATTTTTGTGTATGGTGTTAGGGAGTGTTCTAATTTAATTCTTTTACATGTGGCTGCCCAGTATTCCAAGCACCACTTACTGAAGAGACTGTCTTTTCTCCATTGTATATTCTTGCCTCCTTTGTCATAGATTAGTTGACCATAGGTGCGTGGGTTTCTCTCTGAGCTTTCTATTTGGTCCATTGATCTATATTTCTGTTTTTGTGCCAGTACCACATTGTCTCGATTACTGCAGCTTTGTAGGATAGTCTGAAGTCAGGGAGTCTGATTCCTCCAGCTCCGGTTTTTTCCCTCAAGATTGCTTTGGCTATTCAGGGTCTTTTGTGTCTCCATACAAATTTTAAGATTTTTTGTTCTAGCTCTGTAAAAAGTGCCATTGGTAATTTGATAGGCATTGCATTGAATCTGTATATTGCTTTGGGTAGTATAGTCATTTTCAAAATATTGATTCTTCCAAGCCAAGAACATGGTATATCTCTCCATCTGTTTGTGTCATCTTTCATTTCTTTCGTCAGTGTCTTACAGTCTTCTGAGTGCAGGTTTTTTACCTCCTTAGGTAGGTTTATTCCTATGTATTTTATTCTTTTTGTTGCAATGGTAAATGGGATTGTTTCCTTAATCTGTCTTTCTGATTTTTTTGTTGTTAGTGTATAGGAATTCAAGAGATTTCTGTGCATTAATTTTGTATCCTGCAACTTTTCCAAATGCACTGATTAGCTCTAGTAGTTTTCTGGTGGCATCTTTAGGATTCTCTATGTATAGCATCATGTCATCTGCAAACAGTGACAGTTTTACTTCTTTTCAAATTTGTATTCCTTTTATTTCTTCTTCTCTGATTGCCATGGCTAGGAGTTCCTTGCCACTATGTTGAATAATAGTGGCAAGAGTGGACATCCTTGTCTTCTTCCTGATCTTAGAGGAAATGCTTGCAGTTTTTCACCATTGAGAATGATGTTTGCTGTGGGTATATGGCCTCTGTTATGTTGAGGTAGGTTCCCTCTATGCCCACTTTCTGGAGAGTCTCTATCATAATCGGTGTTGAATTTTGTCAAAAGCTTTTTCTGCATCTATTTACATGATCATATGGTTTTTATTCTTCAATTTGTTAATGTGGTGTGTCACATTTATTGATTTGCATATATTGAAGAATCCTTGCATCCCTGGGATAAATCCCACTTGATCATGGTGTATGATCCTTTTAATGTGTTGTTGGATTCTCTTTGCTAGTATTTTGTTGAGGATTTTTGCATCTATATTCATCAGTGATATTGGTCTGTAATTTTCTCTTTTTGTAGTATCTTTGTCTGGTTTTGGTATCAGGGTGATGGTGGCCTCGTAGAATGAGTCTGGGAGTGTTCCTCTACAACTTTTTGGAAGAGTTTGAGAAGGATGGGTGTTAGCTCTTCTCTAAATATTTGATATAATTCACCTGTGAAGCCATCTAGTCCTGGACTTTTGTTTGCTGGAAGATTTTTAATCACAGTTTCAATTTCATTACTTGTGATTGGTCTGTTCGTACTTTTTATTTCTTCCTGGTTCAGTCTTGGAGGGTTATACCTTTGTAAGAATTTGTCCATTTCTTCCAGGTTGTCCATTTTATTGGCATAGAGTTGCTTGTAGTAGTCTCTTAGGATGCTTTGTATTTCTGCAGTGTCCATTGTAACTTCTCCTTTTTCATTTCTAATTTTATTGATTTGAGTCCTCTCCTTCTTTTTCTTGATGAGTCTGGCTAAAGGTTTATCAATTTTGTTTATCTTCTCAAAGAACAAGCTTTTAGTTGTATTGGTCTTTGCTACTGTTTTCTTTGTTTCTATTTCATTTATTTCTTCTCTGATCTTTATGATTTGTTTCCTTCTACTAACTTTGGGTTTTGTTTGTTCTTCTTTCTCTAGTTCCTTTAGGTGTAAAGTTAGACTATTTGAGGTTTTTCTTGTTTCTTGAGGTAGGATTGTATTGCTATAAACTTCCCTCTTAGAACTGCTTTTGCTGCATCCCATAGGTTTGGGATCATCGTGTTTTCGTTGTCATTTTTCTCTAGGTATTTTTTGGTTTCCTCTTTGATTTCTTCAGTGATCTGTTGGTTATTTAGTAATGTACTGTTTAGTCTCCATGTGTTTGTGTTTTTTACGTTTTTTCCCTGTAATTTATTTCTAATCTCATAGTGTTGTGGTTGGAAAAGACGCTTGATATGATTTCAGTTTTCTTAAATTTACCAAGGCTTGATTTGTGACCCAAGATGTGATCTATCCTGGAGAATGTTCCGTGTGCACTTGAGAATAAAGTGTAATCTGCTGTTTTTGGATGGAATGTCCTATAAATATCAATTAAATCTATCTGGTCTATTGTCAATTAAAGCTTGTGCTTCCTTGCTAATTTTCTGTCTGGATGATCTGTCCATTGGTGTAAATGAGGTGTTAAAGGCCCCCACTATTATTGTGTTTTCCTGTTGATTTCCCCTTTTATAGCTGTTAGCATTTGCCTTACGTATTGAGGTGCTCCTATGTTGGGTGCATATATATTTATAATTGTTGTATCTTCTTCTTGGATTGATCCCTTGATCATTATGTAGTGTCCTTCCTTATCTCATGTAACAGTCTTTATCTTAAAGTCTATTTTATCTGGTATGAGTATTGCTACTCCAGCTTTCTTTTGATTTCCTTTTACATGGAATATATTTTTCTATCCCCTCACTTTCAGTCTGTATGTGTCCTGAAGTGGGTCTCTTGTAGACAGCATATATATGGGTCTTGTTTTTGTATCCATTCAGCAAGCCTGTGTCTTTTGGTTGGAGCATTTAATCCATTCACATTTAAGGTAATTATTGATATGTATCTTCCTATTACCATTTTCTTAATTATTTTGGGTTTGTTTTTGCAGGTCCTTTTCTTCTCTTGTGTTTCCCATGTAGAAAAGTTCCTCTAGCATTTGTTGTAGAGCTGGTTTGGTGGTGCTGAATTCTCTTAGCTTTTGCTTGTCTGTAAAGCTTTTGATTTCTCCGTCGAATCCGAATGAGATCCTTGCTGGGTAGAGTAATCTTGGTTATAGGTTCTTCCCTTTCATCACTTTAAGTATATCATGCCACTCCCTTCTGGCTTGTAGAGTTTTTGAGAAATCAGCCGTTAATCTTATGGGAGTTCCCTTGTATGTTATTCGTTGTTTTTCCCTTGTTGCTTTTAATAATTTTTCTTTGTCCTTAATTCTTGTCAATTTGATTACTATGTGTCTTGGCGTGTTTCTCCTTGGGTTTATCCTGCCTGGGACTCTCTGCACTTCCTGGACTTGGGTTGCTATTTCTTTTCCATGTTAGGGAAGTTTTCGACTATAATCTCTTCAAATATTTTCTTGGGTCCTTTCTCTCTCTCTTTGCCTTCTGGGACCCCTGTAATGTGAATATTGGTGCATTTAATACTGTCCCAGAGGTCTCTTAGGCTGTCTTCATTTCTTTTCATTCTTTTTTCTTTAATCTGTTCTGTGGCAGTGAATTCCACCACTCTGTCTTCCATGTCACTTATCAGTTCTTCTCCCTCAGTTATTCTGCTGTTGATTCCTCTAGGGTATTTTTCATTTCAGTTATTGTATTGTTCATCTCTGTTTGTTTGTTCTTTAATTCTTCTAGGTCTTTGTTCTTTAATTCTTCTAGGTCTTTGTTAAACATTTCTTGCATCTTCTCGATCTTTGCCTCCATTCTTTTTCCGAGGTCCTGGATCATCTTCACTATCATTATTCTGAATTCTTTTTCTGGAAGGTTGCCTATCTCCACTTCACTTAGTTGTTTTTCTGGGGTTTTATCTTGTTCCTTCATCTGGGACATAGCCCTCTGCCTTTTCATCTTGTCTATCTTTCTTTGAATGTGGTTTCTGTTCCACAGGCTGCAGGACTGTAGTTCTTCTTGCTTCTGCTGTCTGCCCTCTGGTGGATAAGGCTATCTCAGAGGCTTGTGCAAGCTTCCTGATGGGAGGGACTGGTGGTGGGTAGAGCTGGGTGTTGCTCTGGTGGGCAGAGCTCAGTAAAACTTTAATCCGCTTGTCTGCTGATGGGTGGGGCTGAGTTCCCTCCCTGTTGGTTGTTTGGACTGAGGCAACCCAGCACTGGAGGCTACAGGCTCTTTGGTGGGGCTAATGGCAGACTGTGGGGGGGGGGGGGTGGCTCATGCCAAGTAGTACTTCCCAGAACTTCTGCTGCTAGTGTCCTTGTCCCCGTGGTGAGCCACAGCCACCCCCTGCCTCTGCAGGAGACCCTCCAACACTAGCAGGTAGGTCTGGTTCAGTCTCCTATGGGGTCACTGCTCCTTCCCCCTGGGTCCTGATGTGCATACTACTTTGTGTGTGCCCTCCAAGAGGGAATCTGTTTCCCCCAGTCCTGTCGAAGTTCTGCAATCAAATCCCACTAGCCTTCAAAGTCTGATTCTCTGGAAATTCCTCCTCCCATTGCCGGACACCCCAGGCTGGGAAGCCTGACGTGGGGCTCAGAATCTTCACTCCAGTGGGTGGACTTCTGTGGTATAAGTGTTCTTCAGTTTGTGAGTCACCCGTACCCAGTGGTTATGGGATTTGCTTTTATTCTGATTGCACCCCTCCTACCATCTCACTGCAGCTTCTCCTTTGTCTTTGGATGTGGGGTATCTTTTTTGGTGCATTCCAGTGTCTTCCTGTCGATGACTGTTAGTTGGGATTCCAGTGCTCTCACGAGAAGGAATGAGTGCATGTCCTTCTACTCCACCATCTTCCACAAAATCTTAACAGTAGTTGTCTCGAGGTGATGAAAGATGATTGACTGTTTTTCTTTTTAAACTTTTCTGTATTTTCTGAATTTTCTAAAATAATATTGGTGAGACAGTATTGCCAGCCTCTGGAGCCAGACCACCCAAGGTAAAAACCTGATTCTGACATTTGTAAGCTGTATGACCTTGGGCAAGTTGTTTATTTTCTATGTGACTCTGTTTCCTCATCTGTAGAACATCGGAATGATAATAATAATGCTTACCAAATAAGTGCATTGTAAGGATTGAGTTAACATGTGATAGGCCTTACAGACAGGGTCTTGCATGCAGTAACTGCTTCAAATTCTAACTATTATTATGTATTACCTTTATGAACAGAAAATATAGATTGGCAACTCTGTATAAAATCTGACAGAAGATGACACTATTAACCAGAATAGTATCGTAGTAAGTTTGAATTTCTCCATGTCTTCTCGTGAAGTTGGCCTTTGGGGCCACTGAAATCTGACATTTAATCATCTTATAGGACTTCCCTGGTGGTCCAGTGGTTAAGAATCTGCCTGCCAATGCAGGGGACACGAGTTTGAGCCCTGGTCCGGGAAGATCCCACATGCCTCAGAGCAAGTAAGCCCATGCGCCACCACTACTGAGCCTGTGCTCTAAAGTCCGTGAGCCACAACTATTGAAGCCCATGCGCCTAGAGCCCATGCTCCGCAACAAAGGAAGCCACCGCAATGAGAAGCCCCTGCACCACAACAAAGAGTAGCCCCCGCTCACCACAACTAGAGGAAGCCTGCGCACAGCAACAAAGACCCAGTGCAGCCATAAAAAAATTAATTAATTTTTAAAAAATCATCTTATAAATTTTTTCCCCCAAACTAAAATCCTTGATGTGTTTTTTTTTTTTTTCTTTTCTTTTCTTTCTCAGGGAGGAGCTTTTTATTTCATGGAGCATGTAGCAGCTAAGCCTTCAACCTGGAATTACTTCTGGCAACAGGTCCTGACTCCTGTCTGGTACCTTCTGTTTGATGGATGCAACCTGACCAGAGAGAGCTGGAAGGCCCTGGAGTGGGCCCGCTTCTCCAAGCTGAAGCTGCAGCACTTACAGGCCCCCCTGTCCTGGGAGCTCCTGCGCCCTCACATCTACGGATATGCTGTGAAATAGAAGTTGAAACCTGAAGGGCTCGAATAATTTAAGGTTTGGGTTTTACACTTAAAATGCTAATTGGGGGACTTCCCTCATGGTGCAGTGGTTGAGAGTCTGCCTGTCAATGTGGGGAACACAGGTTCGATCCCTGGTCCGGAGGATCCCGCGTGCCGTGGGGCAACTAAGCCCATGTGCCACGGCTGTTGAGCCTGTGCTCTGGAGCCCACGAGCCACAACTACTGAGGCCATGGATACAACTGCTGAGGCCCGTGTACCTAGAGCCCCTGCTCACCACAGCTAGAGAGGGCCTGCACACAGCAATGAAGATGCAACACAGCCATACACACACACACACACACACACACACACACACACACACACACAACTAATTGGGAGAAGGGAACCCCCTTTTTAAGGTAAATTTGAATTTCATCACTAAAAGTTTATGTTATAACCTATTTAGCTATTTTCTATTGTCTGCCAAAGAATCAAAAACAAAACAAAACAGCTTTGAACTCTCCCTTAAAGGAAACAATGGGCTTTCATAATTGAAGTCCACCATTATCCTCAAACCTTACTTTATTCAGTAACTTCAAATTTTTTCTGTCTTATTTAAATTATTACCCAACAGATTTTAATTTTACCTTCTCTTTGAGAGGTTGATGCTAATTAGCAGTTAATCACTCAAAAGAAGACTTTGAAGAGGGAGACGTGAAAAGATCTTTTTCTATAAAATTAATTCATTTTTTTATCTTTGGCTGCGTTGGGTCTTCGTTGCTGTGCGTGGGTTTTCTCTAGTTGCAGCACACGGGCTTCTCATTGTGGTGCCTTCTCTTGTTGCGGAGCACAAGCTCTAGGTACACAGGCTTCAGTAGTTGTGGCTCACAGGCTCTAGAGCACAGGCTCAGTAGTTGTGGCGCACAGGCTTAGTTGCTCCACAGCATGTGGGATATTCCTGGACCAGGGCTCGAATCCATGTCCCCTGCATTGTCAGGTGGATTCTTAACCACTGCGCCAGCAGGGAAATTCCAAAAAAATCTTAATAATTCACAAAATAAATAAAGAAATACTGACTAGTTGAAAACTCCAAACCTAAACAGCACAGATTTTTTTTTTTAAAGAAATCTGAATCGGGGCCTCCCTGGTGGCGCAGTGGTTGAGAGTCCGCCTGCCGATGCAGGGGACGTGGGTTCGTGCCCCGGTCTGGGAAGATCCCACATGCTGCGGAGCGGCTGGGCCCGTGATCCGTGGCCACTGAGCCTGCGCGTCCGGAGCCTGTGCTCCGCTTCGGGAGAGGCCGCAACAGTGAGAGGCCCGCGTACCGCAAAAAAAAAAAAAGAAATCTGAATCTATTTGTTGTCCTTAGTATCATTGGGCTGGCTTTCAACATTAATGTACCAGGATGCCACACCTAGTTCTGCCCAGCTTTGTTATGTTTTTTATTCTGGTATTGCACCAGAGTTTGTTTCCCTGCATTCCAGTCTTCAATTCTTAAGATGAAGTTTGTACTTGACACTTCAGTATATCCATAAAACTATATGAAGCAGTTAGAGTTCTTGGGTTCATTTTCCTTATTATCTAACGTATACTTTGCTGAATGTAGTAAATTGCAGGCAAAGAAAAGGCCCACTGTAATTAGACAAACCTTGAATAACTAGATACGCTTTGTAAGAGCCGCCTCAAAATAGTCAAGCTGTGAGTCTGTAAAGAGGTAGATAAATACTGTTCGGATTAGTCTGATCAAATTTCCACTCTGGTCTCAAGATGATTTCTTTGTTCCCTGTAACCATGGAAACCTTGGGAAATCATCACAAGTGCTGTGAAAACAAGTTGGTCAATAAGAGGACTTAGAATTTTCAGCAATAGTTTGCATGCATTTTAATAAATTTAGAATATTTTCTGAGATGATTTTGCAAAGAGACTACTTTAAATATCAAATCAATAAATTCACTTACATTTTAGGAATGGAAATAAAATTAATGGTTTATATCTTTGCTGGCCTGGTTTCATTTTTCTTAGTGTCTCTGGGAGAGCTTTCCTTCACTGTGGAAAATTAAGCTATTTGAACACACAGATTTTTCCTCCTACAGCCAGGTAACTCTAAATACAGCTAGCAGATATTATTTATGTATTTATTTATTTATTTATTATTTGGCTGCGTTGGATCTTCGTTGCTGCGTGTGGGCTTTCTCTAGTTGCGGCGAGCAGGGGCTACTCTTCATTGCAGTGCACAGACTTCTCATTGTGGTGGCTTCTCTTGTTGCGGAGCATAGGCTCTAGGTGCGTGGACGTCAGTAGTTGCCGCGCCAGGGCTCAGTAGTTGTGGCGCATGGGCTTAGTTGCTCCACAGCATTTGTGAAATCCATAGAGCAGAAAGAAAGCTTACTATTCTCTCTTGAGCGTGAAAACAGTTAATGTTTCAGTGAGGTTAGGACATGCATCTATGGCCTCCTGGGCTATGGAACATGAATATCCTCCCTCTATGGTCGTCCAAAAGTAGGAGCCTCCTTATTTAGCCACCTCACTACTGGTTAGGTCAGTCTAGGGATTGAGAAATATGAAAAGCCACAGGTTGACATGGTGAAGTGTTACTGCCACATTGGAAGGTGAGTCGTACCAAAGTACAAAGTACTAGACACATTCTTATCAACTCCCTCTCGTTTAAACAGGGTAGCAAAATTTTTTTTTTAATATTTATTTATTTGGCTGCGCCGGGTCTTAGTTTTGGCACGTGGGATCTTAGTTGCGGCATGCAGGATCTAGTTCCCTGACCAGGGATCAAGCCTGGGCCCCCCGCATTGGGAGCGTGGAGTCTTAGCCACTGGACCACCAGGGAAGCCCCAGTGTAGCAAATATTATCCTCACTCTTTATAGGTGCAGAAAAATAAGTAAGTGAAATTTCTTACATTCCACAAGTTACTGAGCAAGTCCTAGGGCCACGATTCCTAAAGCCACAACACCTGTTTTGACAAGCATCGCTGCCGTACTACCTTCTCACTGCTTTCTTCCCCAGGCCCAGAAAACACACATTTATGATCATTCAAAGAGCCTAAGGAAGTGACCTAAGCCTGTGCAAAATGGAAACAGAAAAGAGTCAAAACACGTCCAGTGTCTTTTAGGTCCTGTGTTGGTTAGATTCCCTTGACTGCAGGTGACAGAACTTCCAATCCAAAAAGGACTCCACTGACTCAAATTAACGAAAAGTATTCAGGCAGAAAACCTCAGGCACAGCTTGAGCAAGGCTCAGATAATGTTATCAGGAGCCAGACAGTGTCTAGGGTCACATCTGCCCTCCTCTCTGTTTCAGGTGGTGAGTCTCTGAAGTAATGCCAATCTTCATGCTTCCAGGGCCCATGGCCAGTTGGAAAGATCAAGTCCACTTTTGCAAGGACTCCAACCAAAGTTCTAGATTGAGTCTCAATTGGCTCTTATTGACAATATTAGGTCACAAGCCCACCCCTGAATCAATCATCATATTTCAACGGGATGGGTCATGCTGATTGGCACAGGGCTTCATCCCTAGGGCTGAGCTCACCCAGACCATGTGGACTGAGACACGGAGAGTTGTATATCCTCCAAATGAAAGCAGAGCCTGCGACTGGGGAAAGCACGCAGGCACACTACGAATGGGCATTACAAGTACAAAGCTACATTCTGATCAGACCCTCTGCCGGCTTTTCTGTGGAACATCACGTAGTGCCACGCTTAGAACACTGGCTTTTCAGTGGGATAACAGCACGCAATGAGAGACATAAAAGAAAAAGAGGACACTGGCTTTGGCATCAAAGTGACGTGGGTCATGTTCTGGCTGTGCCATTCGTTGACTATGTGACCTGGGGCATGTTACTTTTCTAGTGTCACTTTCCTCATCTGTTAATGGGGATAAGAATACCTAAAAGGGTTACTGTGAGGAGTTGACGAAGTGAGGTACTTGGTGCTTAATAAATGCTGAACTTCATTCGACAAATATTTACTGAGTGCCTATTGTGTACTCTGCTCTTAGTGACTGGCTTAGAGCCCTGAATAAACTAGACTTGTTCCCTGCCCTGGTGGAGCATACAGTTGTGATCAGTGCTCTCTAAGAGGGAGAAGTGCAGGGTACAGGAGAATGGAATCTGACCCTCCTGGGGGGAGGGTCAGAGGCTTCCCTGAGGAAGTGACGTGTGAACTGAATTCCGGAGGATGAATAAAGAGTATTTCAGCCTCATGGAACAGCTTGTGCCAAAGACAAATAAAAAGAAGAAACACAGTATGTTCAAGGAACTGAAAGGAAGTAGGCAGGGCTGGGCACCAGAGCCTGAAGGGCAGATTTGGGGATGGCTACTATTCCATCAGCTTGTTCCTAATTTTGTTAAGGCCCTGGGTCCGTGAGCTCAACACTTATTTTAATGGCTAACAACGACAACAAACAAAACAATTCAATTTTATTATATTTATATAATATATATGTATTATATTCTGTTCCTAACTGTTCTGATATTCCAATTGCTTCTCCTGAATTCCTACCTATTTCACACTTGAATAGAAAGTGAGGCAAACATTACATAATAGTTCCTTTTGTACTCCTGACCCTAACGTAAGCCTTTCTCTTTGGTATTGCTTTAGAAAACACAGAGCTTAACATAACTGAAATTCAATTCTTATTTATCTGTTGAGGCAATTGAGGGTGTAATGAATCATAGCAGACTAATGTCAACAAAAGCAAAAAATGAAACTATTCAATAAGCTTCACTTTAAATACCTAAAAATTTAAAACCAAAAGCATTCAGGCTATATTAAAGAAAAACCAGAATTCCCTGAACCATGGAATCACCAGAGAATTGGGGGCAGAAGTTATGTTAACTAAGGACACAGGAAATGAACAGAGTGGCCAATGTTCCCAATTTCTAGTTCAGTTAAGAAAAAATAGTAATATGCAGATCAAGTAAGGCATTATTTGTTTCTAAAGGAAACTATGTGGAAACCTGCAGAGAATTACATGGGAACAAGGAAAATCACCATTCAGAATTCACCGTTCTTAAAGGTAAAAATCTCTCACATCCCATAGTGCAACTCAGGCTGCATCCTTCTCAATCATTAAAATGTATCTGACCCTGATGTCAACTTTCTCCTTGGAATGATCCTTTTTTTCTATGAGTCTAACAGCTAATAATAAAAATTTCCATTTATTACATGCCATCTTTATACTAGGAAGTTTACACAATTATTTTACATAGTACTCATAACTTTACCAGGCAGGTATAATTATCTGCATCTGACAAAGGAGAAAGCAGACCAGACCAGTGGATGTTCCGTTACTTGCCCAAGGCCACATAAGTGAGTGGCCACCCTGGTTTTCCCACGTAGCTCACCTGACTCCAAAGCCCAGAGCTCCTCACGGCGCTGCCCTGCTTCTCAAGGTCTTCTGAATCCTAGTCTCTGTAACTGTTTCCTTCTTCCTCCACCATTTCTCTTGAATGATCCCCTAAGACTCATTCAGTCTGTATACAGTCCCTTAAGAGTTTCTTATACTCTTAGGCTGTGAACCACCACCTACATGAAGAAGATTTCTAAACCTCACACTTTCCATGCCTTTGATACTTCAGATTTAACACATCAAAAAAGAATTCACTCTCTGCTTCCCTAAGTAAGCAACACTTTCCAACTTCCTCAATATCTATGATTATTTCCCAAGGACCAGGTAAAGTGATGTTTCTAGAAAGCATTCTCTGGCTGTTTCAAGAAGCTTCTTCTTTGAGAAATCACTTAGCACTCACTAATATCCACCAATCTCTTCTTCCTTTCTTCTACATGCCAAATATAGTGTGTACTACACAGCAGGTGCTCGGAAAGTATTTGCCAGTGGATTCACTGTCAGGTCCTGCCTCTTCTACATACCTCTCAACTGGTCCCTTCTACTGCACTTCCACAGCCACCATCTTAGCATGAGAACTAATGCCTGAATGACCCTATGTATAAACTGAGTGGGGATGGCTGAAGTGATAAACCATTTATGTCGGAACTTGCCAGGTGTCACCTGATTCAAATGTATGACAGGGAAGTAGCTCTAAGGTGAGGAGGAGATACTACATCTGGATACAGTAGCAGAAAAACACTCCTTTTATAACCGACTTAACCTTCTTTGCCCTCTTTCACCCAATACACCCCATGGAAAAATAGGAGCTCAGCAAACAACTTTCCTGGGGTACAAAGAAGTGGCTTCCTGGGCACGCATCAATATCTCACCCAAGTCATAATCTCTCATACCAGAAAATGCTTCAAACTGGTCTCCATGCCTCCACGCCTTCATCACCCCTTCCTGAGCATGAGCTCATAATTTCCAGAATACTTTAATTTGACAATTCCCACTCAGCATAAGACTGAATTTAAACTGCTCAACTTTGAATTTAGGGCCATCTGTCAACTGACACCTCAACGCTTTTCCCAGCTTTGTGGTCCAGTGGAAAAAGCATGGGGTTTCAAGTCAGAATATGTGAATCCAAACCTCATCATTGCATCTTACTAATATTTTATTCACTTAACATAAGAGAACAATAGTACCCACATCTCCTAGGATTTTTGTGAGGATGAAGTGAGATGTAACATGGTTAGTAAAAGCACTGAAACCGCTCCACAAGGCCCCTCACTCTGGTCAAGGCCCTGCCTCCTTAAGCATTTGCAAGAGGAATAAAGTATATTTTCCTATCAGAAAAGATATTGTACTTCTATAAATGTCATCCTGGAATTCCAATCGACCGGATTATTACACACTATAATGTTTTCTGAAGATTCAGCATTTTTAAAAAGAAATCTTCCAGGGGCTCCCCTGGTGGCGCAGTGGTTGAGAGTCTGCCTGCCGATGCAGGGGACACGGGCTCATGCCCTGGTCCGGGAAGATCCCACATGCCGCGGAGCGGCTGGGCCCGTGAGCCATGACGGCTGAGCCTGCGCGTCTGGAGCCTGTGCTCCGCAATGGGAGAGGCCACAGCAGTGAGAGGCCCGCGTACCGCAAAAAAAAAAAAAAGAAATCTTCCATAAAAAAATAACTTGGCAAAGCTCTCATTTTTGTACCTGACAATAAAACATTGGCACCTGCGATGAGATGAGATGCACTTGCTTCAGCTACTGCAAATAACTTCTACAGGGAATGTTACAGATACAGACAAGATTTTCTAAGTACCTCTAATCTTGGCTCCCATCTTACCTGTCAAGCTAAGCAGGTAGTATTAAGACTATAAAAGAAGTAGCACTCTGTTCAAATTCTATGTCACCTCTTAGGTTACAGGAACAGATTATTAACTCTGATCCCAGAGGAAGAGCTTTTTTTCTATTTTATTGTCCACCAAAGCTTAGGAACAAAGAAATCTAAAAACTTTTTTTTTTTTTTTTTTTTTTAAATCAAAGGCTGGACTTCCCTGGCAGTCCAGTGGTTAAGACTCCACGCTTCCACTACAGGGGGCATGGGTTTGATCCCTGATCGGGGAACTAAGATTCCACCCACAGGCCATGCAGCACGGCCAAAAAAAAAAAAAAGCAAAGGTTGAAACAGTAAGATAAATACACATTTATTTATAAATATAAATGATGCCATATACCAAACTGCTTGCCAATGCATACAACCTCATCTGCCCAAATATTATTAATAAAAGTGGGAGGAAACACAGGAGAAAATGGACAATATTAATAAACTGTTAACCTGTCAGCCTACATTTTTCCACTGTGCTTTTATTTTCTTCCCTTCATGTAGTGTAGGGCCCTTCTGAGTAAAATTTTATAAAGAAATATTTGCCTCCCGCTCACACAGCACCTGTGTGACAGGTATGTCTGAAACGTGAGAATTAGCTTAAGATGGTGCTAACTAATCCCAATTCTTTTTTTTTTTTTTTTTTTTTTGTGGTACGCGGGCCTCTCACTGCCATGGCCTCTCCCGCTGCGGAGCACAGGCTCCGGACGCGCAGGCTCAGCGGCCATGGCTCACGGGCCCAGCCACTCTGCGGCACGTGGGATCTTCCCCGACCGGGGCACAAACCCGCGTCCCCTGCATCGGCAGGCGGACTCTCAACCACTGTGCCACCAGGGAAGCCCCCCAATTCTTAATTTTTATGGGGTCCTAAGAGATTCCTTGAGAGTCTGATGAAAGATACAGATCCACTCCTGGGAAAAAATGCTCCTACAAATAAACACACCATTTCTAGAGGGAAACAGACATGCCAAACACCTGTCTAAGCATACTGTCATCGCCTCCAAAGCACCACGTAGAAAATTTTAAACTCTTAAGTCTCCTTCTTGAAACGCAGCCTTCCAGCCTTTCACCTCTCCCACTACACCTGTTCTTCAACTTGGAGACCTCGAATGAGTCTCATCTAGCTTGGGCTACCAACCAACATTGAGTCCCTTCTCTAACCAGGCTGGACTGCATTGTAAACCAATACATCACCACTCTCCATTCATGCCTCCAGTTCCTATTGCCATAAAAATCTGCCAATATCTGACCATGGCTCTCCTTGACGCCAATCTGCTCCTTATTCTGTATTTTTTTTTATCTCAGTGAATAGCAAAATCACTTTTTGTCGCTGTCACTCAAGCTGGGAACCAAGACATCATCCTAGCTTTCTCTCTCTCTTACCTCTCACAACCAGTAAGACACCAACCCTTCCTTTCTCCCTCCAGTGCTTCTGTACACATCACTCCTTACTTCAATGAAGTGACCTCAGCCCCACCCTCTTCAATCTGTCCTCCATGATGCCTCTAGAAGCTAAATAAAAAGTCACCTCCTGCCTGAAATCCTTTAATGGCTTCTCATGGCTTTCAGGTTAAAGTTCAAAATCCTTAGCTTAAAATGCAAGGCTCTGTAGTGTAGTCTGAAGTCAGGGAGCCTGATTCCCCCAGCTCTGTTTTTCCTTCTCAAAATTGCTTTGGCTATTTGGGGTCTTTCGTGTTTCCATACAAATTTACAATTTTTTTGTTCTAGTTCTGTGAAAAATGCCATTGGTAATTTGATAGGGATTGCACTGAATCTATAGATTGCCTTGGGTAATATAGTCATTTTGACAATACTGATTCTTCCAATCCAAGAACGTGGTATATCTTTCCATCTGTTTGTGTCATCTTTGATTTCTTTCATCAGCATGTTATAGCTTTCTGAGTACAGGTACTGTAATGGCACAAAAACAGAGTATAGATCAAAATAGCAGGATAGAAAGTTCACAGATAAACCCATGCACCTGTGGTCAACTAATCTATGACAAAGGAGGCAAGAAGATACAACGGAGAAAAGACAATTTCTTCAATAAGTGGTCCTGGGAAAACTGGACAGCTACATGTAAAAGAATGAAATTAGAACATTCTCTAACATCACACACAAAAATAAATTCAAAATGGGTTAAAGACCTATATGTAAGGCTGATACTATAACACTCTTAGAGGAAAACATAGGCAGAACACTCTCTGACATAAATCACAGCCAGATCTTTTTTGATCTACCTCCTAGAGTAATGAAAATAAAAACAAAAATAAACAGATGCTTTTGCACAGCAAAGGAAGCCATAAACAAAACGAAAATGAAAAGACCACCCACAGAATGGGAAAAAATATTTGCATACAAAGTGACTGACAAGGGATTACTCACCAAAATACAAAAACAGCTTATGCAGCTCAATATCAAAAAGACAAACAGGGCTTCCCTGGTGGCGCAGTGGTTGAGAGTCCGCCTGCCGATGCAGGGGACACGGGTTAGTGCCCCGATCCGGGAAGATCCCACATGCCGCGGAGCGGCTGGGCCCGTGAGCCATGGCCGCTGAGCCTGGGCGTCTGGAGCCTGTGCGGAGGCCACAACAGTGAGAGGCCTGCGTACCACACACACACACAAAAAAAAAAGACAAACAATCCAATCAAAAAATGGGCAGAAGATCTAAGTAGACATTTCTCTAAAGAAGACAGACAAATGGCCAAAAAGCACATGAAAAGATGCTCAACACCCCGAAACTAAGGAGTCCGCGAGCCGCAACTAACGAGCCCACCCGCTGCAACCAAAGAGCCCATAGGCTGCAAGTAAGGAGCCCATGAGCCACAACTAAGGAGCTCACCTGCCTCAACTAAGACCTGGTACAACCTAATTAATTAATATTTTTTTTAAAAAAGCTGTTCAACATCACTAATTATTAGAGAAATGAAAATCAAAACTACAATGAGGTATCACCTCACACTGGGCAGAATGGCCATCATCAAAAAATCTACAAACAGTTAATGCTGAAGAGGGTTTGGAGAAAAGGGAACCCTCCTACACTGTTGGTGGAAATGTAAATTGGTACAACCATAATGGAGAACAGTATGGAGGTTCCTTAAAAAACTAAATATAGAGCTAACATATGATCCAGCAATCCCACTCCTGGGCATATATCCAGAGAAAACCATAATTCGAAAAGACACATACACCCCAATGCTCACTGCAGCACTATTTACAATAGCCAAGACATGGAAGCAACCTAAATGTCCATCGACAGATGAATGTATAAAGAAGATGTGGTACATATATACAATGGAATATTAGCCAGCCATGAAAAAGAATGAAATAATGCTATTTGCAGCAACATGGATGGACACAGAGATTATCATACTGAGTGAAGTAAGTCAGATACAGAAAGACAACATATGATACCACTTATATGTGGAATCTTAAGAAAATGATACAAATGAACTTATTTACAAAACAGAAACAGACTCACAGATCTCAAAATCAAACATATGGTTACCAAAGGGGAAATGTGAGAGGAAGTGATAAATTAGGAGAGTGGGATTAACATATACACACTACGATATATAAAATAGATAACTGGGACTTTCCTGGTGGTCCAGTGGGTAAGACTCTGGGCTCCCAATGCAGGGGGCCCAGGTTCGATCCCTGGTCAGGGAACTAGATCCCACACGCATGCTGCAACTAAGAGTTTGCATGCTACACCTATAAGGTCCCGCATGTTGCAACGAAGATCGCATGTGCCACAACTAAGACCCGGCACAGCCAAAATAAATAAATAAATTTTTAAAAATAAATCTTTAAAAAAAATAACTAACAAGGACCTACTGTATATCACAGGTAACTCTACTCAATATTCTGTAATAACCTATATGAGAAAAGAATCTGAAAAAGAATGGATATATATATTATATATATGTATGTATGTATACCTGATTCACTTTGCTGTACAACTGAAACTAACACAACATTGTAAATCAACTATACTCCAATAAAAAAAATTTTAAATAAATAAATGCAAGTCAAGGCTCTCATGATCTGGCCCCACTAGCCCTATAGCTCCATCCTCTACAAGCCACTCCCACCCGATTCTACACATTGAGCCGCCTGGCTGTTTGCCTCTGTGCCTTTCTACAAGCTGTCCCCTCTGCCCAGAACACCCCTACCTCATGAATGTAGATGAATTTTACCTTCATCTAAAATCTACCAGTTCTCTAAAACATCCCATAAGTCACTTTCTCCAAAAAGAACTTTCTTAACTCTCCAGTTTGATTTTGGGTCCCATGCCTTTTCCTCCCACCATCTCAATGTGTTCTCATGCGAGGCTGCTTTACTCATCCATCTCCCCAACTTGACTCTAAGCTTCCTGAGGACAGGGCACTTGTCCTAACTCATCTTTCTGTCGGCAGCACTCAATTAATCTTTGTTAAATGAACAATTGATCCCAGCCATTTGCTTCCTCTGTTGCTGCTCTCAGGAGAAACTACAAAATCTGAGTTAGACTTTCAGTGCTGCTCAGGAATGCTGTAGTTTACCCTCAGCTGACACAAAGGACAAACCTTCACCACGCTCATTTCCATACTGCTCCTCTCACCAGACAACTTCACAACTCATTTCTCAAAAGGAAAGGAAAAAAAACTCACTGAGTGGGATCAGAAATTTAAGAACCTCACAGATCCCCTCTACTGACGTGAGGATGAGGTCTCCTCCCAGGCTCTGCAAGGCTAGCCCTGGGCTCTTTTTTTTTTCCCTTCCAGTTTTATTGAGATATAACTGACATACAGCAATGTATAAATTTAAGGGGTACAGCATAATAATTTGACTTACATATATCATGAAATGACTACCACAATAAGTTTAGTGAACATCCAATATGTCATAGATACAAAATTAAAGAAATAGAAAACATCTTTTTCCTATGATGAGAACTCTCAGGATTTACTCTCTTTTTTTACACAATTTTTTTAATATTTATTTTATTATTTTTTTTTTTTTTGCGGTACGCGGGCCTCTCACTGTTGTGGCCTCTCCCGTTGTGGAGCACAGGCTCCGGACACGCAGGCTCAGCGGCCATGGCTCACGGGCCCAGCCACTCCGTGGCATGTGGGATCTTCCCGCACCGGGGCACGAACCCGTGTCCCCTGCATAGGCAGGCGGACTCTCAACCACTGCGCCACGAGGGAAGCCCACTCTTTGTATAGTTTTGATTTTTGGAATCATGTTTATGTTTTATATAAAATAGGTAGAAGAATGTCTTACATAAAATAAAATGAAAACTGGAGGGACCTCTAAAATGGAAAAATAAAAAAACGCCGAAATGTATTTCAAATGAGTGCTAACCACATTGATGGAGGAAGAAAAAATTAATCCAAGTAACTTATTTTTTTAACAACAGTTTTGAGATATAGTTCATATATCATAACATTTACCTACAGTATACAATTCAGTGGTTTTCAGTATATTCGGAGTTGTGTGACCACAATCTATTTTTAAAGCACTTTTCATCACCCCCTAAAAAGACTTTGTACCCATTAATAGTCACTCCCTATTTCCCCGCCCCCACTGTCTCGCAGCTCTAGGCAACCACCTTCTGTCTCTAAAGATTTGCCTATTCTGGACATTTCACATAAATGGAATCACACAATATGTGGTCTTTTGTGACAGGCTTATTTCATTTAGCATGTTTTTGAGGTTTATCTATGATGTAGCATGTATCAGTACTTCATTTCTTTTTATGGCCAAATAATATTCCATTGATGCATATATCACATTTTATTTCTCCATTCATCAAATGATGGATGTTTGGGTTGTTTCCACTTGTTGGCTATTGTGAATAAAGATGCTATGAACATTTGTGAACAAGTTTTTGTGTAGACATATGTTTTCAATCCAAGTGATTTTTGAAGACAGTATTTTGACTGTATTCCTTTGACAAAAAGAACTATAAAAAATATTTCATAGGCTTGTTTTTCACAGAGGTATGGGTTAGGAATTCTGAAACTACTTTTTTTGTCTAGAATAAAGCAGATGAATATACTGAGGATAGTGGGAGTCAGGTCTCTCACAGTCAGAAAAAGAAATCACAAATATGAAAAGGGGAAGACTGGAATCAACACTGTGGAACTGGACTGAAACTGAAGATATTACTATGAATTCATGGTTTTGACAAAGCTTTATAGGAATAAAAACATAGAGAGATATAAATCCTAACTCTGCTAAGAGGACCTAGAAGTAATGACACTCCAGTAACAAAGAGAACCTCTAGTTCCCAAAACTTGGTTTCTAAGTATCATTCTCCACTAAAATGAATCAGGACTCCTTGAAGAAATGGCTGATTTCAGGGCTAGGGGAGAAAAATTACACATTCAGCCTGGAACAACTTGCTACACCAGGATTTAAAGAAGCATTTGAAGAATGACAGTGTCATGTCAATAGGACATAGGAGAGCCAGCTTGAAGGGGCTCCCACTAGCCAAATCTAGGACAATTTGGCCATCAAAATAAATTAATTATGGTATGAATTATAAGCTACTGAATAAAATGGAAATTCATGAGTCCAAACTGATATAAATAAATGAATAATTAAACACGGAAGGAGGGAAAGCGATTTCTTATAGTAGAATACCAATTGAAAAATATAAAAGGAATGATGGATTTCGGAAATTACCATTTGGCAAACATAATATTAATTGATCCAGGCAAGGATCATCACTGTGTGCTGAAATTAATGGGTAAAAATCTGATAAATAACAGCATATTTATATAATATTAAAGTATCTCGGGCTTCCCTGGTGGCGCAGTGGTTGGGAGTCCGCCTGCCGATGCAGGGGATGTGGGTTCGTGCCCCGGTCCGGGAGGATCCCACATGCCGCGGAGCGGCTGGGCCCGTGAGCCATGGCCGCTGGGCCTGTGCATCCGGAGCCTGTGCTCCGCAGCGGGAGAGGCCACAGCAGTGAGAGGCCCGCGTATCACAAAAAAAAAAAAAAAAAAAAGTATCTCCTCACAAAATATTTATTCATTATAAAGGGAAAAAATAGTAACGTTACAGTGGGGAAACAGGCAGACACCACCTTAAACCAACTGATCAAAGCAGTGGTATGCTAGAGCCAACTTCACACCAACTCAGAAGAGTCACATCTCTTCCCAATTTTGCGTGCAGTGACAATACGACAGTAGCTTGAAATCGACCAGGGTGGGAGTATTTATACCATGGAAATCGGCAAATATTACCAACAAGGGGTTTTTTTCCCTGCAGATCCAGTTGTTAGACATCTATCAGCAGAATATCGAATAAAAGTTACTACCACCACACAAGCTGACTTTATGTGCCTCCTGCTATTACAAGCCAAGAAGACACAACATCACTTCTGTGATATTCTGCCAAAAATGCATAGCCTCAACCTAATGATGAGAAAGCATCAGATAAAACTTAAAGTTAGAGACATCCTACAAAATAACTGGCCTGCATTGGCAACGTATCAGGTCATGAAAGACAAAAGACAACTGTGATGGTTAATTTTGTGCGACAACTTAGCTGGGCTAAGGGATGCCGAAAAAGCTGGTAAAACATTTTTTCTGGATGGGTTTGTGAGGGTATTTTCAGATGATTAGCATTTGAATTGATAGGCTTAATAAAGATCACCCTCACTGATGCGGGTTAGCACCATCCAACCCATGGAGGGCCTGAGTAAAACAAAAAGGCAGAATAAGGGTGAATTTGCTCTCTGCCTGAGCTGCTGGGACATTTACCTTTTCCAGCCCTCAGACATTAGTGCTCCTACTTCTCGGGCCTTTGGACTTGGACAGGGACTTAGACCATTGCCAGCTTGCAGGTGGCAGATCCTGGGACTTCTCTGTCCCCATTACCACGTGAACCAATTCCTGCAATAAATCTCCTCATACATATGTATACATGCATATCTTCGATCAGGTATACATATATACATATATGTATGTGTGTATATATATATATATATATCCTATCAATTCTGTTTCTCTGGAGAACCTTGAGTAATACACCGACTAAGGAAATGTTCCAGATTAAAGGACAGTAAAGAGACTTGACAACCAAATGCAATATGTAATCTTGATTGGATCCTAGACCAGAAAAAAAATTCTTTTTTGCTATTAAGGATTATTGGGACCACTGGTGAACTATGAATAAAATCTTTACCTTATAGTATTATAGCAATGTTAATTTCCTGATTTTGCTCATTGTACTATGGTTATGTAAGAGAATTCCCCAAATGCACACAACGTACATAGGGGTATAGGCCTATCGGTGCAGCTTTCTCTCAGGTGGTTCATATAAAGGAAGGAAGGAAGGAAGAAATCGCATCTAGAGAGAAATGATAAAGCAAATGTGGCGCAATGTTAACAAAGGGGTATCTAAGTGTCAGATACACATTTTGGGGGTACTATTCTGGGAACTTTTCTGTAAATCTAAAATTATTTAATAATTAAAAGTTACAAGGAAAAAGCGTGAACGCTACCTGGTCCTCTGCCCTCATCCTGAGGTCTCTGTGGCTGCAGTCAGACGGAGGCGGTGAGTCCGAACTTCTTCGAGGGCTCAAGGGGCTCAAGGGTGCACCTTCACAACAGCCGCGAAGAGGTCGTCCACCACCACCCGCCGGGAAAGCCAGATTTGCCTCAATCTCCGCGCGCAGGCGCAGGGCAGCAGCTCGCTCGGCGTCTTCCCGTGCCGGCCCGCCCTGCCCTCGGATTGGCCGGGGACGCAGTGACGTCACGTCCTTCCCGGCAGGGCGCGCGTGCAGCTCTAGGCTCCCGTGGAGCCGCCAGGTGCGACGGTCTGGCCATCAGGCGAGCTGGTGCAGGCTCGCGGCGTCTCAGTCCCGGATCCCGGCCACAGTGGGCGCCCCTCTGGCAAGCGCACTAAAAAACCACAAGAATCTTGGCCTCATAAGGCTAACCCCCACTCCCACCTACAAACCCAGTGTTGTAACCCTGCACCAACTTTCCCTTCAATTTCGGGCCCAGGAGTTGGGTAGCGGGATTCAAAGCCACAGAGGGATGTTGGGAGCGTCCTTGTGAAGGGAGAAGGAAAGGCATCTTCTTCAAAAGCCTAATGTTTCCTTGAATATTATCTTGGAAAGCCTCTTGTTTGTGGTCCAGGTGCCGCTACCAGTGAGTTTCCAGCCTGGGCTATGGCCAATACCAGCCGGCCACGCCCCCTTGGTGAGGGGAGGATTCTGGGCTTTCCCATTATCAATTAGCTGGAAATTGCACGTAAACGTGTCCTGGCCTAACAAAGCCTGTTCTGATCTGTGGCTTCCAGCTGAACGAACACCAGGAAACAGGCTGCAGGTGGTGGAGTACGCCAAAGGTATTGTGCTTCTTCCACTTACCGGCTTACATTTTCTGATGAAAGCTGATTTGTAGAATGAAGCCTCCATATTTGAATTTTGAGGGTTGAAAATAGAGGGTTGCACGGATAACAGACTGAGGTACTGCCAGACCATGTTGATTGTGATTATAGTTGCTCTTGCTAGTTTCCTCATTCATCCTGTGCAGACAAGGAAGATTATTTCCATTGTCTAGCATAGCATCTGGTACATGGTAGGTGCTTTATAATGCCCTACACATTCTGCAGCACTGGAGTGATCATTCTCCCATCACCTGTAAATCTGGAGGTATTTTTGCCTATGTTGGCACTGCCATCATTCTTTAAAACTATATTTTGTGAAAGAAACTCTGTGTTCTTACCGTTTGTGGAAGTTCTGAGGTTCCCAATGATTTCAAATGCCAAGCAGTGAAAGGGGACTGAATAACACACTTATGATCTGTGTTTTTACTCTGTGTTCATGGAATCTGATCATCATTTACCTCTTCGTATATTCTTCTTTCCTCCACCCCTAAATAAAATGAAAGAACTCCACAATGCAAAGGGTGAAGGAAAGATAACTGTTTATTTCAGTTGAGAAGACAAGCATGTCAAGCAGATGAAGACAGAAGAACACATAAGAGTATATTGGGAGACGGAAACAGATTCTTTTTGATTATCCCCTACTGTTACTAGAGAGAAAAATGTCTTCAGATAACCAGCGGTCAGCAGATGAGGACGAAGGCCTGTTATCCCGACTGATCAGGAAATCTAGAGATTCCCCCTTTGTCCCTGTAGGTAAGTACAAGCCTTGACTGGATACTGTGAAGCTGTTTCTAATAAAACAATAATGCCTTACCCAGTATCTTTGAGTATTGAAATAGTTTATATAATTAAATGTTTTCAGATATTTGGAGTTAACCCTTTCTATGCATGAATGAGTTACACTTTCAACACAGTTTCTAGTGTATGGCAAATCCTCAGTAAATATTAACTCTTACTATTATGAAGCATCAATTTTTTTATTCTGTTTAATCCATTTTGATTAGCAGTCTATCGAAAATTACTAGTTCCCAGCCAATCTAAATAGGATTGATTGAATGGACTGTAACTTTTCTGTAATGACTCAGAATCAGCAGCTGCAGTATCAGTTTATTACACAGAGCCTATTAGAGACTATTGAGATGTATATAGACGGTCCTCAACTTACGACTTTTTGACTTTAAGATGATGACAAAGCAATTCGCATTCAATAGAAACCATACTTTGAACTTTGATCTTTTCCTGGCCTAGCAATATGTAGTATGATACTCTCTTATGATGCTGGGCAGTGGCAGCTCCCAGTCAGCCTCGCCATCATGAAGGTAAACAACTAATACACTTAACAACCACTCTGTACCCAACCATCCTGTTTTTCACTTTCAGTACAATATTCAATAAATTACATGAGATATTCAGCACTGTATTATAAAATAGGCTTTGTGTTAGATGATTTTGCCTAACTACAGGCTAATGTAAGTATTCCAAGCACATTTAAAGTAGGCTAGGCTAAGCTATAATGTTCAATAGGTGAGGTGTATTAAATGAATTTTTGACTTACAGTATTTTCAACTTATGATGGGTTTTTCAAGGTGTAACCCTGTCATGAGTTGAGGAAGATTTACATGTCTCTTTGTTCTCTAATCAACTCCAAACTTTACTTTTTGTGTGTGTGTGTGTGGTACGCAGGCCTCTCACTGTTGTGGCCTACTCCCGTTGCGGAGCACAGGCTCCGGACGCGCAGGCTCAGCGGCCACGGCTCACGGGCTCAGCTGCTCCGCGGCATGTGGGATCTTCCCGGACCGGGGCACAAAGCCGTGTCCCCTGCATCGGCAGGCGGACTCTCAACCACTGCGCCACCAGGGAAGCCCTCAACTCCAAACTTTAAGTTCTTGTGTCGATGCTTATAGACTTTTCTGTTTCTTCCATTACTGTTGGGTACCATCAGAAACTTCTGCTTCTAATGTTCTGTGGTGTCAGAAGCTAGATACCCACGCTTAAAAGAACCATGAGTCAATTCAGAGTAAAGAAGCTCCGAATGAAAGCCTGGGCCTACCTGTACACTTGAGAGCATGAACTTTGTGGTGTGCATGCTCTGTGGCTTGTTGCTGGCTTCCTGATGTGTTCCAGATGCTGAGGTTGATGGTTAAGTAAACTCCAGGTTAAAGAAGTATTATTCTAATTATACCTGGAGTCTTAGCCTCTTTATCCTTTCCCAACATATATTTGATATGTTTACATTTTAAACAAATACTATATGTATGTGGACTTAAAAAAACCCCCACAAAATCTAAGCACCAATATTATGTTTTAAAATCTAAGCTTTCTCTTCTTTCTCTTTCGGATGCTTTAGCTGCCCTAGGCATTATTATTTAATACTTCAGCCATGCCTCTTTCCTTGTGCTTTCTTTGTCTGGAAACTATTAAAATAACTTATTTAAATCAGATGTACATACAGGGAACTATACTCAATATCCTGTTGTAAACCATCATGGAAAACAGTATGAAAAAGAATATATATATATTATAACTGAATCACTTTGCTGTACAGCAGAAATTAACACAACATTGTAAAACAAATATACTTCAATAAAATTGTTTTAAAAATATATATACAAATCAGACGTACGTAACTTTGTGATTAATTCCACAAAAGCCTCTAAAGAGGTGTAAGTCATATGTTTCCATTAAATACCACTACAAACCTAGCAACTTTATGTGTCATTATTCACATATCAAAAAGAATCAAAATTTTACTTTATAGTAATATTCTGTGTTTGAAAGTTCCACTTAATTTGATTAAGGCTTGTAATGGCACAAGAAATGGAGGCAAATAATTTTGTAGTGATTTATTCCTCTTCTTTAGCATTTTTAACTAACAAAACAATTCAAGGACTCAGTGCCACTTGAGCAGATCACTGTAATGAACAGAGATTAATCACTGTGCCTGTTGGAAATTAAATTGTTTTTCCAGAGACATTTAGCATGATTAAAGTAGAAAGAGAAAAGTGTTTCCAGCTAAATTCAGTTATATTCAAACTACAGAGACATCGTATGGAAAACAGTAAAGGTGCTGACTTTAATCTCTAAAAGAAACAAAACAAATTTCAGTTAGAACAGAGTATTGATTTGATAAGGGAAGAGAGCCAAGTTTTTGCTAGAAAAATATCTGATCAAATTTGTATATGTATTATTGAATAGTTTGTTAGCTATTGTTTTATTAAGAATATCTCCTAAGTATTTTCTGCTGCAGGACAGAGTATCCTGTCAATAATTTACAGAACATTTTAATTTGTTGTCTTAACTTCTGTCATTATAATTTATTCATATTATTTAAAATCTTATGAATACTGCTAAGGTCTGTGTGTACATTATATGTATTTAAACTCTGTGTTGATAGATTATTTGTTTTTGCTTCTTTCACGTAACATTTCATAGTACATTTCTGTATATTAGTACTTCCTATACTTGTAATTTTTTTATAGCTATGGTAGTTTTCCCTCTGTTTGGGCCATTTGGGTTTAGTTTTTCCTCATACATAATGTAGCCACAAACATCTTTGTGTCAACTTCTTGACTTTTCTTTTGCTTACTTCCTTGGAGTATGTCCCCAAAGTAGAATTCCCAGGGCAGGAAGCATGTTCAGTTTAATGTCACTTATTATATGTCTCCAGAGTTCTTTCCAGAAAGATTTGGCTAAACTTACAGAGCTTTCAGCATTGTACCTGTTTCTCAATGTACCTGCCATTGTTGTTTTAACTGTTATTTGTTTTTTGCTGTTTTTATGTTTGTCATTTTTATTTCAATTTCACTTATTACTAATCAGCCTACAAAATATACATATAAATGTGATTATTTACTCTGATTCTTATTTCCACTTATTAAGTATACTCTGAGAGAATAAATATATCCTCACCCACCCACAGAGACAAACATGTGCCAATAGTTAATCAAAACTTGCTATCGTCCATAAACATCAACTGCATTTCTATATACTAACAACAAACATATGGAAACTGAAATTAAAGACATAAGACCATTTACAATCGCTCTGAAGAAATGAAATGATTAGGTATAAGCTTAACAAAACATGTACAGAATCTGTATGCTGAAAAAATACAAAATGCTAATGAAAGAAATCAAAGAAGAACTAAATAAATGTAGAGACTATTGTGTTCGTGGATTGTAAGACTCAATAAAGATGTCAGTTCTCCCCAAACTCATCTATCGGTTTACTGTAATTCCTATCAAAATCCCAGCAATGTTTGTTTGTAGACAGAAACAAGCTTATTCTAAAATTTATATAAAGGCAAAAGTTCTAGAATGGCTAAGACTACCTCTTTTAAGAAAAAGTATCAAGTAGGGCTTCCCTGGTGGTGCAGTAGTTAAGAATCCGCCTGCCGATGCAGGGGACACAGGTTCGAGCCCTGGTCCGGGAAGATCCCACATGCCGTGGAGCAACTAAGTCCGTGCACCACAACTACTGAGACTGTGCTCTGGAGCCCGCGAGCCACAACTACTGAGATGGCGTGCTACGACTACTGAAGCCCAGGCGCCTAGAGCCCATGCTCCACAACAAGAGAAGCCACTGCAATGAGAAGCCTGCACACCACAACGAAGAGTAGTCCCCACTCACCACAACTACAGAAAGTCCGCACACAGCAACGGAGACCCAATGCAGCCAAAAATAAACAAATTTAATAAATTTTTTTTAAAAAAAGGCAGTTGATCTCAAGGATGGATACCTTTAATAGTAATTTTTAAAAAAAGTATTAAGTGGAAGGAATCACTCCTACCAGATACTAAGGCTTAATATATAGAGTAATCAACAGTGTGGTATTGATGAAGGGATAGATGCATAAATCAATAGGAGAGAAGAGAGATCTCCCAGAATAGAGCCACACTTTTATTATGCAAAAGTTTCCTTTACTCTTATGTCAAAATATAGCATTTTTGTCCTTGTCAGTTTTTTTAAATCTACCTTACCCCCTTTTAGATGTTATAAATATGCTGTTCTATTTTCTTCTAGATTTTGTTGATATTTTTATTTTCATATTTAATTCTAACCCATCCAGACCTTTTTTGTAGGGTCTGGTGTAAGATACAAACCCAAATTAGTTCCAATAGTTTTTCCCTTATCTGTTATTTGGTTATCTTGATTTGTCATGGGTTAAGTTCTCACAGTGTTTCAAATTGCTTTCTAGAATTTTCCCTATTCAGTTGATTCCTATTCAGTTTTCTGTTTTAGAGTGAATTACACAGAATCTTGGTTGTCCCAGCAGTATATTCACCCCTTGACATATGTAGTGAATACAGAAATATTTGTATGGGCTTCTGGAATTTTCTAGAATCACAGTTCTTCCCAGAGTCACATACTTCTCATGCAACTATTCAGACCTTTTTACCTCTCATTAAAATTTAATATCTCATTTTCACAGAAGAGTAAAGTTTCTTTCACTTTACTAGATTTACTCCTTATTTAATAACAAGTAGAGAGGAATAAAGCCAAACACCCAAAAGCTGTGAATGCTGAGATTTTGGTTGGTTCACTCACTAGTTAAGTGACTTGCCCCAAATAAAAGGCTTGCAGCCTATGCCATGCTTCAGGAAAATTAGAAATTACTAGGCAAGTTACTATAGTATACAATTCAGGTTTTTCCGGGAAGAGTCAAAACTGCAAATATTGAATCCATGAGTGAAGTATCCTTTGGTATCTTGCCTGCTTATCTTCCAGGTACTGATCCCTTGCACAGTCTTTTATTCAATTCTCTAAGCTCTTGGGAATTTTAGCCTGCTATTTATATAATCCCTACTTTTTTAATTCACAGGGATAGCAGGCTTTATGACTGTGGGGTCCTATGGTCTTTACAAGTTAAAATACAGAAGAGATCAGAAAATGTCCATCATCTTATTCACATGAGAGTTGCTGCCCAAGGATTTGTTGTAAGAGCTGTGACTCTAGGTAACCTGCTTGATTTGTATCTTGTGTTCAGCTGTCTTTGAGAGTATTTTGATTTATTCATCCATTCATATTAGTATTTTTATTTATTCATTCATATTCATTCATGAATATTGGGTCAAGATGATGTAATGGAGGAGGAAGGATAAGAAAGACAGTGATCTTCACTTGGTTGAGGTTGCTGCCCAGTTATAGGCTTAATCTCTTGGTATTTTAAGTACTGAAAAAAAAAAAACTCAGTAGGCAAAAGGTACAGACTTCTAGTTATAAAATAAACGAGTCATGGGGATGTAATGTACAGCATGGTGACTATAGTCAATAATACTGTATTGCATATTTGAAAGTTGCTACGAGGGTAGATCTTAAAAGTTCTCATCACAAGAAAAAAATTCTGTATATATGGTAATAGATGTTAACTAGGCTTATTGTGACCATTTCACAATACATACAAATATAGAATCATTATGTTGTACAACATAAATTCAAATTGTATGTGAATTATACTTCAATCTAAAAAAAGAAAAACCCAGTGGAGAACTAGGTTATAGTTTCTGTTATCCTCTATAGTGAAAGGAGCAGTGAATAGTTTATACCCTGTATAACTCAGCTATTCCAAGCCTGAGCAATAGGTAATTTTTTATTAGTCTATAAATTAAGCAATATTTACACAGTCAAATCCAAAGAGTGGGTATAAAATTATCTGGTTGATTCAGGTTATATCAACAGCTAAATCATTTAGTTCTAACAAGGAGTCTACTTTGGGACCTAAATTACCTAAAATTTTTGTCTACATTAATGAGAACAAGTCACAATGTTCTTAGCTCCCCTTCATGCTGTGCAAAGTAGAATCAGCCTGAGTAGGTCTAGGATTATGGGATGATGGGTGTGGGGCTTGCCTGTAGGGAGTTATATGGTAATTATCTTTTTACTATGAACTGTGATATGAGTCTTGAACAACATACAACAAGAAACTTTACTATGAAGTAACAGGCCTCATTTTCATCATTCAGAAAACACTTATGAGCATGAGCTATGTGCAAGGCACTGTGCTGGTCTAGAGATACAGCAGTGAAACTAACTCTCTACCCTCAACTAGTTTAATCTCCTTAGGGAGAGAGATCAAGAGCAGGAGAAGACAATATAAAGTCAGAGGTACTACAATAAGATTAACACAGGTTGCTATGGAAGCACAAAGGAGAGGCGTTTAACTAGGGCTGAGAGTCCAGGGAGGCTTCTCTAAGGATGCAAACCATGTGATGAGCCAAGAATGTAGAGGAATTAACAAGCAGAGAAGGAGGTCAGGATTCTAGGCAGAGGGAAGAAAACAAAGGCACAGAAGCATGGCATGTTAGTGGAACTCGACACAGTTTGGTATGGTAGGTGAATCAATCAGTGTTTGATGAGACTGCAGAACTAGGAGTAGTAACATATAGTAAGAGATTTATTTTAGGTATTTGGACTTATGTAATTGTGAGGCTCTTTCTTATGTATCAGGATCTGGGACCTGAAGTGGGCAGAGCAAGCAGTTAGAAAAGGCAGATGAAAAGTGAGAGAAGCAAGAAAAATCTGGAACCTGCAAGGATGAGCTGAAACACACAGGATGGTCTGGAATCCTTATGGATTTCTCACCATCTCTAAACCTCCAAATGTGATGATGGAGTGACATAGAAAAAGCCGATGCCCCTCATCCTGGAGCTAAACATGGACCTGGCCAAGGAGTCAGAGAAGGTGAAAGAGGAAATTCAGCAGGAGCCATGGTAGCTGCTCTCCTGACTGCTGCCCCATGCCAGCCAGGTGGGCCAGCAGATAAGCAAAACTATGCTGCAACAGTGCCTTCCCAGGTCAAAAGAATTTGCTGGCTCCTTTACTTCTACCTTCTAAATCTCACGCGAAATGTCTCGTGCAATTTTTCAGGGAATGAAAGGAAAGGAATTCTGGAAAATCTAGTTATAGTTTAGCTAAGTTGATACATTACAAATCTGTCACTGTCTATCCCTTGTCAACCTGGCATCCATATACACCTCTTTTAATACACTTACCTTCAAATAAAGACAATGGCAAAATCAACCATCCCTTGTATAACCAAAAACATGCTAACTCTCTCCTAAAAGAGGATACAAAATCCCTTTGTCCATCTTTGGGTGATGCTGATTCATCTTTGAGCTGAGTCATATTCCCTTTTGATATCCTGTGACTTAAATCCTGAGATATAAAGTTAACTACTATTAACACTTCTTATATTAGATGGTAGGTAAATGGAAATGGCAAATAGAAAAAGAAATTGGTGACTGTATACACGTGTATTCATATCAAAATAACGGGGCTTCCCTGGTGGCGCAGTGGTTGAGAGTCCGCCTGCCGATGCAGGGGACACGGGTTCGTGCCCCGGTCCGGGAAGATCCCACATGCCGCGGAGCGGCTGGGCCCGTGAGCCATGGCCGCTGAGCCTGCACGTCTGGAGCCTGTTGCTCCGCAACGGGAGAGGCCACAACAGTGAGAGGCCCGCATACCGCCAAAAAAAAAAAAAAAAAGGAAGAAATATTCATAACTATCACAGTCTTTGTTTCTGCAGCTGGTCGGATGATCATGGCTCATATTATGTTTTTCCACTGGCCATTTCATCCATCCTTTGCCTTCCGAAAGCACCTTGGCTATTCATGGTTATTTGACTGGGTTGTGGACCCAAACATTCTGAAATGATCTGGGTCATTAATGATCCTTCCTGTACTGGGTATAATTTTCCACCTTCTTTAATCACATGACATGGGACTACTAAGGAAGGCCCCAGAAGGTATACATTCCAGACACACTCCTCCTTACCCTACCAGTATAGTAACAATTTACCCTTGATAGATCAAATCAATGTAATGGACTAATGTGATGTCTTGTGGAATAGCGAGATGATCAAGGTCCTGCAGACTAGATTGTGGCATAGGGCTGGAGAGTTCACAGAGCCATGAGACTGAACACTGAAAGTATACTGCTGGCCCTGCCAGATGAAAGCAATCTGCTTCTGATGGTCTTTACTAAAAGGTATACAGAAAAAAGCAATCAATCAGATTAATAGCTGCAAAACAAATAGCAAAAATTGTGTTGATTTGCTGTAGCAAAGTTTATAGAAATCCATTATCATTCTCCAAGATCCATCTGTCTTCTGGCCAAAGAGGCAAAATGAATGGAGATATGGTAGGAATCACCACCCTGGCATCTTTAACGTCCTTGATGATGACACTAGTCTCTACAATCCCTCTGGGAATGCAGTATTGCTTTGGTAATAGAAGCATTTAAAATGGCTTACACTGCACTTCCCTGATGGCACAGTGTTAAGAGTCGCCTGCCAATGCAGGGGACACGGGTTTGAGCCCTGGTCCGGGAAGATCTCACATGCTGCAGAGCAACTGAGCCCATGTGCCACAACTACTGAGCCCGTGTGCCGAACCTACTGAGCCCACATACCACAACTACTGAGCCCACGTGCCACAACTACTGAAGCCCACGTGCCTAGAGCCTGTGCTCGGCAACAAGAGAAGCCACCACAATGAGAAGCCCACTCACTGCAACTAGAGAAAAGCCTGCACACAGCAATGAAAACCCAACGCAGCCAAAAATAAGTTAATTAATTTTTTAAAAAACCAGCAATGGCTTACACTTGGCTTTCCCTACCATAATAGCCCTTACTCCCCAGGTCAGGGAACCAATGTGAGGATTCTGATAGCTGCTGAGTATGTCTACTCCAATTACACATTCCATAACTGGGGAAATAACATAAGGTAGGTTCAGGGACCCACCAGACCAACTGTAAAATAGACCCACAGCAAAACTCCACTGACCTGACCATAAACTCCTAGTTCGACTGGTAGAACACACTAATTCTCCAGGCATTAGTATCAATTCAAAATCAATATTTAACAATGTCCCACAAATGTGATTATTTCCCCTTCCTCTTGCTGAATAGTCATAGGTGCCTTTGGGGAAGACTAGAAGGAGGATTTATAGTATTTGCATTTTTGGCTGTGAAACAGCGTCTTTCCTTAAGGAGATCTGACCTCTTGTTAATTCCAGGGACTTTGGGTCTACGAATTGACTCAAATTTGGGAATTGGTTGAGGGGCCATGGCTCTCTATTGTGATGATTCAAGTCAAATTTCTGTTCACCAGACCTAGAGCTTTTCTTCTCACATGCTGCTCACCGCTTTCAACTCTAGGTACAACATGATCAATTAGCCAAAATGCCAAAGATCTTTGTGGCTTAGACTACATTGATTACTGCTTAGGCTTTGCTGCCCATTACAGTAATCATGCTTTCCTTGTCTTTGTCAATTAAAAGCTGCCGCTTGACCCCTGCCACCCCACAATCCCATCATCCCTACTGAACTCAGGGAGCCCAGAAATTCCTACTGTCATTTCTGGCTTATAGGAAATCATTACCATAGACCTCTTCAAGGAGGGCAGGGCTGCCTTCACAAATGTACTTCTCACAGCTCTGCAGAAGGAAGGAGATATATTTAGGGGGTGAGTGAGCAGGATAAATCCAGTCTAACATTCCAATCTCCCTAAGCCTTTGGATACCTTCCTTTATGGCAAAGTTTCTCAATCTCAGCACTACTGACATTTTGGACTGGATTATTCTTTGTTGCGGAGGACTGTCCTGTGCATTACAGAATGTTCAGCAGCAGCCCTGGCTTCTACCCACTAGGTGCCAATGGTACCCACCCGCGCTGTGAAAGCCAAACACGTCTCCAGACATTGCCAGATTTCCCTGGGGAACAAAATTGCCCCAGTAAAGAAGAATCACTGCTGTACCATGGAAGTATACTAAGGAAGTTCTGGTATTTCAACTTCATTTAGTGGAGACTACTTTTTGGTCCAAGTTTCAGCCATTCTCAGACAGAGGGAAGGACTGTTTCTACTGGCAAAAGAGTCTCAGTAAGACATAGGGGCTCAAGGACCCAGTTTCACTGAAATCTGCTTATATGTCCCCATTCCAATTTTCAGAGTCCCACGCCTGCCAAAGCAGTGCTCTAAACTTTTTTTCTTTTTTAATATTTATTTATTTATATATTTGGCTGCGCCAGGTCTTAGTTGTAGCACGAGGGATCTTCATTGCGACATCCAGGGTCTTTTTTAGTTGCGGCATGCAGGCTCTAGTTCCCTGACAAGGGATCGAACCCCTGCCCCCTGCTTTAGGAGTGTGGAGTCTTAACCACTGGACCACCAGGGAAGTCCCCAATGCCCTAAACTTTAACTTAAGAGGTGTTATGAGTTTGGGAATTTAATTTGTGTTGTGATTAGTCACTCACAGGATTAGCCCCTGTGTACATTTTTCGAAAATACCAGTCTCAAGGCTACAGGAGTTAAGAGTTTCTTTTTAGAAAGTCATAAAGCTTTCAGGTCCCTCACAAGACCTTGAGCTAGGAATTTAAAGCCATGAGCCCATCATATAGTTTTCCCAAGTTCTCCAGCACACTTAAAAGTTACTAACCTTATTATACTCCTTATTTCCACTAAATGTTCTATGACAATAAATACTTGATCCCCCAAAGCCTTGCTTTCTATAGGCACCTGATTAAGGGTATCTGCAAGGTGATAATTTTTTTAATGTTTTGCTACCACATGCCATGGACTGCTAGCATACTCTTTGCCACTGGAGGGGAAAAAAAAAAAAGCCCATTAATACCTTTAAATATAATCAGATCAGAGAACCAACTCCAGATAACCCAGAACCAATTCAGAGAACCAATGCTCAGAGTTATGTTCCTCTGGAAGCTTCCAATACCAAATTCTGGATCCGTCAGGTTCAATCAGAGAAGGAAAACTACTAGTAGTGATATATAAAAAGGGATTTATTATAGAGATATGACCTTAAGCAATTTGGGGAGCTGGCTAAACAGTCCATGTTAGGTTGTTGGTTATATTTCTAATGCTGGCACCTGAAGGTAACAAGGCAGCAACTGGGAAAGAAAACTAAACTAGAATCTGCAAGGGTGAGCTGGAACCCACAAAGACAAATGGAAACTTGAGTCCGAGTCTTGCTGACTCCAACCTTGATCATGGCATGACCTTTAGGAAAAGCTGGCACGCTCTATCATGGAGCTAATCCACACCTGGCCCAGGAGCCAGAAAAGCTAATGGAGGAGATCCAGAAGGAGCTGAAGGATTTGTGGGCCTGACTGCTGCCCATCAACAGCGAGGTGAGCCAGCAGATAAACAACAACATACGCAAGCTGTAACAGCACCTGGTGCTCTGCACCAAGCCTTCCAAGTGCAAAAAGAATTTGGCAGCTCCTGCTTCAACTTTCACCTTCAAATCTCAAGTAAAATGTCTCTCATGGCCAAGCTAACCTGGAACTATGCAGGGAAGGGAATTCTGGAAAACACAGTAACAGCTTAGTTAAACAGATATAAAACAAATCCCCCAATAGATGTATATGGTTGCTAGTTGAGGAGTAAAAAGATGAAGTGAGCCAGTGAAGGGTTTAAACAGGGGAGTAACAGTCAGAACAGCATCTAAAAGATGCCTGCTGGAAGACTTCCCTGACGGTCCAGTGGTTAAGACTCCACGCCTCCAATCCAGGGGGTGTGGGTTCGATCCCTGGTTGGGGAACTAAGGTCCCACATGCCACTCAGCCAAAAAAAAAAAAGATGCCTGCTGTACAGAAAGATCAGAAACAGGCAATATGAAACTGTTTGTTTTAGGGATACTAAACAGACTGTCACACTATAAAGGCAAGGAAACCTCTTATCATAAAATTCAGAACAGTGGTTACCTATGAAAAAGGGAGGGGAATATGATCAGAAAGGGAAACCTGGAGGCTTCCAGGATGCCTGTAATATTCTACTTCTTGACCCATAATTACAGGTGTTCATTCTACAACTATCTGTTAATCTGGTCATTTAAGTTTTATGAACTATTTTCCATGCATATTTATATCACCATGAAGAAAGTGTTAAGAGGAAAAGGAAAATGATTAGAGACGATTTGCAAAAGAGGGGAGAAAAAAGGCAGAAGCCAATTAGATGATGAATTGGATATGAATTAAGGCAGTGGCAATAGCAACAGAGAGGAGATGGATTCTAGAAATACTGAGGACTCAGCAACTAAGTGATTGGGAAAAGTAAGGAAGGAAGAATCAAGGATGACTCCTAGGTTTCTGGTCTGGGCAACCAGATGAAAGGTTTGCCTTTCACACATAAAAAGAATGAAGAAGGGGCTTCCCTGGTGGCGCAGTGGCTGAGAGTCCGCCTGCCAATGCAGGGGACACGGGCTCATGCCCTGGTCCGGGAGGATCTCACATGCCGCGGAGCAGCTGGGCCCGTGAGCCATGGCCGCTGAGCCTGCGCATCCGGAGCCTGTGCTCCACAACGGGAGAGGCCGCAACAGTGAGAGGCCCACATACCACAAAAAAAAAAAAAAAAAGAATGAAGAAGAAAGAACAGGTTTGGTGAGAGGATGAGCACATATTGGATAAAACAATAACAACATACAATGAGTGCTTATGATGTATAAGTCACTCTGCTTTATATATCATTATCTCATTTAATCTTAATACCTACTTGGACACCACCTGGTGTATTGCAGGACAACTCAATACTGATGTCAACCACGTGGAGCTCACATCAGATGCCCCAGGTTTAAGGACATGGTTCCCGAAAGCACCGCCCTTCTTTCAGACACTGCCATTGGGGTTTCCCAGACCACCTGCACTTCTGACCAACTGGCTACAAATTCAAGGTTTCCCAAGACTTCCTCAGGTTTGATATTTCACTAGAAGAACTTAGGGAAGCACCATACTCACAATTACAGTTTCATTATAAAGTATACAAATCAGGACCAAATAGACACATAGGGTAAGGTCTGGGAGGGTCCCAAACTCAAAATCTCGCCCTGTGAAAAAATATATATATATATCGCCTTGTGGAATTGGTGCATGTCACCCTCCCAGCACATCCGTGTGTTTACCAACCAAGAAACTCCACTGAGCTTCAGTGTCCAGAGTTTTTACTGGGGCTTCATTATGTAGGCATGATTGACTGAATCACTGGCCACATGACTGAACTCAATCTCCAGTCCTACTCCCCTCCCTGAAAGTCTAATCACATGGCTGGTCTTCTGGCATGACTAGCCACATCCTGAAGCTACCTAGGAGTCCACCATGAGTCACCTAATTGGCATAAATTCAGGTATGACTCAAGGGGCTCATGACCAGACAAAGTCTTTATTAAAGGACAATACTCAATGAGGTAGGTACTGTCATAATCTGTTTTACAGATAAGGAAACTTAGGCTTAGAGAGGAAAGGTTACCTGTTCACAGTAACATGGGCAATCTATTCCAGAGCCTGAACTCTTAATTTTATATTATACTGACTAAGATGCCTATGGAAGATGTCTCTAAATTACAGTACTCATACCCTAGTTGATGTATAAGGAGGTCCATGGGGACATGGGAAGAAAATATTTTTATCTTAAAAACAAAAAAGCGGGACTTCCCTGGCAGTCCAGTGGTTAAGACTCCATACTCCCAATGCAGGGGGCACGGGTTCAATCCCTGGTCGAGGAACTAAGATCCCGCATGCATGCTGCACCGCGTAGCCTAAAAAACCCAGAAACAAAAAAAGCTTTACCAGTATACAGACTGATCGTAGTACATTTATATGGTTTATAAATAAATGTGCATTTTGAAGAACATGCTCAACATATTTACTTATATACAATTTTAGAGTTTTGGAGGCCATAACTATGGGATATGGAAATGTCACATATAATATAATCTAACATGGGTCTCACATTCAGAAGAGAGATCTAACTTGCTTACCAGTGAAGCAACAGGTGTGAATGAGGTGAGAAAAGGGTTGGGATCAGAACTCCAGGGAACACCAACATTTAAGAGGTAGGCAAGAGGTTAATAATTATTTGTGCAGATATCTAATTTGCTATCTAACTGAGATGAGAACTAACTTACCCTTTAGGCTCTGTGTGCTTTTTGTAGGTATTAACAGGCGGTGTCAGAAATAAAGCTGAAGGAAAATGAAGTAAAGGTTTAGTTCAGACAATCTACTAGACAGCTGATGCCATGACAATTGATATGGATGGGGAGAGTGGTGACTTGTAGTTTAAATCTGTGACTCCCTAACTTGCTTTATTTGTTTGTTTGGTTTTTATAAATTTATTTATTTATTTTTGGCTGCCTTGGGTCTTTGTTGTTGCGTGCAGGCTTTCTCTAGTTGCGGCGAGTGGGGGCTGCTCTTTGTTGTGGCACATGGGCTTCTCATTGCAGTGGCTTCTCATTGCGAAGCATGGGATCTAGGTGCGCGGGCTTCAGTAGTTGTGGCACGCGGGTTTCAGTAGTTGTGTCGCGCAGGCTCTAGAGCACAGGCTCAGTAGTTGTGGCGCATGGGCTTAGTTGCTCCGTGATGTAGGATCTTCCCAGACCAGGGCTCGAACCCGTGTCGTTGGCATTGGCAGGCAGATTCTGTGCCACCAGGGAAGCCCCCTAACTTGCTTTGGATATGAACATTTGCTGATATCCCTGGAATTCACTGAAGCAGCTCCTCTCTTCCTCAGGATATTTTCCCTGGCCACCTCCCCCTTTCTGCATGGCCCTAGGACCTCATCCTTGGGGAAGATGTACATTTACCTCATCTGCCTAAACATAGCTAATTCATCCACTGGACTGTAAGTCCCTAGAAGCAGGGATTCGATCCATTCACCTTGCTTTTCTTCAGAATACTGAGTACTAGCAGACACTGAATAGATGTTTTCTAAGTTGAAGTGCCTATTGTTTTTATCTCAAGATCTAGCCAAATCTTCCCACTTTCCTTTCTCACCAATATTTTAAAATTCAAACTTTAGGGTGTCATTGTAATGTCATAAATTCAGATTTATACTGATCCCAAAGGGCTCTTAGATTTGTTTTTTGGTTTTTTTTCCTGGAGTCACTCATATGATCCAAGCCAAAAATTAATAAGATAGAGGGCGTTTGTTTGTTTTTTAATTGTAGGTTGGTTTTAGAAAAAATACAAGTGAAGAAATTCAGTGTTTTTTCCCATGGATACACTATTGATATACATCTTTTGGTTTCTAGGTGTTCTCTATTCTATGTATAAGGATTATATTAGACCTCGATCCTTCAATGTGTCCAAAAAATGAAGCTTCAGACAAGAAAAACAAGAAGCCTTCTGAAACCTATTTATTATGAAGAATTTTTAATATGTAGCAAATTATACTGCAGAAGTTTCAGCCAGAATTCTCATAGACTTCAGCTGTTTAAGAAGTTGATTTCCAAATCAACAAACAGAGTCAGCTCAAAAATATCCTTCTTGATGTCTTTCAAAGGCTAGGCCATGATTTTCTGACTTTTAAAATTTTTATTTTCTAGTTAGTGGCAGAAAATAATCTATATTACGCCAAATCAATCTGAAAATTAGGAGTTATATAGTGGCTACAGAAAAATTTTCTCTATCCCTATTAAATGTGATGCTCTATTCACAGCTTAATTCTCCACAAACAGGGCAAGGTAATTAAGGCTTTCATAAACTCCTTTCTAGAATGGGCAAAAATTACATCAGAGGAGAATGGCCATGTTGTTATTTAAATCTGGTTCACCACTGTGCACCTCACTCTTACATAAAAACGACTATTTTACCACAAACGTAAAGGTCTTAACATTTAAATATTTGTGTATTCAGTTTTATACTTGTTGAAAGTATTTCTAGGAGTACGAAGGTAAATTGCTAAAAAAAATCCCTTTTCCCTCAGATGGCAGTATTGAGGGAAAAAAGGATTTAGTCCAGAAGTGCTACTGCTAATCTGGTATGACACTGTAGAAAACACAAGAAACAAGGAAGATATTAAATGTTAAGTATACCTGTGGCATCAAACTCCTCTGCAATTGCCCTAGGGTTCTAAAAACTAAGCTAGACCTTGTGGAAGTCATAACTGCCATCGCTCAGATTTATTCCCGGACTCCAGGCCTGGGAAAGAAAACAAAACAAAACAAAAAAATACCCACTAAGATAAAATCAAGAATACACTGTAATATTATCTGTGGTGCTGATTTCCCCTTCCTTGATGCCTGTAGTGGAGGAATACTCTGACAGGAAGGTGAAGTCTAGTGTTTGGGAAGGGAAAGACACAGGAAGATCTGAAAATATATCCGCATTCTAGACATTACCCACTGTTCTGTGTATTATATACACTTTTCTCTACTGGCACAGGGTAATTATTTTAAAAGTTGCCATCTGTACCTATCATGAGGCTCTTCTAGTGCCACCAACAAGTACACGTTTCAGTCAACACTGTCCTCCATAGAAAATAGGCAAGGAGGGACTTCCCTGGTGGTGCAGTGGTTAAGAATCCGCCTGCCATTGCAGGGAACATGGGTTCGAGCCCTAGTCCGGGAAGATCCCACATGCTGTGGAGCAACTAGGCCCGTGTGCCACAGCTACTGAACCTCTGCTCTAGAGCCTGCAAGCCACAACTACTGAGCCTGTGAGCCACAACTACTGAAGCCCACGCGCCTAGAGCCGGTGCTCTGCAACAAGAGAAAACACCACAATGTGAAGCCCGCACACTGCAACGAAGAGTAGCCCCCGCTCGCTGCAGCTAGAGAAAGCCCGCGTGTAGCAACAAAGACCCAGTGCAACCAAAAATAAATTAATTAATTTAAAAAAATAGGCAAGGAAAGAATCCAACTACTTTATTCTACTAGGGTAAATATTCCAGCAGTTGGCTCTAATATGTTCCATGAAAGTCAGAAAAATTTAAGATGGCTGGAATAGAAATGTCATCCTTCATGTTGATTACACAATGAAAAGATACTTCTAATCAGGCTACCAGAAAGATCCCACTCTCTCAATATATGCTCAGCAGTAAAAATAGATTAACTGAAGTGTTTAATCAGAAATGGGCTTTTCTCACAAAACCCAAGAGATTCCAGAATTTTGTCATAATCTTACTCTGAAAGTACTAAAGTAAAATATTTATTGCTTGAAAAAAGCAATGAAAAATATTTATTAAGAGTATTATGGGACTTCCCTGGTGGCGCAGTGGTTGAGAGTCCGCCTGCCGATGCATGGAACATAGGTTCGTGCCCCAGTCTGGGAAGATCCCACATGCCGTGGAGCGGCTGGGCCCGTGAGCCATGACCACTGAGCCTGCGCGTCCAGAGCCTGTGCTCCACAACGGGAGAGGCCACAACAATGAGAGGCCCGTGTACCGCAAAAAAAAGAAAAAAAAAAGTATTATGCATGAGAGCTCACAAATTATGTTTAAATTAAAATGTAAAATCTTGTATGGAGAAAAGTTAAGTATGCAGGATGCCCATTTACCCACATTAGCCTGGGTAAAGAGGGGAGGCCGTTGCAGGAGGACCTTATAAATAGATAAAATACAGCACCTGAATTTGCACAATACTTCTGGGGCAAAGGTTTGGTGGCTTAATATCATAATGTTTAAAACTGAGAAGGCTATTTTCATCATCTGCTGTAACCTCTGCCTCACTGACTAATTAAACTATTGCATGTGCCTGGATATGCTCTGACTGCCTTTTATATTAAGCCAACACACAGGTAGGTAGCAGCAGCTGCTCAGTAACAATTATTTAATTGCATTTTTCTAACATTCTGGGTATACACTGTCAGAGCATCCTTTTAAAAAATTGACTCCACAGTGTTAAACCCCAGGAACTGAGTGAGTATATGCATCTAGGTTAATCTTAAGATTGAATATATTGGGATTTCCCTGGCGATCCAGAGGTTAAGACTCCACACTTCCACTGCAGGGGGTGAGGGTTCAATCCCTGGTTGGGGAGCTAAGATCCCACATGCTGCACAGCACGGCCAAAAAAAAAGATTGAATATATTAATATCTATATAAGCACATAACATAGAAATCCAGATTTGTAAATCATAAATTAAAGAATAATTAAATATTCTTGACTTAGCATAAAACTTTACCCAAGACTCACCCTTTAGACATCAATCTTCTCTACTGGTTTTAGCATGATTCAGTTTGCTTTATTATCAAATTTTCTGATTACAGGAGCTATATGACCTGAGGGGTATACTTATAAATTTTTGTAAACTCTAGTCTGTTCCTAGTAACATACAGTTAAAGAATGGAGAAAAGCTACAGAAATTCCTCAAGTACTTAATCTCTGTTTAACCAACCACCTTATCTTTTTATGAGTTGCAAAACAGGATTTTCTTTTTTGCTTTTTTTTTCTTTCTCCAAATATTCTCTGGTAGTGAAACTACTGAGAAATGAAATTGCCCATGGAGGGAGGAAAATCCAACAAACTGATTCATCTAGATTGCTGTCTCTGTATAAAGAAACCAAAACGCTGAAACTCATTTTTTAAGTCGCTTTTTCAAGTAAAAGCTGATAAGTGGCGTTAACTCAGTTTCATTTTTGAGATCAGAAGGTCTCTAACCTAGGTTGCAAGGATGCCGCTCTTATCAGAAGTTTCAAGGGCCATGAAGTAGAAATGAGGGTATTTGAAAGTATCATCTTGGAAAAAAATCCCTGCCACTTAGAGGATCAAATCATTATAAATGAACATAGGCAATGTCTGAATTTTTTTAAGTCTTATTGAAAGGTGCTAAGTTTTAAAATAAGGCAGAAAAAAATAAAATAAAATAAGGCAGAGGGGTTGGATATTCAATTTTTACGCTGAAAGAGAAAAGTGATGCTCAAACACACAAAGGCTGCAGGGTTTGCAAACTCAATGCCTTTGGGGCTGGAAGGAAATGAAAGAAGGCATGGATGCCACCCTGGAGTATATTCCATTAAAAATGGATAGCTGGGCATGAACTTATATATACTACCGAGTGTAAAATAGACAGCTAGTGTGAAGCAACTGCATAGCACAGGGAGATCAGCTCGGTGCTTTGTGACCACCTAGAGGGGTGGGATAGGGAGGGTGGGAGGGAGACGCAAGAGGGAGGAGATATGGGGATATATGTATATGTATAGCTGATTCACTTTGTTATACAGTAAAAACTAACACACCATTGTAAAGCAATTATACTCCAATAAAGATGTAAAAAAAATGGATAGCTGCCACTCAGTTTAAGCCAACTGCACTTCCATGAAGGAACGTGTGGGCCCAATGTTGAAAATCTTCTGACTTTTCAATCAGATCGTTATGTAGAAACTTTCAAGTTTTAAATACTAAATGTTTTATTATAAAAATTTTATGGAAAAAAAAAATCCTGGTTAGGAACAGGGGGATCAAAAAATATCTATAAGCCACATGTAGGCAGGCAGCTTGTGACATGTGGACAAATCTTCCAAGTCCCAGTCTAGTTCTCATCTCATACTATTATACTTGGTATATATAACTTAAAACGCTTAGCATTCCCTAGGAGAGTCAGCGTTAGAAATATTAGCCACTCCGGGAAATAGACTTTGGACCTAGAAATGGTGTTTGGAGTGTTAATGGGAAAAGTGGGAAGAAAAGACATGGTGGGACTATACACACATCAGAAAGAAAACTAATACCTCCATTATCTTCTGTTGGGACTTACAAAGTTAAATGTTAGAATTCTTTTTATACCTACAACTTAAATGCTAGAATGGGCTGAGTTACAATGCAGCAGGGAAAACTGATCATTGGTTTCAGTGTGATTTCTGGCTCCTGTTCGTAGGCGTTAAGCTCTTTGGAAAATACCATCATATCTCTGAAAAAAACTCAAGAAAAGCAACAAAGAAAATAACAATCACAAAGCACACCGACAACCAGGATTAAACATGCCAAATAGAAGAAGTGTTTTCTTTGGAAATGATGTGCTAGAATCAGTAGTCACCAAGGTTCGGTCAATAAAAATCAAAGTGAAATTTAACTGGCTATAGTCAAGTATCACTTTAAAAGTAAGTCAGCTTGACCAGTTCACTCTGAAAAAGAACAATGCTCCTTTTCCTTTGTCACTTGCGATCCAGACAAAATAAATACCTGATTTATCTGAGCAACATTTGTTAAAAAAATACAAAAGATCTATCATTTTTATATAACCTTAAAACTCTACCCAAACTGATATGTTCAGGTTTACCTAAACATACACACATATATATATTTTAAATTCCAGAAGTCGAGACACAAGCCCATAGGGGTGTGTGACCATCACGGGCTAAAAATTTAACTCTGGCAGTTGCAGGACTCTCCGGGTCTCTGACCTACACTTAAAGCTGTCAGCTTTTAACACCCGTCCCATAAGGAAATCTTTGCCTTCTGCTCAAAATGGTTGAACAAAACTCACCACTGAACTAACAGAGATACGTTAACAGGACACTTGGCACAAAAGGACTAAGAGAAAGTGGGTCTTATAGAGTCTCTCAGGCTGTCAGTCATCTAGACACAAGTGAGTCAGCATCCACGGTGTTCAGAAGGTAGAGTTCAGGCTGAACTGTCAATCCCAGACGTAGGTACTGAGGACAAAAAGATGGAAAAGGGTTAGACTGATTTGCAAGTATTTAAATATTGAATTTGGCATTTAAGTACCTATAATCAGCATGTCAATGTAGGTCTTTTTTCAGTTCTATATAGACTTTCATTTCAGAAAAGAAATGGCTTACAGATACATGAATGGTTTATTGTATATAAAATAATTGCTAGGAGCCGAAATAGTTAAAGATTGAGATGGTACCGAATGCCCTCAGGAAAATTTGCACTTTGACTATCCTCGCGACACACTCTGCCTCAGGATGATTGTTTCTGATCAGGATATTAAGAGCAAACGCACTGCGAGCTTTTGTACTTTAATACCAAGTGTGTTAGAAATAAAATTCAGGGAATTTTCTGGCTGCCCAATGGTTAGGACTCCAGGCTTTTACTGCTGAGAGCGCAGGTTCAACCCCTGGTCGGGGAACTAAGATCCCACAAGCTGCCCAGCACAGCCAAAACAAAAGAAATAAAATTGCAAATAATCTAAATCCTGACCCTATTATCTGGGCCCTATTATCCTTTGGCACATGAGCAAAGCAAAGCCTTTCATTAAAAAAAACAAAATGGCATGTACTAAGAGAAGAGATGAGCTACGGGTCCCAACCGTTTATCAGGCTGAATTAGAATCACTTCAGCTGCTTTTAAAACACGTTGTCAGACCCACCCCTGGAGACCTGAATCCAGATGGTTTGTGTTGGCATCTGTGAAGTTGTATCTTACTTTTTCTCTCCTCCGAATTCACCATGGGACAATCACTGAGTCTCCTTTTAGCGCTACTGTTATTACTTGGGGTGTTAGGAATGTTGTTGCCCCTTGTCAACAACAAACTCTTTTTGGCCTATCAGTTGCCTCACCTGCATAAAGGCTGATCCTTTTGTTATAAGAATTAAATGAAATCATGAGTGCTCAGGATGCCGAATGCACACTATGAATTCATAGAAAGAAAATGTTTCTATTATATAGTGGAAAAGGAACTGGAGTTGGGGTCAAGCTCCAACTCTGCCCCTTCCTATGACCTTGAGCAAGTCATTTATCTTTCTGGAGCCTTATCCTACTTATTTGTAAAATGGGAATAAACGCTACATTTGAAAATGTCAAGTACGTTAATAAGCTATCTCATGTTAGTCTTCAGTAATTGCTGTGCCACACAGCATGCGGGATCTTAGTTCCCCAACCAGGGATCGAACCTGCGCCCCCTGCAGTGGAAGTGCGGAGTCTTAACCACTGGACCACCAGGGAAGTTCCAGTCTTCAATAATTTTTTAACACATTACAAATTGCCCTGTATACCTCACAAGCTTGTGATGACTGTGTGAAGATGAAACCAAATGGAGCCCAAGATAAAACTATTCTCAACTAGTGGGCTAGGAAATTACTGAGTCACACTGGCCTTAGGGCAGAACAACGGGACTTCAGACTTCAGCTTGCTTACTCACTTTAAGGTCTTATGACTCAAGCTTTAGTAACCAAGAGCGATTGTCAGATACACTGACAATTCACTGCAGTCTTTTCTCAAGTGAGCTAAGGTGGTGGGCTTCTTCATTATGTAGAAAGCAAGGGTTGCATTTTTAGTCCCATGACCTCCAGGTTGTATCACTTAGATGACTTAGCACAGAGCACTCCTTCATTGGAGAAGTTTGTCATATTGCTCGGAGGCACTAAGAAATGGGGTAAATTGCACAGGAATTGGCTAAACCTTTCAAGGGCAGAGAGGTATGCAAATGAATAAACTATTAGTCCTTAGTTATTGCTGGGGTAGGATCATAGAGGGCCCTGCCCATTTTCCACACCTACCTGGAAAAGCATTCAGGTACTTTTTAAAATTTAGCACAGGCCAAACAAAATTAGCCTACCAGCTGGCAGCTTTTGATCTAAACCATATTCTAGCACTCATCAGAGTATCAAGCAAAGTATCTTTGATATGTTGCTGTTCTTGGAGCTGCTAAACACCAAAGCTTGGTGTCTTAACTGCGCATGAAGTGTATACTATATATTACATAGCATGACTGGTAATGATGATGTGGGCTCTGGAATTAAGCTACTCAAGTTCAAATGCCAATTGCCCACTTTTTAGTGATGTATTATTTTACTTTTTGGTCCTTCAGTTGCCTTATCTATATAGAGGCTGATCCTCTTGTTATAAGAATTACATGAGATCATATGAGTGCAAAGACCCCAGCTAGCACATAACAGTGTGTTAGTCATTTTTAACATTCAAAAGCCAAGGTGCCAAGAGAAGGTGACACATTTGGATGCATTGGTCCTATCCAAGGAAGGAACAGAAAGCACTCCAGAGGGCAGAGCTAAAGGAAATATCTCAGATCAGGATCTTCAAATTGTTATGCATCCGATTTTAGTTCTGAAATTAAATCCAAAGTAAGGAGTTCCCTGGTGGCCTAGTGGTTAGGATTCAGGGCTTTCATTGCCATGGGCCCGAGTGGAACTGAGACCCCGTAAGCCACGCAGCAAGGCAAAAAAAAATAATAAGATTTAAACAAAAACAAAGTTAGAAGGGAGAGCTAAATGAGGAAGGACAACATGGAGAACAAAACTGCCAGATAACTTCTATGGTGTTACTTACAGTATTCAGCTCCTGTAAGACAGACAGGGAAAGCTTGCAACAGAGAAAGGGAAAATGAAGTTCTAGTGACACCCTTGAAACAAATTAAGTGCTGACTTAGATTTTCCTGCCATGTGTTTGGTGACAAGGCTAGTAGTTTACTGTGTCTGGGCTCTGTCTTTGTTTCTATTAAACGGTGCCAATATTTCCATTTATATCAGGTCTGCCAAAATGCTTTCATTTTTAACCTAAACAATTTTGGTTTCTCTTTTCAAATACTCATACTTTTTTTTTGGTAGCATATACAGAATATAAAAGACCTCAATGGTGAAACAAGACTACAGATAGAAAAATGTTCAGCTTAGAGCAGAAAAAGGCCAGATGACAATGTTTTTTCAACTTTAAATATGGTAATGATGTAACCTTTAGCAATGGCAAAACTATCTGACTAAATGGGTAATAGAAATTAGTGTTTGGTGTCTGCAATTCATCAAGTCTTCTGGGAACTAAACCTATGTTGAGCCTTGAACGACATAAATTTGAACTGCGTGAGTCCACTCATACATGGATTTTTTCCCCAGTGGTAAATACTACAGTACTACATGACCCCAGGCAGGTTGAATCTGAGAACGCGGAACCGCAGATTCGGAGGAACACTGGACATGAAGGGCCGACTATAAACATGAAAGCCCAACCATAAATTTTACACAGATTTTTTATTCCATGGAGGGTCAGTGCCCCAATCCCGGGTTGTCCAGAGATCAACTGTATTTCTCTCTCTCTTCTAAAGAGAAAAATCACTAACAGTGTGAGTTTAGTATGTCATTCCAGGTGGTAGTTGATGTTTCAGTATTTCAAAGTGGTTGACGCCCCATTAATAAAGTATTTTCAAAGTTAAAAAAATACCCATGAAACCAAATTGGAAAAAGGAAAAGAAACTTTTTAATTACAAACCAAGTTTACATATTGTTGAATGATCACTAAAAACTTGCTGCAATCACTCCTAAAACCACTTGCAGGACCTCACAGGAGCCAAACTGCAGCTCTTTCCCATCCCTGTTAATTCCCAGTATGCTGTAGCAGCACAATTATTTCATGCCACATTTATGGAGAACAAGGACCAGTTTACATAAAATACAATTGTATATCCTTAAACATTCCACACAAACCTACTGCACATGCTGGCACTGGAAGACTTCAGTCCTAAACATTGTTTATTGTACCCAAAGTACTGGCTGACTAGAAAGTACACTTTCTATCTGAAAGGATCAAATGGAATACAGTATGGGAGTGTTTTTAACACTGAATACTACTACACACACACAGATATAAAATGCCATTTAACTGGGAAGAAATTTTCCATCATTGCAAGTCATATATATAACTTTTCAAAGAAAACTAGCAGCTTTTACCTGGGCTTCTAAATATTTGTGAATCTGAGACTGACTGGACTCACCCAGACTGGGGTCAAAGGTAAATGTTACTGTAGTGTCTTTACGAAGAATTTTGTCAATGTGGCCCTCACCTACAGCTGCCAGACGAGAGCTTAAGATGTCAGTCCCCGATATCTTCAGTATGGTCTTATGTCAGTTTGGGGAATGATGGTAGGGGAGAGGGAGGGATATGAGGAGGGACAGTTAGGGAAATTTGTCTCTCATGATCCTGTGCTCTATCACTGGAGGGGCTGAGATAAAGGTAAGGTCAGTGAAACATAGTAGTTTACCCTTAATGCCATATAAAAGACAGTTCATTCAGTCTATGCTTTTAACTGTGTACAAAGTATCGGCAATAATGCCTTTAGGGGCTCAGGTGAACAGAGAACATCAATCAACAAGGACTCCAGAAGAAAAACACCAAAAATGAAAAGTCCTTCAATGCCATTCCCATTACTGTTCTCTCCAAGTCAGTGGCTATAAAAGACTTGATTATTTATCTCCATCAGACAAATGTGATTTTGTTTGAGATAATCACATAGTCTCAGGCTCCACATGTAAAAATGTCAGAAGTGGCTGAAGAGCAGCAGCTGCATGCTGAAGGGACCCATCTCCTCTGATTCCAGAGCTCCACCATCTGGTCTCAAAGTTTTTCCCTCTGAGGGAATGGCTGAAGAGAGGTAGCCCAGCACAACCCTGCTGAGAGAACTTTGTAACCATAGTGATACCTAAGGACTTGCTGAGAGCAAGCGAGCTTTGCAACCGTTAGATCCAGAGCTCCCGAGATTGCCTTGCAAGTCGTCTTGGGCATGCTTCAGAAAAAGGTGACGATTCTGGTAGAAGGTGGCTTTTAGGAATAAAACAGATGGCTCTTCTTCTTTCAAGTTTTTCTCCTCACCCCAAAGTCTCATGAGAACATCAGTGCATAAGCGCTACCATCTCTTTCTATCACTACCCTCCTGAAGGAGGAAGGTGAAGGTTTCATGACTCTAAGTGCTCAAGAAGAAATACCGTCAGGAAAGCTTGGTACTAACATGAAAGTTATTAAAATTAGGACTCCCAAGAAAATTTCGATAAGCTTTCAGTCTCTGAGGAAAATCATCGAAGTGATTTTCAAATGAGATGAGTAACCACCACCTACAGGTGAGTTTTGCTATCTGTCCATTTACCATCTTCTTTATGCTTTCTCACCCCTCTTAACATCCAGAGAAATTTAAAGTGAAAATAAGTTAAGAGAATCCTGAACCTGATAGAGGTAGATATCTCGTAATTTTATATTTCAAATGGATCAAACCACTCTAGTTGAGATTTTATTTTTTTATAATTAAAACAATTCAAAGGGTATGCATAAGGAAAGTATTTCTCAGCCTTTTAAAATCCATTATCTTTTGATAAACAAAACTTGCATACCCATTCTGTAATTTGTATCATGAAAAATTTACTGCATTTTCCAAATATGTTTTTTTAACATATAGTCAGTCTTGTTAAGAATCATGCATAGGGCTTCCCTGGCGGCGCAGAGGTTGAGAGTCCGCCTGCCGATGCAGGGGACACGGGTTCATGCCCCGGTCCGGGAAGATACCACATGCCGCGGAGCGGCTAGGCCCGTGAGCCACGGCTGCTGAGCCTGCGCGTCCGGAGGCTGTGCTCCGCAATGGGAGAGGCTACAATAGTGATAGGCCCGCGTACCGCAAAAAAAAAAAAAAAGAATCATGCATAGATGATAATCTCTCAAAACGATAAAACAAGCTGGCCCTTGGGCAGTTAAAGAGTTTAGTGTTGTTTGAGAGCAGCAGATGTCAGCTTTTCAAGGACCCTACCTAATCCAGTTCCCAGGTTAGGAGGTCAGGAAGAAAAATAATGGCTTCTTTCAAACACATATGCAAAAGCCTTTCCCAACAAACAGTTGAGTCCGAAATGCAGTCTGTGCAACAGCACATACTTTTGGCTATGTTCACACAGTAAACCATAGCAACACACTGGCTCTGATGGCTACCTGCGGAAGACAGACAGACTGACCCAGTGTTTACTTAGTACAGCCACTGGTGGCTCCTTCGGTCAGCAGGACTTTAGAGGTGCTTACCGTGTGCCCACAGTCCAGGAAGGACATGCCCAGTGCAATCAAACATTGCCAACCCTGAAAGAGAAAATACAGTCATCATTCACCGACCTCTCTGAAGAGCCTCTTACCCATGACTGCCCACATTGCACTGCTCAGATACAAACCTCTTTTGCCATACTATTTTCAATACTGAGTTCCCTCTGTTCCTACTGCTTTGTGTTTGGTTTGTTTCTTTTAGCTGACTGGGAGAGTTCCCTGAAGACCACTTTTCTTCAGTCCTACCCCATTCCTCACGATAGGGGGAATGACTGATTGCCTAATACAACTGCTATAGTCTCCTGAGCTGCTCTATAAGTATACGTTTTTGAGCTAAACAGTAGTAATTCACTCTAGAATCAGCCCTAAGCCTTAAAAATGGGTCTTCAGGGACTTCCCTGGTGGTACAGTGGTTGAGAATCTGCCTGCAAATGCAGGGGACACGGGTTCGATCCCTGGTCCGGGAAGATCCCACATGTCGTGGAGCAACTAAGCCCGTGCACCACAACTACTGAGTCTGCGCTCTAGAGCCCAGGAGCCACAACTACTGAGCCCTCATACCACAGCTACTGAAGCCTGCACACCTAGAGCCCGTGCTCCACAACAAGAGAAGCCACCACAATGAGAAGCCCGCGCACCACGACGGAGAGTAGCCACCGCTCGCCACAACTAGAGAAAGCCCGCGCATAGCAACGAAGACCCAATGCAGCCATAAACAAACAAACAAATAAATAAATTTATTTTTAAAAATGGGTCTTCAACAATCTCAATAGTCTCAGGCTGACTGAGAACTCGGCACCTTCATAACCAATTTGCACGAAGGAAGGATTCCCTTAAGTTCTATAGCAAATTTTTAAAACAGTTTCTGTCAAGGACATACTCAGTTACTTGGGTTTCCTTGGAATAAGTCCCTATATTATGGTCAGCATAATCTTAGAGTGCCCATGGTTTACTGGGGAGGAAAAAAGAAGGGATATATCCATCCAGGGCATAATTTTTCAATATTCACTAAAATGATTTTCTCAATCAAGTACATAACCTGTAGCAGACATTGGCATGGGGACTAGGTAAGTGTTATAAAGATGAGCAGTGGGTTTCCACCCTCCATCCCTGCTATTCTCTGTAGCAGACATGGTATGAAGTCTGCTGTCCCTAATCCTCAACTCCTGTGTTTTTCAGAGAAACCTGTATAGAATAGGGAGGTGGATTTGTTGTTGCTATAGCTGCTTTTCATTAATATAAGTAATGTTACAGAAGATGTGGAAAATAGAGAAAAGAATATATCCATAATCCCACCAGCCTAAGACAACAACTATTACGATTTTTACATAATTTACTCTGGACTTTTGAAAATTTTTTTGATTACCTAGGTATACACAATTTTGCATTCCTTTTCTATGTAGCTATATTTTATAACCATCACTTTAAAATAACTCTAGAATAACTCAATGAGAGAATATCACTATTTAATTATGTCCTTATTGGATAGCTATTAAGTAGTAGAGCTGGGCAGGGCTGTGAACCCACATGTGCTGCTCTCCAAAGATTTGAAATCACACTCCACAGCTCCCTTCTCCAATCCCATCTCGTACCACTCTCTACTTTCTACACTGCTGATCTTCTTTTAGTTCTTCAAACATACTACACTCTCTTGTTAGGAATTATTAAGAATGGAAACCAGACAGAAGTGACAGAAATAGAAAAATGATAGCTCTTAGGAACCAAGGTAGATTTTATGGTTAAAAATATTGTTTAATCACAGCTGGTTTAACGACTCTTTCAGGTCCTTTCATTTCTGAGTGCTAGCCACACCTCGACCACCCTGATACCTATATGCCCCTGCCCCCTCCCAAATGGACTTACCAAGTAAAACACAAAGCTCAGATAAGCTATGCTGACCACAGCAGCCACCACATACAATGTCACATGCCCTAGGTCCTGGACATAAACCACGACAAAGTACATGTTGATGGAACAGACGATAAGGACCAAGATACCGCCTGCGATCCTCCAGCCTCTGTAGAAAGAAACAGCATAATTATTGGTGGAATAGCCCAACCTGTCCACAAACATAAAAAGACACTGTGTCTTTTGGGGTACACAGGACAGGAGTTAAGAGGCATTTCAAAATGAACTGAAAAGTGGTTCTTAGGTTAAATGAGCCTAATCTGTTACATAATGATAGTTACATAATGATAGGGAGAAAGAGGGGAAAAAAACACTATCAGGGCTTCCCTGGTGGTGCAGTGGTTGAGAGTCCACCTGCCGATGCAGGAGACACGGGTTCGTGCCCCGGTCCAGGAGGATCCCACGTGCCGCGGAGCGGCTGGGCCCGTGAGCCATGGCCACTGAGCCTGCGCATCCGGAGCCTGTGCTCCGCAACGGGAGAGGCCACAACAGTGAGAGGCCCGCGTACCAAAAAAAAAAAAACACTATCAAATAATCCCTATTATTAAAGTCCCTGAAAATGCAAAAAGTCATGAGTCCCTAGAGATGTAACAAGTCATTTCAAATAAACCATGTCCTTTAAAGATGTATATAAAAGGTATTAGCTTATGCCCTTCGCATCAAGATCATTTAACACGGAATTAAGGGGCTTTAAACTTAAGTGGCTGAAGCTAAAGAGTTAAAGCCCTAAAAGCTGAAAAATTTCCCCCAGAAATGAAAACTGTGCTTGCCCTCCTTCGTTACATTCACAGTCTCCATTTTCTAAGTCAAAGACCGAGGGGGCAGCTTTAGCAATCACCTCTCAAAGCATATAGTTCCCCTATGACTTATTTTCTGACTGGCCTGTTTGATGAAGATACCCTTCCCCCATATATATTTGGGGAACTAAAAGAAGTACACTCACAGTCCATTGGCAAATTCACTCATTACCGGCCGCAAGCTCGTAAACGTGAGGATGGGTATGAGAGCAAAGGGAAGCTGGAAAAGAAAAACCTAAGATCAGATAGGGCCACTGGGGGTCCTTGTATCACCCCAGAGAGCAGCACTGTTAGCAAAAGGGAACCATAGACCCTGTCTCATCTATTCCATGAGAAATTATTCCTATCATTCCAACATGCTGGAGCATTATGTGGAAATCTGTAGAGGTGTCATTAACCTAGCATCAATTATGATCATAGTGTCTTGTACACAGTGTCAGATACAAAATTTGTATCTGCCTTGTCTTCTTAATCTCCACAAAATCTAGCAGTGTCCTATACGTTACTTAACGTTTGCTTGGATTAATGAACAAGAGTTTTGTGTTCTATGTGTGATTATAGTTTATAATTCCCATTCAAAAAAAAAACCAAGCTTAAAAACCCAGCCCTTTCTAAAAGCCTTTTAGATGCCAGGGATTTCATATGCATTTGCTATAGACCAAGACTCTGCCTCTTTCTTCCTCTGAATTTTCCCCAGCACGCAGCACTAGGCTTGGTAACTAAGGGCAATACAAAATGCTGCCTGACTCAATGCGATGTGAGTTTCCCCAGCTCCCTCCTCACTTGTAAGCTCTGAAGAACATTCAGGAAGTCATTCATCCCTGTCAGATGCTCTACATCTTGGAAGACGGCAACAAGCAGAGTGGGGATGATGGCAATGGAGCGGGTCAGAATCACTCGGGCAAAGCGTGACCACTTTAGGTTCAGGAATCCCTAGAAGGAAACACAGAAGCAGGATGAATGTCTGGAATAGGACACAGGAAAAGGTCTGGGGAGGTTCAGGAAGACCTTAGATACGTGGGATTAAGAAGTAACAAAAGGGCAATGTCCTCTTCCTCTAGTCTATCCCAGTCCAAACAGCAGGTACCTCCATGACAAACTGGCCAGAGTAGGTTCCTGTCATGGTGGAGCTCTGTCCTGCAGCCAGGATCCCCACTGCCCAGATGTAGAGTGCAGCAGGCCCGAAGTAACACCCCAGCACAACACCCTGGGGGAGGCAAGGGAGAAAGAGATGTTTGTGTCAAAGACCACCTGAGACAACACTCCAAACAGCACTCCTCTGCGACATTTCTCCCTCTTCCTGGCTACGCACCTACCTATGCCAAGTGCTGTGCTGGGCACTGTAACAGAAGCTAGACTTAGGTCCTGACCTCATTCTAGAGGCTTTCAACCTAAATTCTGCTGGAGGGACCTTTATTTCTCCTCAGCCTAGTCCCTTCTCTTCTCTAGGCTCCTAAAGCCTTTATCCTCAACCTATATCTTAACTATTAAAAAAAAAAAAGTCCACAACACTTCCCAAATTAAATTCCTTAACACCCTATTCTGCAAGATGGTAACAGGAATGAAGAGAGAGCTCAAATAAATTTTGCAAATGCTACATCCTATATATTCTACTCGTGGAGGTTCACAATGTAACCAGCATAAAAGGGACAGAGAGGCCCCAGTAAAGACCACCACTTTACTTGGAACACTTTCTTTTCTTCTTTTGGCCGCCCCATGCGGCTTACGGGATCTTAGTTCCCTGAACAGGGATTGAAGCCAGGCCCTCGGCAGTGAGAGCACGGAGTCCTGACCACTGGACCACCAGGACCACCAGGGAATTCCCAGGAACACTTTCTTTAGTCACCCCAATTAACGTCCTATAGAACAATATACTATGAACACAAGTTTGGGAATTGCTGATACAATTCATCTTTTCAGCTGATACTCTATTCCCTTCCACGTAACCCAAAAGGCTTGTCCAGCATCTGGACCTCTGAAAAAAACACACTCCGGAGAAGATATGCTGAGCTCTGAAGTGAACCCACAGAAAAGACCAGATACTATGCTAAGGATATTGATTCAGGAGCGAAGATCAGAAATCTGAATAGGTTTACCCCTTTGTAGATGTCCACAGCCAGTGTTGAGTTATCGTCAGGAAAAAGGTGAGTATGGGGGCTGCTGATACTTCTACAGGCTTCAACCTGGAACCAAAGCAGTTGAGGAACAACTTTTACTTCTGAGGCCAGCACCCAGACAAGAAGCCCTCTCCTACAGATTATACACAGGTCACCCAAGAGATGGATGCTGGAGGCAAGACACTGGACACAGGTTGTGATAAGGGCAGAGACGAGCTGCAGTGTCACTTGAGGTCTTCCTCCGTAATCTTTCTACACCCCCATGCCATCAAAAACATTTACTGAGTTAGAGTGTGCATGGTAATACACGAATGCGGGGTCATTTTAAATGATGACAGGAGGCGAGGGCCCTTAAGGGGGCTTCAGATATGATAGGACACCCAGAATAGGGAGTCCTTAGTCAAAGCAGAGCCAGGAGTCAGAGGTCCTATAGATAAGAAAGTAGTGATCAAAACTAGATAGGCAATCAGGAATCAAGATGACAGAGAATTCGAAAGGACAAGACAGTCTATGTAGCCACAGTTTCTGTTTTCTGTTTGTTGGCTCCGCCCAACCTGTCACCACCAAATGGCAGAACTGGCAAGTGGCTAGTAGTTGGGTAGCAGGAAACAAAAGGGGATGACAAAGAGTCAAACAGGCGTGAAGCCACTAATAATAGCATGAGGCAATCTTTGTCTGAGGCAAGCTCCCTTCCCTGTCAAAAGCTTGGGAAGATGGGTCTAGGCTTGGTCACAGCCCCCAGACTGTAACCCACGACTAGTGCAGTGATTTAGGGAGCAGCATTGAGGCTTGAGATCTATTTCCCCTGAGCTCTAAGTCACTGTCACCTTTTCCTACCCCAATCCAGCCTCCTCTTTACCCTCACATTCACTACCACCCAGGGCCCTGGCTTACTCACCACCTGCTCGTTGGTTTTCTCAAAAAATGCTTCAGCAAAGACTGAGACGACAAAGACGTTGATGATAAAGGAAACAAAAAGAGCAATGCAGGATTCAATGAAAAAGTACTTATTGGCTTCCCGAACTTCCTCCTTATTGGCTCGGTCTACCTGTCTGGACTAGAGAGATAACAGCAACGGTCATTTTTTTGACTAGTTGGAACAAGTTTCCTTGTAATATTTCATGAGTTTGGAGTCAGCTGAAAGACCTAGAGGGCAAACAACTAACCACATGAAATGTGAGACTCCGCCTACATCCTGGTTCACTGAGTAAGAACTCCATGACCCTTTGATGATACCACACATCCCCAAACGGAAAAGTGACCGAGTGACTGCTGAGCTCTCAGTTACTGTGGCTGCAAGAGCCACTGATCTGGGCTTCCCTGGTGGCACAGTGGTTGAGAGTCTGCCTGCCGATGCAGGGGACGCGGGTTCGTGCCCTGGTCCGGGAAGATCCCACATGCCGCGGAGCGGCTGGGCCCGTGAGCCATGGCCGCTGAGCCTGCGAGTCCGGAGCCTGTGCTCCACAACGGGAGAGGCCACAACAGTGAGAGGCCCGCGTACCGCAAAAAAAAAACAAAAAACAAAAAAACACTGACCTACAAAAACAACCTGATTTCAGACCTAAGGGGCAGATAACCTTAATTACAAAGGTCTCTGAAATCTCCCAGCAAACTATGGTGTTGGACTGACTGGTAAAAGCCAGGTTGGGCTCTTTCCTCCTGACCTCCACGAGGCCACTCAGGCTTTTGAGATTTAAACACAAGAGACCGGTGCACCTTCAGACCTTTTAAGAAGGACTTTAGTCCCTTCTTTATGGGGTCAGTTATCTCTGGTCACCTTGGTGATTAAAACAGAGTCCAAGTGTGTGGAGTCCAACTGTGGAAAAACATCTTGCTCCTTCAGGGCTCTAACAGTTGTAAACTAAGTGTGTGTCCCTTGCAACCAAAGGAAAAGATCCCATGAACTACACGGGCCACTGAGATATGGGTTTTGCTTACCTTGACTAAAGCAGAATGCAGGTACATGTTGTGTGGCATGATAACAGCACCCACGGTGCCCACAGCCTGCTCGATCTGTGGGGTACGACAGCCTGAGCAGGATGGCAGGAACATGCCTTTGAGGACCTGGATCTGGCTGGGTTTCACTGTAACATACTACATACCAACCGAACAGCTATTAGCCTTTACTGGAATATGAGACCAGGGGAGTAACACAGTGCTAGGGAACACTCTGCAACCTTTACTCCTTAAACTCCTTCATCAACAGCTACATAGGAAATGAGGAATACAGAACCATCCAAAAAAACCAAGCAGTACAAGGTCAGAGAATTTAGGACTGGGGTATCCAGATATTTCCCATCATATTTTAGATAAACAAAACAGATGTGTAGAGAATGTAATTAATACTCTAAAGAAATAAAATGGCTACTAAGGGCCTTACTGATATTAGCTTCACAGTAACTCCTGTGAGACACACCCAAGAATAGAGTCAATTCTTGATTACCCACACTAATCGTGCTCCTGTGTTCACCTATGTATGTAAAAATCACTTATGTTTGCCACTAGCGTCTGCTGAGACTCATTCAGAGACACTTCTCATACACACTTTTTCCTGGTTTGGCATTTCTCTTGGAAGCCTTAGACCAAGCTGTATCATCTACTCAGAGTAGATGCATTTTTAAAAGTTTGCTAAGCCAGGAACTTCCCTGGTGGCACAGTGGTTAAGAATCCGCCTGCCAATGCAGGGGACACGGGTGCGAGCACTGGTCCAGGAAGATCCTACCTGCCGTGGAGCAACTAAGCCTATGCGCCACAACTACTGAGCCTGCATGCCACGACTACTGAAGCCCATGTGCCTAGAGCCCGTGCTCTGCAACAAGAGAAGCCACCACAGTAAGAAGCCCGCGCACCGCAATGAAGAGTAGCCCCTGCTCGCCGCAACTAGAGAAAGCCCATGTGCAGCAACGAAGATCCAACGCAGCCATAAATAAATTAATTAAAAAAAAAAAAGTTTAGCTAGGTCAATAAGCAGAAATCAGTTTATAACAATTGGATATAGAAAGGTGCTATTACTGTAGGTGCATATAACAGTAGGGTTAGGGTTAACCCAATGGAGTATCTGGATTGGGGGACAAACCGGGAAACATGCACTATATCCCCTACAGTTCATTAACTGCTGCATTACAGAGAAAGTCCAAGCTGCAGTTATTATCAACCAGGATGAACAAAAACAGAATCCCTCTAAGGTAACAGCCAAGAATAACCCTGCAATCCCTTCCTTAACCCTCTCCAAGGCTGTTCTGTTGTTGGGATGGCCAACTTGGAAACAGGGAGTCTAGTCTGGAAAGTCCTGGAAATTCTAATCATTTTTGACCTAGGAGTCCCTGCAGGCCTTCCTGGACACTGGTCTTTGCTACCTTTTATTCCTTCCAAATTTGCTCAGGACTGAATTTGGCTTTTTGTTAACAAATACTGTCTTTTATAATAAAAGGAAAAAAAATTGTTTTAAAAAGCTAATGAACAGCCTGTAACACTTGCCTCGTATCCAAATGTGAGGGCCATAACAGTGATGAGAAAACCAAAAAATGCTTCTAGCTTCCGCAAGCCTAAGGGAGAAAATGCAGCAGTGAGCTCACAGAAGGCAGACTCCCCCATCAGCCATGTGATGGAAAGCAGCTCCTTTGACTGACCCCTCCCTTCCCACTCTGCTTACCATATTTGTCCAAAAAGAGAAATACAAAGGTATCTGCAATGGTGATAAGAACTCCACCCCATAGCGGGACCCTAGGTCAGAGATAAGAAACGGAGATTAAAGGAAAGAAAAGAAACATTGAGAAACACTCTCTTCCCAACAGCTCTCCAGCTATACAACACTTGGAGGAGCAAGGACTTAGGGAAAAGGGAACAGTGGCAGGAGGCCAGGCACAGCACCAAGTAAACTCATTCATTCAACTTTGTCTACTATTTCAGACAACCAGGATACAAAGCTGAAAAGTATGGGTCTTATCTCTCAAGCTCACTTGTCTAGTGGGATAAACTGACATACAAATTAATTGTAATACCCACTGCCACACCCTGGATAATAAAGGGTGTGTTGGGTCTCATGACCCAACATAAGAACATGGAAGATACAGAACCTACATTTGCCAAGAGAGAAGAAGGTGGTTCCAGAAAGGTTCCACAGAAAAAGTATTGATACTTGAGTTGAATCTTGAAAATTGAAAATGAGTTGGGTTTTTGTTTTTACACTTGCTTGGAAGTCTAGCAAAACATTGATTACTTTCTAGAGAAAAACCCCCTCACCTTCCTGCAGAGAGGAGATTGATGGCAATGGCGGCGCCAATAACTTCTTGCATATCTGAGCCAACGATAGCCAACTCCACCATCAGCCACAGGATAATTCGTGGAACCTAAACACCAAACAGCAGAAAGATATGGTTCTAATTAATCATTTCTAAGAACTTTCCCCCATAGTTTGGAATTCACATTTTGGCACTGATCCATAAAGAGTCCTTTAAAAGCTTTCGGTCTAGAGATAAAGTACCAGAACTCAGCTCCACTTGGCCCCTTGCTGGAGAAGACCAGACTGCTTCTATGTGGCAGAGCCTGTGAGTCAAGGTCAGGGCAGCGGCTGACTCCAATTTTTTTCTCATTCCTTTCCACTTGACAGAAGAATGGAATTTCCATCCATTATTTCCACTTAATTTTTTGCCTGAAAACAATCCTAAAAGTCTTAGGGGAAAATGAGGATGCTAAGATGGTCAAAATATTGTTCAGGAGAGAACAGAAATGCTGCAGAAGAAAATATCTATCCTGACCATAGCTGAAGAGACAAAACAAGCATGAAAAGGTTAGAGTCATCCTTAATGTAGTAATGCACAAGCAAGTAAAAAAGACAAATATGCAAAGGGACTCGGGGCAAAGTGGTTGGAATTGGGTGTCCTATAACAAAATCTGGGAATTAATCTGGTCAAATAATCCAGCAGAAAGCAATTAAGTAGTGCTGGCTCACTGAGGCCAGGGAAAAAAAAAAAAAACACCTCCAGGTACCTACTACCCAAAAAATATGTCACAAAAAACAACTGCTAAGATACATGAAGAAAGAGAAGCTAAAAGAAATTATAAATTATCAAGGGGTTTTTTTGTTTTGTTTTGTTTTTTTGAGAAGCATATAAGAAAAAGAAAAAGAAAGAAAAAAAAAAAAACCAGGTAAGGATACTTTCTCACAGCCAGGAAAGGAGATTAAACATTTAGGACAAACAGGTAGATGAGTACTTATCTAAAGATCAGGCCAGTTTAAAGCTGTCTTCCAGACATTGGGTCCATCCATTCCTGCCTTAGGTAGCAGCAAGAAAGGTTCAAAATATCCAGAAGGAAACTACAGAGGACAGTGTAAACTCCAGGGTCAAGGTAACTGAAAAATCATTATTAACAAATCCAAAGATCCTGCGTAATATAATTTGCAGCAAAAGGAAAAAACTCACTTTCTTCAAATTTATGGCAAAGACAAACAAAAAAGAAAATATGCATAATGCAAAGCGATGGAGTACTATGGATGTATGAATGAAAGTGCTTAGACAGAATACCCCTGCCCCTTTGTGAACTGGGCACTGCTAGGTACCAAAAGGCAGAGTGCAAGGTAAATGTTTACTCAAACAGAATTTTTCTAAGGAAACTTTCTGGGAAATGTGAATCTCATGTTAGATTTTGAAGGAGCACAGAAACATGGGTCAGCCGCGAGAGGGGCTATAGAATTTCCCTTGGGATTCCCAGTCCTCAGGGCCACGGATCCCTACATCCTCCACTATTTCAGTATACAAGGGGGCCAGCACAGGTTGCCAGACACAGAGTCACCTATGATATGAGTAACAGACAAACACTGCTCACCCTGGGATACTGACGGTGACACATTTCAGCAAGATGCAGGCCAGTGACCACTCCCAGTCTAGCTGCAAGGCGCTGGAGCAGGAGCCCCACGATGGTGGCCATCAGAAGAACCCAGAGCAACTAGAGAAGAACAAAATCCCACCATTACACTCATTAGATAACTGGGATTTTTTTGTTTGGTTGTTTGGCAATGTGAATGGGAAACACTACGTTCAGGAAAGAGCCCCGGTCAGGAATCAAATGACCTGAGTTCTGCATCATGTTCTGCACAGAACCTGCTAGGTCACCTTGCACCTTTCTGAGCCTTAGTTTCTCCCATCTGCAGTTTCTCCTGTGTTCAAGGAAACTATGTGGGTAAAATAAAATAAAAAACCATCTATGTGGATAAAATAAAATTTAAAAACAGATGGAAAAGTACTTTTCGCTGAAGTGTCACAGCCAATCAAGTATCAGCATGTAGCCGCTGAGGTTCATATCCAACAGAAAGAGTAGAGGAAAAGGATGTGGTGTGCTATGTGTGTTTAAACGGGAAAGGGGTAGGACTCGATGTTCACCTTAAATCCAGCCACTGCTCCAGACTGCAAATCAGATTCAATGTTTCCTGGATCCAGGTAGGCAATGCTCATAAGAAATCCCGGTCCCGTGAAAGCCCAGAGTTTACGAAAGCTAAAACAAGAGTACTGTACAAGAGAGGAAAACAGGTCAAAATGATTATCACCTCCAAACTGCTGATCTATTTTATCTATTATTTTGTCACATATAAAGCAGCAATATTAGCTTCGTAAGAACATTTAGGAAGTTGGATACTGGGTGTGCCCAAGTTTCACGTCCATCTTATCCACTTCTCATCAATAAGCTGGCCACCTCTCTGTCCAAGTAAGAGGCCTTCTCTTACCTGCTCTTTCCAACAGCCTTTCATTCTAAAACCCAAGCAATAATATCAGTACCTCTGTGCACAACCACTACCCAAATAGGACAAAAGGCACTGTAAAAAAGGGAACATGGAATTCATACTTTCTTGGTGAAAAAATGCTCACTAGTCCAACTTGGCAACGGGTTTTTCAAGGCCCTCAGTTTCCTTATCAGTTTCTGTTTACCCTGATTACAAAAATTCAGTCTTCAGAGACTGCGTGCCAGAATTAGACCTGAAGCTGTTGGTCTGGAGTTGTCCAGCAGACTTGCCACTCATAGGTTGTCCCTAGATAATAATGTTTTCCTCCAAGGACCTGTCACTAACCTCCTCCTGAGGAATGGCGATCTTCTCATCAAAGTACGTGGTGAAAGCGTCCTCTGAGTGCCCCCCGGGGGACTGTGGAAGAGAGGAGTTACTGTAGGCAGGGTTGATGGCCCCAAGACTGGCAGAATCCCCGTGGTCTCCAGAAGCATCTTCTGAATTAACAGGTTTGAGAAGAAATGAATTAAAGTGAACAAAATACACTAACAGCTCATCCTTAGAAATGCTGATATTAAATCTTTTTAATACCTAAATGCACAAGATGAACCTGACTCTCTCAATTTCTAGTACTTTATTTTTATTTGTATTTTTAATAAATTAATTTTTGAATAGGCAATATGTTCACATGGCTGAAAATTTGAGAAGTACAAAAACGCTTATGATAAAAAGCTCCCTCTCACCCCTGTGCCCGTCACTCAGCTCTACATCAGTTTTCAGCATGAATCCCACAATGGTTTCCCCCTACTTTCACACTTCTATCCCCATTTGCCAATTTTTAGAACCATTTCATTTTCTTCTAAAAACAGTGATGTCTAGGGCTCAATGTATTGAATAACATCCCCAGACTAGTCCCACTGGTAACCTAAAATCCTAACTTTTAGAAGGAAATAGGTCAGTCTAGTGGGACCCTCCCCTCTCTCCTCCTCCCTGCCCCCCATTATTTGGTTAGGACTTACTCAAAGAATCATCCTTGGCCATTATACCTCCATCAGGCTTCTCCAAAAATGTGTAAATTGCAAACTCCTGCCACATTTCAGGCTAAAATCTGAAGCTGCAGGGAAACCACCAAACAGGAACCCTCCTGACTAAGGCCTGCAGCGAAGAGCTTGGGAGGGAGGTATCACCCTCCTGATAGGAGGGCTCATCTCAGATTAATCGTCAGTGTTTCCTTAAATCCTACACTTTGCAGTTAATTTTAAAAGCAGGGAGGGGGAGGGTCTGGGAGAAAAGGGCTAATACAAAGCCCAGTTTGCTGTAGCCTTCAAATGGCTATTTTTAACCACAAAGCTCTAATCTCAAGGTTTCCAAGAAACCTTTGCAACATCCAATCAGAAAAACAAAAGCTTTCTTTCTATAGGGAACTGATCCACTTCACCTTAAGTGGCCCTGATCTGAGGAGGAAATGTACAGAAAAGGAATGGAAATTCTAAAGGAGAAATTTAGAATCAGGAAGAATTAGTCAAAGCACGTAAGAAGTCTCATTAAATACACTATTAGGTGCTGGCTCAGTATTTTACTGTTCCATGCATATCTGAAGCGCCATGAGCAGACAAAGCACTCTAGAGGTTTTATGCCAGGTCTGCAAATAATACTGCCTTTACAAGCATTACTGCTATAGAAACCAAACTTGTAGCTAATCTTGGCTCATCTCAAAACTGGAAGTAAGATATGAGGCAAGTCTCTGTGGTTATAAATCCATTTTCATTTACAGCCTAAGTTACCAGGTGGTGACCTCTGAATGGAGCAGGTCTCCATGATGATATTGTTGGCTGGGGGAGAGGAGGTGGGGACAATTTTTGTTGGAACGGAAGACAAGAAGGACAATATGGTAAATTTCTGTTACTGGCTTAAGCCTAATTCCAAATAAAAATTAGACAATAACACAAAGCTGTAAATTACCATCTGGCGTCTTCTGCTCAGGACCCAACACCATGGTGGATACCTGAGTGTCTGAGTTCTTAGAATAAGATTCTGGAAAGGAGAAAAGAGAGGGAGAGGAATTAGCAAGAACAAACTAAAACCAACAAGTTCAGAACCAGCATTCTGTTACTCTGTATGACTGAACCCTTACAATGTTAAAAGAGTAATTGTTCTATTGAATTAGATAACCTTGAAAATAATTACAGTTTTCAGAATATGATTAAGAAATATTTAATAAAAAATGTAAAAGTCTTAATCATGTTTTTGCTGGCAAGACTTCAAAACCAAACTGAAGCAAAAGGTATTTCAGGGAAGTGGGCAAATAGTTTTTAATAAGCATCTACAGAGAGGCTGCTAGGCAATTACCCAGTCTCTGCCTCCAGATTAACCCAAATATTTAAAAGACTGACCCCCCCCCCGCATTTTGATGAGTTTTTAAGGACAGAGATCTATAACTCTCTTTGATCTAACTAACAATTTAAGCTCATGTTTCAATTTTCTGGAACAGGGAAAGGGGAAGCACCTCACCAGCACACTGGTAGTACAAGTAGAGGGTCACTATTTCCCAGCCTCACATTTCCCTGAAGGGAGACTTCAGCTGTAAGGTTTCAGGTCTCATTCCCCAACACTTCAACAACTGGGAGAAGAAACTAATGAGAGCTGAGGCACCAGGAGGACAAGGCAGCATGCCTGCACTTCTCTCCCTCAGCAATAAGCAGCCTGAGGCGGGGCTGGCGTAAGGGGGTATCCCAGATGTCCAGCATCCTATTGGGTTAAGTTTAACTGGGGGGCAGGGGGATATTAGTAAGCCCATTGGGCCACAGATCTATGGCATATTCTCCAGTCAACCCCACCAATAAGGCTGATTTTGTAAAATTTTGATCTACTGATTAAGGAATCTATTTCTCAGTTGATTCCAAATTTAGAAAGGGAAAGGTAAGCAGTATTAATTGTTAACTGCCCCCCCTTAGATTCCAATAACAACTATCCTACTGAAAAAGTGATGAAGCCTCCCCTTAGCTAACTTTTACTAATTAAATAATCTTTTCCCACTATTGTACCTTTATTGCCCCTATTTGAACAGTGCTCTACTTTCTTTGATAGTCTATCGACATATTCTATACATATTTTGCAAAATTACAGAATTAAGACCTGAAGGGGGTTTTAGGTTTCATCTATCTTCTGGAATGTAAAACATATCACCACTTGCTAATTTGGAAAACATAATCTTTCATGTCTATAGTCACCAATATCAAGTATCTTGTTATAATGAACAATAGTAACGTCCTTCCTATCAGAGTTTGAGCCACCAGATGGTTTCGCCAACAGATCCCAAAACTACTGACTAAATCCAACCCCTCTTTCAGCCAGTTACAATAGCACCTCACCTAAATGGGATTTACACATCCGACCACTCAGTAGCGGTGCCACTTGGATTCCAATCACAGCACGGCTCCTAGGCCCCACTCAGAGCCTTTTTACTTTTATTTTACATATCATTCTAAGAAGCCAGGATAACACACAATAAACTGGAAACCACAAATCAGATCTGGGACTATGGCTCTTACAGGGAAAGTCTTGGGCTATTTGATATGAGGCAACTTCCTTATACTTCAATCAGCTCTGAGAACATTATTATGAAGAATATTACTGGGAGGACTTCCCTGGTGGTCCAATGGTTAAGACTACACGCTCCCAACGCAGCGGGCCTGTGTTCGATCCCTGGTCAGGGAACTAGATCTCGCATGCCGCAACTAAAAGATCCCACATGCTGCAATGAAGATCCCGCGTGCTGCAACTAAGACCCGGCATAGCCAAATAAATAAATAAATATTTTAAAATATATATATATTATTGGGAATTCCCTGGTGGTCCAATGGTTAGGACTCCGTGCTTTCACTGCCAAGGGTACAAGTTCGATCCCTGGTCAGGGAACTAAGATCCCACAAGCCACACAGAGCACCATCCTCCCCCGGTCCCCACCAAAAAAAAGAATATTATTATTGGGAGTTCTCTGGTGGCCTAGTGGTTAGGATTCTAGGCTCTCACTGCTGTGGCCCGGGTTCAACCCCTGGTTGGGGAACTGAGATCCTGTAAGCTGCACATTGCAGCCAATAAATTAATTAATTAATTAAAATAGGAAGAAGTGCAAAAAAGCATTAACAGTGGTTATTTTTTAAAAGAATACTAACATTATATTATTATTAAGAATAACTCAAGTTTCTAATTGCAGCCCTACTCACGAAGAACCGATTCAATTAGATTACTTTTGTACTGATGACTGATATCCTGTTTCAGAAGGCACAGAAGTGTTTAACACATGTGAGTAAGATTCCTATCCAAAACAGGCCTTTAAAACTTATATTTAAAAAGCAAGGGGCTTCCCTGGTGGCACAGTGGTTGAGAGTCCGCCTGCCAATGCAGGGGACACGGTTCGTGCCCCGGTCCGGGAAGATCCCACGTGCCGCAGAGCAACTAAGCCCATGTGCCACAACTAATGAGCCCGCACTCTAGAGCCCGCGAGCCACAGCTACTGAGCCCACATGCCACAACTACTGAAGCCCACATGCCTAGAGCCCGTGCTCCACAACAAGAGATGCCACCGCAATGAGAAGCCTGCGCGCTGCAACAAAGTGTAGCCCCCGCTCGCCACAACTGGAGAACGCCCGCGTGCAGCAATGAAGACCCAACGCAGCCATAAATAAATAAATAAATAATTTCTTTTTTTAAAAAAACAAATTGAGATAGTAGTGTGTTTTTCCCCAAGTCTGAAATGTGAAAAGGTGTTAAATAATTTTAAACAGAAATATCTCAAGATAAAATTTTTAATAATTACTATTAGTATTTTAAGTGATTACTCCCATAATTACTTATAGAGCCGATAAAATACAAGAAGTCTGGTTTTCTCTGTGAAGTCTCAGAAATATATTATTCCAAGAGAGGAAATGATTCTAGATTCCAACATTTTTTTTTTTTTTTGGCAGCACCTCTCGGTTTGCGGGATCTTAGTTCCCTGACCAGTGATCAAACCAGGGCCCCGGCACTGAAAGCACCGAGTCCTAACCACTAGGCCGCCAGGGAATTCCCTAGATTCCAACTTTCTCATCAAAACATTGAGTCAACAAACTATAAACTCCACTGTTTATAGTGTCTAGAGAATATAACTAGGGCAGGGAATAGAGGGTCAGTATGCTTGGTGTGCTGCACAGTATTTAAGTCTCCATGAAAATTTAACACCCATAAGGAAGCAGTAAGTTAAGAGTAAGACAGTTTTGCTCTCTAGGACCATACCACCAGGTCATTTCAGTCATTTAATTACGCTAAGAAAAAGATCGGGCTGACCCGGTGGAGCAGTGGTTAAGAATCCACCTGCCAGTGCAGGGGACACGGGTTCGAGCCCTGGTCCGGGAAGATCCCACATGCTACGGAGCAGCTAAGCCCGTGTGCCACAACTACTGAGGCTGCGCTCTTGAGCCCTCAAGCCACAGCTACTGAGCTTGAGTGCCACAACTACTGAAGCCCGCACGCCTAGAGCCCATGCTCCGCAACAGAAGCCACCACAATGAGAAGCCCGCACACAGCAACGAAGAGTAGCCCCTGCTTGCCGCAACTAGAGAAAGCCCGCACGCAGCAACAAAGACCCAATAAATCAGCCAAAAATAAATAAATAAAAAGAAAATTAAAAAAAAAGAAAAAGATCAAGTGGAGATACAAGCAACAAGAATCAATCCAGCAGTACTCTGATAACTATGATTAACACTGCTTTGATATTCTAGCTCACCCCCAATCACTAAGTGTCACCTTTTCTTAAAGCCAGTAAGTTTCCTCCTCTCGAACAGCAATCGACAGCAGGAAAAACATGGCACTCATGGTTCAATGTAATAACTATTTTATCTGATTCCTTCTCAAAAGTTGTAAGACTATTTAAAAGATAAGAATGCTAATTACATTTTCTGTCTAAATGTCAAAAGCCTACATATCCTTTGACGCAGCAATTCCATTTCTAAGAATGCATACTAAAGAAACAGTCCCACAGGAAGTATGTGCAAGAATATTTCCCACAGCACTGTTTGTAGTGTAAAAAGACTGAAACAACCTAGTACATTTATAGGATGGAATGCCATAAATAAGGCAGATCTATATGGATTAATAGGAAACAATCTCCAAGATATACTGTGAAGTTAAAAACCCAGTTTATAGAACAGCATGCTATCATTTATGTAGCAAAAAAGAGAGAAAGAGAGAGAGAGAGAGAGAATACACACATACATGTACAGACGATATCCAAAGGACATGCCAAAAACTGGTATTGCCGTCCCTAAGAGGAAGCAGTGGGGGAGCACAAAAGAGGTCAGGAGAAAAGGAAGACCTCTCACTGAATATACACTGTATACGGTTTTGCACTTAAAAAAATTTTTTTTACCATGTACCTGTATTGTTTATTTTTTTAAAACATAAAGGTCACATAGGTTTACTCAGTTTCTCAACGAACACCTCAGGGACGTTCAGTTTCTCAATGAACACTTCAGGGACTTACCAGTTCTCTCTGATAAAGCTTCACAATGCACAATCAGAGATCTGAAGCCGTCTGGTTAGCAGGCATATATGGCCTCAAGCTTAACTTACTATACTTTGACTCAGTGTGCAAACAACCAAGCTCTGAAATTGTGATTTGGAAGTTTCACCTGAATGCAAAGAATTAGAAAAATTCTCCTCAGGAAAGTGTTTCCTGACTCCCTAATTTGGGTTAAACGGCCCTCTTTCATGTTCCCCCAAAGCACCTGCTGCTTACTACTATCATATCACCCTATCCTGAAAGCATTTATTCCCTAATACTATTCTTGCAACTCGTCTGTAAGTCTGAAATTATATCAAAATAAACAATTATACCACCCCAAACACATACTAGCTATAATAAATGCCGAACATTTAATTAATAATAATTCCATGTGTTCTCTTATCATTTACAAGAACTCTAGAAGAACAATTTGGATAGCCCAAATCAGTTTTTAAAATTGCCACCAAGAGGACTTCCCCGGTGGCGCAGTGGTTAAGAGTCCGCCTGCCGATGCAGGGGACACGGGTTCGTGCCCCGGTCCGGGAAGATCCCACATGCCGCGGAGCGGCTGGGCCCGTGAGCCATGGCCACTGAGCCTGCGCGTCCGGAGCCTGTGCTCCGCAACGGGAGAGGCCACAGCAGTGAGAGGCCCGCGTGCCGGCAAAAAAAAAAAAAAAAAAATTGCCACCAAGGAAGTATGAAATACTGAGTATTAAAGCACATATATAACTTCAACTTAAACGTTTTCCCCCTATGGTTAAAAAGAAGTTTGAATTTAAATTAATTTTTTTCTTATAAAATTCTTCTACAGAGAGCAAAGGCACCACAAACCATTTCACTGATTTTAGAACTGCGTTCATTGTTGTAAAGGTCTCCCTAAAATTAATTTTAAGTTTCGGAGAGAAATGTCTTTGAACAGTCCTCTAATTCCTCTCCCCTTTTTTCCTCCCCCCACCTTGTATAAATAAAATCAGAGACAACATTAAGTAGGAAAAGAAGTTTCATAGAGGCAACTAGAGAAGTGTGCATGGAATCAATTGATTAATGTGAACAGGAAGGGCTTCCCTGGTGGTGCAGTGGTTGAGAGTCCGCCTGCCGATGCAGGGGACACGGGTTCGTGCCCCGGTCCGGGAAGATCCCACATGCCACGGAGCGGCTGGGCCCGTGAGCCATGGCCGCTGAGCCTGCGCGTCCGGAGCCTGTGCTCCTTAACGGGAGAGGCCGCAACAGTGAGAGGCCCGTGTACCGCAAAAAAAAAAAAAAAATGTGAACAGGAATGTTTAAAGTTGCTGCCAAAGCCATCTCTTCTCCCTGTTGATGTTTCCTCAGCCAACGTTCAGTGCCATGCTGGTGACAAAGTGGAAACTGCCAGATGTACAGGCTTTAAAAAGTGATCCCCAAGTTGTTTATTAGAGAATAAAAAGGAGCTGTGATAAAAAAAACAATTCCATTTGTTTTGAAGAAAATGTAAAGATTTCCAGATCCTTCTAAAATTCCCTTTTCTCTAAAGGTCTACTTTTAAGGCTAAAGCACTTGATATTCCTACTAAATCATGACTGTTCATCTAACATCTATGCTGTGCAAGATGTTCTTCATGAAGGTGAGCTCCTGCCCCTGATGACTGGGAGTCAACAAAACTGAAATATTCAGTGGTTCAAACAGATCTAACTGCTGTCTGAACCCTACGTATTTTAATAAGGAATATTACTAGCCATTTTTTAAAATGAGAAATTATTACTTCCTCTGTTTTTCCATTCCAGGTCAATAAAGAAGCACCAATTTCCGAGTCTTTCCATCAGGATATACATCTAATTAATTCCAAAACTCAATTTGCCCCCACTGGGGATGATGGGAGAGAAACAGCTTAGAAAAGCCATGTGAATTTCTAAATTATAATTGAGGATGTGAAGTTTGGAATTATTTTTTCAATTTGAATAAAAAATAATCCTATTTTTCTCTCATTAAAATGAATTTGATATAAAATGACAAAATGAAAAAAAGGTTGGAGACAGATTACATCTACTTCCTGACAAGAACAAAGCGAAAAGCCCCTCTGGTGTTAGTATAAGAAAAAGGCCTGGAAACTCTAATACCCTTTAGTTTAAGAAAAAGGCCTGGAAACTCTAATCCCCTCTACCTAAGTGAGTAATATTTCGGTAAGCTGAAAGTCACACAAGCACACCCAGTTCATAAAGTACAAACAGTGTTGCTATTGTACAATGTGCTTAACACACATCAGATCCTCTCTCTCTCTCTCTCTCTGGCACAATGGCCACTGAGACAGACTGTTCATGTTACTGACTTTGTATTCCATAGTAGTAATCTCAAAATTGGAGACACCTCCCTTAGTCTACCAGAGAACTACAATTTTCAGCTCAGCATCAAGTTTGCTACTTCCACCTGAGTTAGACTTTTGAAAATCTGTTTGACGGTTGAAAGGAAAACCTGACATGGAGAACATCTAATGATAAAGAAAGAAGAGAAAGAGAAAATCTTAAGCAGCAAGAAGAGGAGAGAGGGGGTAAGATAAGGGGAGGAAGAGTACAGTTGATAATAAAACCGGCTGCCTGGGTGTCAAAGATGATAACGGTGGGGAGAAACGTGGCCAGGCTGTCAAGAAGTACTGAACTTTTAGACAAAAATATCACCCATCAACCAGAGACTTCAGAATTACAAGGGCCCAATTAATACCCGTTAAATAGAGCTCTTCACTTTCTCTGCTCAGAGCTCTGAGGCTTAGCCAGCTTCAAATCTCCTTGACTGCTCACACACCAGGGTCACTAATATCTTACTTCCAGAAACTATATCTTGGTCTTTGTTCCTCCCGACTCTCACAGTGTGAGGCTTCCCCCGATTTCCTCCCAACCTGAAGTTTACAGCACTGCATTTCCCTTTCGCGGCCCAACCTGGCCTCCTGGCGTGACACATCTACCCCGGAACACAACTCCGAGCTCTGTGAAAATTTCAAAGACCTCTTTACAATGAAGTAAGAAAGTCTATTAAATCAGTCTATACCCACTTCTTGCCTCAGAAAAAAAGTGCTTTGCCCTTATACTTGCTTAAGTAGCTGTTCTCTGGCAAATGTGAAGAAAGATTATTATTAGATTACATTCAACTTATTTATTCCAATGACAGATACTGTCCCCCCAATGCAGACTGACCCTAACAATTTTAAGTACATATCTTCCTCAATGTTTCTTTGCTTAAAGCAAAGAAAAACTGTCTGTAAAGACAGACAATACATATAAGATTCTCCAGCCTCATACATGCCTCCTTCTGCTCTTTGGAACCTGCTACAAGTTCAATAGTTAACGTGTAGCCTCCTTTCATTACCTAGGAATTTTAATAGACGCTTGATTGTTAGTGATAAATGGGACCAAAACAAACAAAAATAACCCACACAAGATGACCTACTAGCAATAAGCACAAAGACAAGCCTGAGAACCCTAATTTCCTAATTTAAGTCTTTACTGGGAACTGGTCCTTACACTAAAAAATGTAAGTTACTCTGACCTTAAATTAAAAGTGGAAGACTTCCCTGGTGGCGCAGTGGTTAAAAAATCTGCCTGCCAATGCAGGAGACCCAGGTTCAAGCCATGGTCTGGGAAGATCCCACATGCCTCGGAGCACCTAAGCCCATGCGCCACCACTACTGAGCCTGAGCTCTAGAGCCCGCAAGACACAACTACTGAGCCCACGTGCCACTACTAATGAAGCCCGCGCACCTAGAGCCCATGCTCCACAACGAGAAGCCACCGCAATGACAAGCCTGCGCACCACACGAAGCCTAGCCCCCGCTCACCACAACTAGAGAAAGCCTGCGCATAGCAACAAAGACCCAACGCAGCCATAAATAAATTAATTTTTTAAAAAGTGGAAGAGGAATTAGACAATAAATATATTTTTATCATCCCTGGCCAACTGTTTTATATTCCATTCTGATGTTATTATAGTTCATAATACATTGTTGTTTTATTATATCCATGATATTCCTGATGATACCCGGAGGCCTTGTCTTTGTGTCTCCAGGGGCCAATAAATGTTAATTGTTCAATACATGTCTGTTAAATTATCAAAAGAATAAATGGCATCGGATGGGTGAGACAACAAGGATCTAGGACTTCTAACTCCTTACATTTGGTACAGTCAAATACTCCCTGCCTCTTCTTTTCCAAAATATTTTATTAAAACCAGAGGGACTCACATGATAAAGATGACAACAATATTAAGGCAAAAGGTCTTCCCTTTCTGCCTCAAACACTCAACTCTTTAAAGGTGTCACTCCCTGTCCTTATTAAAGCACAGAGGTTTCACAAAGACACTGTCCTCCACTCTCACCAAGCCAACATCCAACTTTCAACCTTATACAAGTACTAAACTATCTTACTCCAAAGCTAAATAACTAAACTCACACTATGTGTACTTCAGTCAAACTAGGCCAGCAAGACTGTGCAGTAAGCGATGTTCTTTTTAGTAAACTCAAAGTTTCTCATTTTGTGATTAGTTCCCAGTAATGCTACCTATATAAACAGCAGCTTTCTTGGAAGACAAAAAAGTCTTCCATTAGAACCTTCCGGACAGTACCAAGAGAATCTGAGAGGGACTTTTAAGCTCACAGAAAGGGCATAAGTATGGCAGCAGATATACACAGTAAGGAAACAGGGAATAAAGATGTCTTTGATTCCACAGCGCCCACCCAAGCTCTTAGCACTATAGGTCAAGTAGAAAAGATGCTGCTTTGTATCAATAGATACGACTCTCTAACCTCTAACCTTCACTTCACTGAGTCAAAACTGAACCAAAGCTGCTTAGGAGCTCTGTGGAGTATTCCAAGGGATCACCGCTGATTTCCTAACAGTAGAGGAAGATTAGATTAGAATTAGAATTAGAATGGGGAAGATTAGAAGCTTCCCCATTCACTACCAGAAGTGCTGCCAGGCTGCCCAGAAATTCCCCGCCCAAGTCCCAGCCATCCGGGAAACATGAGAAACCAAGAATGCTGTAATCATGGCCTTTTTGGTATTGGGTCCAAAAAAAACTGTGTCTAGGCCAAGACTGTAAATGAAATATCATCCAATGAAAAACTAAACAGTCAAAGAAGTTTTCATTTACCCAACACAGCTATCATGGACAGACCCAGTACTGTATAGAGGAAGTTTCCAACCTTATTTAATGATAAACACCCAGCAGAAAACCTCTAGTCACACGTTAACTATACTATAGCCTCAGATCATGAATGACGTGGATGGAAAACAGGCCTAAGGGTTCATTGGCAATAGGCTCACAGGATTTTGAAGAAGGATAAGTAATAAGGTCAGAATTCTTTTAGTGTGGAATCTTTTAGGGGGAAGAAGGTACTTGTAGGTAATAATAAAACTCTTAAATGCCAGGAATTGTTCTAAGCACTTTAAGAATATTAACACATTTAATACTCACCACCAACTCTTTAAGATTGATATTATCAACCCCCATTTTAAGTATGTGGAAACAAAAGAACAAAGAAGCACCTTGCTCAAAGGTTTACAGAGCCAAGAAGTGCTGCAAACTAGTCGGGGTTCAGATTCCACTGGAGTCAAGGTAGAAACACAGTGTCCCCTGGTTTCACCAATATTCACTAGAATTATGACCTCTGGAAACCCGTCTCCTCTTGCCTCCCCTTCCATATAATTTTTGCTTTTGCTTTTCACTTTAAAGAGATGTCACATTCCCTTAACTTCATAACGCTCCTTTGAAAGCAGTGCACGATATGAGAGTATCATCACTTGACACACAGGAAATTCCAAGCCCAGGTTCCCCAACTTCTCCCCCAATGATGCTCTTTGAAATAATCTGATATATGAAGGGAATTTGGGGAAACCAAGTGAAAATGAACCCAAAGGCGTAACATCAAAAAAATTAGCATAGCTTTAAAAGCAGGGACATATGAAACCAAACAAATGGAGAGCTGCCACCCCACTCACATACCGTGCACAATAATGCCCCCTACAAAGGTGCCTGGAGCCTGGAGGCTGCACAAACAGCCCTAAAACCAATCTACACACAAGTACTCAGCGGCCTGCCCAGGCCCCTCACACGAAGGCGCTCCCTGGATGTCGGCTGAAGTAAAATGAATTCTTTTGTTGAAGTGGGGCGAAGGGAAGCCCAGGGAGCAGACGGGCGCCAGGTCTCCGCAGATAAGAAGGCGGCCGCGGGGACCTTGCCCCGTGGCCGTCGGCCTCTTCCGCGGCGTGAAACGGGGTCAGCGCACCGTCGATCACGGGTCCCGGCCCCGCGGCTGGTCCGGCCGGGGGTTCGGCCATTTCTCTTAGGCCGCGAAGGGAAAGGGGTGAGGCCGCTGCAACCTCTGGCGTTTTCTTCCCGCCCCCCCCGCTCCCTCCTCTCGGTCTTCCTTCGAATAATGCGGCTCCATCTGGACCCCGCGCCCAGGCCCTCAAAGCCCGTGCCGCCCCTCGCAGCCCCGCTCGGCGCCCCGCACGCCCCATTCTGGCCCCGGCGCCAGCTCCCAGGGCAGCCCTCCATCCGGGGAACCCGGGGAAAGCCGGGCGTCCGCGTGACCTCTGACCTGCCCTGCACCCCACCTTACCGGCTCAGCAACCACCTGACAGTCTGTCCCCGCGCCAGAGGCTCCATACCCCTGGAACCAGTGCCACGCCAGCCTACCCCCTACACGCCCCGCGATTGGCCGACAGGACCGCAGCTGCACCTTCCTATTGGCTGGATTCTCCGTATTCCCCTCGGCTGCCGGCGAGCAAGGCGGGCCGACGGCAAATTCCGGGGCTCCGCCCTCCCCAGGTCAGGCTGGAGGCGGGGCCACGGCGGCCCGGGCGGGAGCTGTCTCCTGCAGAGCTAGGGCTCGCGCTGGTCCAACCCACAGTGTGGGTTGGAGTCTTCCACCCCGCTGGCAACCTGCAGACACGTAAGTTTCCGGCTGTAATTCGCCGCGGCCTCACGTTAGGTCCTGGAAATCAAGATCATTTCTTCTGAGACGCGGCTCTGTGAGAGATACAGCTCCATCCTACAAAGTATAGCCACCTGGCAGGACCATTTCCTCTCGGCCCCAGAGCCACATCATAGTATCTGCTGCCCCACCAACAGCACCCCACACCTGGGAGGAACCGCGAAACATAAGCTAGTGCAGCCATTTCGGCTGCATCAGTTGCCCTATTCCCAAGCTTCGGTAATGAATTGTTTTCCGCTCTCCTACGCAGCTGCCTCACTTCTTCCCCCAAACTTTATTCTCCATCTACCCAAAAGTAGTCCCACTCCATCCGCAGTTTCAATCTCACATACCAGAGTCTTTCTCTGAAGATGATGACCAGACTTGTGGTGCTTTAGAGTGGAGAAAATAGTCTGACTAACCACCCTAATTTTCTACAATGTCGTTTAGAGCTAACAGAAACATTCTTAGACACCCCTCTCCCCGCGCCCCCCATCGCCCCCATAACTGCTTTCATTAAAGGTAACCAAGCTTATCTAACCAAGTCATAGGCCTAGAGAGGAAAAGCATAAACCCCTCCAACATCTTTCTTCCTGTAAAAACTGCTAGGAGAAATTTTTATTAGTTGGTAAAAGAGTCCAAGACAAGAGGAAAGGAGAGTAAACTGCAAAAAGGAAAATCCAAATAAAGTACAAAGTAAAAACAAATTCAAGGACCCAAAAAAACTGGGCTGAGCTTCATCAGTTATCTGGTACAGGCTAGTTTCCATACAGAATTTCTCCTAGAGAGAAAAGAAAATGCACAAATTAGTTCTGAGAATCTCTCTACAGCACATATGGGGAGTTTCAGAAAGGCTTGATGAAGTCCCTCCAGACCAGAACCTTTCCTTTGGGGACTTTTACTGCAACTAGAAAATAACATGGCTGGAGCCATCCTTCTCTCGTTCCAGGTCTGCTCAGGTGGGCAACTTCCCTGGGCTGTTGCATACTTACTTGCTGGCTACTTACTTAGCTCTATGTGTGGAGCTGCCTCCTTCTTAAGCTGTTTCTTCATTGTGCAGGCTGGGTTTAACTTTTCCCAGTGCCGGCTCCTGTCTCCTGCCTCTATATATGCAGACAAATGTGCCTCCCTTGGTTAGATAAGGGCACTTTAGGCTGCTCTGGGCAGCACATTGTTAAAGACACCGCATGGAATTTCAAGAAGCAAACCACACCCTTCAAAGCATAAATTTCATCTTTGACCTCTCATGAAAAGGGAAGCATATATACCTGCCACTCCTGGGTATTGATGAACAATGAATTGCATTTGAAAACTTTTATTCTAAGATTTCATCTCTGTCTCATTTCACAGGAGCTAGAGGCAGGCCTGTGTGTGCCAGTGGTTGAAACGGGTGGAGAAAAAGGAATTGCTTTCCTTCAGGACGCTACTCCCCTTGGAGGGAAGCTGGTTTGGGCACTTGAACCAGGGCTGCATGTGCACTAGGACTCTGCTCCCCTGAGACGTAAGCTGAAACCAATTAACCCCAAGCCTGACAGTCCAGATATTTTCCACATAGGTATGTGCAGCACCAATGCAATTATAGGCAGTCTCAGAGTATGGGTGAAAATGCCAACCAGTCCATCCCTTGGGATCGGAAGGACCCGCTGGCATCAGCCTGGTCAATCAGTGATCCACAGGTGGACAACAAAGCCACACAAACCCAGGACTCTGTTCCTGATGTCAAAGGGAAAAAGAAAAAACACCTGAGACTGACAAAAAAAAAAAAAAAAATCCAGAGCAAGCCAGGATTTCTCAATCCAGGAAGAGAGGAGCTGGAAAAAAAAAGGGGGGGGGGCGTGGAATTTGCCTCAGACAAATATAGTTTAGTACGCCAGCTGGAGGCAAAGCTGGAAAGGAGAGGCATTGGAGTGGGGTGAGGAGAATGGGTAGGATACTGGAAGGAGGACCTTGCTGGCTTCAGGAAGTTTTCTGGTAGTTTTAAGGAAAATCTGCTTAAAAAACATATGCAATAAATGTGATAGAAAAAATTACGTTAGAATAGAAAAGAAAGAAAAGCAGCAATCAATTCATATCCATCTTCTAGCAAGAGGCTCTAGTGCCTACACAGAACAGCCATAGAGTCAGTAGAAGGAACTATGGATCTTCTGTCCTCGACCCAAGATGAAGATCTCTTCATTCAAGTACTAAAAGTCATCTCATTACAACTTGACCTATCTCTTTGTCCTTGTTCTACAGCAGACAAGTTCCCTAAGGCAAAACTGCCTTAGAGGGCTTCCCTGGTGGCTCAGTGGTTGAGTGTCCGCCTGCCGATGCAGGGGACACGGGTTCGTGCCCTGGTCCGGGAGGATCCCACATGCCGCAGAGCGGCGGGGCCCATGAGCCATGGCCACTGAGCCTGCGCGTCCGGAGCCTGTGCTCCGCAACGGGAGAGGCCACAACAGTGAGAGGCCACAACAGTGAGAGGCCCACGTATTGCAAAAAATAAAAACAAAAAAAAACGCCTTAGATTGGGGCTCAATTTGTTCCCCTTCATGGGAAAGTAGAAGAAAAAAAGAAATATGAAATCACCCATGAACTAACCTGTTGCAGGAAAAGGCCCTATTTTGGTTTAGGACTTCCAAAATAGGAATGCATTTTACAATGAGACTCTACCATAGCCCCCTCTATTGCCTCAGGAATTGCTCCCAACGTACACACTCCACTCTTTCCTACTAGATCCCCACTGTTCACTTATAGTAACTGGCAACATTAATGGAATTCTTATTATGTATCAAACCCCATATTTAACACGTTATAAACAGGAATTAATCCTCGCAATAAATTTGTGAGGCAAGAACTGTAATCTTTATTTTGCATATTAGGAGCCTGAGTCTAAGGGAGGTTAAGTAACTTGCCTAAAGACACACAGCAAGTTAGTGACAGAGCCAGGCTTTGAACACAAATTGGTTAGATGCAAGAGCCAGCACTCCAACTACCATACCATAATGCCTCCATCTTACACACCTAAAACAATTCCCTTCCATTCAAATCTCTAGCTCGGAAATGATCTCTTTTATAAAATCCTATTAATGTAAATTCACTGAGCATTCCACATTACCACGATAGCCAACTGATTTCTAAATAGATGTGAATATGTATCTGCATCATGTGTGCTCTTTATTTAAATAGGAGACTTTTCCTCCCATAGTCACCTCCCATCCATTCTCCAAGTATTCTTTTTCATGGTTTTGTTTTCCCTGAAACAACTGTCTGAAATTCACTCCTTCCAACCCTCCCTTTCTGTCGGAGGACGCAGGCAACAAAAAGTGCCCATCAAACTGAGAAAGCACCTCGAGACAGAAAAGCAAGGCAGGCAGCTCCATATAATCAATGGATCAGTTTATTATATGGTAACTTACTCACAGGGTGGGATTGGGCAAATAACGATCCAGAGGCATTCGCAACTGCGCTCCACACCACCAAAGGGCCATTGGGACAATTTTACAGTTAACCTAGGGTGTGGGGGTAGGTGCTCGAAACAGGATGTGCATTCCTAAGCCAAGATTTATGAATGGGTAACAAGTCTCAAGGGAATACATCAGCGAAGGTTGTCGTCATTGTTTGGGGACCAACAGAGCATCGGGGCCACCTGCTCCTAATGATTATAAAAAAATATCTATTAACTACAAACCACTTGGTAACAGGGAAGTGATTCACGGCACAGTACAGTCCTGGGTTGGGTCAGGGGAAGGACAAGAGGAACTGTAAGGGTCAAGATGGCGTCAGTTACGCTAACAGCCATATACCTTCCTTACCTGGAAAACTCATTATTGTTGTAGTTACTGCTATTGTTATAGCTTCCACTAAAATATCCCCGTGTTGGAGCATTCCCTGACTCCTCCAGGCAGCATTAGCTCTACATTCTGTCTGCTACCCAAACACTCCTTACTCTACTCTAGCCCCAACTCATTCTGAATATATTTATTGAAAATAACTACACACCAGGCAGAGGATGGGTGGTACAGATACAACACAAATAAGATAAGCACAGCCCCTTAGTGGGTTAATATTTGTGTGCTTTCTTCTCCCACTAAAATGTGAACTTCTCAATAGGGGCGATTATCTTATCTTTGTACACCAGGTGCTAACAAAAGCCAGATACATAGGAGGTGTTCCATAAATATATTACCCCATTTTTTAATATGTTATGGCTGTCAGGCAATGAAGACAAATAACTAGGCTATATCTGTTTATATTTATGTTTCTGTTTCCAAAATTGAGTCTTCCTCTATCCTGAAAATATTCTTCCCTGTGATAATGCTGGAATGCACAGGAAGGATCCCCTTTGAGAAAGAAGGACTTATTACCCCTGTTTGGAGTGGGGATGCTGCTGGCCTCAGGCCTCACGTCAGGCCCCTTTCTCAGGCAGCCCACATCAAATGACTGATCTATGTGGGAATGTAAAGATTCATCCCTCTCATCCCAACCGGGACAGCTCTGAAGGTTGGCTAAGCCTTTATCCTGTATCACAGCTCAACTTCTCCTGTGCAGACTGCTTCCTTCCCTTCCCTTAGTGTCTATCCCAAGATCACTTCCTAATAAACATACTGCCTCCATCTTGGAGTTGGCTTCCCATCCTACTACTTTCTGTATCCGGAAATTAATGTGTCTGAAAAAGTGATCTGCACTCCTCTACTTCCTTAACACTCATTTTTCCACCATTTTGTGATCCACCCTAGAAATTACTTTCTCGTTAGCTAATTGAGATCATCATTGCCAAGTAGAGTCAGAACCCACGAACTCTTCAACTTTCTCCATATTTGAAAGGTGCTACCATTCCACTTACAACTCTTTCTTCGGCTTCCATCACACTCTGCTCTTTGGGTCGTTTGAATTGCTCTTTCCCTACTACCTTCAACTGGGACTTTTCTTCCTCCTACTCCTTACATGTAGGCATTCCTTAGGTTCACTCCTTTGTCGTCTTCTAATTCGAAACAATCTGTCTGCAGTTTCAACGTAATAATACTGGGGACCCACTCAGCATTAGAGACATTCATGGGACAGGTTAGAGTAAAAAGAACAGCCTCTTAAGGGTAAAATAGACCTGGATTCCAGGTCAAGCCAACTGAGAAACCATGGGTAAATTATTAAATCTTTGTGTTCCATTTCTTTATCTGAACTGGGTACAATACCAGCCTCATAAGGATGCTCGCCATATTTTTTATTCCCCAAATGCACCAATGTTCTCTTTTCCCTTCCTGTCTTTTCACATATTGTGCCTATGCTGCAACATTCTTGCTCTGTCCATCCTTCATCTAGCTAACTCCTACTCACCATTGATGTCTCACTTTAGATGTTCCTTCCTCCAGAAAGACCTCTGTGATCCCAATATCTGAGTGAGGTATGTCTTCTGTGACACCCTATAGTGTATTCTTCCCTTTCCCGTAGCACTATCCCATGGAATTGCTTTGCCTGTTTGTCTCTAATCCTCTTTGAGGGCCAGGACTTTGTCCTGTTCACTCCTGTATCCTCAGGGAGGACTCCAAGGCTGGCAGCATCCCTTCACAGCCCCAGCACCATTTCACCTTCCTGAGGATGAGTCTTGAGGGCTACTCTCTGTAGCCTCTTTCCCCGAGCTACAGCTGCCACTTTGTCTCTCTTCCCGGATATCCAGCTGGAAAGTCAACATTGCTGTATCCCAAACTATCCTCCTCTCTACTCAGACCATCTTGTTCTTACAATCTGCCTATATTTGCAGTTTCTGGGGCTTGAAAATGGAAAGTTCTCATGGATTCCTCATCCTCCCTCTCATCAAACGATGCCATGACTATAGCGTATCTGCACAAGGTCAGCTGTCACCTTCCTGCTTAGGCTTCCACTCCTCTGACCTCAACAACCTCAAGGTCCTCCTGATCAATCTGATCTTTTCTCTTCCCCACTTAGAAACTTCCAAAGGCTCCCTATTGCCTACAGAGAAGAGGAGAAGGAAGGGGAAGAGAGCACACATTAACTGAGTGTTAATGCCCACATTATCAAATTTAAATACAGAATAGATTTTTCGTCTGACATTCAAGTTTCCCCACACCATGGTTCCAGCCTTCTTTCCACCTCACCATCTCTCCACCATGTAAACCCTTCATTACAGCTGAATTTCATATTCTCTCCATCCTGAACACAACCTGGGCTTGCCTGACCCTGTGCCTTGGCTCCTACTGTTACCTCCACCCACACTTCGAGTATTGAAATCCTGTCCATTTTTCAAGACCTAACTCAAATGCGACCCACCCCTTAAAGCCTTTCCTGATTCTCTCAAGCCTTTCCTGAACACAACCTGGGCTTGCCTGACCCTGTGCCTTGGCTCCTACTGTTACCTCCACCCACACTTCGAGTATTGAAATCCTGTCCATTTTTCAAGACCTAACTCAAATGCGACCCACCCCTTAAAGCCTTTCCTGATTCTCTCAAGCCTTTCCTGAACACAACCTGGGCTTGCCTGACCCTGTGCCTTGGCTCCTACTGTTACCTCCACCCACACTTCGAGTATTGAAATCCTGTCCATTTTTCAAGACCTAACTCAAATGCGACCCACCCCTTAAAGCCTTTCCTGATTCTCATGGGATGTGACCTCTTCTGCTCCTGAATCTTTGTGCTTTTTTTGGCTCATATTTTTTCTTTTGCTAATTATTTGTTTATTCTCTAATTTCTGCCACTAAGTTGTGAGCCTCATAAAGACAGTTGTACATTAATTTTATATCATTTACTGCACCTATCACATCATTAGTACTTAACAAGCATTTGAAATATTGAACTTTGGCTTGGATTTGACTTTATATATATATGTGATCTATAACAGTGCTTTTCAAACTGGGTCTCAATACATGATTGGATTATGAAATCAATTTAGTGCATCACAATCAGAATTTTTAAAAAATGGAATAGGAAGTATCAGAGACTGTCACAAGTACTAAGGTAGGTATTATTTTGTGAATCTTTATTTTAATAATGTGTGTGTGTGTATACTGGGTTGATGTAAAATTTCTTACTGTAGTAGTCTAAAAAAGGTGGAAAAACACCACTGTAATACATATGCATTATTTCAGCCAGCTGATTACAAGCTCCTTGATGAGAGAACAGACCTGGCAAACTCTACCCTTGCAATCTGTGAGAGCCAACCCTCCACACTGAACCCCGCTCATTCCAGGGAGCTGCCCTAGGGATTAAGACTCAAGGCAAGGAGCAATGTCCTGTCTTTAAGAGAGTTTCTCTTCTATTAAGAGAAAGAAAAAAAAATCAGGAAGAAACTCCACAGATACTTAAGAAAGCAGCTGAAGAGCCACAGACTAGGCTTTGAACTTAGAGCCAAATAACTACTTAGAGTTCTTGCTCTGCTATTTATTAGCTGTGTGTTGTTGGATAAATTGCTTGATTTCTCTGAGCTTCAGTTTAGCCTACTAAAAGAATATACCGTACCTCACATACTCATATTAAAATTAAGTGATACAACCACCTAGAGGGGTGGGATAGGGAGGGTGGGAGGGAGACGCAAGAGGGAGGGGATATGGGGATATATGTATACGTATAGCTGACTCACTTTGTTATACAGCAGAAACTAACACACCATTGTAAAGCAATTATACTCCAATAAACATGTTAAAATAAATAAATAAAAATTTTAAAATATATGTGATACATATATACAAGATTATTTTGTAAGCTATATAAATGTTCAAAAGTTTTAAGTAAAAACCTGCATGTGTCATTTAGTAAACAAGTGAAAATTGATGTAGTACAGCTAAATGTGCATTAGACATGATTTTCTTTCCTTTTTTTTTTTGGCTGCATTGGGTCTTCATTGCTGCGCACGGGCCTTCTCTAGTTGCAGCAAGTGGGGGCTACTCTTTGGTGTGGTGTGCGGGCTTCTCATTGTGGTAGCTTCTCTTGTTGCGGAGCACGGGCTCTAGGCATGCGGGCTTCAGTAGTTGTGGCTCGTGGGCTCTAGAGCGCAGGCTCAGTAGTTGTGACACTCGAGCTTAATTGCTCCACAGCATGTGGGATCTTCCCAGACCAGGGATCGAACCCGTGTCCCCTGCATTGGCAGGACGATTCTTAACCACTGCGCCACCAGGTAAGTCCCATAATTTTTTTTTTTTTGGCCACTCCTCACAGCTTGCGGGATATTAGTTCCCTGACTAGGGATCAAACCCGGGCCTGGTAGTGAGAGTGCCGAGTCCTAACCACTGGATCGCAGGGAATTCCTTTGTTTCGTTTTTTGATTACTAGTGATAGAAACCCAATTCAGAATGATTGTGTTCAAAGCAAACTGAATCACTCACGTAACCCAATGGTATAGCTAGCTTTGGGCAGGGCTTCATCTGGGGACTCAGATAATATCAACCAAGCTGCTGTCCACTTGTCTCTTTCTTTCTACCTCCCTCTCACTCTGGGCTCTACTTCAGTTCCAGGGCGGTTTTATTCTCAGACAGGTTCCGCCTGCATGGTGGGATGATGGCCACCATCTGCTCTGGGCTTGATGGAATCCTCCCCACCAGCAGGCAGAGTATCTTTTCCCCTATTGTTGCAGCAAAAATCTCAGGGCTCTGTCTGACACCTAGTTTGGGTTACGAGCCGAGTCTCAAACCAAAAATAGTGGCCAGGGGTGCCTGGGACACGAGCTGACCCTTGGAGTTAGAGGGTGAGTCACCTGGACTGAAAAAGAGATTGGTGAGGAGTCTTCTCAAGAGGTGGGGTCAGAGATTCAGAATGACCAAGTTTCCAAAGCTGAATAGGGTTAGTTTAGGAAGACATCTCGGTCTCTTCTATTTAATGTCACCATACAACATTAGAAAAAGGACACACGAACACATATGTTTGTTCCATTTCATTTGATTGCATTCATTTCATACAGCGTTGAGGATCTACTATGTGCCAGGTACTGTTTGGACATGGGAAAATAGCAGTGATCAAGACATACAAAGTTCCTGCTCAAGGAACTTACTTTCTGGGGACAGGGGGGCAAATAATGAACAAGTCAGTAAGCATATGTCAGGCAGTGATAAATTCTATTTAAAAAATAAATTTAAAGAGCAAGGTAAGGAGCAGCAAGAGCCAGCCGTGGGAGGTAAGGACTATTTCAGAGGGGCTGGTTAGGGGAGACCTCACCTTGAAGGATAAATCTGACCGAAGTGAGAGAGCAAGTCTCATGAATAGCTATCTGGAGGAGAACTTCCAGGCAGAGGGAAAAGCAAGTATAAAGACCCTGAGACAGGGCCAATGAGTTCCCCCTGAGCAATACGTGTGCATTTAGCAACATACACATTTGCATGTGTGTGTGAACATATTAATCCTTTATTTTCCTACATTAGAACATTTCATAGTGATATTATGAGAGTGATATTAAACTCCAAAATCCATGGAGTCTTTCTAATATTGACTCAGCTAGGTAAGACATTTAGGAATCTTGCTGAATATGCAGATGTGCCTGGACTGAGAGTACCTTGAAGCAGGGGCTTCCTTTTTCCCACAGAATCTGAACCCAGGAGAAGCTTAGTGAATGGTGCAGGTGGAATAACGAGCCATGTGCCACAAGAAACATCAAGGCTGATGGCAGAGATCGTGGGTGACCCTGCCAAAGCTGGGTGGGGAGACCCTCTCTCCAGGAGTGTCCTCACCTCTGTCCTTTTGGTCTAAGTGCTGTGGACGTGCCCGGCAGCGCAAAGTAGCTCCTGAGGGTGGTTCCTACTGATGCTGGGTAAAGGTCCCCTCATTCAAAGACTAACGCGAAGTAAAAATTCCTCTGATCTTCAGCCTCAGCAAGGGTTATGTTGCCTAGAAGAGGAAAAGCTTGGGGTGGGGCATGTGTGTGGCAGGTGGAAGGGAGTGGAAGAAGTCAGAAGGCAAGAGACCTGCCCTCCCTAACTGGTTGGTAACAGTTTCCCTGAACTTGGAACCCCTATAACCTATCCCTACTAGGCACTGCTCTTCACCCAGCGATGCTCTTTTCCTTGAATTGCAGTGACTTCTGACATGCTTGACGTTAATTCTTTACTGTCCACAGTAGCTAGATTGGTCTACCTCTTCTTTATTGTCATAAAGATATGTCTTTTGTTATCTGCTTATATTAATCTCAGAGTATGAATTCTTAGACCATGTTCATGAGCAATACATTCTAAATTTAGTTCAGTGTCTACCTTAATTGCTCATTGCAAGCTGGCACTGATAAAGGCTTTTTGATGATGAATAAGACTGCAATGATTACACTAGAAATCAAAGACTACTTCTCGTACTTGGGGATTCTGCTCCTCTGGAAATGCTAGCCTCCTCTCTTACAAATCTTCTCTCATAAATTGGTTTCAAGCTGAGCTTGCCTGAAACCTTCCAGTGTGATGATCAGGAGACCTGGGTTCTCCATTAAATTCACCAACAAATTCTATGTGACTCTATGTGCCTCCGTTTCACAATCTGCTAGTGCAAGACAAAAAAAAAAGGCTCACAGGGCTTGAAGGTAGGGGAGAGAGGTAAAATAAGAAAGTAGATGTGGAAGGACTTTAAAAGTAGGACATAAGGGGACTTCCCTGGTGGTCCAGTGGTTGAGACTCTGTGCTCCCAACGTGGGGCACCTGGGTTCGATCCCTGGTTGGGGAGCTGGATCCCACATGCTACAACTAAGAGCCCACATGCCGCAACTTAAAAGATCCCGCATGCCGCAATGAAGATCCTGTGTGCCGCAACTAAGACCCAGCGCAAGCAAATAAATAAATAAAAATATTTTTTAAAAAAAAGTAGGACATAAGGATCCTGCCTCAAGTCCACACCTCCTTTCTTTCAGGGCCAGCCCTCTCAGAAACTCTTCTTTCTCCCCACAGGCATAATTCTTCTTCAGGAGCCTTAGGTTCTTTGTGTAAAGTAGGAAGAACCGCTTGTGTATCATCTTTTGCAGAGATTCCTCCCAATGACTCCTTTTACCGCATCTCTGCCACTTGCTTCTTCTTTACAGGCCTTCAAAGAGCTAGTTTTCTAAGCCTGGAGCTTCATTTATATTCCCATTCTGTTATTTCTAGGAGAAAAACTCAGAAGGAGGAGGTAAGATGCCTAGAGTGCCTAAGATTTCTCACTAGAGAGAAATGTGATGAAGAATCAAATGGTGAGCCCCAGAAGTTTCAGAAGACAGAAAAGGAACAGGCAAAAATAAACTCCAGGTGAATGAAAGACCTCAAGTTGTAAAACAAAACAAAACAAAACAAAACCTTCAAAATTATCTGAAAAAAAAATAGAATATCCTCATGATCTAATTTCTTAAATTAAGAAAAAGCAGAAGTATGAAAAATGGACAATTTTGATAAAATTTACTATAACAAATATTAAAATCTCCTACATAAAAGACATCTCAAACAAGGTTAAAATACAAGTGACAGACAGGGAGATGGGGAGAAGGTATCTGCAACATACATGTATATCAGAAAAAGATGGGTATCTGTAAAGGACTCCTACAAACCAACAACAATAATAATAATAAAGAAGAAGAAGAAGAGAAGCAACTCTATAAAAAAATGGACAAAAGGCAGGAATAGTCAATTTCCAGAAGAAGAAATCCAAATAACCGATAATACATAGAAAAACCTACTCTACCTCTCTAGTAATCAGAGAAATGCAAAATAAACTGACAATGAGATTCACTTCACCTCTACTGGATTAGTAATAACCTGAAAGTCTGACCATTTTAAGCATTGGTGAGGATGTGGAGAAACTAGGACTCTCATAACCTGTAACTGACACAATCACTTTGGAGAGCAACTTGACAATACATATTTACTGAGGTTGAAAATGCACATATCTTTTGACCCAGAAACTCTACTGCCTTACAGCAGTGTTTTTCAATCCATTAGTAGGTCATGAAATAAATTTATTGGGTCACATCCATCATTTTACAAAAATGAAATAGAATAGGAAATAGAGTGCATTTAGCAAAAATAGGTATTATTTTGTTAAACTTTTATTTCATAAATGAACTGGGTCTTGATATAAAATGCATTTCTTATTGTGTGTTACACTTAAAAAGAAATAAAAACACTGTCTAAGAGAAACTCTCCTTAATAAGGACAAGAAGGCATGTTTGAGGATGTTCCCTGTGATGTAGAGTTTGTAATAATGAAACACTGAAAACAAAGTACGTGTCTATTAGCAGCAAATAGATAAACAAATTGGAGTGTATTCATGTGATGGAACACCACACAGAAGCTACAATTAATGAACTTGTTCTATATGGATGAATTCTGAAAAGAAGTTTGAGGGGAAACAAAACAGAAAAATGTCACACTAAACCAATTATATGAATTTTTAAAACATATAAAAATACTATATCCTATATATATATATATATACCACAAGTAGTATATGGTACACATATTTTTTTAAAGTATTAAAAGTGGACTGGTATAAAAGGGATGCCTAAAGGAAGGAAGGGAAATGGAACTTGGGAGGAGAAAATAGGTATGATGTTATTTATTCATTTTGGGTGGTGGACACATAGATGAATGTAATAATATTCTTTGTTCTTTTCCTTTAAAAAATTTTTTTAACACATAAAAAATAAATGGAATTATAAAGTTTTTAATCTTGCTCTGAGATGCAATAAAATAAAAATTGCATTAACCATTGGTTATTAAAACCCTTTGGGGAATTCCCTGGTGGTCCACTGGTTAGGACTCTGTGCTTCCACTGCAGGGGGCATGGGTTAGATCCCTGGGTCTGGGAACTAAGAGCCTGCATGCCGCGAGGTGTGGCCAAAACAAACAAAACAAACAAAGAACTCTTTCATCCCGCGATTTTTTTTCAGTGCCTTAAGAAGAATAATCTGCCCCACATCAGCCTGTCAAACTCAATAAATTAGTATCTAGAGGTGGCAAATCACTATGTTTATTATCTGTACTAGCAAAAGAGATTTATCTTTCCCTGAAGCTTCAGTCTTTGCTCTTCACACATGCTGTTCCCTCTTCTCAGAAAGCCCTTCCTCTATTGTCTGCCAGTCAATCTCCCAATCTGCCAGTCATCTCCTCCATCATCTAGTTCAGACCTGACTTTTCATGGTGAAGCCAGAGGCTGAGACCTATCTGGCTGTGGGTACAAGGCCACACACCTCCCCAGGCCTCTCCCAGATACTCTCGCAGTTTCCCTCCCCCCACAGGAAAGTCTGAGGTCGACACTGAATTGGATATCCTTGCGCAGCAGGGGTTAAGCAGTTTGGGACATGGAGATTAACATCTAAAATGAAAGGGATGGGCCAGAGGCTAACCCTATTCACTGCATATGGTTTTCAACATATGAGCTCTATAAATATACATGCAGACAAAATTAAGTAGATGACCTTCTTTTCTCTCCCTTCCCTTCATCAACTCCTGGGGATGAGCTTCTCCTCCTCTTCCTCAAAAAAGAAAGTCTTCATGGATGACCCCACCACCACCAGAATTTAGCAATTTACTACTCCTTCCTTTAACTTTCACTGTACCTTGACATTTCTCTGTTATAGCATCTATCACATTAGAGCTCAATTATTTTTGAATGTCGATCATCTCTACTAATCCTCTGAGTTTTTTGAAGGAAAGGCCTGCCTCGTATTTGCCTTTATTTTCCTGGAACCTAGTAGAATGGCTGCAGAGCAGGCCCTCAGTGTTTGCTGAATTAATAGCAAATGCTGATGACAAGCTAAATGACGCACAGGTTTGGGGAGCTCAAATTGGTTCCCACTTATTGTACCACAAAACTGGAACCACTTAAAGATGGTCATCATTTGGGGGCAGTCTGATGGTTTCTCACTATCTCTTCTCCAGACCCTTGTAATAACCTTACTGGTATCCTTAACCTCCCATCTTTTCCCACTCTTATACAACCTGGAGGACACTTCTCCAGGCTAGTTTTTACAAAACATCCCTTTCATCTTGTCACTCCCTTGGGCAAAATGCATTATGATTCCCTAATACCTTTCAAATCAAATCCAAATCCCTAATCTTCACACATAAGTCTGCCCAAGCATCCTCCCTTGCTCTAGTATTCCAAACGTATCTCCCAATCATTTTATTTTAATATGTTCCTTATCAATTGATACTGTATCTTTTTTTAATTGGAGTATAATTGCTTTACAATGTTGTGTTAGTTTTTGCTGTAGAACAACGTGAAAGAGCTGTATGTGTGTATATATATATGTATGTGTGTATATATATATATATATATATATCCCCTCCCTCTCGAGCCTCCCTCCCACCCCCTCTCCCAATCATTTTATAGTGTGAAATATACTGGGGCTGGAATCTATCTGTCTGACCTCTGATTTATTCCAATCAATAAGAACAATGACTGGCCTGGGGGAGATGCTCAATAATTGTGGAATTAATGAATAAACAGACTATTTCTAAAATATAACCATTTGTTTCAGCCAAGCTAGTTTTCTTTTTGTTCTCTGCAAGCTCCTATCAGCCCATCTTTGTGTCTGCTAATACATAATAAACAACACCTAATAAAATGTACTGCACATTTTAATATATGTGCCCAAATATAAGGCAATCCTTGTTTCCCCAAAGAGAAGAACTAAAAAAATAGTTTTTGGTCAACCTGATATACATGAAATAGTCATATGTCTACTTTAAATAGTTACTAATTTAGTGAAAATTTAAGTCTAATACTATTTAGCAACATATATTTTAAATCATTTATAAAATATTTAGATATAATGCTTTTTCACTCAAATTTCATAACAATTTAATTCAAATTATCAGTGCCTTCATCATCATTCAAGTCACTTTTATTGTCAACTTGCTCAATTTGCAGATCATGTCATCCTACGTACATCTGAATTGTTTGAGGACAGTTGTTTTTTCCTTTTTAATTCATGCTATGCTTGCATATTCCTGATATCCAAAATATAACCTCTTTCTGTTGCTTTTTTTCTGTTGCTTTTAATATTTATTTATTTATTTGGTTGCACCGGGTCTTAGTCGCGGCTCCACGGCTCCTTAGTTGCGGCAGGCGGGCTCCTTAGTTGTGGCATGCTCACTCTTAGTTGTGGCATGCATGTGGGATCTAGCTCCCTGACCAGCGGTTGAACCCCGGCCCCCTGCATTGGGAGCACGGAGTCTTATCCACTCCGCCACCAGGGAAGTCCCTCTGTTGCTTTTAAAACGCTTATTAGTAACAATATCTAACACTCAAAACTGTGAGGTCCTAAAAAAATAAATAAATAAAATTAAATTAAAAAAAAAAAAAAACTGTGAGGTCCTAACCCCAGAATAATTAATTAAATCTGTGTTAAATTTTTTTCCTTTTCTTTTTTTCTTTTTGCCACACGGCTCGGCTTGTAGCGTGCAGAGATCTTAGTTACCTGACCAGGGATTTAACCCAGACTACAGCAGTGAAAGTGCCAAGTCCTAACCAATGGACCACTAGGAAATTCCCTCTTTTGTTTTTTTAAGTGATTCCATCCAGTGACCTCTATACGCTTGCAGAACTAGCATTGACTGAAGTTATCTCAGGCTGCATCCTCCCAAGCAATACCTTGATTCAAAACAAAATATCATATATAAAAAAAATCAGACATTGTGGACTATAATAGGAGACTTTATAAGAACACAAAATATAAGGCAACTTCCTTTCTGAGGAATTATTTTGAGAGGAAAAACAGTACCTTATATTCAGGTATATAAGGTATTTATTAATTTAATAAATATTTAATGAGCACTGCTTGTGTGCTAGGCACTGTGCTAGGAACTGGAAATACAGTGAGCTTAGAATCTCACAGGGAAGACAGTCATTAAATGTATAATGCCACAGTTAATTAATTATGATCATTTAAGTACTATAAGGGATAAGTTTAGATAGCTACAAGATGAGTAACTGGGGAACCTAGGTCTGTGGGGTTAAAAGTCTCCTATACCATGCTGTTTATGTACAGTGCAGCAGTAATTCACGTGCCCAGTCAGTCTGGGTTTAAATCTTGACTCAAACCTTAAGTAGGTTATTTAACCTCATTTTCCTCATTTATAAAGTGGAACTAACAACAGTATCTACCTTATGAAGTTATAGTGATGATTAAATGAGTTAATACTTTTAACAATGATGGCACTCAGTACCTGCTCAATAAATGTTAGCTATTGTTGCCATTTCAGCTGAAACCTGAAAGACAAGCCAAGAGGAAGGGAAGAAGGAAGAAACTCTAAGCAGAGCGACATGTGCAAAAGTCCAGAGGCATAAGGTTGCCTGGCCTATTCTAGAACTGAAAGGCCAATGTTTCTTAGCATAGGAAGCTAAGGGGGATTCACTTTGTTATAAAGCAGAAACTAACACACCATTGTAAAGCAATTACACTCCAATAAATATATTAAATAAAAAAAAAAAAGAAAGCTAAGGGGAAAGAGATACCATGAGATGTGAGGCGAGGCTGGGAAGGTAGGCTGAGATCAATTATTCAAGGCCTTGTAGGCCAGGATAAGGAGTCTGAACTTTATCCTCCAAGTCAGAGGAAAGTTGAAAGGTTTTACAAAAGGGAGTAACAAGCTTAGATTTGCAACTTCAAAGGCGGTCTCTGGCTACAGCATAGAGAACTGGTTGGAGGGAGGCCAAAATAGATGAAAGGAAAACCAGTAAGGAGCCTACTCTGGTAATCTAGATTAGAGGCTTGTCGCTTAGACTAGGGAAGTGGCACAGAAGAGAGAAGGAAGCTGGATGATTGAAGAAACAGAAGACAGAACCAACAAGGCTTAGTGTATGTATGGTAGGGTGAGAAGGCATGGAGGGAGAGGCCCTGAACAGTATATAAATATTTGAGGAAGAAATGAATGAATTTCTGTGTTCCTGCCATATTGTTTTACCACATGAAACGTCTTCCTTCTACTCCATCCTTCCAGGCAAAATTCCTTCTCGTTTCCTCCACAAAACTGTCTGAATGATCTTAGCCCCTTCTTTCTGGGAGTGTTCTAGAATTTTGGAACTGAACTTCTTTTTGGCCTTAAGAAGCGGCATGTGGAACTTCCATAAGGAGGGATTGAACCCGTGCACCCTGCATTGGAAGTGCGGAGTCTTAGCCACTGGACCACCAGGGAAGTCTTAGAACTGAACATTCTTGAGAAATACATTGAGGGCTGTTGAGAGAACTTAGAAATTGTCTGAAGATGGAGATGATGTTTTAGTCAACTTTCTATCCCACCCACTCCCATATACCTAATACTTATAGAAATCCACCCATTTATAGAACTTTTCCTCTGAATACATGAGTGGTTCAAGCATAAACAGCCTATGCTAACATAAAGCTCTGTGACCCATAAAGCATTATACAGATGTGGGAGCTTTCACAACCATTTTCTTCTCGGGTCTTCACAGAACTCTTATAAAATAGGTACTACTATAGAGGAAATAAGCTCATAACTAAAGTGACATGTCCAGGGCTTCCCTGGTGGTGCAGTAGTTTAAAATCCGCCTGCCAAGGACAGGAATAAAGACACAGACATAGAGAATGGACTTGAGGACACAAGGAGGCAGAAGAGTAAGCTGGGACGAAGTGAGAGAGTGGCTCAGAACTCAGAAATATTTCCAATTCAGTGTCTATTCTCCAAATTGAGGCAGGACTATGTCCCATTTTAGCAGGAAGTGGCAAGAGCCATCGTCGCCCAGTTTCCTGAATTAAAACTGAACAGGACTTTGAGGGGCTCAAGAATACAAATCCTTTCTGTGTCCCCTGCTTCTTGTTTATAGGATACAGACTTCATTCAACCTCCTTGACCTTCCTGGAATTCCAAAGCGCAGATTCAAACAGTTGCTAATCAGGAAAGGGAGGGGATGCAAAAACAGGGGAGAAACAGTCAAATGGTGGTTCAGCCTTGGGCAGGCACCTGGTTCCTCCTCAAGGAGTGTGCATAACTGTATCTTTGAGTTCTTCTGCAGAACCGGGACCCCACCCAGGTGGAGGATGGTAACTTCAGGCTGAGTGCAAGATTCCTAGAGCACCATCCTGTTACCTCACCTCCAACCAATGAGAAGAACCCTGTAGCCCTCACCCCAAATTTTGCCTTCCTTTTCTGGGCCCAGCGATGACCATCCTGTTAGGCCTCCTGTTTGGCCCATGTGTTTCAACTGTTTACAAGGTTCGTCTCCAACAGGGTCCAACAGTGTCAAGCTAAATTTGTTACTATGAGGGTAAACGCTAATTTCGGGCACAGAATTTAGATCAATTTACATCAGGTGGCGAGACACCTCTACTCTACTAGGCAGGACTACGCCCACCCTCAGCAGAAAGTAGTTACAGAAGAAAGAGACCTCCGCCCCAATTCCCAAGCAGTATCTTGACTATGAAGTCTCTCAGGGGGGAGTTGTTAGGGGAACCACTGACTGAAACCACCCTCCCTGGCTGGGCAAGATAGTAACCACGTGCATGAGTTATCTTACAACAGGAGGTCCTGGTAACGAACGTGGAACTAATGAGCTAGAATTCAGGAAAGATCAAAAGAAGAGAGGAGACGCCAGTCCATATGTCTTACCAACCTCCCAGAATCCTTCTCGCTGGAATCTCGCTGGATGAGCAATGCCTGCACCACCGGGAAGGACCCTGAGTCAGAGCAATTGGCCAGAGACAACCCGGAAACTAACCCCATCACCATAAAACCTGAGGCTGTGAGCCACCACGTGGCAGAGCAGTTCTCTTGAGTTCCCTGACCCTGCTGCTCTCCACCGGGGTGCTCCTTCCCAATAAAGTCTCTTGCTTTGTCAGCACGGTGTGTCTCCTTGGACAATTAATTTCCGAGTGTTAGACAAGAGCCCACTCTCCCCCTTCCTGCAATACCACTTCTGGGACACCTTCCCAGTTTCAGGTATTAATTAATGTAGTCAAACATATTTATTGGGCTTCCCTGGTGACGCAGTGGTTGAGACTCCGCCTGCCGATGCAGGGGACACGGGTTCGTGCCCCGGTCCAGGAAGATCCCACATGCCGCGGAGCGGCTGGGCCCGTGAGCCATGGCCGCTGAGCCTGCGCATCTGGAGCCTGTGCTCCGCAACGGGAGAGGCCACAACAGTGAGAGGCCCGCGTACCGCAAGCAAAAAAAAAAAAAAAAAAAAAAAAGCTTATTGAGCAACTACTAGGTGCCAGGCATGACACCTAGCGGTGGGGATAAGGTACAGCAGTGAACAAGGCAAGAAGGTGCTTGCCCTCAGTGTGATTCAGGGAGCCGGTCAAAGGAAACAAATGTATAAATGATGCGGTAAGTGCTATAAAAAAAAATACACAGGGTGATGGGAGAAAATATATGTCCCTCTGGTCGGAGAGAACCTCTCAGAAAAGTGGCATTAAGGTTGAGACCCGAACTTGGTCTTCAGGAGGCACTTACCTTAAGACATTATTCCCACAGACCTACTTTGAAAAACGCCTACAAAAGGAAAGAGCGGACTTGGTCCACAGAGGGGCGGCTTCCAGGCATCCAACCTTAGCTGAAAACTTTGACCGGCACTAGAGGGCGCCGCGGGTCCTCCCAACCCCCAGGAGGCACCGTAGACACAGGCCCTGCCTAACTGACCTCTGGCAGCTGCCGCGCCAAGGCCCCGAAGTCCGCAAATGGACAGCGAGCAAGGGCGGCGGCGCTAGGAAGCCCGAAGGCCCTAGAGCATCGCGAGGGGTCATGAGGCCCTCAAAGAGAGGACATTCTCAGGATCACAACCCAACCAAGAGCAGATACTCTCTCGCTTCCTCCAGGACAGCCGGTTTCCGGCGCCTCTAAACCAGGAAGTGCCGGCGGCGTCCAATCCTGGCCCTCCTTCCGAACTTAGCCTTAGCGTACGCTCCTCGCCCGGGCAGCGCGAGGCGAACGGTCTATGGTTACCAATCAGCTCTCAGGAAAGGCGCATGCGTCGTCAAAAGAACGCAACGTACGGGAACTTTGACCTGAAGACGACTTACTCTCGTGTGCCCCTCCCTCACTGCGAAGATGGCGGTCTCCAGAATGTGCTGGGCGCGGGCTGCTTTGTGGGGTTCGGCGGGGCCCCCTGGACCTTATGTCGCCCGGAGGCTGCAGTTTGTTCGCTCTGGCATGGCCTGGGGGGCCCCTCGGTGAGGGATTTGGAGAGAGAAAAGCATTTTTGACGTTCAGGCTCTTCCAGTGTCTCAGTTTTGTTTGCATGCTGTGTCTTAATTCTCAGGGCTCCACGCCCCGGCCCCTGGATTTTTATTGTGCCGCGCAGAATTCGCACCGGGATCCCTGCTAGAGAGCTGGCTTCGTGACCCTCTCAATTCTCAGTGCCCCATGTTGTCTGAATTCCCCGCGTGTCCTGAGCCTCCCTTTTTCGGCTCAGATTTTACTACTGCTTATCCGGATCTCACCTCTCTGGCTTTAGCCTGCTGCTCAGATTGCCCCTCAGGCCTTCCGCTCTCTCCAGACTCACCGCTTCCCCGACATCCATTCTTGCCTGGCCTCTCGTCTGCCTTATCTGTTTTTCTCAGTCTGACTGCTTATCTCTCCATGATCTCAAGATCTTTGGATTTCAGAAGTTTCAGGTCTTAGCATACATTCTCTGAAGCAGATGTTTTACATTATGGACCCCAGGCGTGAAGGGGCTTCCAGGCTGGTTCCCAGATAGTCTCTTTCATCTTCCTTGTAGGTCTTCAAAGCTTCACCTTTCTCCAAAGGCAGATGTGAAGAGCTTGATCTCTTATGTGGTGACCAAGACAAAAGTGATTAATGGGAAATACCATCGTTTCTTGGGTCGTCATTTCCCCCGCTTCTATGTCCTGTATACAATCTTCATGAAAGGTAAAGACAAAACTAAAATAAAAATCCATTGAATCAGCTCTTGGGCAGTGTCAGAGAGTTAGAATAAGTAAGATCGCTTGCAGGCTCTGCGATGGGGGTGTAAGCTGGTATGTCTTCTGTTTCATAAATGCTTGAGCATTAAACTATTTCTTGTAAGTTAGCCCTTCTTGATGTTTCTAGAAAGGTATGTTGAGAAACAACTTCTGACAACACCCAGGAGGATTATAGGTATTTTTGCACTTTTCCTAACCACACATCTGACTATAGTAGAAATTATTTGTCGTGCACAAGGGCAGAGATCTATAGCTGCACAGACCTGCCCTGTGATTTACCAGTTGACTTGGCTTGTAAGAAAATGTAGTCTAATGTTTGTCACAGATCTCTCTTGGGTAGCACGTTGTGGAAATAGCACTACACGTACTTGGTTTGTGAATGTTTCGGTTCAGATCAGAGCTCTGCTAGTTACTAGGAGATGGTAGAGTGTCACGTGTCCACTCTGGAGCCAGACTGCCTGGGTTCAAATCCCAACTAGTCACTAGCTGTGTGATTGGACTTGTTACTTAACCTCTCTGTTCTTTGGTTTTCTCATCTGTAAAATGAGGGTAGTAATAGAACCTGCCTATTGTCTGCATGGCTATGAAGATGAAATAAATCCATACATGTAAAGTCCTTAGGACCAGATTCATAGTGACTGCTCAGTAAGTGTAGCTAGCTATAACTATTATACTCTAATTTTTTTTTTTTTTTTTTTTTTGCGGTACGCGGGCCTCTCACTGATGTGGCCCCTCCCGTTGCGGAGCACAGGCTCCGGACGCGCAGGCTCAGCGGCCGTGGCTCACGGGTCCAGCCGCTCCGCGGCATGTGGGATCTTCCTGGACTGGGGCACGAACCCGTGTCCCCTGCATCGGCAGGCGGACTCTCAACCACTGCGCCACCAGGGAAGCCCACTCTACTTTTTTTATCATAACACCAGTTATAGTAAACTCCCACATTGTCAGCTCTGAATATTATAATTATTACTAGCTTCATGTACTTGCAAAAGCTGTAAAGTGGAGATAAGAATGACTGCTTTGTCTGCTCCCCAATTTATAACTAAAATCAAATGAAAAAAAGAGTCTGAAAGCATTTTGGTTGTTTGTGTTTAAGCCTTTTATTACAGAAAACTTCAAACATAACACAGAAGTAGAGTAATACAATGAACTTCCATATTCTCAACCTCACTTCAACAATTATTGACTCACGGCCACCAGTCTTATATCAATTATACATTGGCTTTCTCCTGTATTATTTTGAAGCCAACCTAGACATTATACCATTTCATTCATAAATAGGAAAACATTTTTATGAACTAAAGTTCTAGGTCAGTGTAAGGATTATCTTGGAATGAAGTGAAAATGCAATCTTAGAAATATGTTGAATTCCAGTAATTATAAAAGTGTTCTAGAAAGGAGAAAAGTTAATATCTGGTTGAGATATACAAAGGGTTAATTGAGCAAGACTTCCTGAGGTTAAAGAGCTTTGAATTTTTATTTTAAAAAGGGAGTGAGTAATGAACCAGAAGAGGGAGACCATTCCCTGGTAGATCACAGAACGCCAGCTTGGCAGGAAGAGAGGTGATATGCTGGGGGCAGGGGGGTGGAAGGGGGCAGGGGGGTGGAAGGGGGCAGAGGGGAGAAGGATAAGAAACGAAATATAGGTCAGCTTCACAAGAGTTTCAAGTGACCTAGTTTAAAGCTTTGATTTAGAGTAGCATTGGGGAGGGAGGGACAAGTGTGTGTTGTGGGTGAACATGGAACAAAAGGCTGTGGTAATCAGATTGGGATAACATCACACTCTGTCCTCTACTTTAATGAGGTAGGATTGCAGATGTTATGGGCTGATGCCAAAAAGGCTAGAAGAATAAAGACAAATATGTGGAAGCACAATATAAAGTTTCATCAACTTTCATACCGGGAGATGGAGCATTTGAGACAGGTATGCGCCAAGGGCAGATGTCCAGAAGTTCACGGTGATATAATTAAAGTTAACCCAGAGCTCAAGTCTTTTCGTTCCTATTTTCTTCACCACTGACTAAGCTGTTGCCCCTTGCCATGAGATCAGATCATTTGTCAGAATCAGTTCATTCAGAGTTGTGAGCCTCCATAGCAGAGCTCCGTAGAGTTTCTGGAACACTTTCTGAATAAAAGTGAACAGTAAAGTCCAGTTCATTTCTGAACATATAAAAATCTGCAAGGAAGGATCCAAAGGCAGCAGGAAAGTAGTATTTGGTGATAACTTGATGGTAGTTTTGAAGCTGAGAGTAAGAATCTAGGACCATTCTGCAGATCAGGAAGAATTTACTTAGGGATTTGGTATACTGTCAGGCCCTGTACTAGACATTGTTTGGGATACAAAAGTAAACAGATCAGGGCTCCTGTCCTTAAGGAACTTACCAACTAGAGGTAGATAGAAATAACCTTGATCCTTACCTGGGCTCTAATAGAAGTTTACTGCACAGTGGGGTGGAGGGATTGTCCATTGTCCTAAAAACTTACTTGGGTTAAAACTGCATCTGTGTTTATTTCTGCTTAGTTCCGTCGAGACGTCGCCAAGTGTCTTTTCCTAGGTATTCTTTCCATTCCACCCTTTGCCAACTACCTGGTCTTCTTGCTAATGTGAGTACAGAGTTCTGTCTCTCCGGCATACTGAAGATATGTAGATTTTTTTTAAATTACAAATTAAGAACTTTCCATTTCAGAAGTTAGGCAGAGGTTATCAAACTTCTGCTCCAATTTTCTCATTAGCCCAAGGTTCATAAAAGCCACCTGGGTTACTGCGACGGCTGTAGGAGTAGGTGGCCTGGCTTCTCCCTGTCTCTTAGCTGCTCCTGTGTGATGTGAAATAAGATAATGATCTTTTCCATCATCCCTAGAGGCAGCAACCCACTCTCTTAGAGGCATAGCAACTTGGGACAAATTTTTTTCTTCAGGAGAAAAATGCATTTCATATTCTGATAATACCAATCTTTATTACTTTACCTTATATCTGAAGATGACAGTTTTAAACTATGACCTTGCATGTTTTTCTAGTTATCTATTGTATAACAAACAACCTCAAAGCTTAATAGCTTAAAACAACCACCATTTTCATGATTTTATGGGGCAGGAATTTGGGCAGGACTCAGGTGGTGGAAAGATTTTTCTCCCGTGTCTCTCAGTGATAGTTAAAACTGGTGAATGGACTAGTCTGGACAGTCTAAGGTCACTCTTAGGTCTGGTGCCTTAGCCAGGATGGCTTTGGAAGACTGGAACTGTCAACTAGGGTGCCTGCATATGGCCTCTGTAATGTGGTGGCTTCAGGGCAGCGGGACTCCTTACATGGCAGCTTAGGGCTCCAAGAATGAGTGTTCCAGCAAATAAGAATCTGCATGGGGCTTCCCTGGCGCCACCAGGGAAGCCCTGCATGGCCTTTTATAACCTAGCCTTGGAAGTCACAAAGACTTCTGCTCTATTCTGTTGGTTGATGCACTCACCCAGATTTTAAAAACCAGAGGCACAGACCTCACTTCTCAATAAGAGGAGTGCCAGGGAATTTGTAACCATGTTTTAAAACCACCGCCCGTATAGAGAAATGAATTAGAGGAATTCCATTTTGTATACACATAGGGACTGTGAACAGTTTGAGGTTGTCAACATCACATACAAAGTCCAGCTCTGTCTGCAGCTTTGTCCAAAATATGTTCATCACATGCTTTGATTCAAAAGGAGTCATTTATCTGATTGCTGCATACAAGGCTGTTCCCTTACTGCTTCCTTTTACATAACCTCAGTAACGTTGCTTGAAATTGGGCTTCAGTGTATCTTTAAACCTTGGTCTGACACTCATTTACAGGAAAGAACAGTAAGGTAGGGAAGTAGTGTTTCCATCTCTTCCTCCAAGCATTCATGTCTGCTAAATGCTTTCTTAGCTCACTTTGAAAGATGCCCGTTTCAGCAAGTGACTTTGTGATTCCTTTTCTTTTCAGGTACCTGTTTCCTAGGCAACTGCTGATCCAACATTTCTGGACCCCAAAGCAACAAATTGATTTCTTAGATATCTATCATGCTCTCCGGAAGCAGTCCCACCCAGAAATTCTTTGTTATTTAGAAAAGGTTATCCCTCTCATTTCTGATTCAGGACTCCGGTGGCATATGACAGAATTGTGCACCAAGGTATTCCTCCAATTAACCCTTCTTGCAAACCAGGAATCTTGTTAGATCCAGCGTGCACTAAAACTGGGTAAGAAGGCTAGTCTGGACCTTCCTAACATCTGCCCATCTCTTACCTCTCCCAAGATGCAACGTGGTACCCACCCAGCAATACATGATATCCTGGCTCTGAGAGAGTGTTTCTCTAACCGTCCTCTGGGCATGAACCAGCTCCATGCTTTGCAGATGGTGAGCACTCAGGCTTTCTCTATTCCATGGCGTCACCTCGCTTCAGGTCTTACTTGCAGTAACACCGAGTTGACTTTCTCCCCCTATATTGTGTCACAGAAAGCCTTGAGTCGAGCAATGCTTCTCACACCTTATCTGCCTCCTGTCTTGTTGAGATACCGTTTAAAGACTCATACCACTGTGATTCACCAACTGGACAAGGCTTTGGCAAAGCTGGGGATTGGTCAGCTGACTGCGCAGGAGGTGAAGTCGGTAAGTGCTTGATTGCAATATCAACCTGCAGTCCTTGGGCTTTTGAGCTCACGGGGCTGGGAGCTTCCAGGGAGCTCCTTGTCTTGCTTGTTACAGCAGAACCCAGGCTCTTTATTCTCTCACCTCATTGCTATGTCTTTTTTTCTGAGTGAACTTAACTAGTGGGAAGGAGTTGCCCACAATAATTTTGGTTTATGTATGTTTTCTTCTGGCCCTTCAAAAAGCAAGGACACTACACTTTACATCTATTGTTTTAGATTGTATAGGGCTTTTTGCTTCTCATCCTGTCCATCAGAGTTCATATAGCCATGGTGAAAGGTTTCTTGTGGGGATGAGGTTTTAACTTATTTAAAGGGGATTTGGGATTCTCTGTGGGTTTATACTTCCTTGGCATACTTGCTCTGTGATCATTAAGGATTGTTTCTCTTCTGAGCGATCTAGGCTTGTTATCTTCGTGGCCTGAATTCCACCCATATTGCTGAAGAGAGGTGTCGAACTTGGCTGGGAGAATGGCTGCAGCTTTCCTGCAGCCTGAAAGGTGAGACAAATGCCTGTGGTTATGCCACTAAGATCCAAGTCATTTTTGTATTTTATTCTGAGGTTTTATTTGGGAGTTAATTATTAAGTAGTGTGAGACCCTTATCTAATATATATGTCTAATTGAAAGGGCGCAGACTCACTTGCCTACAGGGGCTAGGCAGGTAATGAAGTAGACTGTGCAAGACAAGAGGGAGGACTACGGATTATGGGAACCCGAGTGTGAAGCAGGGTTGCCCAACCTTGGCACTACTGATGCTTTGCTGTGGAGGCTGTCATGTGCATTATAAGACGATACAGCAGGCATCCCTGGCCTCTATCCACTAGATGACAGTAGCACCCCCTCACCCAGTTCTGACAACCAGCAATGTCTCCAGACCTCGCCATGTAACTCTGGGAGAAGCACCAGCCCCAAGGCGTTCAAATTCAGAATGAAAACACTCAGTTGCCTAAACAGAAAGTATCTGCGAGTGGGTATTAGACCTATGGGTCTCCTGTTTGGAACCTTTGGCTAGGCCTCGATATCTTCTAAGCCTCTGAACATCAGGGTAGGCCTACTAATCTCCTTGGGGCTGAGAAATGTCCCTGGAGGACCAGCTTCTACCGGAAAATTCCGAAGGGTGACAGTGGGGTTTAGTACCATTACCATCTCTGAATTTTCTACTGCCATCACATGAGAATCAAGTAGATACAGATATTCGGTGGAAGGAAAGAAAGTGTGCATGCAGGGACTGGAATGAAGCAGGGGAACTTTGAGAACAGTGGCCTCTTAATGTCACACCTCCCTGTACTTGGCTTTCTGCCTCTGGTGTCAAGCCCCACATAACAAGGTAGCTGGAAGGCAGGCTCTTCCCTGGCCAAACCATTAACGTTGATGTTGTTTTCAGAAGCTGAGCTGTCCCTCTTGCTACACAATGTGGTCCTGCTTTCCATCAACTACATTGGGACAAGGCGCTGAGCCGACAAGGAGCAGGTGGCATTGTCCTGCATGCAGTCACATAGTCCAGCAGCGTGGGACCAAACAGCACTTGTCAGCAAAGAGTGTGTGCCCTGTTAGGCGTGTGCAAGGCAGAGGAGCAGGTGCCCGTGTGGCAGCTGGAACTGAAAGAAACCCTCCTGCTGGGGCGGCCCACAAGAGGTGTCATCCCAACTTCCTCAGAATTTGCTGGAGCTGGCTGCAGGCTTTGTACTGGGCTTTTACTATGGTGTTTTAAGTTCGGGTCCCAGGAAGTGAGCTTTTGCCCCAGGTGGGAATCCTCATTTGGCTTAGGACTTACCCACTGCCACATTCGTTACAGCTTTTTTTTTGTTTTTGCCGTACTCTCACTGCTGTGGCCTCTCCCGTTGCGGAGCACAGGCTCCGGACGCGCAGGCTCAGCGGCCATGGCTCACGGGTCCAGCTGCTCCGCGGCATGTGGGATCTTCCCGGACCGGGGCACGAACCTGTGTCCCCTGCGTCAGCAGGTGGACTCTCAACCACTGCGCCACCAGGGAAGCCCCGTTACAGCTGTTTTTGTTCAAGACAGTTTCTGGCTGATGAGGGGAACAGCACTACTTAAACTGGAGCCTTTATATCCATGCATGTACTTTGATGCCTCCGTCAGCACTTTGATATGACCAAAAATAGGGATTTTTATTTTTTGTTTCCCTCACAGGGCTAACCACTTCCCTTTTTTTCAAATCCTTTGAGCACCTTAACTTTTTTTTTTTTTTTTAAGTAAATAACTTATGGGAACATTCTAATGGAAAGATAAAAGAAAATACAAGCTCTTCTTGAATCAAGTGTTTACAGCCTTCCCCTCCCTCTCTTAACTTCTAGACTGGGCTACAGCCCCTGTGGATCTTAAACGCTTTGCTACTTCCACTGTGTTGCAGCGATCCAACTGCAGCTGACAGGGGCCGCCTTTGGGCCGTGGATCAATCCTGTAAGGTACTAATTACTGCCCAGCCCCAGAGACCAGGAGAGGTCTACTTTGAGATAGTAAGTTGGGTTCAGCTTTTGTCTGTGTGCATCAGTGACCTGTAGTAACTTATTGTAAACGCATGAAGCACTGTTTTTAAGCTCAAGTAAAGACTGCCTGCAACCAGTTGCTGGAAATTACTTATGCATACCCTAATCATTTTACTAAGGCTCCTTTTACAAGACTGACTGACATAAGCTAACTAATGGCAAGATAACTGGTTGGAATAGAACCTTTTGATGGGATGGAAATGACAAAGGAGCTAATTTGAAGTTGATCCTCTTGCTGGATTTTAAGATGGTAACCAGGAATAGAGAATTTCATATATATATATATATATGTGTGTGTGTGTGTGTAAAGTAATGGAATTACAAAGTGGGCCCCAAGAGTAGGGACTGAGGAGGGAAAAGCTCCAGCAGGGCACAGATCAAGGCCTGCTTCAGCTGAAAAGGTATGTTAGGGCATATGATGCAAGTCAAGCTCTTGATGCTCCAAAGAATGTTCTATTTTTCCACCATAAAACATTCCTATTGTTAACATTAATCCTTAACTGACCTAATTGGTTTTATATACAATGCTAGAGAAGCATCTTTTCTCTAACAAGTAACTGACTTGTGGTCTGCCAAGATAAAGAATAACACACCATTCTTTTGGATATTTCTTTAATATTACATTTAAATATTCTCTTTAAATACAGCATTATCACAATGTAAAGGACCTAAAAGGCAAAAAAAAAAAAAAAATTTTGTTTTCAGAGAACCAGACAAGCTTTGGATTCACATTGAAATACTACCTGCGTACAGTATGTGAGAAAGGAAATTGGAAAATAATTAAGCGTTGTAATAATTTTTTTATCTAGGCCTAGACTAAGCAGGACTGCAGCTCTCTGCCTCTGTGATCAGAGGCCTAGCCTTTCTAGCAACCATGAACTATAATTCTGTCCAACTCAGGTAGCACCAGAAACGAGATGGATCAGGTTTGTAGAAGAGGCCCTTTGCTTGACAAGACAGTTAATGCTAAACGTTAATATTTAGCATTTAAAAGCTTGGGATAGGTGAGTCAGAATTGCAGAGTTAATGAAGGGATGGACTTATATTAAACTAGTTTTTCAGAAAAATCAAATTATCTTGGAGGTTGGCAATGAGTCTAGTTAGATGCAAATTCTTGGTTTGAACCCAAATGTGTGTCTTACTGAACAGGTGAAATCCACTCCCTAGCTTAGGCTGGAGCCTTCCTAAGGAGGGAATGTACAACGCTCACCTTCACCTTCCAACACAAACTTCTAGAAAGATTTTTCTCCAAATTCCCAATTAAACTTCAGTCTTATATCTGAGGGGACCAGTCTAAGGTGGCAGAGTGTAGCTCAGTTCGGGATAGCACCTAGATCTCAGGTACTTCAGACTCTCAACTCCATTTCGAGACTAGAGAATGGGGAGAGATAAGGGCCTATGACTTATTAACTCCCCTGCAAATGTAAAACCCAACAAAAACAGGAATGAACAGGAGAGGCAGAATGCGTTAAAAGATGTAACTGTGTTAAATACAAGGTCTTTCAGGCTCAGTTTAGGTTTGATAGGTGAAATGCTGCTGCAATGTATGTGAAGGTTGCTTTCAGACACCAGGGCCTTAAGATCCCACAAGAAAAGGCTTTATGAGCAAGAGAAGTAGGAACAGTTAGCTCCTCCAGCAAAAAAAAAAAAGTTTTTTACTTTTTTTTTTTTCTGGTTAATAAACCATAGCAGTAATGAAGCATGGTGTAAAGGATGCTAAAGAGTGTTTTGCTCCCTACTGCCTCCCTCTTCAAACAGAGGCCATAAAAAAGAGAATGAAATAAAACAGGCAAAGGTAACTTTGCTAGTAAAAAGAATTCAGTGGTGGTCAATGGAGGACATCCAGGAACGTAAGCAGGACATAAGAGAACAGGAACCGTATCCCCCCTAATTCAGGTACAAACTGAATGTGAGTCCCACTCTAGACCTCAAAGGTTACAGTCAGAACCTGACTTCTTCAGAACCTGGAAGTTGTATGTAGCATTTAAGAACTGGTTTGGCCTCCAATCTTTATATATCGAGATGGGAGGGATCCAATAAGCATTTGCAGTTATTGGGGGTGAACAGTATAAGAATACAGTATAAGAACTCTAACCCTGTATATCCAAGAGGGACCATGAGGGCAGATACAAAAAGGAAACAAAAACTAGTTGGTGAACTTGCCACATTCTACATTCCTTTAAAGCTCAAATTGGGGTAGGGGGGACAACCTGGGTGAAAAAGCAAGCATGGCAAAAAGTCATCTTTCTAGACAGCAGCCTGTTCCTGCTGCCTCCTTTGGGCACAGGTTAATGCTCTACATAGGCCTCCCGTGGGACGTGTGAGCCCCAGACTAAAGCTGCCCGATGGAGCTGGGGTTAGACGTACACAGAGGACTCAGGCTCTCGATGCCACATCCCCAGCCAACCTAGCTCTTTCCCTGCAAAGGAAAAAGGACAGAGGGGTAAAAAAAACAAGACCAGTTTAACTCTAGTACCTAAGAACATGTGAAAGAAACAATTCAAGTTAAGACCAGGAATCCCCAGTGTGGGGAACAGGTCAGAGAACACCAAACATGTCAAATATTAACTTATTTACCAAATAGGGGCCCAGGGAACGCAGGTTAAATTTATATAGATCCTGGATGTTTTGTACAGAAGCAGAGACCCTTTCACCCCCTCCTCTCTAGACTCAACCAGCTGATTCCAACTGTATTATTATGATACACCAAAGTGGGATATCAGAGTAACCACTGAGGAAAATGAGCTTGTTCCCCGCCTGGAGCTCAGGAGAGGGAAGGGGCTCTGTCATGCTGTTCCAATTGTTGTGTTCTGGTCCCTACGTGAACAGCTGTTTGAATTACCCAGCTTCTCCTGTGAGATCGTAGTGCGGTTCCAACGGCCCAGAAAGCTCAGTATGCAGCCTCCTCTGCCCCAAGACTCTATCCCCAGATCGAGCTGAGGCTGGTCTCCTTGGTTCTGTTGGCCCTGTAAAAAATACTTGTACAGACAATCCTTTCCTACCCGTTCCCCAAAGACCCCAATAAAATAACATGGGAGCAGCAGCTGCTTCTACAGTTTTGTTTTTGAAATGGTGTTAGATAAAATAAGGGAATAAATAGAGAATGGGTAAGAGGCATAATCTCCATCCCTGTGTCACACTGCCAGAGGGAGCTCCAGGGAAGGCTCTTCAGGGGGCCGGTCCTCGTTCTGCCGTGCGGTCTCCACCACACAGCCCTCTTCGTTGTCCGTGCGCAAGGGGAGGTTTGAGGGGCACCAAGAGGGGCGGAAGTCTTCATCCTCAGGCTCCTCGGGGTTACGATCTTCGGGCACTAGAGCTTCTAGAGTGGATGTTTTCCCCACCTCTGACTTACAGAGGGCAGCCGGGTCTGTGGGGCCACAAGCCACCAGTGAGGTAACCGGGAGAGAGAAGACACTCAGATCCTTCTCCTTGGGGAACGAGGGCGGGACTTCTTCCGTACCAGGCTCTCCTTTCACCCCCAGGACTGGCCTCTGCTCCACCTGGTAGTAGACCAGGGGCCCACTGTTCAAGTAGGATGGGTTGTTCACGGCTGAGGCAGTTGGCTGGTCTGAGTTCTCGGCAAAACACAGCACGGAGGAGCCTGGGGGCAGCTGAGCCTGGATGAGGATGGGGGCTGTCAGGCCCGGGCACAGCTCTTCGGGAACAGCCAGGGGCTCCTCCAGGATGCACACGCCCAGGCTCTCCATGCTGGAGTCCAGGCTGGCACTGGAGCCGCTCGGGTCCTCCTCCGCCTGGAGCCGCTCCAGCTCCTCCGCACTCTGCAGGTGCAGCACCGCCGTCTCATTCTCAGCGATGAACTCCTGGAAGTCCTGTGTCTCTGAGCCCTGTGCTGCCGCCAGGCTGCAGCTGGCAGCGGGGGAGGGCTCCTCGTCTGGGGCTGGCAGGCGGCTCACCTGCCGCTTGCTCTCCAGCTCCAGCTTCATGATGGTGTGGAGGTAATGAGTCCGGACCCGGATTGGGTTGAATTCAATGCGCCCAGCCATGTTCCCACAGCCGTCCCGGGAGCAGCCACATGGAAAGGACATGCGATCCACCTGAGGAGGGGACAAGGAGGTTGAGGCCAGATGAGATACGAGACGTTAGCTGGCGAACACAGGGAGTCAGGGTTTGAGGTCCTCTTACAAGAGAAACAACCAATTCAAAACACAAGCTGCAGCGTGAGCTACCAGAGCACTAGATGGGAGTTATCAGACCACCTGCCTTTCCATTCTAGCACAGCCACTAATTAGTAGTGTGACCTCAAGAAAGTCATTTCTCTCTCTAGGGCTTTGTTTCCTCTTCTAAATAAAAAGAAGACAAAGATCACGTGAAAGGGCCCTTCCAGTCAAAAGACCAGGGATACCTCTCTGAAAGCTGACAGTTCACAGAGAAAAGAAATGGGTATGCCTCAGAGACTTCTCCAGAACCTACCTACTTTATTAGGAAAACAAAAGGCCAGGGCCCAAGCCTACTGTGTTCTTTGATGACAGGGATGGGAAAGGAGGTAGAAGATCTCGCTAGTCCAAAGCAATACATAATGGGGAAACTAGGCAAAGGTGCCTTTGCCAAGGTGCTATACTGAAGGTTTGAACAAAATAATGACCAGCTTTTCACTACCTGCTTCATTTTCCCTTGATGGTTGGCCAGCTTGGTGTGGAAGTAGTTATCAAGATAATTAACTTCTACACCAGGGATATCTGGAAAGGAGATGCTTTCTACCTCCTTATCTCCCTTTTGAATCCCCCAAATGAAAACACCCCATACGTATCAAAAATAAAATTTAAAATGTGAGAAGACAAATAAGTCTTCTGTACAAATACAGTGTCTTCCTATGAAATCAGCTTCTAGAACTCTCCCTTCCAGTTCTTAGGAACAATCCATTTCTTAGGACTGTCCTCAGGTCTGTGTGTAACAGAGTGATTCATTACAGGACTCAGTCTGAAAAGCATTATCTGGTCGGACCTGCTATAGCTATCTGATACCAACCTGAAAATAAGAAAGAAAAGGTTAAGATAACTCCAACCACAAGGACTCAGCACCACAGCCTCAGTATACAGGTTCCAGATAAATGTCATTCTTTGGGATGGTACTGCCATTTTCAGTTGAGATGTGTCTTCCAAACTGTCCCTTGTCAGAAGGCCCTCTGGGGGATGACGCTTTCTATCTCTTAGGGCACTATGGATTTAAGCCCAAATCTGATCCTGAATTAGATTCTGAGGACTATTCTGATTTTTACAAAATTGGAGTAGAGGTACTGTGAATAAGTGTTTGTAGGATAAAATCTAAAGGCCTACCTCAGTTCTCTGCTTCCACTTACCTCAAGGAATCAGTCCACATTCAAGGACAGCTATTAAATATTAAACTCACTAACCCCCGTTCCTCCATGTGCCAGCAACTGCTGCTTATCACCTCTGAAGTGAGATACACAGAAAAAAAAAGATCATTGCTATCTCCACAGCCTAAGAATCCCGTCATACTTGTTTTCTTTGTTGGTGGAGGAGGGCTGTAGAACTGAAGTGTTCACCTGTGCATGGGAATCTCCCACATTCACTGGCACCCACACTAGACACCCCTGACTCTAGGGTGGATATACTATCACAGCAAAATGTGGACCGACCTGGCATTTAATCCCAGCCTGGCTACAGGCACACGCTTCCGGGTCACAATACAGTCGACAGTCACAACCACACTCTTCCCGTGACAGTCGGATGGCTCGAAGTTCTTGCTTCTCTTCAGCATCGATGCGGTGGACCCCAGAAGCCCTCAGCAGGGCCCGTCGCCGTTTGGTGGGCAGAGGCTGCAGGAAGAAGTAATCATCCACCTCCACGTTTTCCACGTCAATATCTTCATCTGAAACATCATCCAATGTCAGGCAGTCGGCCTCCACCGACTCCACTGTCCCATTCTTGGTCAGCTGCCAAGAGACAGAGCACTATCAGCAGGAGCCTTCCCACCGGGTGCACCTAGAGCAGCTTGGGCCAAGGGAACTTTCTGCCGTGACGGAGATATCCGTGCCGCCCATCCCGACGCACGTGTGGCTACCGAGCACTATAAATGGGGCTAGTGCAACTGAGAAACTGAACTTTTACCTTTATTTAATTTTAATTACGTATAAACAGCCACTAGTATGGCTGGTGGCTACCGTACAGGATAGAGTCGGTGAAGAGAACAGTTCTAGAGCAGGAAGACAGGAAGCCTGTGCAGCTCTAACACCAGCCCGTCAACACAAGGGACATCACCTTTCTGGATCAACGCTTCGTAAAACCTCTGTCTCACCTTCCCTCCCAGAAGATGATCTTTTCCCACAAATATACCCTCCATTCCCAGGCTTGTGTCCCTTAGCTTCGGCTAACCTGCCTTCTCATACACGGAAGAAGAGAAGGTATTTCAATGGCTGTATGTTCCTTGGATGTAAACAACCTTGCAAAACACCCTTCAGTTTGCACCCTAAAGGACCCCAAACCACACTGTGGGAAGAAGAGTACATTAAAGTATAGCACAAGACTACCTACCAGTCTTTGTCAATGAACCTGAATCCCCACAGTGTGAATAATTATCTGTGCATACACAGAAGAGCTTCATTTTATGTGGAGGAGAAAAAAAATGAGGAAGTTATTAATGGCTGTCAAGAAAGCCCTCACTTCCAAGCCACGCCTAGAAGAAATATATTCTTTCTCCTTTCTTTTTTTTTGGCCGTGCCGCGTGGCTTGTGGGATCTTAGTTCCCCAACCAGGGACTGAACCTGGGCCCTCGGCAGTCAAAGCACCAAGTCCTAACCACCAGGGAATTCCCTCTTTCTCCTTCCTAATCCTTTTTTATTTGGTTTCAAAAAGTCTGTGTGTGAGGCAGGGTGGCATACATGATATCGAGTGTACTCTCTGCAGGCAGAAATCTGGGTTCTCTGGATAAGAAGGACAGAGAGCCAGGAAAGGGGATCTTAGTGGAAGGACAGGCTGAAGACAATCTGTGGCTGAATGAGTTTTGAAAACTCACTAGAGAATTCAGGTAAAGAAAACGAGGCCTCACAATCCCCAGGGCTCTGGAAGGTACTAGCAGGATAAAAGCCAAGCTTTTGGCAGGTTTGGCTTTTTCATCAGCCAGCCAAAAAAGTGCTGGTAAAGGAACAACTCCTGGGAGAGACGTGATGCAAGAGACCTGGCTAGTAAGGCATACACCTGTTTTGTTTGTTTGTTTGTTTGGGGGGAGATGATAAGAGAAATGAGAGAAATAAAGTGGTGCTTCTGGGGATCCCCTAGACTATTATTTCTGTCCCAGGCAGGCCAACTACGAGGGGCCTTTCCACAGACTTTAGCATTGCTCCTGCCTGTTTCACCAGGGTTGGCCTCCTCCGAAGCACCCTCCCTCCTTGCTATCCTCTCAAAGGAAAGAGATGAGACATGCAATAGAAAGAAACCCATGTAGATATGAGAATTTAATATATTCTAACAGAGGTGGCATTTCAAATCAGTAAGGAAAAGACTCTTCTAGTCATTAAACGGTATTGGGACAACTGTATATTCTTTTGAAAAAAAAGTAAGTTAGATTCCCAATTCATACTATTCATAATAATGAATTCCATATGGATAAAAGGCCAAAAAAAGTAATAAAATATTAGAAAAATGATAGGTACTAATACTGATGCAAAGCAGCAGCAGCTTTTTTTTTGGAGGGGGTGGAAGTCCAAAGGGAAAACAAATATTAGATGGCATATGGGAGAGGCAAAATGTATATTTTTTGAGACCAACTGCCTCCCCTATAGAGTGCTAAGGAAGGAAAAATTTCTAAGAAAAGAGTAAAGTGGAGCAAAGTAAGGGTGTTCTCTCGACACAGAAGATGTATTAGATGCCACCATTGTGCTGCTCACTAAATCTGCTTAATAAGTAGCAGTCCTGTTTCTCAGTCTCAAGTTTGCCTGGCTTTGTCCCTAGACCTCCTACAAGGGAGGACACAGAACAGGGTGTCTGCTTTGACATGTCATCCCTCTACCAGATTTAGGGGAGATGTTTCTTCTTAGGGAATAGGAAGAAAACCTTCATTACAAATGGTAACAAGAGTGTTTATCTGCCCACCTGTTGCTATAGCAGCAGGAAGGTGATAGGGTCAGTGACGGAATTCCTCAGACAGAAGAAAGGGAAGCCTGAATGTCCTTCTAGTTAGAAAAACAGGTGTTAAGTCTTTAGGCGTAGACTTCGGGCAGCAGACATAGAGCTCTCAAAGGGAGAGAGCAGCGAGATCTGGTTCACATACATCCTCTGCCACCAGTTCTCCAACCCTACCACATTCTGGTGTGTCTCATTAGGATTTCACCCACAACCCTGGAAATAATGCAGCCACCTGTTTTAATGTGGGTCCGCATACTTTGAGCCCAGAAGAACTTGGCCAGGCCTGAAGCAGTGTTCTCCAAATTTGGAACTAGGAACTCTGGGGGCAATTTTTGCAGACTGGTGGCAACTATGGCTGTGGAGTGCCAAGCAGTGCCGAGAGCAAACGTGTAGCTATAAAGAGCCATCTGAGATGGGTCTTCCAGCCCTGTTCTCCTCCTAAACTTGAAGAGCTGGTGCGGCATCAGACTGCAGGCCCAGTACTAAACAGATCGAAATAACTATTTGGTAATGCTATTGTTTATACCCGAAAAACTATCATCTAGCAATGGGAGTTACAGAATCAGCAGGATCCTTTCAGAGGATGTAAAAGACCCCAAACCTGTTCTGTGCATCAGGCCAATGGACAATCATCTGACGAGAAACTGAAACACTGCTTCCTCAGGGTCCAGGGGTGGCAGACTTGAATACCTTCAGGTATTCACACCTTAAACTTTAAAAACACTTGCAGAGCGGGTGAGAATAGAGAATTCTAGGGAAGCCATTTTGCTATCTCTGCTAGACTCCCTACCAGAGACAAAAAGAATGGCATCTCAGACTGACATTTGAATCCAAATCTGAGATTTCTCACTAGAAAGATACGGAATCTCTATGTACCAAAGGCAACAGTCCAAAACCGAAACAAAACAAAAATACCACATGATTGACCTAGACGGTTTCCTGCTTTATCTTGGCACATGGGAAGTACCAGACCCTAGACCCCTTAGGCACCTTCATCTTCTTGGCGTGGAGCTTCTCCTCCTTCAGGTGTTCACGGAGAATCTCCCGATGGTTCACCTCCTGCTCCTGAGCAAACTCACAGAGCGTGTAGCTGCGTACAGAGTTATGGCGCTGGGCCATGCCCAGAGAGCTGCCGCCCTGGCTGGGCACGCTGGTGAAACCCTGGCGCCGGGCAAAGTAGTACACAGTCACCTGGTCAAAGCGCACATTCTTCCTCCGCAGCTGCTTCTGCCGCTTCAGGATGGATGTGGCTGAGAAGGGAGCACAGAAAGAAAACTTTTAACCCAGAGATGGCCTGTTTGGGGACCTCATTCTTTCTCATTCATCTAGGCTCTCAACTCTTCTCCAAAAGTGCTCCCTGTAGGAGCACTTTTAGAAGGTCTAGAGACCTTCCTAATTTTCAAATCTTAAAAGCACAGTGGGAAGGGACCTTGACCATCTGCTGGTCCATACCACTGCCTCCAGACTGACTTCACCCAAACAGATGATCACAAAATCTATTTTTAGACATCAGCTGGGAAGAGAATCTCTAGGTAATCTTTTCAGGATGTAACAATCTACATAGCTTCACTGTCCAATACAGCAGCTACTAGCCACATGTGGGCAATTTAAATTAATTAAAGTGAAATAAACCTTAAAATTTAGCTCCTCCGTTACACTAATCACAACTCAAGTGCTCAATGGCCACATGTGGCTAATGGCTGTCATACTGGACAGTGCAGATATAGAACATTTTTATAACAGAACATTCTTTTGGATGGTGTTTTGTTGTTGTTTTGGCCGCACCACATGGCTTGCGGGATCTCAGTTCCCTGACCAGGGACTGAACCCGGGCCACAGCAGTGAAAATGCCGAATCCTAACCACTAGACGACCAGGCAACACCCCCTGGATAGTGCTGCTCTATAGCAGGAGATGGCAAACTTCTTCTGTAAAGGTCCAGGTAGTAAATATTTTAGGCTTTGCAAGCCATGAGGTCTCTGTTGCCAACTACCACTCAATTCTGCCACTGTAGCATGAAAAGCCATCGTAGACACTGGGTGTGGCTGTGTTCCAATAAAACTTTATTTACAAAAACAGGCAGTGAGCCAGATTTAGCCCACAGACAACCCCCGATCTACAGAATCCGAAGTTCTTTCCAAGAAACTAATTGAACCATAAGAATTAAGAAGTGTGGAGATGCCCCAGTTGTCCAGGCAGTAAGCATTTATGTCCTGCTAGAGCTACAATTTTGTGGAACTCTATAGGACTCTAGTGGGGAAGCGTAGACTCCTAGACAACTCCTTCTTCAGTTTAATCCAACCCATTCTGGGGACTCACAAAGCACAGCACAAGTAAAATCAGCTAGAATAATTCACATTTAATATAAGTCTATGATATTAGAGCAATGAGGTCCTCCAAAGAGCAAGGCTGAGCTACGTGTGGGAGAGATTACGAATAAGGGCAAATCCCCAAGCTGGACAAAGGGTGTCTCAAAGAGCTGCAACGGGCTCCAGTGCTTGGGGTACATGGAGGTAGGCAGGGAGGGAGCAGCTCACTCACGTGTGAAGCTGGCAGTTGTGGGAGGATTGAGGCTGTCGCAGCTGTCAGCGCTGTCACTGCTGGAGATCTCATCATCGGAGTTGGAAACTGATGAACCCACATCCACATCATCAAACTTCCTCTTGAGACCCGAGCCCGTGAATGCATCCATTGGTTTCAAAGGGGTTTCCTTGGGGAACCCACCACGTTGGCCCCAAAGCCCCTGCTCACCACCAGTCAGCCAGGTGCATTAGGATTCTGCCCAGGGGAAAAGAGGAATCAGCACTCCTGTCCTAAGACAGACCCCTCCCAAGTCTATACACACGGCTCTCCAACTGAAGAAAGCACCCGAGCTAGCACTGATGTCTGCTCTCTAGAAACAACGTCATCTCTCTCCAGCCAGCACTCTCCTACTTTTGTCTCTCCCCAGCCCTCCAGTCTCAGTCACTCTTAGGATAATGAGATGACTAGCAGCAGCACCTTCCCAGTGGAGTGAAGGCCTTTGCTTCCAAGCCGGCTGGCCTCTAGGCTTCATTAGCCCTGGGGTAACAGTAGCTGCTCTTCTGCTCACCCAGGAGAGCTCTCCACGGGGTCAGCAGGAGGGACTGGGGATCAAAGGCAGAATTAGGCTGTGCCTAAACCTAGACTAGATCCAATTATTATTCCTAGTGGAAATATAGCCTGGCATTTCCTAAAGCGTATCCATTAAATAAACTAGTTCCATAGATATTAATAGCTTTTACATGGAAATGGAACCGCTGTGTCAAAATACTTTAGAAAACTGCTTATGGAAGACCTTTTAGAGGCTTTTAATATGCTAATGAACCTGGTGAAGGGTGGGAGGAAATAGAATGCAGCGTTTTGCACCCATGATTAAGGAACCCTTTGTTTCTAGAGCATCTTGGTGGGGGGCAAATGATCCTGGGAACACACTTCGGGAAATACTGCTCTAGGCTTTCAATTTCAAAGTACATTGGCAGTCAGGGAAATGCTTTACCCAGATCTTCACAAATGTAAAGTGTCTCACCAGCCTCCTAAAAAGGTCAAATTGGGTTCTAAAGAATGGACTGAAGATTAGAATCTGCACTGGCTTCAAAACCCAGACTCTTTCCCAATCGCCTACTGCTCCATAAAATAGGGCTCAGCTGACCTACCATCATCCTCTGTGCAAGGAAGACGTAGCTTTACAATCTTTGCCCTCTAATAAAGAAACCAGCAAGGGCACAACAAACAGCAGAAGGAGTGACAATTTATTCTGGTTACATTGACATGGCAGGCAGTGTTTTCAACATGCTGCCACACAACCAAGGAATCTGGGATATTCCATTTCCCAGGTACAAATCTTTCTCCTCCATCTTTGGACTTAAATTCCCAAGGATATGAATCTGCTCAGCAGAAACGCTGTCAAAGCTGGAGCCACAAGTGATGATCTGAAACCTCCCTGCTTTTGCCTCAGTAATGCCAGAATCTCCCCAGACTATGATCTCACTAGTTGCTAATTATGCAGCAGGAATAACAACACTGCCCAGAAAGCCAGGGCTGCATTACTGCAGAGCAGCTACCCAGAATATACTGTGGTGTCAAGAGATGCCTGCTACAGAGCTGTTTTTCTGGACTGTCTCTTGGAAGCGATTTGCCTGCTCTTGGGTCAGCTCTACACAGTCAACCAGACCTAATAAGTACTTTAGGAACTTCCTAATTTATCTAGCCAAATCTCATCAAAATTCTGCATTCAAGTCACAAGATGCACCTAAGAAACCTGTCATCATAGGTCTCAGAAAAGCACATTCCTGAAATAAACTGGCCAGAAAGAAAATAATCAAGCACTAGATAAGAATTGTAATTAAATTTAAAAATGAAACCAAAGTATCAATTTTGTTCTTCAGGTTACTGATCTTACCATCAGAGGTCACATTCCTAGGACATGGGTAAGAATGGAGACAGCCAAGGACTTTTATGGGTTAAGATTTCAGCTGGGCTTAAAGATACCTATTAACTAACAAATTTCTCATTCCATTCTATTACTGGGGGAGGGGAGACCTTTGCTATTGAGTACATATGTGGGTGGAATAAAAAAAATAAAAGAATGTTGACCACTGAATTTAATATTTCCTCCCCACTTAAAAATCTTATCGACCACATGAAAAAGCAGACTGAGCTCAAAATCCTTCTCAGAAAGGACGTAAGTCTGGCTTCAGTTTTAACTAAGATCCAGTTAGTGTTGCTACTAGGAAGTGCCTTTTTCCTCAGCCTGGAAGCACTCGGGGATTGACAACTGGAAGCAAATGTGCACCCTGTCCTTTGTTCAGGTGTCCCTTTGCTTCTGGTAGTGTGGTTGCCTTTGAGTATTTCCTGCAGGAGGCTGGGTCTGGTCCAAGATCATCTTTTACTATGAGGATTCTCCACTGTCTTAACCCAGGTACCCTCAGGGTATCCCTTCTCTTCAGGTCACTTTTTGTGCACTCTCTTGCAGCCAGGATTGCAGGCTGCTTGTTCTATTCTCTTTCTCTCTTTTTTCTACGTCTTCCTCACTTCCACTTCTGGAGTAAAGGTTTCTGGGCAATGACAAGAGGCAGGTAAGAAAGTAGAAAAAAGATGTGAAACCTAGAAAAAAAGTATTTTCCTTAAAATGTCTGAATGGCTATATATGTAAATAATGTCCATATTGACTGAGCTCTCTTTACCCTATCCAGGATGTTAGCATCATTTTTTCTGCCATTAACCCATTCTTAAAAAAAAAAAAAAAAAAAATCCGACGATTCTGTCCTGACAACCAATATAAGTTTAAATTTCAACCCAGCTCTCCTCATCCAACTCTCTGGTGTGAACTTGACTTGTTAGATAAAGATGTCCACTGGGCACCAAGAAACCTCCCACCCACTTCCACTGTGGCCTGAAGAAATCTTTCTCTGAAATAGCAACAACAAGAATGGGTTCCACTTTCCAGTTCATCAATTCAACTTCCTTTCAAACCACAATTAGAAGTCAGTCATTCCCACTTCTCTCAACTATTTATTCATTGGCAGAGGATCAGTGCTTATGTTCGAGAAAAACACTTCTAAGTTATACTCCAAGCACTTAAACCCATACAGAAATAAACACGATGAGACTGGAAATGCAGGTCATAACTGACAGTTAACTGTCAAAATGACGAACTCAAACAACAAATGCTTTTGGAGAAAATAATGCAAACCTCTATAAAAGCTTTTATGCCAGTAAAATGAAAGGTCAACTGACCCTTTCTAGCTACATGTCTTTCTGTCTTTTCTCAAGTGTTTCTACTAGTTGAACATTTCCCAAAGGTACATGAAATAATTTAGATCCATAGTATATAGAAGTTTTTAGGCTAGCACCAAATAATATAGATCTATATCATATCTGTACTTTAGTATTAGACTTAAGCCTTTTCAGGCCTATGTGGATTCCTATAACCACCCCCAAAAACAAAAGCCCAAATACGTGAGACTAGCAGAAAAGGAACTGCCCCTCCCCCCAATTTTGTGGATGCAGAATGTATTGACAAAGTTTAGGTAATGAAAGCCTCTCTCATAAATGAGTCCAAAATAAGACAAGGTACATCTCACAGGGGAAGGTCTCTCTACTCAAGTGAAACCCAACCTGCTAAAGGTCAAGGGCCAAAAATCTCTAGTAAGATCGTCAGTGCTACCAGCTGTAGGGTTAGAGGAAGGCAGGCTTGCTGCTAAGTGTCAGGATCAACCTAAATAAGATGACAGGTCCTGTTTCTCCTTTTACAAAACACTGTGAGTTGCTTCTCAAATACTATGAATTTCGTGGATCCATGTGTCCGTGTGATTACCAGGATCGTGAACTTACAAAGTGCTCAAGTGAAAACATCTTGTTTAAACTAGGTATTTCAGGGAAGCCCCCCTCCATCCGTCACTCCCTGGTTTTTATCCCTTCACTGACACAAGGTTAGAATTTGGCTTTCCATGTTTAACCTCCCATCGTATGAAGGACATGAGATCTTTGTGGTAGAAATGGAACATGATGCTGCAGGAGCCATTAACTCTCAAGGATATCCAGTCATTTATAAATCTGGCACACACCAACATCCTCCTGGCTTTGGACATTTGCAAAATGGAAAGTCAGTAAAGAAAAGGAAAATCTGAATCAACTATGGATTTACCTTGAACTGAAAACTGCAGGACAAGGGGACACTGTGTCTCTTAGGGATAACTTCTAACGTTTCATACTGAAGAACGGTTTGTGTGTCACACTGCCACTCTAAACCCCTTTAAAAGGATGAATCAAGACCATGGCACTAAAAGGAATGGATGGCAGTCAGCTGCGTGTTTGGGCCTGTGAAAAAAGATCAAGCTAGCAACCAGGGAAAGTGATGCTTTCGTTTTCCCACACAACGCCAGAAAAAATGGGAGACATCAGGAACCTGGGTTGAAAGGACATGTCAAGTCACCAGTTCCCCTTAACGGACACCCCCGCTGAACCCTTCAGCTCCGGGGCACCTTTCCTGATTCCTGCTAACCTTCCCGCTCATTCCAATCGTCTGCAGCCCCTACCCGGTTTCCCATCCCTTCCTGCCTGCTACTCACAAATTCCCAACCACTCCTCCCACATTTTCCTCTATTTCCCCCCTCCCCTTCCTTCACTTCCCTCCATCGTACATCATCTCCACTCCATTCCGAACTCAACCCGCATCCGAATTCCTGCCGGCTTCTAAGCCCGCCCGTCGGTCTCACTCAAGCTGCCCCCGCAGTCCGGGCCCGCGTCCTCCGTGCCCCTCGCTCCCACGCCTCTCCCGACTCCTTCCCTTCCCAGCGGCGCCCTAGCTCCCCGCCCCCCGCGCCGACCGCTCCCGTTCGTGGCTCCCTCATTTCTGACCCCTCCATCCCCGCGGCTCTGGGTTGACCACTCCTCCACAGCTGCCGGGAGGCCGATCCCGAGAAAGGACAAGGCGGCACCCTCCGCCCCGCACCCCCAGGCCCATTACCGGCTCCGCCGCAGCTGCCTCCTCCTGTGATGGTCTCTGCCGCCCCCGCTGCCGCCGCCGTCGCCGCCCTAGCCCGAGTGGGAAGGAGGGAGGAGAGAGCGAGTCCCGGGGCCGCGGAGACGGTCTGGGAGTTCCCAAGGCGGCAGGGCGGGGAGAGACGGTGGGTGGGCAGGTCGGCCGGCAGGCGGCGGAGGGCGGGCGGCGCCGGCAACTCGGGCGCCCCCGGCAGCAGCCGCCCAGAACCGCCCCGGCTCCGGCTAACAATAGGCTTTGGCCGCAGCGCTCAGGGTCTTATAGGCGCCGGCACGTCCGGACCGAGCCCCGGGGCAGGCTGGGAAATGGAGTCTACGTGCCGGCCCCACGCCCAGCGGCATGCCGGGAGTTGGAGGAGGTTACCAGCGCAAAGCCGAAACTCGCCCGCAAACAGGCTCAGGAGGCTGTGAGTCCGCAGCAGCGGATCCTGGGAAAGCAAGCGAGTTGACGCCACAGCAGCCTTTTGAAGAGGAAAAGCGGAGACCCTCAGCTACAGATCTTCGGTGACTAAACAAATTGTCTTCTATAACTCCCCTTTTCCTTTCGCCAGGCCCACACTCCCATGCCTAAGGAACTTAATCCCCCTTATCCTTGCTCAGGGGATCTAAGTCTTAAGCAGCATGACGTGCTGCAGCCTGCCCAAGGTATAAAGAAAATACAAGCAATGCAGAGTAATCTCAGTATGTATTGATGGATTGTTTTCCTTCCAGAAATTTCTTACATGACTTCTGATCTTCACAACTGTGCAATCCATTTTCAAAACGGGAAAAAGACTCAGAAATCAGAAGTTGTTACGTCTAGAGTCGCTTATTCACCATATTTCATTGTCTTGATAGCATCACTAGGTAAGTTATTACAATGGTGCCAGTTCGCCCCTTACTTCCCCGTGCCTTGGCTTCCTCATCTGCAAAATGGGGATAAAAGTATGTATCTCATAGGGTTTTGTGGAGATTAAATAGTTAGTAGTATAAAATGTTTGCAACACAGTGCAATGTGTTTTTCCTGGCCACACAGAAATCAAAAAGGAAGAGAAGACCCCAGACTCTGTAGAATCAGCGGGCTGAGTAACAATAAAAGCAGCCTAAAGGCCATGCTGGGTAGGCTAAAAGTGTTTCATATGCCTACACATCTAGAATTTGAGCAGTCATAGAAATCTGTCAGAGTACCATCAGCCTCAATGCCCAAGCTTTGTTGGTTAATGACACCAAACTAGAAGACAGCCAAAGCAAAGTTAGGCACATCCTTTGAGGAGACAGCAGAATCCAATTTGGCAGTAATCTCTAGATCAGTCAAAAAGATCATCTGGACTTACAAACATCCCAACTACTTATCACAGAGTCACTTATTCACCATATTTCATTGTCTTGATAGAATCACTAGGTAAGTTAAGCTTAAGTGCAGTAGAACAGAAGATACAAGGAAAAGTGAAAAGAAATGCTAATATTATTAATATGTAAATTATAACAATGGACATCTAATTCTAAATGTGACTGCTTTGTTCCAGACCGTGCATAATTCATGCATGGGTGTGTTTTAGGGACAAAAAAGTCAAGTAGGAAGAAAAGACAGATGATCAAGAACAGATGAAGATGAAAACCAAAGGTCAGATTTTATGTCCTGGGCAGTGTTTATACGTCTGTCTTGCAGTCTTGTCTACATGTAAAGGTGATCTTGTAGTCAATAGTATCCTAAACTTATTAAGCAACTGAATAAGTATATTACGTACAAAATAAAACTGCTTTATACTCATTATCCTTTGTAATCTCCCTAACAACCCTATGAATTAAGCATTATCTCCTTTTTAAGATGAGAAAGTTAAGGTTTAAGAGATTATATTGTCCAAGGTCACATCCAGGAAGAGCAACATCTGGGATTTGAACAGTGGCTTATCTGACACCAAAGTATGTACTGCATCAACTACTCTTTACCAAACAAAAGATAAAGAGTACACTCTCCAGGGAGGTTGAAAATGAATAGATCAGAGGATACTATGTGCTGAACTTCTTAGAGAAAAAGAGTTAAGTAAAATCTAAGCCATTGCATGTACTTCCCTGGTGGTCCAGTGGTTAAGAATCCCCCTGCCAATGCAGGGGACATGGGTTCGATCCCTGGTCAGGGAACTAAGATCCCTCGTGCCGTGGGGCAGCTAAACCTGCATGCCACAACTAATGAGCCTGCATGCCACAACTAGAGAGAAGCCCGTGCACTGCAAGGAAGAGCCCACACGCTGCAATGAAAGATCCCACCTGCCACAACTAAGACCCGATGCAGCCAAAAAATAAATAAATATTAAAAAAATTTTTTTTTTAAAATCTAAGCCATTGTATTTGTTTTTCTGATAGGGAATTCATAGATTTAGCCCTGAAGTTGTATGTTACTTTACTAATTTACATTTAATTAGAATCCAGATCTAGAGAGACAGGCACCTCTTTGTGACTAATTCCACACTAACCGAAAGAGATCAATAGAGCAAATCTGGGAAAAAGACGGGGCCACAGCAATTTAAGAGCACAAAAAATCGAAGAAGCTGTGTGTTTTATCAAGGAAGGTTTCAAAAAAAGACACACAAATTTATCTATATATGTGCATAACACACACAAAAACCCTATTAGAAAAGCAAAATAACAAACAGGTTTGAGGAGGTAGAGTGCAAGGGTGAGTTTAGAGAGGTCAAGCTTAATAAGCTTAAAAAAGGTGAATGAAAGTCTGAAGTAAAGTTATAAAGATGTCTAGGGAAAGATATTAACTAAACCCTTAAATGAAAAATTAGACATTAGAACTCAGAAAGAGGGGATTCCCTGGCGGTCCAGTGGTTAGGACTCCGTGCTCTCACTGCCAAGGGGCTGGGTTCAATTCCTGGTCGGGGAACTAAGATCCCACAAGCCACACAGCACAGCCAAAAAAAAAGGAAGAAAACAGGAATCTGTAGTGATTAAAATGAGGAATGTGTATCTCATCTTATGCAAATATATGAAAACACAGATTTACAAGATAAACTGGTTATTACTCATGTCCCAAAAGATCCCATATAATACAAAATAGTACAATACAATAATACAATAGTTTTTTAAATAGCAAGTTCCTTTATAAAATTGACTTTAATCCAACTGAAAAATTTAATTCATATACAACTTTTAAATCTCTGAATTTGAGAATGCAAATGCTAGACTTCGTTGCAATTTCCAAATTAATTTGTTGAACAGGCCAGAATTCATAAGGAACAATACAGAGGAGATCTGGAAGTGAAGAGGAAAGATGCGGAAAAAAGAAGGAAGTAGAAATAGATGGAAGTTCAAGGTCAAAGGCAAAATACAAAGTCATTAAAGAAGCATAGAGGAGAAATAAAGTATTAACAAAACGGAAAACAAGTGCTGATGGCATTAACCTCACATCACATAGGGCATCTTTCTTCCTTATTTAAGTCTTGGAGTTTGTATAATGAAACAATAATTTAATCACAAACTAAAAATAAATATTCTAGCAGGAAAAGCCTTAGCTCATGACTAAGAAAACAGAGCATTTTTAGGAGAAGCAGAAGAATGAAGCAGGATTACTTTATACAAACTAGTATATAAAAAGATGCAGCTAGGTGGGGCATTTGTGCCATTCCTGCTGAGACTTGGGAGTTCTCATAACAGAGCAGCAGAGGCCATAACAGATCAAATTCCCATAGGGGAACCATCCATGGCCAAGTAAGACAACTAAAGATTCAGAAAAATGATAAAAAGGCTCAACTGCAGCTCTCTGGTTCCAAGTTATCTGGAATTGTTAGGTATTGGCCAGAGAAAAAAGCTTCAGCGAAGGAGGAGAAACTCGGTCTTGTTTTCAAATATTTGCACCTGAAATTTGTGTTACTTTCAAAACTGAATGCTGAAGCTTCAGTCAATCCTTCACGGTAGTTTGAAGATAGCCCAAATGTCTGCAGCAACCCTATATGAAAGACTTTCTCAGGAGACTTGGAGATACAAAGGGTTTTCAGAACACTCTTTCATTAGGCCTAAATGAGAAATGGCGAGGCTCATTATGTCAAGCCTTCTTCACTTGCCATGCTCCTCCAACTCACAGTGGTGAGATCATGCCCTGCCCCTCACAGCGTACCCAGTGCCTGACAGTGCCTGACTTCCAGGAATCACGTCTGTCCCCTCAAGAGAACCTCACCACCTCAGGTCTTTCAGACTCTACTTACTTGTCTTATATCTGTCGTACTGTAATCTCTTTCCAGACAAGATGACCACCCCCATTTCCCCTCCCTTTAAGTGGCGTCTTAAATAAATCATATATTTGGGCAAACATTCTTATTATTGGGGCATAATATTGGACAATCTTATTACTTAATAGCCACATTTTACGTAGTGACTGGTATTCAGTCCTTAAGAGTTCTGCAGTGACCCTTTTACTTCCCAATGACTCCCTTTTAACTATCAAGTCTTTACACAATAGATTCTTCTAGATGGAACCTATTATACTTCAAGGAAACAGTACAGACAATACTAAGTTAAACAGGATGCTACTCCACTTCTCAGGAGGGCCTAAAATCTAACCATTCTCCTTCTCATATACCCTCACCCTAATGGAAACATTAAACCATCTCCTTTATTTTAAGTATCAACCATCACATGGTTAAAGAGGTAAAATCCAGCAAATTTTACTTTTAGGAATATATCTTAGAGATACAGGCAAAAAACTTAGGAGAATACATGTTTAAATGGGCTTAACCTAAATGGCATCCGTAAGGAATGGCCATTTTTTTCCCCAAAAGAATGATGTCAAACTATAAATCCTAACATAGAAAGACGTTCAGGATATATTAAACATAAAAAGAAAACTGCAGATCATTAGTACTACATGAGCCCATCTGTGTGTGTGTGTGTGTGTGTGTGTGTGTGTGTGTGTGTGTGTGTGAAAGAGAGAAACTTTTTTGCAATGGCTACCTCTATAGAGTGGGACAAGGAGATAAGTTATACCTTTCTTTATTTGAATTTATCACTTTGTGTATTACTTTCATCATGAAAAAGCTAGTTTAAAATTTTCATTTAACTGCAAGGATCAATAGTGAACAAATGCAATTTTTTAAAGCAAGTTGAATAATTACAGTGTTCTATCACTACACCAGTTCTTACCAATTATATGGCATTAGCACTATAAATATTTGTTTGAAGCTAAAGAAAGCCCAAGAGATTTTCTAGTTAATCTGAGGATCTATGATTACAAACTTACATAAATTCATTTCTATATAAATTTGAAAACTACTCTTAAAAAACCCTCTATCTCCAAGTAAAAATTAGTAAGTGTAAATTTATAGTAAATATATTAATAGAATTCTGTGTATCATTTACAGTAAACAAGAGTCACAGATGCAGATTTAGAAGGGACCGTAAAAGTCCAACCCTCCCAGCCTAACATTCAGAAAGAACTGGAATAAATAAATAAATAAAAATAAAAAACAGCAGCCTGCTGGGGAGAGAGCTGACTTCCCCGAGCTGAGAACCAGTCCTATGAACATAATACAATTAGAAATGTCCCCCCAGAATGGGGACATCTGGTAATCAGTCACTAAAAAAGTATTTTGGCCTCATATGTCAAGTTGTCCAGGTCGATTTTAAACAAGTCATTTGACTTAATTTTCTGGTTTCAAAATTTTCAATTTCTTTCAAACCAAAAGAAAACAGACCATGTTGAAGGTGGATTTTAATGAACGAAAATCTCTGTATAAAAACATTTAAACTTTATCAAATGCTTTAAAAATACACACACACAGATTCAAATCCAATACAGAATCTTTTGAACATTATCATTTTTCACCTCAGCATAACACGTAGAGGGATTTCTGGATAAAACTTTACATGTGAAAAAAGACCCATAGTCTTACACATGCACACACACAAGAGCACACAATCACAATCAGGAAGAACTAAAGTATATGGTAAGAATGCAAACAGGATGGGAATGAATTTCTTGTAAAGCTTATATAAAAGAACGCTACATGAGTAAAAGAACTTTCTATACCAAGAGAAGATGCAGAGAGGGGAAAGAGAAAGCAGAGGTTAGTCTAACTCATTAATAGTTTGAGAAGGTCATTCAAGAACAGTGAATTTGGGGAGTTACAGATAATCCCTAGTTTTCACCACCTCAAATTCTGTGAATCTGGTAACTGATGATGCTTTGAAAGTGTCTATGTTTTCATTTTTTTGTAGGTCTTGATTTGTTCATCATTATTTAGGTGTGGTTTGTCCCTTTTGGTGTTAATTCCTCAGTTCTCGCTCAGTGTTAGATCCAATTCACCAGAAGAGCCACAGTAGGAAACGGTGGCAAGCACAGAGGACTGCAAGGGTGGCAGTCACGGATGGCTGTTAATAAGAGCCAGACGGCCTGGGTTTGCATTTCAGTGTCACTAGCTGCTAGCTGCCTGTTACTCAGCAAGCTCCTCGGCCACTCTGTCTCCATTTCCTCATCTTCAATTAGGGATCATTATTACCTACTTCATATAGGGCTATTAAGAGGATTTAAACAAGGTAATCTATTTAAAGAATTTATCACACTGCCTCACACAACTAAATGTGCAATAAATGTTACCTAAAATTACTATTAGTCATAGAATTACAGGGGAATCAAAAGAAGAATTTTCTTCTTTCTCCATATTTCTCTTTAATGAGGTTTTTCAGGGGCAAAAAAGGTTGAGGATCTAGTCTTATGAATATAGATGTTTGCTTTTATGTTAGAAAAAAAAATTACATGGCTCCATATCACAAAATTTAACATCTTTCCATTAAACATCATACAATTCTCATCATCATTATGCCCTACACACACCCTAAATGATGTGGAGTTTTCTATTGATATTCAACAACAATAGGGTCCAGAAATTTTAAATAAGAAATCGTTGCAGAAATGCATGTTGGGCAGTAATCTGTGGGTGCCCTAAGAGCCTGGGCCAACGGATGCCTGGGATTCTGCCTCCAAGGCCTGGACACAGTCAGATGGGTCAGGTTCTTGCAGCCCTTCAGAGCTCCATTTGCAAGACCCCCTTCGAGAGGGGAGTTCCCATAGGCGAAAGCAGCAGCAGCCACTGAGGACGGAATGCCCCACACCTACTTCAGTATGATATGATAGCTATCATTGGTTTCTGCTGTAAAAAAAAAAAAAAGAAAAAAGAAAAAAGAATAATCTTTAGTTACCTCTAAAACACAGCAGGAGAAAAATATATGTGGTAAGGTTCTTTAGAGAAAGAAAAAACAGAAGGACAGAGGGCAGTATACTTAATTATCACAGAATACTTGTAATAAACATGCATTATAAGAACAGCATGCCTCCGTTTCATCCTTTGTCCATGGAAGGTGGAAGAAGATGGCAGGAAGTCATCAGTTACACTGTCTACTCTAATAATGGCAAGAAGCCAATTCATAAAAAGGAACAATCTCTAATAATGTCACTTTCTTTACCTCAAATACGGCAGTTAATACTTTCCCTCTCTCCTCAAAGTACTATAAAAAAAACCCTCAAACTCCTTCGAGAAAGGCATTTGCCTTACTACTTCATTACCTTTCATTGTGTCCAGAATAAAACAGGCTTCTTCCTGAAAGTTCTGTATCATCTGAAAAAAGCAAGAAGTTTTGCTGATTATTAAAACCTTGGTTTGCTATATTTATTTATTTTTTTTTTTTTTTTGCGGTATGCGGGCCTCTCACTGCTGTGGCCTCTCCGGTTGCGGAGCACAGGCTCCGGACGCGCAGGCCCAGCGGCCATGGCTCACGGGCCCAGCCGCTCCGCGGCATGTGGGACCCTCCCGGACCGGGGCACGAACCCGCGTCCCCTGCATCGGCAGGCGGACTCCCAACCACCGCGCCACCAGGGAAGCTCTGCTATATTTATTTTGCCTGTGTGTTTATTATACTAGATATAAGTGAAGAATAATCCTTTGTTTTGTTTTCTCTCCTATTTAGTTTTCAAAAGCTTTCAAAGCTAAGCATTCTAAAACTGCTTTCTTAAAATTCGAGTGTGCATTTTCTTGGGCTAAACCCAAGACTTTCCAAGGGGCACACAGATACAGATAGGCCCATATGGGAGGAATTAAACTTCCATATCTGTTCTTTCCTAAAACCATCTGAGAACCTCTTCAGTTTTCCTTTCCCACTTCCCTTCTCAAACTACCTTTTCCCATTTTATAAAATAAAGGCAAGAGTTTCACCTTCCTGAAATCCTATGAAGATGCACTGCCCTGGAGTATAAAAGCCCCCAGGATGCAGAAGTGTAATTGCAAACGGAAACTCAAATGACTGGGTAATAAAGTCTTATTTTCAATTCTTTCCTTTCACCAGAATTGAAGTGATCTAATCACAAATTGTCAAATGACAGATGATTCAAAATAATTTTTGATAATATCACTATGCAATTTTTGGCACATAACTCAGAAGTTAAAAAAAAAAAAAATCCAGCAATGCTGTTACAGCAAACTCCATCCATTCCTGTCTATCAATTTATATGGAACAGATTCCACAGCACTTATATCTAGGGGAAAAAAAACGGATGGAATTGATGCTGAACTCTATTTCATTCTAGCAATCAATAGGCAGTATGTATCTATCGATGAATTAATTGTCTGTGGGAGGGAGGGTAAGGAATCGAGTAATCTCATCCATCTCATTAATAGACGCACTTTTATTGTATTTTATTTTATTTATTTATTTTTGGCCACACCGTACGGCTTGCAGGATCTCAGTTCCCTGACCGGGGATTGAACCCCCAGGCCCTGGCACTGAAAGCTGAGAATCCTAACCACTAGGCTACCAGGGAACTCCCTAGATGCACTAATGCATTAATAAATTTTTTCTTAATGTTTAATAATTACTTATCAAAACATATAATACATTTATGTTATTTTAATCCATTGTATAATTATGGTGATAATTCTATTCAGAAGAGATTTTTTTACTTTTATTGAAGCAAATTTTTGTTTTAAAGAAATATGGTAGGATAATTAATAAAAGATATTCAAGCATAAAGGTAGGTTATGGTAAGATGAAATTCTGTGGGGGAAGTGAATGAAAATATGAGTTTAACGAAGCAGAGAAATGATATAAAAATTCTGTTAAAAAAGTATATTCATGTATTTTTTTAAACAGATGACAGTATTAAATTACTCTTGTATTTAGGTTACACGGAATATAGCTAGAGTAGTGAAGTAATCACTTCATTTTTAAATGTCATATAATATGCCCAGAAATGACATCTTTTGCAACTATTTAAACTTAAAACAAAAAATTTTAAGTCAACCTAAAAACGTGCAAGGGGATACACAGTTTTAAAACATCATTGTAGGAGGTAAGCAAACAAAAACATTTGAAAACCTCGTCTTAGAAAACAGAGCACTCTGCCCCAGTAGAACGGTTCCTGCTCCTGTCATCTGCCCAGACAAATCACTGTCGTCTGGTGATTCAGCTGTGCTGAAAATCTACCTCGTCACTAATGAGCACATGGATTCCTGTGGGCCCCTGCTTGTAGATCTGGCTGATCTGGCAAGGGGAAATGCTGAAAAGCTGAGCGATTTTTTCTGTCAGTTCAACAGCTGTCAGTTCTTCTAGGTAGATGGCATGGTAAACTGTAAAAAGGAGAAAGCAAAGGCAGTCAGTACAGAGTGTCTCTGGTCTTAAATGTAATCTGATCACTAGGAATGCCCACTTTCCTGAAGGACTCAGAGGCAGACTGCCTGAATTGAAATGCCAGCTCAACCACTCGCTAGCTGTGTGTGACCTGGGGCAAGTTACTTAACATCCCTAAGCCTCATCTTCCTCATCGAAATGTTGGCAAGAACAATAAAATCTACTGCAAAGAGGAAACACCGGTTGTAAAAATTAAAACATGTAAACGTGCTGAGAATAGTGCCTGGCATAATATATTAGGAACTCAATAAACATTAGCAATTACCATTCCTTCTAGCAAATGCTGAATCTGCTGTTTGATAAATTCCCATCACACATGCTCATAAGTCATCTCTTCATTTTTCTTCATATCTGTCCTGGCCTGTGCAGAACGACCTACCGAAGAAAGTACCATTTGAGTCTCCATCCTCATGCTTCTGCTGCTGTTGCTGCTGCTGTTGCTGCTGCTCCCTCAGCTGCAAGGATTCCTGACAAACGTAAATGGTTAGCCTTGGGCGCACCATCCTAAGGAGGAAAAAAGAAAGCTGTTACTCTTTCATGGTGAGCACATTTTAAGGAAGAACTTGTGTGTCTACATTTTAGCTCCCCACTGGCGTGTGTGTGTGTGTGTGTGTATGTGTGTGTGTGTGTATGTGTGTGTGTGTGTGTGTGTGTGCGCGCGCGCGCGTGCATGCGCGCGTTTTAACTGAATTCATTCCAACAGAAGCCCTCATATAAACCTCTGGTTTTCCTTGAAAAATCAGATCTGGTGATCCAAGGCCCCCATTCTTACAAAACACCCAATCAGCTGTTCTACTTGCGTGGTGCATGCATTCTTCAGTACCCCCCAGACTTGACTGTCACTCATTTACATGTGGTCTCTGTAGTCATTTGAGTTTGTAACCTTTGATGTAAAGGTTAGAAAGATTCAAAATGTGTGAGCCACTGTTTTGTGGGTCAGTTCAAGACATACCTTCTATTGATACTTAAAAGTACCAACAGGATAAACTAGAAAATCTTCTTTCCCTCATTATCTTCTCCTAAGCGTCTTTAGCCTTCTTTCTGTTCTTTCTTCTTAGACAACAATATTGAATTACCTCTTGCTCTGATCATCTTATTCCTTCCTATTTCTAAATGCTCTGTAGGTAATACTTTTTTTTTTAAATAAATTTATTTATTTTTGGCTGTGTTGGGTTTTCACTGCTGCGCGCGGGCTTTCTCCAGTTGCGGTGAGCATGGGCTACTCTTCGTTGCAGTGTGCGGGTTTCTCATTGTGGTGGCTTCTCATTGCGGAGCATGGGCTCTAGGCACGCGGGCTTCAGTAGTTGCGGCACGCGGGCTCAGTAGTTGTGGCTCACGGGCTCTAGAGCACAGGCTCAGTAATTGTGGCACACGAGCTTAGCTGCTCCGCAGCATGTGGGATCTTCCCAGACCAGGGCTCAAACCCGTGTCCCCTGCATTGGCAGGCTGATTCTCAACCACTGCACCACCAGGGAAGCTCCTCTGTAGGTAATACTTTTAAAAATGAAAGATCCATTCTTTTCCTCCCAGTCATCAACCCTTTGAATTTCACCTCTTTCCTTAAAAGTTTCCAACTTGGGCTTCCCTGGTGGCACAGTGGTTGAGAATCTGCCTGCCAATGCAGGGAACACGGGTTCGAGCCCTGGTCTGGGAAGATCCCACATGCCACGGAGCAACTAGGCCCGTGAGCCACAACTGCTGAGCCTGCGCGTCTGGAGCCTGTGCTCCGCAACAAGAGAAGGCCGTGACAGTGAGAGGCCCGCGCACCGCGATGAAGAGTGGCCCCTGCTCGCCGCAACTAGAGAAAGCCCTCGCACAGAAACGAAGACCCAACACAGCCAAAATTAATAAATAAATTTATTTTTTAAAAAAAGTTTCCAACTTGATTCAATTATCTCTTGTAATATACACAAACACAAATACTTCACAATCTGTTTCATTATTTAGTCACTGATTTGGTTCTATGGCACTGACCTGTATGTTTTTTCCATCAATATTACTACTTCCTATTGTAAACTGTAAATCCCAAACAGAGACTAGAAGTTCCTCTGTATTACATGTAATATTTGTAAGCAGACACTTAAGCAATTCCTACCCAAACTTAAGAATAATCTCTTCTTTAGTAAAACTGAGTTCAGGACCTTTGCACCCACTGTTTCTTCTGCATAGAATGTTCTTCCCTCATGACTCCAAAGCTTCCATCCTTCTCATAACTCAGTTTAAATGCCCCCTCCTCAGAGAGGTCTTTCCTGACTATATTCTGTACTCTGTAGGAAACCACCTTATTTTTGTTTGTTTGTTTTGTTTTCCTTCAAAATACTTATCACTATTCAAAATACTTATAGTTTATAATCTTTCTCTCTCTCCCCATCAGAAAGCTCATCAATGTATCACCAAAGCCGAATGGCTCATAACAGGGACAACGGATATTTAACTGAATGAAAAATGGAATATCATGAGGACCTCCTTGGATCAAGTACAGGAAAAGATATTTTTCATCTTTATTTGGCACATCGCTGGCATTCAAAAAGAATGTTTCGACAAGATGTATTTAGCTGTACAAAAAGTATTGCGAAGAGTCCCTGAATCCAAATCCATTTGAAATCCAGCCCCACTGATATTTTACCACTAATTACATACCGGCCTTTCAATGCATTAAAAAGTCTGATTCCATCTGCAGGGCCACAGATTTGAATCACATCATCTCTAGTTAGCTTCAATAAATCTGCCCCTGGAATAAATATAAGAAAATGGGTGATAACGGCAAAGATTCTCCTTGTTAATGATTTAAAATGGACTGTGTTACAACGACACCTCATTACTAGTATGCTACAGTCATAATCTCTTGCATGGCATATAAGGCCCTCCATGACCTGGCCCCTGCATCCTCTCTCACCTCAATTCCCACCCAATTAACTTATTCATTTAACCCTATGCTTTCATCATGCTGATCACGCCTAATGAGCAAGTTGTTCCTCCTGCCTGAAATATCCTTCCACTGTCTGACCACCAGACTCTTCCTCAGCCCTCAAGATTTACCTCACACATCACACATCACACATGTTCCTTCCACTGTCTGACCACCAGACTCTTCCTCAGCCCTCAAGATTTACCTCACGCATCACACATCACACATGTTCCCAAACTCCAGAGCCTTACACTTATCTATTGCATTACAACTATTTGTTTACCTTTTTCAGGGTTTTATTTTGATTTGGGTTTTCTTTGATACTAGATCGTGACTGATCAGGAAATATGCCTTATCCATTTGTGTATTCCTACCATACCTGGTACACAGAAGGTGCTAAATAAGAGTGGAATGTGCAAAGAAAACATAATATAGTGATAGCAAGGGGAAAATTTCCGACTACCTGCAATGCTCCTTGATAAAATATTTTATGGATAATATATTTTGAAGTATTGTATAGAATAAATATTTTAAAATTAAAATGAGTTTAAACTAAGAGGTCTTTCTTTTTTGAGCATTTCACAGCACAGTTGCAGCTGGTGAGAAAGTCTGAAGGGTTCAATGAAATTCATTTAATCAGAAAAATGCATTAAGATCTCCCCCCTCTACACACAAAACAACACAGGGATACCAGGAGGCCCTGGAATGTAAAGGAAATCCCATGCTGGGGAAAACAAAAGGACAAGCAAATTTAACCTGAGAAGTTTGTAAAAAGCCTTGTGAATGTGGAAAAACGGTTTCGATGCAACCACTGCTGAGCCTCCTGAGGTGTGGTTGTTGGCAAGAGGTTCTGAAAGAGGGAAAGCATTTTTTTTGGTAACTAAATAGACTCAACTTTAAAAAGGTAAATGTTACATCATTAGGTAACAACAGCCAAATACACCCACATTCAGACAGGCTGAGTTTGCTTGGAAGTTGTTTATACATCAGTCTTCTTTCTCTAACCATGCAAGATATCCATGGAATTCCATCCTTATCTTCCCCACTAGACTGAAAGTTCCTTAAATACAGCACAGTATCTGGTTCAGGCCAAAATTCAATAAATGTTTGCTTAGTGAATGAATAATACTCCCTAAAAGTTGGGCATTTCTACTGAATTACACAGTCACCAAAGTATTATTAGACATCAGACTATTAGACTATAATAACTGACATTTATATAACTTTAGACTTACATCTGTGACTGGAGGGGGTGGCTCTGGCTGGTGGTTTGGTGAACCATTTCTAAAGAAACATTTAAAATGAAAGGATGAGTTCATGACACATACTAGGGTTCATCGCCTCATTCTTCATCATCATAAGTCTTAAGCTAGAGATTTAAGGGAATCTGTGCTATCTCATAAAACATTCTTACTCTTGGATCCAATACTTCTATTATCTATTATTTTAGCTCATCTTCACCTTCTTCCCCCAATTATCAAAGATTCATAATAATTAGGTGTTGGGATCATTCTTAATAAGTAACCAAACAGATTTTACTGTTTGCACAACTGTGTTTCAATTCCCAACGACCACTCTGATCAGGAAGTGAAATAACTTTAAGAGAAGCAGTAAGAGGGAGAAGGGAAAAACACAGAAAATTCATTCCCTGAATCACTAAAAACTGACCATAAATGCTGTTTCCTAATAGTGGGGAAAAGGGAATTCCCTGCAGGTCCAGAGGTTAGGACTCTGCGCTCTCACTGCCGAGGGCCGTAAGGGCAATGAAAAACTAAATCCCATAAGCCTTGTGGCGTGGCCAAAACAAATGAAATAAAATAAAATAAATAAATAATAGAGGGGGAAAAAGGCTACATAAAAACTCTTTCAGTCTCTTTTGAAGATAACCCAAACCTCAGTTAATATATAAGTCCATCAAAGACTGACCAAGTAGAAGGTCTTATTGATTTGGAAAGATTTTGTTTATGGAGACATAACGAAAGAATACATATTTAGGACAAACACAAGCCAATTTCCCAGACTTACCCTTCCCCAAGAGAAAAACTGTTATGGGAACTGTTGAAGCCAGGTGATGGGGAATTATTGACATATGTGATCTCGGGCCATGGAGAACACTAAAAACAAAGGACAACTTAGACAGAGAAAGTACATTTGACTCTTTCTGTGTCAAAATTCCACAAAGATGTACTACTGTTACTCAAATGGCACATCTTTTTTTTTTTTTAATTTTATTGGAGTATAGTTGATTTACAATGTTGCATTAGTTTCAGGTATACAGCAAAGTGAATCGGTTATACATATACATATATCCACTCTTTTTAAGATTCTTTTCCCATATAGGCCATTACAGAATACTGAGTAGAGTTCCCTGTGCTATACAGTATGTCCTTATTAGTTATCTGTTTTTTACACAGTAGTGTGTATATGTCGATCCCAGTCTCCCAATTTATCCTTCCCCCAGCTTACCCCCTGGTAACCGTAAGTTTGTTTTCTACATTTGTAACTCTATTTCTGTTTTGTAGATAAGTTCATTTGTCGAATAGCACATCTTGATTAGTAAATCTTAATTCCTCAGAGGCCCTCACAACTAAGAGGACAAGTAAGTTTTGACCAGACTGGAAGTGATGTTTCTTTTTTTTTAAATTGAAATATAATTGACATGAACATCATATTAGTTTTAGGTATACAACATAATGATATATGTATACAGTTGACCCTTGAACAACGCAGGTATTAGGAGCACCGTCTCCCCCTCCACAGTCAAAAATCCGGGTATAACTTGACAGTCAGCCCTTTGTATCTGCATCCTTGGATTCAATGAACTGCAAACCATGTAGTACGGTAGTACATATTTAGTGGGAAAAAAAATCTATGTATAAATGAACCCATGCAGTTCAAACCTGTGTTGTTCAAGGGTCAACTGTATATCGCAAAAAAATTGTATTTTTCTTTTAAGAGTAAAAAGTACTGATTGAAATTGTCACCAAAAGAAATCCTTTTACCTCTGTGAGTATAGTTGTCTCATAGGAAGGTTGATATTTCTCCTTCTCATGAGGCGTTCGTTTCTCCATTTTCTCCCTATCTGTTTTTTGTTTTCTGTCTGCACCTTTGGGCTAAAATGAGAAATATTTTGTTTCAAACTCACATACTCACCCTTCGACTCAACAATATTACTTCTACGAACTTAAAATAGTCACATGTGAAACAAAAAGGTATGTACAATGAGGTAAAGACAAGATCCATCATTACATCTAAGTCTGAAAATAGGATATTTAAATGTGTGATGGAGTTGAAAAAGAATGAGAGATCTATAGCTACAGACGTGGAAACATCTCTAAAGCACATAGTAACTGAAAAAAACAAGCTTCAAAACAACTCATAAAATCCCATTTATGTTTCAAAGAAAAGAAAATATGTGTATATCTAGGTACCTGTGTATATAAGAGCACAGAAGGGAACTAGAAAGATACATATGAAATTATTGACAGTGGTCACCTCTGGGGAGAGGTTGGGGAGTCAGGGTAAGAGTGGTAAAGGGGGACTTCAGTGTCGTGCTCTGAATACTGCTGTATTAATGAATCTTTCGCAATGAGAAGGTATCTATCCATATGATATCCATATGATCCCTTTTCCAAGTTCCCCTTCTCCCATGACCATCCCTATTTAAATTTCTTTACCGGGCATATCAGTAATTATTTCAATAACTCTAATTTAGGCTGAGCTTTCATAGTTTTTGAAGATGGGACAAGCTGACGTTCTCACTTGGTGACTAATGTTGCAAATGAAGGACGAGAGGGAAAGTTCCAAGGGCCAGCACAGCGCCCAGGAGTACCTTGAAGACTTTGATCTGGCAGCTGGCTGAGTGTAAGTGCTCAGTATATTCCCCGTTCTCATTCTCCTTGAAGGTATCGATTTGTACTCGAAATGGCACTCCCTTCTCTCCACCATGTTTCCTCATAGTGAACTCTGTGCTAATACAATGCACCTGAAAAGAATGCAACATCCAGCCAGGTTTCAGTACTGTTAGCTAGCCAAACCAGTCAGCAACATTTTTGGGGCAACTACTAACAGCAAAACCTTTAAACACCTACAAAGAAACTTTTCCTCTCTTTTTGATCATGAAGAATTCACACTCTCATGAGGAAATGAGGAAAACTTAAACGATTTACAAATGCAAACAAAGTAAATGTACAGATCTAATGTTAACAAAAAGCTACTGTGAGGCATTCATTAATCGTTTCAGAAAAGACAGAGCTAACATAAAAGAGAAATGGTTTCTGTTAGTAAAACTTTCCTGAACTTTAAGGTAGATTTTAGAAAGCACAGGCACCATCCATGCTGGGAACACAGTAAATATGAAAGCTCACAAGCAATAGGAAGAAAAAGGTTTGCTAGGCTACTGCATAAAGTCCAAGATCTTGGTAATCTTAATAGTGGAATCTTGGTTGACCAAATACTAGCTTGGGTAAGTTATTTTCTCTAAGCCTCAAGGACTATTCTTACAACACAGGATTATTTTTGAAAGTCTTAAGTAAAATCATGTATAAAAAGTATTTACTTAACACAGTGACTACCTGATGAGAAGTGCTCAAACTATTGGTTATCATACAAATAAACTCTAACAAATAAGACTTTTCAAGCAATCTACCCAAAGGACATAATCAGATATGCAAATCAAATTCTAAGTATAAAGATGTTCAAAATAACTTCTTGGATAATAGTGAAAAATTAGAACATTCTCAAAGCTAAATAATTGTTAGGTAAGTACAGCCAAAGAATAAAATATTATGCAACCACTAGCAAGTATTTTTGAGAGAAACAAATAAATAAATTGGGGAAATTAGAAGAGCAATTCAGAAACTCCTCATTGCTTTCAGGCACATGTTGAGTAAGTCTGCACTTGTTGAGAGATTCAACCCTGTAAAGATTTCAAATTCAACATGTTTTATCCTTTAAGAACCAAACTGGTAGTAAGAGATCCTCTTCAAAACTGGAGCCCTATCTGCAGTGTCTTACCTGAATGAACACAGATGTCCTCTTTGCAGGGTCCCACAGGAACTCCACTGTATTTAGTTGGTTTGGATTAGCCCTAGGATCGATTATACCCACAGACATTGGGATATCTGAGAAACAAATGGTTATCATTGAACAATTCTGAGTGCTACTGGGTTTAAATAAGAAAGCACTGATTCTTATATTATTGGTCCCTAATTACCAAGATTTTTGTGTATCATACCTTAAACCTTTTTTTTGCCAATAAAAAGAGTTTGATTTGACCTAAAATTGACCTAAATACTTTCCTTTTGAGTATCTTTTTTCCATTTAAAAAAGTTTTTACAATAAGACAATTTAAAAGTAGTTTCCTTTTAATGTGCCAAAATTCTATTTAAAGATAGATTTAGTCTACACACTGGCTCTAGTGTCATGAAAAATTTAATTTACAATCTGCTTCACTTACAGTTTTAAGGTTAGTATTACTGCTAGAAGTAAACTAAGAGGATTGTCATAGAAGGATAAAGCAGAGTGTCTGAATAAAGGCAGAAAGTGTTGTTATCACAAATATTAAGTGGGGAAAATTTAACGTAACAATTGATGCTGACTTATGAAGTCATCAAAGAATCCTATAACAGAGTGACACATCTTATTCTCAGGAGGGAAGAAAAATGAATGGGCTTTAGAACTTTGCTTTCCAGTCCATATGGCATATATTTAAATATCATTCCCTGACTTCTATTAATATTCAAACTGGGGGATAAGGCCAGGCTGATATTTATTATCATAACTATGCTATAAGTTTTCTACTGTTTTAGTATCAATGATTCAAACAAGAAAGCATTAAGTGGGTTCCACTCCACAGCATTAGCTACGTTGGATTTATCCTAAAGCCAGTTTATCAAATATATATCAAGATATCTGTAGGAGAACCAGTGTTTTCTCAGATAAAAATAGTAGTACTTAGATTTGTTTAACAACTATGCTTACCAATAGGAGATGACAACCAATAAGAGATCAAAGACACAGATGCCAGAATTAAAAGTACATTCACAAAGAGAGGCTGCATGTGTGTTTGTAAAGATCCTTCCCTTTAGGATTTAAGAAAAAAAAAACTCTTTTTTGTTTCATTCACTAGTTTGTTGTATTTTTTAGATTCCACATATAAGTGATATCATACAGCATTTGTCTTTCCCTATCTGACTTATTTCACTTAGCATAATGACATCCATGTCGCTGCAAATGGTAAAATTTCGTTTTTTTTATGGCTAATATTCCATTGTGTGTATATGTGTGTATAAATATATATATGTATGTAAGTGTGTGTGTATGTGTGTATATATATCTCACATCTTTTTTATACATTTATCTGTTGATGGACACTTAGGTTGCTTCCATATCTTGGCAACTGTAAATAATGCTGCTATGAACACTGGGGTGCATGTATCTTTTTTGTTGCGGTACGCGGGCCTCTCACTATTGTGGCCTCTTCCATTGCGGAGCACAGGCTCCGGACGCACAGGCTCAGCGGCCATGGCTCACAGGCCCAGCCACTCCGCGGCATGTGGGATCTTCCTGGACTGGGGCACGAACCCGTATCCCCTGCATTAGCAGGCGGACTTTCAACCACTGCGCCACCAGGGAAGCCCCTGCATGTATCTTTTTGAATTGTTTTTGTTTCTTTTGGATATATACCCAGGAGTGGAATTGCTGGGTCATATGGTAGTTCTATTTTTAGTTTTTTGAGAAACCTCCATACTGTTTTCCATAGTGACCGTACCAACTTACATTCCCACAACAGTGCACAAGGGTTCCCAAAAAGAAGGAAGTTGTGGCACATGCTACTATATGTATGAATCTTGAGGATTATGGTAACTGAAATAACCCAATCACAAAAAAGACAAACACTGAATGATTTCACTTATCTGAGGCACCTACAGTAGTCACATTGATACAGACAAAAAGTAGAATGGTGGTTACCAGGGACTGGGGAGCGGAGGGAATGGGAAGTTATTGTTTCATGAGTACAGAGTTTCAGTTTTGCAAGATGAAAAAAGTTCTAGAGATGGATGGTAGTGACGGTTGCACAACAATGTGAATGTACTTAATGCAACTGAAATGTACACTTAAAAATGGTTAAGGGGGCTTCCCTGGTGGCGCAGTGGTTGAGAGTCTGCCTGCCGATGCAGGGGACACAGGTTCGTGCCCCGGTCCGGGAAGATCCCCCATGCCGCGGAGCGGCTGGGCCCGTGAGCCATGGCCGCTGAGCCTGCGCGTCCGGAGCCTGTGCTCCGCAAGGGGAGAGGCCACAACAGTGAGAGGCCCGCGTACCGCAAAAAAAAAAAATGGTTAAAATGGTAAATTTTATGTTATGTATATTTTACCACAACTAAATTTAAAAAACAAAAACTCACCCTCAAGTTATGGATGCAACTGTTACAGAACTGAAGTGTCTACACTTTCAACTTCAGTTTTGGAATCATTATATCAGTAATTTCTTATGCTTAATCAATAACCACTTCTAGGTTCACGTTAATTGAGCCCCTGAAGCATTTTGAATCAAAGTAAACATCAAGGAAAGAAAACCAATTCTCAGACCATAGTTATAGGCATTTCCTGGGCAACAGATTCTCTTAACTTACCTATGTCAAGAATTCTATCTCCAGGTCGGTTCCACCTCCAGCCCTCCAGCTGCTGATGTTCAGTGTATTGTAGCCGTCTGTCATGGAACACGACACGGAATATACTCTAAAAGGAAGCAACAAAATCAAATGTTAACAGGATCCCTTAAAAATCAGTGCTGACAAAGGAAAACTAGCAGGAGTCACCCCCAGTTGGTTTCCAGACACAACTTAAAATTATTTTTCTTGAGACCTGTTTTACTCTAAAACCCATACCATACTGTATTTCAAGGCAAACTTTATAATTGCTCAAATATAATCTATATTATAGTTAACTAGTACCATATTTAAAACTTGGCTTAAACATCAGCCCTGATTGGTAACTAGGCATAAAGGACTCCACTGGAAGCATTTCTACATGCCTCTACTGTTACCGTGTGACATCTGGCTCAGCTCTTCAGATACATGTGAAAATCTCACCAAGTCCCCTGCTTGCTAACCCACCATACAACCTGTAAACACTGAGGGTAGGTAGGGGCTGTTTCCATCAACCTTCCTTTTGTGGAAGTGCCTATTAATATCCCTCTCATCATCTTCTACAGCAGCTGACCAAACTCCTCTGTCTCAATTATACTGTGAATTCATTACTGTCAGTCCAGATTAAGAAAACTGCTATTCATCAACAGTAGCTTCTGGTTTCTTTGCTACTAGACCACGTATCCAAAGAGACACTGGAACTTCTCTAAAGATCTCGAAGAGGTTAATTTATTCCACCCAAAAAGAACTTCAATGAGCCATGAGACTCTCCTGACATGGAGTGCTAAGCTTTCGTTTCTGCAGCTCTGAAAAATCCATGTGAATAGGTGGGCTCACTCTGACCCCAAAGAAGTAACACAACAGTTTACCACTCTGCTAGCAAACTGTAGCAGGTAAGAGACACCACCAAGCCCTTTATGAAAGAAAAAATATTAATCCAAAAAGGGTCAGTAAAAGGATATTATGGAGAGGAATGATTTACTTGTTTTCTTTTACCTTCACCAACTTGCCATTAATTTCTGGAAGTTCTCCAAGTTTCCTATTGTCTAGCATTCGGATTTCATAAGACTGGCCTAGAACAAAAAGTAACTACATATTATATTCATCATAAATTAACTTCCCAAGATTCAGAAAGAATGAAATTCAGTTGGTTGAATATACAAGAGTATATAACATTATTAGTATTAGTAACAACCATAATCCTTTACTGTATGCTAGGCACAGTGCTAAGTGTTTTCATAAATTATGTCATTTAATTGATACAATTCTCTAAGGTATTATCAATTCCAGTTTCACATATGAGGAAATTGAAACACAGAATTTAATCAACTTGTCCAAGGCCACACAACTGGTAAATAATAGAGCTGGATACAGTAATACTTCTCAGACAGTGACCACTGGGGATGTCCAGGGAACATGGATTAGAAAGAGGGAGACTGGAACTAAAAATGGACAGGTAGACAAAAGAAACCAGTAATATATATCAAATACGACACTGAGGCTTTGACTTTAACAGGTCACACTAGAAAGATGTACTTTTTACATATAAGTGTACCTAATTAAATATCATGAATCCAGCAGGTCTGCAATAATACTAATGAATAACACCATATCTAACCTTGATTGAGATATGTCAGGGTTTCATCATGGAGTTTCACTGCTGGAGAGGTGGCAGCACAAAGCACGTATTGAAAAGGGAGGATTTTATTCTCATTATCTGGAGGCAAACTTGACTCTTCTTGCTTAAAAATGGGCAATGCTAGGACATCACTGAAATAAAACAAACAAATGACTTACTTTAACATCTGACAATGGTGTAAGAGCCGATTTATTAATGAAACCATTTAACTGCAATTCGCTTTGGAAAACCATAAACATGACACACCTTGGAGAAGTTTCTTCCTAACCATTCAGTTCAGATTACCTGCTGTAATATCCCTCTGACCACAACAATGTGGGCAATGACAGACATTCACTATTAAAACCACTTAAGTGTCCAAAGAGAGTGTTTCTAGGAATCATAGACAGGGACTCCTAAAAGGGCTCTGAAAATTGTATGCAGAGTTCCCAAATGTCAATTTAGGACACTCAGTAATGTATTTGTTCCCAGAAAGGTACCAACTGCAGAATCTTTATAACCACATCAGCTCATCTACTCTAAGGATTAAAACAATAACCAAAATTCCAAGAAACCACATGAAAAGCACAAATCAATGACCAGTATATATTTCAAGGTCAGTTTACATTCTGTGGAATACAACTAATATTGATATATCCCTACCAGCTATCTCCTCCAAGAAAAAGCTTCTTATACTTCACAGTTTATCTAAACTTGCAAACCAAAGAGACACATCCAATGAGTTCTAATATGTTGCTCATTTTTATGTGCTAAAGAGTACTGGACCAAGTTTGAAATCCTAGCTTTCAGTCTCTAGAACCTTTGGGCAAATCTTGGGCAAGCTCTCTTGAGTCTTCATTCCTTCATCTATAAAATGGGAACCACATTCGCTGCAAAGAGTAAATATATGAGAAAATATTTCAGAAACAATAGGGGCTAAAATGGATGGAAAAGATTAGAAATAATTTCCCCTCAGGGAGAGATATACCATGTTCTTGGACTGGAAGAATCAACATTGTGAAAATGACTATACTACCCAAAGCAATCTACAGATTCAATGCAATCCCTATCAAACTACCAATGGCATTTTTCACAGAACTAGAACAAAAAATTTCACAATTTGTACGGAAACACAAAAGACCCCGAATAGCCAAAGCAATCTTGCGAAAGAAAAATGGAGCTGGAGAAATCAGGCTCCCTGACTTCAGACTACACTACAAAGCTACAGTAATCAAGACAGTATGGTACTGGCACAAAAACAGAAATATAGATCAGTGGAACAGGATAGAAAGCCCAGAGATAAACCCACACACATATGGTCACCTTATTATTATTATTTTTTTTTGCAGTACGTGGGCCTCTCACTGCTGTGGCCTCTCCCGTTGTGGAGCACAGGCTCTGGATGCGCAGGCTCAGCGGCCATGGCTCACGGACCCAGCCGCTCCACAGCATCTGGGATCTTCCCGGACTGGGGCACGAACCCGTGTCACCTGCATCGGCAGACGGACTATCAACCACTGCGCCACCAGAGAAGCCCTGGTCACCTTATTTTTGATAAAGGAGGCAAGAATATACAATGGAGAAAAAACAGCCTCTTCAATAAGTGGTGCTGGGAAAACTGGACACCTACATGTAAAAGAATGAAATTAGAACACTCCCTAACACCATACACAAAAATAAACTCAAAATGGATTAAAGGCCTAAACGTAAGGCCAGACACTATCAAACTCTTAGAGGAAAACATAGGCAGAACACTCTATGACAGAAATCACAGCAAGATCCTTTTTGACCCACCTTCTAGAGAAATGGAAATAAAAACAAAAACAACAAATGGGACCTAATGAAACTTAAAAGCTTTTGCACAGCAAAGGAAACCATAAACAAGACGAAAAGACAACCCTCAGAATGGGAGAAGATATTTGCAAATGAAGCAACTGACAAAGGATTAATCTCCCAAATTTACAAGCAGCTCATGCAGCTCAATATCAAAAAACCAAACAACCCAATCCAAAAATGAGCAGAAGACCTGAACAGACATTTCTCCAAAGAAGATATACAGATAGCCACTAAACACATGAAAGAATGCTCAACATCACTAATCATTAGAGAAATGCAAATCAAAACTACAATAAGGTATCACCTCACACCAGTCAGAATGGCCATCATCAAAAAATCTACAAACAGTAAATGCTGGAGAGGGTGTGAAGAAAAGGGAACCCTCTTGCACTGTTGGTGGGAAGGTAAACTGATACAGCCACTATGGAGAACAGTATGGAGGTTCCTTTAAAAACTAAAAATAGAACTACCATATGACCCAGCAGTCCCACTGCTGGGCATATACCCTGAGAAAACCATAATTCAAAAAGAGTCATGTACCACAATGTTCACTGCAGCTCTATTTACAGTGGCCAGGACATGGAAGCAACCTAAGTGTCCATCGACAGATGAATGGATAAATAAGATGTGGCATATATATACAATGGAATATTACTCAGCCATAAAAAGAAACAAAATTGAGATTTGTAGTGAGGTGGATGGACCTAGAGTCTATCATACAGAGTTAGGTAATTCAGAAAGAGAAAAACAAATACCGTATGCTAACACATATATATGGAATCTAAAAAAAAAAAAGGTTATGAAGAACCTAGGGGCAGGACAGGAATAAAGACGCAGATGTAGAGAATGGACTTGAGGACACGGGGAGGAGGAAGGGTAAGCTGGAACGAAGTGAGAGAGTGGCATGGACTTATATATACTACCAAATGTAAAATAGATAGCTAGTGGGAAGCAGCTGCATAGCACAGGGAGATCAGCTCGGTGCTTTGTGACCACCTAGAGGGGTGGGATAGGGAGGGTGGGAGGGAGAGGCAAGAGGGAGGAGATATGGGGATATATGTATATGTATAACTGATTCACTTTGTTATACAGCAGAAACTAACACACCATTGTAAAGCAATTATACTGCAATAAAGATGTTAAAAAAAAAATTTTTTTTCCCCTCAGAAGTCCTAGCCATGGTTAGTGAGAAAGAATATTCTGGGCCTTGGAGACCAACTGTTGTGATCAGCATTCAGTCCAGATCAAACTTTAAAAGGATCTTAAGAGCTGTACCAAATTAAAGAGTATTTCAAATTATCTCAAGACATGCCATGAAATTCTCAAAATAAAATGTATTTTAATTTAAAAAATATGTACATATACTCACTAGAACAGTTAAAATGAAAAAGAATGACAACCCAAATATTGGCAAGGCTGTAGACTAACTAGGACTCTCATACTTTGCCAGTAGGAATGTAAAATGATACAACCACTTTAGAAAAAGGTTAGGCAGTCTCTTACAAGAGTAAACACGCATCCGTCCGTTGATCCAGCAATTCTACTCATATGTATTTATCCAAGAGAAATGAAAATATAAGACCAACCACAGACTTATACATGAATGTCCATAGCATAAAAGCAAAAACTGGAAAGAGTCCAAATGTTCATAATTAAGAAAATGGATTACAAACTATGGTATACTCATACAATGGAATACTACTCAGCAAAACAAGGAATGCAACAAAATGGATGAAGCTCACAGACATGATACTGAAGAAAAGCAGCCAGAAAAAAAGAATATATCATGCATGATCCCATTTATGTGATGTTCTAAAACAGGCAAAATTAAAGAGAACAGTGGCTTGCTAGCAGGGCAGGGACTGACTTGGAAGGTATACAGGGAACTTCCTGGGGAGAGAAAAGTGTTCTATATTATGTTTAGATGTGTGTGGGTTACACGGTCGTAACTGTACAGCTGAAATTTGTGCATTTCAATCCATATAAATTTTACCTAAAAGAAAAAAATAAATTATTGACTGGAGGATGGGAAATGGTATAAATGATAAAAGAGTAGTAACGTTGTAATTTTTAAAGCTGGGGGATAGGTACAAGAGGGTTCATTACACTGTTTTGTTTATATATGTTTGAAATTTTCTACAATGAAGTTTTTTTTTTAAATAGAAAAAATATGTATAGGCCACAGAGTACTTCCAGGTATAAAAGAAAGGCAACAGATACATAACATAAAAAAACCAACTGAGATTCTAAAGGGTTAGAGGTCAGGGATCCAGTGATTCCTGTCAACATTCCCCACATTCAAAATGAAATACACTCAAACCTTTACCTGTAATTTAAATATTATGCTTATACTGTAAAACAAAGAGATCAAAATCAATTTTACTATCTAGAGATGGAAAGGCATTCCTTATATGCACCTATATCCCTCAGCAGTCTACATTATCCCCAAACATTAGATTATAAGGTTATTACATTCAGGCAAAAACAACAATTAATAGAAAAGTGACTGCAATCATATGAATCATATATATAAGATTATAAATTCTTACTGGAATATAAAACAAGCAGCAAATGTTCTCATTATTGACCTAAGAATACACATAGGTACAATAAAAATTTAATGGCATGAATGTTAAAAAAAAAAAAAAGGGAGGGCTAGAAAAAAAGAAATTTCTCTTTCTGCTGATGTCTAAATAGCAAAGACATGTTATGAGTTGAATCCAGTCAGCAGAGATATAAACCAGTGTTTATGAAACACAGGTTTCTTGTTGCTAAAAAGTATTTCAAAGGCAAGAAAAACAAAGGGTGCTTTTCCTCTTCCTTAGGCCTGAAGGTGTGTGTGTTTTGCTTACAGGGGTGGGGTTAAGAGTGGAGAAGGTGGGGAATTCTTTCTGTCCATATTAATTTGTCAGGCAAAACATACTATTGTTCCCTTGAGATTATACAAAACTGCAGAAGCACTGGGGTTTCTAAAAAAGTACTGTCCCAGTTCTTCCTCTTCTCAAAATCAGGAAGCTACCACTGTTCCCACAGCAAACAGTATAGAAAATAAAGCAAAACACTACAAAATTAAGAAACATGAGATTAGTCTTTAGGAGACTTTGTTGCCTTATCATCCTCAAATGCATCATAGCTGATAATTCCTTGAAAGATTAGTGGCTATTACCAGGAATCAAGGCAAACTGGATTTTGCAACATAGCAACAGCTGAAACATTATGAGTGTAGGGGGTTTTTTTCTTCTCAAGTATCAGTGCCTAGTAAAGTTAATATATAACAACAGTTCCTAGTCTTCTCAATATAATATGGCATTACACCTAACCCCTCACGACTAAGCAAAGGACTGTCACTTGAGGCTGGAATTCTAAAATTGATTCTAAAAGCTACCCCTAAAATTACCTCAAAACAGCACAGCCAACCGAAATACACAAAACTGTGTTATCTCATGAGAGATTTTAAAATCTAAAATGCTCAAATATATTTGAATTACTCATGTTCCCACCACACTGTGTTGCTTTCACTCTGCTGCAGGAGCAAGAATACCACTCAGTTCCACATTCCCAGAGGTGGGGGCTAAAGGTCACTGGCAAACCCAGCTCTAGGCCCCTGTTTACACCAAAACTATAACAAACAAATTCAGCAAGAAACAATTTTAGAAATACAGAAGGCTGCTCCTTCTCAGACATAAATTGAGTACAGATTTGGAAAACCAACTCTAGTGGACTCTAAGTAGTTGCTACCCATGTATAATTCAGCATTTTATTATATTCTTTGATTGCCTCATATACTTATTCATTCCAATGAAACATGAGCTATTTAAAGGGAGTAACTTCTCTTTTGTGTGTTTAGTAAACACATGTTGACATGATTTATATTTTTATTTGTTTCTCCAGAATATTCAGCCCTAATACATTTTTTAAAAATAACTTTATTTATTTATTTTTGGCTGCATTGGGTCTTCATTGCTGCACACAGGCTTTCTCTAGTTGCAGTGAGCGGGGGCTGCTCTTTGTTGCATGCGTGGACTTCTCATTGCAGTGGCTTCTCGTTGCGGAGCATGGGCTCTAGGCACACGGGCTCAGTAGTTGTGGCTCGCAGGCTCTAGAGCGCAGGTTCAGTAGTTGTGGCACACGGGCTTAGCTGCTCCACGGCATGTGGGATCTTCCCGGACCAGGGCTCAAAACCGTGCCCCCTGCATTGGCAGGCGGATTCCCAACCACTGCACCACCAGGGAAGTCCAGCCCTAATACATTTTGATCATTTTCGAATTTTCAACATCTCACAGTATCTCTGATCAAATATAAGGATATAGAAATCTTACCTGTTAAAGATAAGTATATGTTAAAAATGTGCACTGCTAAGCAGAAATCCACACCTGAGAGTAGAGGCCTAGCAGAAAGCATTTGAGTGGAAGTAACTGAGGAACAGAAACAGTATCAGGTATGATCTTTCCTGTATGTAACTGGGATTCCATGAAGAGCTGCTTCAGGGTCCTCTGAGGTATAAGTTACCCTGTGACATAAGACAGCCTCTTAATGGTCTCTACTAATGCACAGCTATGGTTTAACCTTCTCCCTCAGGCTTACCATTTCTTGAAACCCTCTTCTAGAGAGCCTGGAGTAAAGAGAGGGTGAGGTTTGATGAACTTTACCTTGAGTAAGAGGCAAACAGACAGATGTCCACAGCACCTAAGGAAATTAGAAACTAACTTGGGACAATAAGATGCCATGAACTTCTGGGCTTCCCTGATGGCGCAGTGGTTAAGAATCCGTCTGCCAATGCCGGGGACACGGGTTCGAGACCTGGTCTGGGAAGATCCCACGTGCCGCAGAGTAACTAAACCCGTGTGCCATGAGCCTGTGCTCTAGAGCCTGCAAGCCACAGCTACTGAAGCCTGCACACCTAGAGCCCGTGCTCTACAGCAAAGCCACAGCAATGAGAAGTAGCCCCACAATGAAGAGTAGCCCCTGCTCACTGCAACTAGAGAAAGCCCACGCGCAGCAACAAAGACCCAATTCAGCCAAAAATAAATAAATAAATTTATTTTTTAAAAAAATGCCATGAACTTCTAACTTCCCTATTTATAACACTTATTTAGACTCCACCACTATGAAAATAAAACATGAAATAAAACATGTCAATATCCCTATGTTAGTTACAGAATGAAAAGGCAAGAACTGAAAAGACTACACCCTACACTGGGGTCAGCTTCAAAAGAAAAAAACATCCAGTAAATAATTGGTAATAACACTTTTAAAGAGGAGAGGACAGTAGACTGATTTCCTTGGATTTGTGGGAAGGATGGAAGGGCAGATCAGGGAGGACACCTGGCCAGGAAAGATAGCCCTGCAAGTTTTAACATGAAGCCAGTGAGATGCCCTAACTACCGAGTAATGGTGAAATTAAACTGACTTTCTTGGTAGGAGCCCTCTGTCACAAAGTGGTAAAAGATTTTTGCTACCTGAACATCTGGTGAAAAATCTCATTCAACTAGGAAGCAGCATATATAGTAAAAAATTTGCCTTGCTAATTGTTCTATCACCCAGATGGCAGAATAAGTAGAATTATAATTCTGAACCTAAGTTTGACCAATCAACTTAGGTTCAGAAAGAGAAACTGATCGGAAAAGAGGAAGTGGTGAGAGCCTCAAAAGAAAGCAACCAAACCAGGTAGGCTGGAAGAAGAAGGAACACAGTGAGAGCAGGCTTCAAACAGTGAAGAAGACAGGACTCAAGCTCAAGGTCTGAGATGGGAAAAAGTTCTCAAAAATGAAATCTGCCAATCCCACATTATCTGAGATAGAGGGAGAAAAGAAGGGAGGTATCTCAAGAGACTGGATGGAAAGGTCACCAATCAACTCAGACTTAGAAGGACATGCACAAGAAAACTAAATATATAAAAGGAAAGAAACCATTTTTTAGAAAGTGGCAACAATATATATAAGAAGCAAGCTGGAGCTGAAGCCCAGAATGTGCTGAGGCTTGCAAATCAGAGAAGGCACAGGTACACTCTTTGATGTAAATGGCATATTACTAATTAATATAAAGCAGAGACAGAAGAACATCTCAATTCCTTTTTTTTCTTCTATCTTTTCTGTAAAGAAAAACCATCTTGAGAGTAGAAAAAGACCACCAAATATGGGATTAATAGATCATGATACATAAGACTATCAAAAAGTACCTGGAATGAAATTATATACCTGGATGAAATTATATACCAGGAGAATCAAAGAATGTGCAGATGAGATCCATTGGTGACACTCTGTGTGTAAACTCAGACAAATCTCATGATTCTGATAATGCCAAATATCATATTAGCTTTTTATGTCTGTAGTAGCAATTTTCAAAATGAAAAAAGAGTATATTCTTCCTACCTTATACCAGAGCGATCTGATATGAAGTCCAAGGCAAGACTGCAGAAAAGGTTATTCAAAGAATAGTTTATGAGTTATTTAGGCAGGGCACCAAGAATCACTGGAAGCCATAACCAAACTATCTCATTTTCCTTTTTGAATATGGTTTGACCAGGGAATGCTATAAGCATAAATATATCTGGATTTCAGCAATGCATAAACCAGTCTCTCTTGATATCCTTGTTGAAGGTGAAAAATATGAATTCTATAAGTTAAGTGGCTTTAAGATAACTACACAACTGCACCTAGAGTGCAGGTAAGTCTAGAAGAAGGTTTAGTGATACGCCACAGGACCCCAGAGAAACCTGTCCCCTGCAACATGTTTTAGAAATAAATGACTTCGATGAGGACACTAAAGAGGACGATGATCAAATATGCAAATGACAGGAATCTGGGAAGGGAAAGCAATTTCATATATGATAGGATCAACTTTTAAAGTAATTCTAATTGGCTGGAATAGGAGGCTAAATCTAACAGGATAAAATGTAATAAGGATAAATATAAAGTCATGCACTTGGTACTAACAACAGCAACAACAAAATGGCCCAATATATGTGAGAAAGACCAGGACTTAAAAAAAAAAAATTATCTGTGAGACAAGCAATGTAACATGGCTGCCAAAAATGCTGATACCAGGTTTCATCAAAAGTGAAGTCTGAGGGGCTTTCCTGGTGGCACAGTGGTTAAGAATCCGCCTGCCAATGCAGGGGACACAGGTTCGAGCCCTGCTCCGGGAAGATGCCACATGCCGTGGAGCAACTAAGCCCGTGCACCACGACTATGAGTCTGCGTTCTAGAGCCCGTGAGCCACAATTACTGAGCCTGCATGACACAACTACTGAAGACCATGCATCTAGAGCCCGTGCTCCACAAGAGAAGCCACCGCAATGAAAAGCCCACGCACCGCAACAAAGAGTAGCCCCCACTCACCACAACTAGAGAGAAGCCCATGCACAGCAACAAAGCCCAATGTAGCCAAACATAAATTAATTAATTAATTTAAATAAAAAAGTTATAGGGCTTCCCTGGTGGCGCAGTGGTTGAGAGTCTGCCTGCCAATGCAGGCGACACGGGTTCGTGCCCCGGTCCGGGAAGATCCCACATGCCGCGATGCGGCTGGGCCCATGAGCCATGGCCGCTGAGCCTGCGCGTCCGGAGCCTGTGCTCTGCAACGGGAGAGGCCACAACAGTGAGAGGCCCGCGTACCGCAAAAAAAAAAAGTTATAGATAAGATCCCCTTACAGAGCACAGAGCATCACTGTCATCTAAATTTCTATCTCTGCACAGCAACAAATCTTATTAAATTATTCTACAAACACCTAGTGTTTTCCTACATTCCAGTTCATTGTCCTTACAGTATTACTCATACTTGAGGAAGCATAAATGAATTATTTAAAAATAGTAAAGATTACGTAACTCAACAGGGCCTACTACGTTTATGGTAGGTGCTTTATACAACTCTACCCTGAGTAGCTTAACTCTACTCCCCTGGAACTTCAAACTTCAACTTCAAACCTGGAAAAGGGACTGTTCGGTATGACCTCCAAACACAAGGAAGCAGTAGATAAAACAACACATCTGGATTTTATGCTGATGATGTCCTTTAAAGAGATATTGGTCATCTGACAGTCTTTCTTTATGAATACTGTTTCTGGCACTTTTTCCCAGATCTCAATACTGGGCTTAATGTTCTTTAAACACTTTAAGAAATGCTTCTAGGTATAAACCATTCTTCAGCAGTTAGGAGACCAGAAATTTGAATTGTTGTCATTTATTATGTACATCTCAAAGTTTACCCAAAAATGAAGCTAATTTCTTTTTTCCCTCCAAGTCTTTGTTGTTGTTGTTGTCGTTTTAAATATTTATTTATTTGGCTGCACTGGGTCTTGGTTGCGGCACACGGGATCTTTTTAGTTGCAGCACGCGGGATCTGTAGTTGCAGAATGTGGGATCTAGTCCCCTGACCAGGGATCGAACCCGGGCCCCCTGCATTGGGAGTGTGGAGTCCCCCTCCAAGTTCTTGAATCTCCCTCATTTCTACCATGCTGAATTATTTGCCAATTACCACTTATTTCCTTCTATAAGCAATGTTTTTTATTTTCCTTTAACTTAGAAAGTCACTAAAAACTTCTCATTTCAAATCTGTGAAGAAGCCTTACTTACTTTGGAAGCTGAAAAGTATCTGACCAATATCAGATACAAATTTACTTCCAGAGAGCTTGTGAGATATTAAAAGTTTAGTCAAAGCAACCTGAATCAGCAAAGCCCGACCTCAGGAGATTTGCCAGATATAGGCCTGCTTTCTGTTTTTTTCCAACATTACAGGATTAGCTCCTACAGCCTACAAATCTCATTAAAACACTGCTAATTGAAAACATCACCTGTGGCATCATTAGTACCAGGCTCTTTCATTAAATTTCTGAAATCACCGACTCTTCCCATTTAGGTGATGGATGACAACCATGGGTTCTATATTCCAGGGAATCTGGCAGTTTTGAGATAAAAAAAATAGAGCTCCCATTTCAGTATTCAAAGATCTGATATCCAGCATCATATTATGACCTACCTGGGAAAACAACAATAGTTTTTTGTTCTTGTTTTCCTGTGACTAAGGGAAACCACGCTTAGCCCCTATATTGCCGAACTTCAAAGCTTCTTTTCAGGTCCAAAATGTCTACCAGTTCTTTTGTTTTTGTTTGTGTTTTTGTCTTTGTTTTGCAGTTAAGCTTCCCTCCCTCTTCACTAGCAAGAATCACTCACCACCTTTGAGGTTCTTCTGCCTCGCTCATTCCATCCCCGCTACCAAGCCCAGCTAGCTAGCTTCAAAGCTGGACAATCTCCCTAGTCCCCCATTCCTCCCTGCAGTGAAAGACAAACACAGACATTTTTCTGTTTGTTAACGCTTTAACCACTAATGACTTTTGGGGAAATCCTAAAAGTATCAGAATACCAGTCCCATGAAATGGTAAAAAGACTTTAGCTATCCCTCTCCCCTTTATGCTCACAGTGGCAGGGCTTATGAAAATTTCTCCTCCTTCAGACCACATCTTTGAGGAAGGTCCTTTCTTCTAAAATGGCCAACATATTCCCTGGAGATGATGCAGTCAAAGCAGATCTGTTATTTGCTCCCCTCCTCTTGTAGACAGAAGGCAGATAGGTAGGTAGGTAGATAGATGAATAAACAGATGATAGAGAATTGATTTGCATTTCTAAGGATATGCAGAGCAAAAGACACCCAGTTCACTAAGCTTCAACCCTTCTCAGGAATGATAACTAGCTTTTTATCATTATCCTCCAATCTACAGCCAGAGTAACCTTTAAAAATGTAAATCTAAAATGTCCCTACTCTGTTTACAATGCTTCAGTGGCTTCCCAATGAAATCGTGATAAAGCACTAGCTCAACACAGCACTCAAGGCCCTTCCAAACGACCCAGGTTACTTGTTCAGTCTCATCTCTCATTATACTCCCCACCTCTCTTTTCCCTCTTTAAAAGTTTCAGCTGACAAACTGTAGCTCTCTTCCCTTGCTCCCCTCCACTCCCACTCAACTACTACCATTGATTTTTTACATGTAAACTAGCACTTAATCCACACTATAACACTGTGGGGTAGGAGCAACTGTCTCCCCTCCTTATTTGCCAGTTGAAGAAACTGAGGATCTAGTAATTTGAGATGTTAAATAATTTGCCCATGGTTAAACGGCTAGTAAATAGCAAATATAAATCCAAGTTTATTTATCCATTCACTCAATATTTTGTGTGCACTTATGGGCCTGGCACTGTTTTAGGCAGAGAGGAAACAGTAAACAAATTTTATCCAAGTTTTATCCTTCTTTATTATCACTCAATGCCTGGCATAAAGTAAAGCAGCACCTGTTCAAAACATTCCTGAGGAAAAAATGTGATCAAGAGCTCCTGTGCAACGCTCCGAAGATACTTCTAAAGGTGAGGCACGCTAATACTCCGCACATGGCTATCTGTGCAATTCACACTAACAGAACGATAGTGTCAATTAACTGATTTCACAAAAAGGGCTCAAAGCTTTTGCAATGGTTGATTCCTCTGTCCAGAAGCTGAACTTCCAGAATTCTGCCTGCCTGGTTCATTTTCATCCTTCAGGTCTCTGCTATACTGTCAGGTCTACACAGAGACATTCCTGGTCACTCTACCTAAAGCAGATTGTACGCATTTTCATCAGGGTACTTTTTTCTGAAATTTCCTTGTCTATATATCCGTCTATCTATCTATCTACCTACCTATCTATTTACTACTCCTCCCTCCATAAGAATGCAAACTCCAAAGAGTGCAAGGACCTCATCTGTCTTGTCATCCTAGTATTAACAAAGCCTGGCCGTAGTAGGCACTCAATAAATACTGTTTAAATAATTACAACAACAGTAATAATAGGAATAGTAATAATCCCATTAGAAAATCCAGGTCATCATAATTAGGTTACTCAGCAATGACTGGGTTATACTTGTGGATGAATAGTCCAGAAAATGCTGCTATCATTTATTATCAAATCTCTAGTGAGCACTTGGCTGTCTACCACCCCTGTGAAGAGCTTCTGAGTATTTGCATGTTACTTACAACTGCCTCCCCACATACAATTTTACTAATTAAATCTTTCATACGATATTTCTAAGCATCTTTCACTACCAAACCTACAAGCCTTGAAAGCATCTTTTCTTTTGCTCCTGATACAATGAACGCAAAATTCCTCCTCCTAGGAAAGGCTAATCCTTACCCACAGACTTACAATCCATGCATTCTCAATTCCCAAGAACTTTATTCCCTTGTTTGTCTCCATGCATGTACCATCAATCTCCCTTTATTGGATTATACCCATTAGCATATATTCACGTTTGAGTATCTCCCATCTTTAACAAAAAAAACTCTTCTCACATCTCCCTTCAACTACTACTACACTTTGTATCTTTCATAACTAAAATTATCTATATGTATTGAGTGTCCATTTCCTCATCTCTGATTCATTCCTCAAACCATGACAGGCTTTCACTCCCCATGGAAAGGCTTGTCTTGGTCACCAATGACTTCCATGTAGCCAAACTAAAAGTCACTTCTCTGGGCTCATCTTACTTCGACTCTCAGCAGCATTCAACAGAGCTATAACTGGGACTTCCCCGGTGGTCCAGTGGGTAAGATTCCGAGCTCCCAAAGCAGGGGGCCCAGATTCGATCCCTGGTCGCATGCCGCAACTAAGAAGTCCGCATGCCACAACTAAAGATCCCGCATGCCACGACGAAGATCCCGCGTGCCCAACTAAGACCCGGTGCAGCCTAAATAAATATTAAAAAACAAAACCAAAAACCATAGCTGTAACTCCTACACTGGCTATTCTCCTCTCTGGCCTCCTGAATATCCTCTCCTAATTTTCTTCCTACCTCGCCAGCAATGCCTCCTCAACTCCCTTGTGGCAACCCCTCTTCCTCCATAAAACCTCAGGAGTTGATTTTGGCTCTTCTCTTTCTACACTCCCAGATGATCTCATTAATTCCCATACACTTAAATAATACCTTATTCTGATGACTCCCAAACATATCTACTAGGTCCAGACTTCTATTTTGAACTCCAAATTCCATATTTAAATACCTATCTAACATTGCCTCTTTGATGTCTCTCAAGGATATCAAATGGGCCAGGTCCAAAAGAGAACTCTCAATCTTCCTCCAAACCTGCTCAGCCTAACTCCCCTCCCCCTAGTCCTCCCACCCTTGTACTGGATGCCAAACGATTCATCAGAATGCTCAAACTAGAACCCTTGAAGGAATCCTAGATTGATACTTTTCCCTTATCTCATGCCCATTAACAAGTCCTATGAATTTATATCTGAAAAATGTATCTTGAACTCATCTTCCTTTCAGTAAAGTATAGGAATTAAGAGTGTAGGCACTGGAGTTAGACTACTAGAATTTAAATCACAGCAATAATAACAGCTAGCATTTACTGAGCATTTACTCTTTGCCTAACACTGTCCTAATTGTTTTATAATACGTATATTAACTCATTTAATTTTCATAAGAACCTCATGAGGTGGGTACTATTATTATTATTTCTATTTTAAATTAAAGCAGCAGAGGTTAAGGAACTTGTCTAATCCCGATAGAACCAGAATTCATACTCCTAAATCTAGCTCCAGATCTCACTATGCTAGGTTGCCTCTTGGAAAAAGGAGACAAAAGATAGGGGGAGATCAGTTTAAAGCTAAGGCAACAGTCTGGGTAAGAAATAATGAGAATCTGAATGAGTAATGAAAGTAGGGACAAATTTATGAAATATTCAGGTAAGTCTTAAATAGAGAGTTATATCATGTTCAAGGACTGAAAGACTGAATATTATAAAGATGTCAATTTTTCCCAAACTGATCTGCAGATTCTATCCCACTCAATATCCCAACAGATTCAACTTGACAAGTTGATTCTAAAATTTTATCAATTAACAAAACCAAGAATAGCCAAGATACTCCTTAAGAAGAAAAAACATAAGAAATTTACCCTGTCAGATATCAAATATTATTTCGAAGTTTTTAGTAATTAAGACAGAATGGTATTGACTCAGATAGACAAATTAAACTATTTCACGAATACAGAACCCATAAACTGACCCCACATATACAAAAATTTGATTTATGACAGAGCTGATTATCACTGGTCAGTGAAAAAAGGACTGACTTTTTAATTAACAATGTTGGAAAAACTGGATATCTATATGGGGAAACATGAAACTGGATCCTTAACAATACCCAATACAAAATTCAAGTAAAAAAAACAATTCTGGGGGCTTCCCTGGTGGTGCAGTGGTTAAGAGTCCGCCTGCCAATGCAGGGGACACGGGTTTGAGCCCTGGTCTGGGAAGATTCCACATGCCACGGAGCAACTAAGCCCGTGCGCCACAACTACTGAGCCCGGGCTCTAGAGCCCACAAGCCACAGCTACTGAAGCCTGCACCTAGAGCCCGTGCTCTGCAACAAGAGAAGCCACTCAATAAGAGGCCCGCGCACCGCAATGAAGAGTAGCCCCCGCTTTCCGCAACTAGAGAAAAGCCCCCGCGCAGCAACAAAGTCCCAACACAGCCAAAAAAAAAAAACAATTCTGGGAGTTCCCTAGAGGTCCAGTGGTTAGGACTTGGCTCTTTCACTGCCATGACCCGGACTCAATCCCTGGTTGGGGAAATAAGATCCCACAAGCTGCATGGTGCACTCAAAACAAAAACAAAAACAAAAAAACTAAGTGGATTAAAGATTTAAGTGTGAAAAGCAAAACTGTAAAACTTTTAGAAGACAATATAAAAGAATAATTCTGGGGGCTTCCCTGGTGGCGCAGTGGTTGAGAGTCCGCCTGCCGATGCAGGGGACGCAGGTTCGTGCCCCGGTCCGGGAAGATCCCACATGCCGCGAAGCGGCTGGGCCCATGAGCCATGGCCGCTGAGCCTGTGCGTCCGGAGCTTGTGCTCCACAACGGGACAGGCCACAACAGTGAGAGGCCCGCGTACCACAAAAAAAAAAAGGAATAATTCTATGGCCTTAGAGTAGGCAAGAATTTCTTAGACATTAATGTCATATACCATAAAAGAGAAGACTGATAAATTATAATACACTAAATTAATAACTTTGGAACCAGTGACACATAAAATGAAATGATAAGCCATAAACCAGAAGATACCAGCTATACACATAAATGATAAAAGATGAGGATCCAAAATATATTTTAAATTCCTATAAATTAATATACAAAAGACCAACCCCTCTGCTCCCCACAAATAAAAACTTGAATATTTACTTCTCAGGAGACAACATAAATAACATAACATATGAAAAGGTGATCAGACTCACAGGAAATCAGGAGAATAGAAATTAAAACCACAATAAAATCCACACCCACTAGATTGACAAAAATTAAAATTCTGACTAAATAAAGTATTGGCTAGGATACGGAACAACCAAAACACTTAAAGTATACCAGGAAAAACAATTTAGTATTATTTTTTATGAAGAGGCACAAACTTCATAATCCAGCAATTCCATTATTCCTACAATCCCTCTGCCTGGAATAGATTCTCTAACTTTGCATGACCAAATCTTACTCTTGAGATACCACCTTCAGAAGGTAGAAGTAGTATTTCTATGTTCTGAACTCCTATAGCATTTTATAAGTGTTTCTGGCATACCAATTTCTAGCCTGCATCATACATATTTATATTCAAGGCTTATCTTCTCTACCAAATTGTAAGCAAATAGAGAACAAGAACCTGCTTGATTTGTCTTTTAATCACCATAGCACTAGACACAGCACCTGCATAAGGGAGCATATGATAAAGACTCAAAGCTACAGAATCAAGCTGTACAAAATCTAGCACATAGAAGGCACTCAGATATTTGTTAAATGGGTGAATAAAAATTTGCTTAGTGACTAACTGAATCAACCAGGAATTGCTGTGCATACCAAACATGAACTAGTGGTGAAATAAAAATGAGAACGCTGATTCGTGTATCCAAAGTCCCAAATGAATTTTTCTCCCAGATTCTAGCCTGATGATGCATAGTGAGAGTCAACTACCAGCTACAACTGGAAACTACTGCCAACAAGGCAGATAAAGAATGAGGGCAGGATAGGAGGAGGTGGAAAAAAGAAAAAGAAGGTAATAAAGTAGAATAAGTAAGGAATGGCAACATTATTGGATTGTAGGTCATCTTCCATAAGAATTATAAGAGGGCAAGAAAACTAAGAAAGCAAAGAAATATTTATAGGGGCTTCCCTGGTGGCACAGTGGTTGAGAATCCGCCTGCCAGTGCAGGGGACACGGGTTCAAGCCCTGGTCCGGGAAGATCCCACATGCCGCGGACCAACTAAGCCCGTGCACCACAACTACTGCGCCTGTGTGCCACAACTACTGAAGCCCTCACTCCTAGAGCCTCTGCTCCACAACAAGAGAAGCCACCGCAATGAGAAACCCGCACACTGCAACGAAGAGTAGCTCCCACTCCCGCAACTAGAGAAGGCCCATGCGCAGCAACGAAGACCCAACACGGCCAAAAATAAATAAATAAAATAAATTTATATATATATATAAAAAGAAACATTTATAGACCTTTAGTAACAAAACAACAAATGGGATAGGATGATTTTAAAGATGAGGAAAGCTAGCCAGCAATAGATCATGCAGTAGAAACTTTTTTACTTAAATTTATTATGCAGTATTTCAGACATATAAAAAGGTTTAAAAAAAAAAAGTATAACAAATACCTGTGTATACTCCACTCAGCTTAAGAAATAGAGCATTAACAGTTAAAGCCCTCTGTATACTTCCTCAGTTATAGCCCCCTTCAACTCTCAGAGGCAACAGTATCCTGAATTTGGAGTTAAACATTCTTATTCACTTCTTTATATTTTTACAGCAGTGCCATTTTTTTTAAAAGTAGTGGATAAATTTTGTGACAAAGGGAGGAATTTCATCTGTCCATCATAAGAGACTCTGAATGAAAGGGAAAGAAAAGGAACAGTTAGTAACGACTGATTAACTCAGGACAAAAAGATGAAGCTTTGGAAGATGGATAGGTGACAGCTGAAGGGGCAAAAAAGGAAAGTAAACAGTACTGAAAAAGTAGCACAGCAAAAAAGAAACACCAAAAAAGAACAAAAATCAGTGTGAATGGAGAGAAACAGCTGCCTCAGAAAATGCTATACTATTGTACTTGCCTTTGAAACAAAACAGAGTGAGAGTGAGTTCAGTTCATTCACTCAACAAATCAGCACAAACTATTTACTAGACACTCTTCTAAGGTACTAGGGATATAGCAGAGAACAGAACAAAGTCTCTGCCTTCAAGGAACATTTATTCTAGTTGGGGAAAGAGGCAAACAAATGAATAACACATCAAATATTGCAGAAAAGATAAAAGAACAGAGAAGGCAGAGTGCTGGTGTGAGCGGAAGGACATGCTTGCTATTTTATGTGAAGGTAGTTAGAGAAGGCCTCTCTGATAAAGTGACATTTAGGCAGAAACCTAAAGGAAGTGAGGAATGTAGAAGACTATCTCAGGAAGAGTTACAGCAAATACAAAGGCCCTGAGGTGGGAGTGTGCATAGCATTTGAGGAACCAAAAGAAGGCTAGATGTGGCTGGGGTCAGCAGCAAGGAGAAGGGTAGACATGGACAAGATGGTCACAGAGGCACCACCACATGTGGAGCAATGCCAGAACTGAAGCTTTTATTCAAAGTGAGATGCAAAATCACTGGAGCGTTTCCAAGAGAAAAGTAACATGATCTGGTTTACATTTTAAGTAAGATAATCATATAATTTATCACTCAAACAGGGACACTGGTGAGTGAAGGAGGGTGCTATTGATAGTTATGTTAGGACAAAAGGCATTAAGAAGACTTTAATTTTTACAGGCTGCTGTGTGGAGCCAGCCTGAAGGGGTTCCTCTGGCCAAATCTGGAACAATTGATCAAAATATACAGTGATAGTAAAAGACTGCAATCTATTGAATAAAGTAAGAATCTATGAGGCTACACTGATAAAAATAAATAAGAAGGAAAAGCTCTTTTTTTAAAAAAGTGATTCAGTTATATATATATATACACACACACATATATATATAAAATTTTTTGTCATACTCTTTTCCATTATGGTTTATCACAGGATATTGAATACAGTTCCCCCATCCTATATATAATAGTTTGCATCTGCTAACCCCAAACTCCCAATACTTCCCTCCCCCACCTCCCTCTCCCCCTTGGCAACCACAAGTCTGTTCTCTATGTCTGTGAGTCTATTTCAGTTTCGTAGATATGTTCACTTATGTTGTATTTTAGATTCTACATATAAGTGATATCACTTATTTGTGATATTTGTCTTTCTCTTTCTGACTTACTTTGCTTAGTATGATAATCTCTAGGTCCATCCATGTTGCTGCAAATGGCATTATTTCATTCTTTTTTTATTGCTGAGTAATATTCCATTGTATATGTATACGACATCTTCTTTATCCATTCCTTTGTTGATGGACATTTAGGTTGTTTCCAAGTCTTGGCTATTGTAAATAGGGCTGCTATGAAGATAGGGATGCACGTATTTGGAAAAGCTCTTTCATACAGTATAAAGCCAACTAACCAATTTAGAAGGAAGGATATAATTAGAAAATCATCTGTTAGCAACCATCATAATGATAACTGATTAGGGCAAGAATCATCAATAAACACTAAAACTGATAGGTAAAAGTTTGAAAAGTAATAGGATATTTACATAGTCTTGAAGTATCTCCCCACAAGATACTTATCAATTACAAAAGACAAACTTACAAGGGAGAAAACTGGCATATGCCACTTTCACTAAATGGCCAAAGTTAACATTGCCAGTAATGGAACCAATCAATAGCATGTGCATCCTAATATGATACACAGAGAAGAATTCAGTATCACTTCTTAGGTATTACTACCCAAAGTGCATCAACTGAATTTAATCATGAGAAAACAACAAACCCAAAGTGAGAGATATTCTACAAAATAACTGCCCTGTATTCATCGAACTGTCAATGCCATGAAAATACAAAGAAAGACTCAGGAACTATTCTAGATTAAAGGACAAGAAAGACATGTCAGATGACTGACATGAATGACTAGCGAAATGTGGATAAGTTCCATAGCTCGATAATGGTATTGTGTCAGTGTCGAGTTCCTGATTTTGATCATCGTACTGTGGTTGCATTAAGAGAATTTCTTGTTTCAAAAAAAGGCACATTGAAGTATTTAGGTGTTAAGGGGCATCATATCTGCAACTTACTCTTTAATAGTTCAGAAAAAGAATAATTCTAGGTGTCTGAAAAGAGATAGGCAGAAAGCTAAAGCAAACTTAGTAAAAGTTAACATTTAAGGAATCCGGATGAAGGGTATGCAGAAATTCTTCAGATTATTTTTGCAAATCTTCCACAAGTCTGAAATTATTTTTTATTTAAATGAACAAAATATCCACACACAAAGGTTTCAGTGTAGACAATAGACTGGGTGGGGGGGGGGTGCGTGCAGAGTTAAAAGCAAGGTTGGACCATTTAAAAAGCTATTGTAGATTAAGGACAGAGGTCATGGAAGATAGCAGAGTAGGAAGCTCTAGGAATTGGTCCTTTCACCAAAAGAACTATTGAGCTGGCAAGAAATGCTTAATTACTTTGAAACTCTGGAATCCAGTCCAACACTTTCAGCATCCAAGGGAGTGCCTGATGAAGAAAGAGGCTGGTAAATTTTATTTAATTTCAGCATTTGGCATAGCACCTATCATCCTCCAGCTCCCAGTCCCATGGGAGGCAGCAGTGGGAACAACAGCCCAAGATCCTGTTGCAGCTTGCTGGTGCTAGGGTGGGCAATAGGGATCTTGTCCTCCAAAAATAAAGGTTATGTGTCTTTCTTTCTTTCCTTCTTTTTTTTTTTGGCCACACTACACAGCTTGAAGGATCTCAGTTCCCCAACCAGGAACTGAACCCAGGCTACAGCAGTGAAAGCCCAGAATCCTAACCACTAGGCCACCAGGGAACTCCCAAGGTTATGTGTCTTGATCACTGCTTTTGACTGCTGAGGAGCTGGCAAAGAGGCTCACCATTGTTTCAACCCCCATGGCTGAAGTGGCTTCCCTAACAAAGTGAGATGAAGAGATTCAAAAAAAGAGAACACTCTCTTTTTTCCTTGTCTTTTCTTATTGGATCCAGGCATTTAAGGAAATCTCTTTCAAGTCACTGATGGGGTGGAGATAACAGAAGCGACTTTAGTGACCATATACAGCAAGGAATATAGTCTTTGCAAAACTAGTTTGGAAGAGTCACTAAACTTAGAGACAACTGCAGCTTTCATCCAGTAATGACAGTAATCTCTAAGAAGGGAGTAGAATCTGATTTCCAGAGTTACCACATTACAATACTCAAAATGTCCAGTTCTCAACAAAAAATTACAAAGCATACAAGCACATGAAAAAATACTCAATGTTGCCAATTATTAGAGATATGAAAATCAAAACCACAATGAGGTATCACCTCACACCAGTAAAAATGGCTATCATCAAAAAGTCTACAAACAATAAATGCTGGAGAGGGTATGGAGAAAAAGGAACCCTCCTACACTGTTGGTGGGAATGTAAATGGTGCAGCCACTGTGGAAAAAATTATGGAGCTTCCTCAAAAAACTAAAAATAGAGCTACCATAAGATCCAGCAATCCTGCTCCTGGGCATATATCCAGAAAAGACAAAAACTATTATTCGAAAAGATACATGCAGCACTATTTACAATAGTCAAGACATGGAAAGGACCCAAGTACTCATCAACAAATGATTGGTTTAAGAAGATGTGATATATGTAGATACACACACACACACACACACACACACACACACACACACACAATGGAATACTACTCAGTCATAAAAAAGAATTAAATATTGCCATTTGCAGCTACATGAATGGACCTGGAGAAAATTATACTAAGTGAAGTAAATCAGACAGAGAAAGACAAATATTATATGATATCACTTATACGTGGAATCTAAAAAAATAATACAAATGAATCTATAGGCAAAACAGAAACAGACTCAGACATAGAAAACAAACTCACAGTTTGCAAAAGGTAAAGGGAGTAAGGAGGGATAAATTAGGAGTATGCAATTAACAGATACAAACTACTATAAATAAAATAGATAAGCAACAAGGATTTACTGCGTAACACAGGGACTTAACTATACTTCAATTAAGAAAAATTACGAAGCATACAAAGACAAAGGAAAATACAGCCTATTCACAGGTAAAAAGAAATTGACTGAAACCATCCTCTAGCAAGCCCAGATACTAGACTTACTAGACAAAGATTTAAGTTAACTGTCTTTAATATGTTCAAAGAGCTGAAGGAAACCATGGACAAATAACTAAAGGAAACCAGGAGAACAATGTATGAATAAGTACAAAATAGCAACAGAAAGACAGGAAGTATAAAAAGGAACCAAACAGAAATTCTGTACAAAAAAGTACAATAGCTGGAATTAAAAATTCATTAGAGGGGTTCAATATCAGATTCAACCAGGCAAAAGAAAGAGTTAGTGAACTTGAAGACAGGAAAATTGAAATTACTCAGACTGAATTATAGAGTATTGAGCAGAGTTCCCTGTGCTATACCATAGGTCCTTATTAGTTATCTATTTTATATATAGTAGTGTGTATATATCACATTTTGTTTATCCATTCATCTGTCCATGGAGCCTTGGGTAACTTCTGATATTTGGCTATTGCGAATAGTGCTGTCATGAACATGGGTGTATAAATATCTCTTTGAGACTCTGTTTAAAAAAAAAAAAGAAAGAAAGAAATTACTCAGGCTGAGGAGCACAAAGAAAAATGAAGGGACTTCCCTGGTGGCCCAGTGGGTAAGACTCCACGCTCCCAATGCAGGGGACCCAGGTTTGATCCCTGGTTGGGGAACTAGATCCCGCATGCATGCTGCAACTAAGAGTTCCCATGCCACAACTAAGAAGTCCGCATGCTGCAACTAAGAAGCCCACGCACAGCAACTAAGAGTCTGCATGCTGCAGCTAAGAAGTCTGCATGTTGCAACTAAAAGATCCCACATGCCACAACTAAGACCCAGTGCAGCCAAAATAAATAAATATATAAATATTTTTTAAATAATTAAAATTAAATAAAATTAAATAAATTTTTAAAAAAAGAATGAAGAGGGCCTTCCCTGGCAGTCCAGTGGTTAAGACTCCATGCTCCCAAGGCAGCGGGTGCAGGTTCAATCCCTGGTTGGGGAACTAGGATCTTGTATGCCATGTGGCATGACCAAAAAAGAAACAAAGAAAAAGAAAAATGAACAGAGTGTAAAGGGCCTATGGTACACCATCATATGTATGAACACACATATTCTGGGAGTCCCAGGAAGAAAAGAGGAAAAAAAAAATTTAAAGAAAAAAATCATCAAAAACAGTCCAAATAGATGAAAGACATGAATCTACACATCCAAGAAGCTCAACAAACTTCAACAGGATAAATCTAAAGAATTCCACACCGAGTGCATTATATTCAAACTGGTGAAAAACAAAGAGAATATTCAAACCAACAGAAAGGAAGTAACTCATCATATATGAGGGACCCTCAATGAGATTAACAGCCAATATCTCATCAGAAACCATAGAGGCCAGAAGGCCGGGGATGATACATTTAAAGTGCTGAAGGTAAAAACTATCAACCGAAAATTCTAAAATAGGACTTACCTGGTGGTGCAGTGGTTAAGAATCCACTTGCCAATCCACCTGTGCAGGGGACACAGGTTTGAGCCCTGGTCTGGGAAGATCCCACATGCTGCAGACCAACTAAGCCTGTGCACCACAGCTGCTGAGCCTGCACTCTACAAACTGCGAGCCACAACTACTGAGCCCACATGCCACAACTACTGAAGCCCGTGTGCCTGAAGCCCATGCACCTGAAGCCCATGTGCCTAAAGCCCGTGCATCTAGAGCCCGTGCTCCGCAACAAGAGAAGTCAGCCCACAATGAGAAGCCCGTGCACTACAAAGAAGAGTAGCCCCCGCTCGCTGCAACTAGAGAAAGCCCGCACACAGCAACAAAGACCCAATGCAGCAATAAAGACCCAATAAATAAATAGCCATACGTGGGAAATGTTTAAAAAAAAAAAAGAATTCTAAAATAAAAGAGAAATCAAGACATTCCTCAACAAAAGCTAAGGGAATTCATCACCAGTTCACCTGCCCTATAAGAAATACTAAAGGGAAACGAAAGGGAAAGGCTAAAATGAAAGAATACTAAGTGGTAACTCAAAGTCATACAAAAAAATAAAGATCATTATATCATCAAAAGTATACAAACAATAAATGCTAGAGAGGGTGTGGAGAAAAGGGAACCCTCCTACACTGTTGGTGGGAATGTAAATTGGTACAATCACTATGGAGAATACTATGGAGGTTCCTGAACAAACTAAAAATAGAACTATCATGTGATCCAGCAATCCCACTCCTGGGCATATATCCAGAGGAAACCATAATTCAAAAAGACACATGCACCCTAATGTTCACTGCAGCACTATTTACAATAGCCAGAACATGGAAGCAACAGAGGAATAGTTAAAGAAGATGTGGTACATATACACAATGGAATATTACTCAGCCATAATAAAGAATGAAATAATGCCATCTGCAGCAACATGAATGGACCTAGAGATTACCATACTAAGCAAAGTAAGTCAGACAGAGAAAGACAAATATCATATGATATCTAGAAAGATGACACAAATGAACTTATTTACAAAACAGAAACAGACTCCCAGACTTCAAAAACAAACTTATGGTGACCAAAGGGGAAAGGTGGGGGGAGGGATAAATTAGGAGTTTCAGATTAACATATATATACTACTATATATAAAACAGATAATCAGCAAGGACCTACTGTATAGCACAGAGAACTCTATTCGATATTCTGTAATAACTTCTATGGGAAAAGAATCTGAAAAAGAATGGATATATGTATATGTATAACTGAACTACTTTGCTGTACACCTGAAACACAACACTGTAAGTCAACCGTACCCCAATATAAAATAAAATTAAATTTAATGATTTCATATTTTTAAAAAGATCATTACAAAGTTTATATAGATAAATACACAAGATAGTATACCGTATTTTCGGTATGTAACTCCTCTATTTGTTTCTTATATGATTTAAAAGACAAATGCATAAAATAATAATTATAAATCTACAGTAACAGGTACATGATGCATAAAGATGTAATTTGTGACAATAACAACATAAAGGGGGAAATGGAATTAATGTATGCTCTTTTTTACTAATTGAGATATAACTGATATACAACATTATATTAGTTTCAGGTATACAACATAATGATTTGATATTCATATATACTGCAAAATGATCACCACAATAAATGTAGTTTAATGTATGCTCATGAAGCTAAGTTGACATCATTTCAAATTAGATTGCTATAAACTCAAGATATTAACTGTAATTCCCAGAGTAATCACTAAGAAAGTAACTTTAAAAATATACAAAAAAGAAAATGAAGAGGGAAACAAAATGGTACAATAGAAAAAAATCGAACACAAAAGAAGGCCATATTGGAGGAATTGAGAAACAAAAAAAGATATGACATATAGAAAACTATCAATGGCAGAAATAAGTCCTTCATTATCACTAATCACTTTAAGTACAAATGGATTAACTGACCAATTAAAGACACAGATTGGCAGAAAAGATGTAAGAAAAAAAGGCCAACCACATGCTGCTTATAAAGACTCACTTTAGATACAACACACAATAGGGTGAAAATGAAAAAAAAATGAAAATATTCCATGCAAATAGTAAACAAAAGAGAGCTGGAGTGACTATACAAGTATCAGACAAAATAGAACTTAAGTCATAAATTGTTACAAGACACACAAAGAAAAAAAAAGAGAGACACACAAAAAAGACATTTTATATTGATTTAAAAGGCCAATTTATCAAGAAGACAGAATAACTATAAACATGTACACACCCAAACAACAGAGCCCCCCAAAATAAGAATCTAAAACACTGATAGAATTGAAGAGATAAATAGACATTTCTATCATTGAGGACTTCAATACCCTACTTTAAATAATGAGTGGGACATCTGGACAGAATATCAATAAGGTAACAAAAGATTTGAACAACACTATAAACCAATCAGGCCTAACAGACATATACAGAACACTCCACCCAACAATAGCAGAATATATTATCTTCTCAAGGACACATAAAACATTCTCCAGGAGAGACCACGTTAGGCCATAAACCACTTTTCAGTAAGTTTAAAAAGATCAAAATCATACAAACTATCTTCTCTGAACATAATGGAAGAAAGCTAGAAATCAGTAAAATAAGGAAAGCTGGAAATTTTGCAAATACATGGAAATTAGCTCAGTTTTTTTTTTTTTTTAAGATCACTCTTAAACAACTAATGGATGAAAGAAGAAATCACTAGGGAAATTTAAAAATACTTTGAGACAAATGAAAATGAAATCACAACATACTAAAACTTATGGGACACAGTGAAAGCAGTACTTAAGGGGAATTTTATAGCTGTAAATGCCCACATAAAAAAGGAAGAAAGACTCAAATCAAATAAACTAACTTTACATCTTAAGGGACTAGAAAAAGAGCAAACTAAATCCAAAACTAGCAGAAAGAAGGAAGTAACAAAGATAAGCAGGAAAAAATAGAGAATTTAAAAGATAGTAGAGGGGACTTCCCTGGTGGTCCAGTGGTTGAGAATCCACCTTCCAATGCAGGGAACACGGGTTTGATCCCTGGTTGGGGCACTAAGATCCCACATGCTGCAGGGCAACTAAGCCCATGTGTCACAACTACTGAGCCTGCACACTCTAGAGCCTGCACACCACAACCAGAGAGCCCACGCGCTGCAACTACTGAGCCTGTGTGCTCTGGAACCCACACACCACAACAAAAGATGCCGCATGCCTCAACGAGGATCCCATGTGCCACAACTAAGACCTAACACAGCCAAATAAGTAAATAAATATTGTTTTTTAAATAGCAGAGGATCAAAACCAAAAGTCAGTTCCTTAAAAAGATAAACAAAATTGAAAAACTTTTAGCTACACTGTCCAATGAAAAAAAGAGAGAAGACACACATAAATAAAATCAGAAATGAAAGTGGGATATTACTACCAACCTTGTAGAGATTAAAGGATTATAAGAAAACACAATAATTATATACACACAAATTAGATAATCTAGATAAAACAGATTTCTAGAAACACACAAAGTACCAAAACTGACTCAAGAAGAAATTTAAAAATCTCAATAGACCTGTTAACAAGCAATGGAATCAATAATAAAAAACCTCTCAACAAAGAAAAGTCTAGGACCAGATGACTTCATTGGTAAATTCTACCAAACATTTAAAGAATTAACAACGGACTTCCCTGGTGGCACAGTAGTTAAGAATCTGTCTGTCATTGCAAGGGACACAGGTTCAAGCCCTGGTCCAGGAAGATCCCACATGCTACAGAGCAATGAAGCTCATGCACCACAACTACTGAGCCTGCACTCTAGACCCTGCGAGCCACAACTAGTGAGCCTGCATGCCACAACTACTGAGGCCTGCGTGCCTAGAGCCCGTGCTCCACAACAAGAGAAGCCACCGCAATGAGAAGGCTGCGCACAACAAAGAGTAGCCCCCGCTCGCCACAACTACAGAAAGCCCACACACAGCAACAAAACACCCAACACAGCCAAATAAATAAATAAATAAACTTTAAAAAAAATAATAAGTAAATAAAGGCTTAACACCATTCTTACTCAAGCTCTTCCAAAAAAAGAGAAAGAGGTAAGAGGAGGAACACTTCCTAAGATTCTATGAAGCCACATTATCCTAATACCAAAGCCAGAAAAAGATACAAGAAAAGAACACTACAGACCAATATCCCTTATGAATAAAGAAACAAAATCCTCAACAAAATACTGGCAAACTGAATCCAACAGCACATTAAAATGACTCTAAACTATGACCAAGTGGGATTTATCCCAGGAATGTAAGGGTAGTTCAGATAAGGAAATCACTCAATGCAATACCCCACACAATCATCTCAATAGAAAAGGCACTGGACAAAATTTAACACCATTTTATGAAACAAACACTGAGCAAAACCTTGAAGACACTATGCTAAGTGAAAAAAGCAGTCCCAGTAACATCCAAAAGAATAAAATATGTAGGAATAAATTTAACCAAGGATGTGAAAGACTTGTACATTAAAAACTACAAAACACTGCTTAAAGAAATTAAAGATGACCTAAATAAATGGAAAGACATCCCACGTTCATGGATTGATAAACTCGATATTGTTAAGATGGCAATACTCCCAAAGCTATTTACAGATTCAATGAAATCCCTATCAAAATTCCAATGATATGTTTTGCAGAAACAGAAAAGCTTACCCTCAAATTTGTATGGAACTACAAGAGGCCCTAAATAGCAAAAAACAATGTTGGAAAAGAAAAACAAAATAAGAGGAATCACATTTCCCAATTTCAGAGCTTATTACAAAGCTATGGTAATCAAAACAGTGTGGTACTGGCAAAATAGACATATCAACCAATGGAACAGAACAGAGTCCACAAATAAATCTTTACATGTATGGCCAATTGATTTTCAATGAGGCTACAAAGAACATTCAATGAGAAACGAACATACGGCTGGGACAACTGGATATCCACATACAAATGATGTTGGAACTCTACCTCATTTTAGATACAAAAATTAACTCAAAATGGATCAATGACCTAAACATAAGAGCTTACACTATAAACTCTTAGAAGAAACCACAGGGTCAATCACCATGACTTGAATTTGGCAACAGATTCTTGAATTTGACATCAAAAGCACAAGCAACAAAAAGAATAGATAAATTGGACTTCATCAAAATTAAACTTTTGTGAATCAAACAAAGGACATTATCAAGAATGTGAAAAGACAACCTGCAGAATGGGAGAAAGTATCTACAAACCATATATCTGATAATGATCTAGTAACCAGAATATATAAAAAACCCTTACAGCTCAACAACAAAAGGACAACAACCCAATTTAAAACCGGGCAAAGGACTTGAAGAGACACTTCTCCAAAGAAGATATACAAATGGCCAACAAGCAGATGAAAAGATGTCAACATCATGGTCATCAAGGAAATGTAGAACAAATAATAACAGATACTACTTCACACTCACTAGGATGACTTTAATAAAAAACAGAAAACAACAAATGTTGGTAAGGATGTAGAGAAGTATGAACCCTTGTACATTGCTGGTGAGAATGTAACATGGCTCAGCTGCTGTGCAAAACTGCTTGGCAGTTCTTGAAAAAGTTAAGCATACACTACACACCTTTTACAATGGCCAAAATCCAGAACAGTGACACCACCACATCCTGAGAAGATGTGGAGTAACATAGGAACTCTCACTCATTGCTGGTAGGAATGCAAAATGGTACAGCCACTTTGGAGGACAGTTTGGCAGTTTTCTACAAAACTAAACATACTCATACCATATGATCCAGCAATGCCATTTCTTGGTATTTACCCAAAGAAGATGAAAAGTATCTGCACACAAAAATCTGCACAGAGATGTTTATAACAGCTTTATTTATAATGCCAAAACTTGGAAGCAACCAAGATGTCCTTCAGGGTTTCCCTGGTGGTACAGTGGTTAAGAATCCACCTGCCAATGCAGGGGACATGGCTTCAAGCCCTGGTCCGGGAAGATGCCACATGCCACGGAGCAACTAAGCCCGTGCTCCACAACTACTGAAGCCCATGCTCCTAGAGCCCATGCTCCGCAACAAGAGAAGCCACTGCAATGAGAAGCCCGCACACTGCAACGAAGAGTAGCCCCCACTCGCCGCAACTAGAGGAATCCCACACACAGCAACAAAGACCTGATGCAGCCAAAAATAAAGAAAGAAATTTATTAAAAGAAAAAAAGATGTCCTTCAGTGGTGAATGGATAAATAAACTGATACATACAGACAATGATATATTATTCAGTGCTAAAAAAAAAAAGAAGAAATGAGCTATCAAGCCATGAAAAAGACATGAAGGAACGTCAAATGCATATTACTAAGTGAAAGAAGCAGATATGAAAAGGGCTACATACTGTATGATTTCAGTTATATGACATTCCAGACAGGCAAAACTATGGAGACAATAAAAAGATCAATGGTAGCAAGGGGTTGGGGTAGTGGTGGGTGAATGAATCAGCAGAGCACAGAGGATTCTTAGGGCAGTGAAAATACTTTGGATGATACTGCATTGATGGATACATGTCATCATATATTTGTCCAAAGCTACAGAACATTCAATACCAAGAGTGAACCCTAAGATAAACTACGGATTTTGGGTGATTATGCTGTGCCAATGTAGGTACAGAGTGTGTACCACTCTGGTGGAAGATGTTGATAATAGGGGAGGCTATGCATGTGTAGAGGCTGGGGGTATATAGGAAATTTCTATACCTTCCTTTCAATATTGCTATGATCCGAAAACTGCTCTTTAAAAACAAACAAACAAACAAAAAAAAACCTCTTTAAGTTACATAAAATTTAAAAAGTTAAGTGTAGCATTATCATATGGCTCAAAAATTCCAATCCTAGGTATATACCCAAAAGAAATGAAAACATACGTCTAGTACAGCATGGTGAATATAGTTAACAATATTGGGCTTCCCTGGTGGCACAGTGGTTGAGAGTCCGCCTGCCGATGCAGGGGACACGGGTTCGTGCCCCGGTCCGGGAGGATCCCACATGCCACGGAGCGGCTGGGCCCGTGAGCCATGGCCGCTGAGCCTGCGCATCCGGAGCCTGTGCTCCGCAGCGGGAGAGGCCACAGCAGTGAGAGGCCCGCATATCGCAAAAACAAACAAACAAAACAAACAAACAAAAACAATATTGTATTGCATATTTTAAAGCTGCTAAGAGACTAAACCTTAAAAGTTCACATCGTAAGAAAAAAAAATTTTATAACTATGTATGGTAATGAATGTTAACTAGACTTATTGTGGTGATCATTTCGCAACATATACAAACGTGGAATCATTATGTTGCACACCTGAAACTAATACAATGCTATGTGTCAATTATACTTAGATTAAAAAATGTCTACACAGAAACTTGAACACAAATGTTTATAAACATTTTCTTTATAAACATAGTGCTATGTTAGCATTATTTGTAATAGTCGTCCATCAGTGGATGAATGGTTAAACAAATTGTGATATATACATACGATGGCATATTATTCAGCCACAAAGAGGAACAAATTACTGAAGTATTGATACATGCTACAACACGGATGAACCCTGGAAACATTAGGCTCAGTGAAAGAAGCCAGACACAAAAAGTCACACATTATATGATTCCATTTATGTGAAATCCAGAATAGGTAAACGCATAGAGACAGAACGCATGTTACTGGGCACCAAGGAGAGGAGGGAGGGAGAAATGGGGAGCAATTGTTTAACAGGTATACGGCTTTCTTCTGGGGTGATGAAAATGTTTTGGAACTAGACAGAGGTGGTGGTTGTGCAACACTGTGAACATACTAAATGCCACTGAATTGTTCGCTTTAAAATGGTTAACTTTTTGTAATATGAATTCCGCCTCAACCTTAAAAAAATGAAAGAAAAAAGTTTTAAGAAAATTTTAATGTTTACTCTTTCAATAATAGCTTTATTGAGATACAATTCATATACCATACAATTCACCCATTTATAGTGTACAATTTAATTGTCTTTACTGTAGTCAGAGTTATGCAATCTTTAAATTTAAAAAATTTTTATCAGCCCCCCCCCCCACAAAAAAAACCCCGGTACCTATTAGCAGTCACTCCCCATTCCCTCCTCTCCTACAGTCAACCACTAATCTACTTTCTGTCTCTATAGATTTGCCTATTTTGTACACTTCTAAGAAACAGAATCATATGTAGTCTTTCGCGACTGGCTTCTTTCACTCAGCATATTTTCATGGAATTTGCTTTATTTTAAATATAAAGTTTGTGCCATGTATTAAAACGTAAGGATAAAAGTAAGGAGACTATTAAAGGACCACTTATGAAAAGAATACAATCACTGAATGCAATGGCAGATCAAGAATCAAAAACAGGAATCCAGCTAAGATGAATTTTTATAAAATATAAACCAACAGATGTGAAGCAAAACCATTATAAGATGCAGTAGAAGCAAATCAAGGTAAAACAAATACATTAGGGAAAATATTTTACAAAACAAATTGCTGTCCAAAAGAGAAAATTTTCCCTAAAAAAGGTTTAGGAAAAGTAATCACAGGTTTAGCTAAAAAAAGAAACAGGGAGAGCAAAGAATCATTGTCTTTGAGTATAAAAACTCCTCCAATCAGTGTTTCTCAAAATGTGGTCCCTGGACTATGTGCATCAAAATCATCTAAGAACTTGTTTTTAAAATATCAGGGGTTCCCTTGTGGCGCAGTGGCTGGGAATCCGCCTGCCAATGCAAGGGACGTGGGTTTGAGCCCTGGTCCGGGAAGATCCTACTTGCCGCGGAACAACTAAACCCGTGCACCACAACTACTGAGCCTGCATTCTAGAGCCCTCAAGCCACAACTACTGAGCCCGCGAACCACAACTCCTGAAGTCCGTGCACCTACAGCCCACGCTCCACAACAAGAGAAGCCACCTCAATGAGAAGCCTGCACACCGCAGCGAAGAGTAGCCCCCGCTCGCCACAACTAGAGAAAAGCCCACGTGCAGCAACGAAGAGCCAATGCAGCCAAAAATAATTTATTTTAAAAAGAAATTATATTTCTGGTCTGTGCCCCAGACAATCACCAAAGATGGGACGCTGTAAACTATTTTTTATAAGTTTCCAGATGACTCTCATAAACACTAAAGTTTGAGAACTAACTTAATATCTAATTAACACAAATTAATGCAAATAATTAAATGTGTGTAAGAGACAAGAGAATCATGACAGCAGTAAAGTGCATGAAAAAGAGCAAGGTGAAAGAGAGCAAAGAAAAAAAATTTTTGCACATTGCGCTGTTGAGAAAACGTAAAGTGATGTTTGAAAACTCTTGTTGATTTGATCTTGGAAAAAAATTCCAAATGTGTAAATATGCAAGCCATTCTACTAATACTTGTGAGGACCACTCAGGATATGAATAGGAAGGCACTCATAAATGTAAAGTTGCATGGCAGAGAGAGCACATAGTTGATACCCAAATGTTTGTTGATGTCAGACTATTTTTATAGCAAGTACTGTTACATTTAATTATCTCCATTCTTAACTCTGATAACCTAGACAAAACTAAACTTTTTGCAGCAGTAATCTTTACACGAACAACAGCATAAATTGTCAACTATTATGTCACATACTGACGTGCAAGTTCAGGGTCAAGACATTTACTTTCAGACCAAGTTAATCTCTGTTTTTATGGTAAGACTTATGTAAACAAGGACAGACAAAATTAGAGTTAAATTTCTCAAGGCTAAGAGCACTGCATGATAGAACTCAAATTTCCCTGAAAATCACTAAAATATGCATTCAAGGATAGCCTTTATTATTTTAACTGTAAGCAAAGATTCCTGAAGATGAAGTATTAAGTTCTAATTCATAATTTTACTTCAGTGAGGAAATTCCACTTTGGCTTAGCAGAGTTAAAGAAAGGAAGTTCACTTTTATAACTCAAAGGAGCTTACTAACAGAATGCAAAATTTGTCCATTTTCCCCATAAAAGGCATCCTCCCACTATAAATTCATAAACCTAATTAAAGTGCTAAATTCTAAAGTCTCTTTGACTCATTTAGATTAAGCCTTACAGTGTATCTGGAAACCCAATTATATTCCATCAAACATTAAGAAGCAGATGTTTCAACATTTCCAGACATGGCTCTTACACACCTTGTAAATGAAACAAACTATACTGGGGGAATGAAGTAGGTAACACATGAAAATATATTACATGGGAGGTTATGTTGCTTTCAAAGGAGATTTTTATTTCTTATCAACATTTGGCTTGATACATGAAGGTCTAGAAGCATCTAAGAGCTCTTTTTGACACTTTTTCATTTCACAGCTTATGTTTCAAAAGTCAGAAACCCTAGAATTGAGTAAAGCCTCAAAGCAGGTTAAGATACAGATGTGTGGACGTCTTCATTAAAGGTTTCACATTTCCTCCCAATAAGCAGTCAACCAACATTCATCATTAAGCCCCAACTCCCTGAACACCTCTCACATGTTCAACGTGGCCTCTTCTTCACACAAGTCCAGTGCAACCTATCCACACGCGCACACACACCAACAGTCTCCAAGTCACCCACACTGGCACAAAAGCCTCTCAACATTCATCTGGTTGCTAATCAAGGGCTATTCTTGACACTGCCTGTTATCTCTTTTTCCCTTTCTACCGCAATACTCACTACTCAAAACAACAAAAGAAACAAGTTCGTTTTCTCTAACCACTGAGAGCTTCTCTAACTCTATACACCTCTCTCTCTTTTCCCCCCTTATTCTCTATCCTGCCTTTGTTATTCAGAAGGTGCAGGGTCTGGGAAAATCTCACTCACCTCATGCTATAGGCACCAGCACCCAGTTCCTGGCCGATCCCGGAAAGACTAGCATCAAAGTCCTGCACCAGCCCGGATTCAATCACCTCATCGGCCAGAGGCAGCTTCAGAGCCCAGGCCATCCTGGCTCCTTCCTTGCCTCAGGAGACACCGTTTCTCGTACAAAGGCGAGGAGTGTGATTCTACCCAACGGGGGCAAGACTGCAAGACTGTAGAAAACTCCAAACCAAGAACTCCCCCGCAGTACTCACCAGCCGCCCCCAAGCCCCACCCGCACTGCCCACACAACTAATCTCCCGCACCCTTGTCTCCTCGCTCTTGGCTGCCCTGACTTCCAAAAATCCCTACCCCCACCCCCACCCTCACCTCCACCCCCGCCCAGCTCTCCGGAGCCGCGCGAGGGTCCTTTGGCTTCACTCTTCCCGACTGCCCAAAGGCAACCCTGGACTCCTCGCACTCCCACTCTTTGGGCTCTCTCCTTGAACTCGTGGTGGTCACTCGCTGCTTTCTAAACAGACCAGCAGCAGCGACCCGCTACCTACCCTGCGCGCCCACGCCGCTTTCCCACCTTTTCCCCCCGCCCCTTTCTGCGGGAAACCCCCCCTCCCTCCCGGGAACCAGTCTCCCTTTCCCCTCCAGGCCTCGCTTCCGGTCAGTCCCAAAATCACTTCCGGTCACCCCTTCTCAATCCCACGGCTCTTAGAACCAAATCCAGGTTTCCGCTGAGTCGACTCCCAGCCCTCTGCAGCCCCCCACGGCCTCAAAGCATGGGTGGAGAAAGCTCAGCACCGGCTTGAATCCCAGACTCGCCAGGTTCCTCCACCGCCCACCGCCCCAGCGCCAGCCAATCATGGCGCCCTCTTCCTTCTCGGGTCCGAAGAACGTGTATCACCCTGACGCTAGCCAATGAAGAAGCGACTTCGCCGGCCTCGGCAGTGATGATAGGCTAGCTACGCCACGGCTCTCTGCCCGCGGGAGATGGGCGGGGGGATCTGGCAGAGGAAACGGCGTGCGTTCAAACGTCCCTCCTTGGGGCTACCTGAGTTCTGGCGTCCGCTAAGTAAGCGAGTCAGCACCCTACGGCGTGGGTGGAGCTTTGGCTCTAGTCTTATTGAACCCACACCCACACCCTGGCTGACTTACCTAAACGCTCCTAACAAGCGTTTGTTTGCTCGTGGAATACTGTCTCATAAAACTCACCTCTTAACGGGGTCAAGACTGCTTCAGTCCCACTTCCCTGGATAGTCTTTCTTTTTTTTTTTTTTAGGTACGCGGGCGTCTCACTGTTGTGGCCTCTCCCGTTGCGGAGCACGGTCTCCGGACGCGCAGGCTCAGCGGCCATGGCTCACGGGCCCAGCCGCTCCGCGGCATGTGGGAGACTCCCGGACCGGGGCACGAATCCGTGTCCCCTGCACCGGCAGGCGGTCTCTCAACCACTGTGCCACCAGGGAATCCCTGTATCACATCTTATTTATCCATTCCTCTGTTGATGGACATTTAGGTTGCTTCCATGTCCTGGCTATTGTAAATAGTGCTGCAATGAACATTGGGGTGGATGCATCTTTTCAAATTACGGTTTTCTCCAGGTATATGCCCAGGAGTGGGATTGCTGGATCATATGGTAGTTCCATTTTTAGTTTTTTAAGGAAACTCCATACTGTTCTCCATAATGGTTGTACCAATTTACATTCCCACCAACAGTGTAGGAGGGTTTCCTTTTCTCCACACCCTCTCCAGTATTTATTGTTTGTAGATTTTTTGGTGATGGCCATTGTGACCGGTGTCAGGTGATACCTTACTGTAGTTTTAATGTGCATTTCTCTAATAATTAGTGATGTTAAGCATCTTTTCATGTGTGACTATCTAGTTTTAACTCTTCACATCTTCCTACACTCCAGACAGCAAGCCTTTGAGGCCCAGTCTGGCTTTTTTGATGGACCCTGCAGTTAAGAGAAAAGGCATCTGAAGTATAAGGCAGTCTTTTGGGACTGAGCCCTTTACCTGTGGAATCTGATGCCATCTCTGGGTAGGTAATGTCAGAATTGAACTGAGCTCTCAGACACACTGCTAGTGCCTGAGAAATGCTTTTTGGTGTGGGGAAGCCTGCACACACATCCATTGGAGTTGGGTTCAGGAGCCCAGAGGAACATCCCAGATTTGGGAATAGAAACTACAGTCCCTCCACAAACCCACCCCTCTTCCTTTAAAGATTTCCTGGGCCAGTTTGCCAAGAACCACACTCAAACTGGTCTGAGCCAGTGGTAACAGCTTCCACTGACTCTTCTGCTGGGAGCTGTTGGGAGATGCCTCTCTCCATTCAGGGCCAGTTGCGGCCCAGATTCCATTCACTCCCACACATCACAGTCCAAACCTTGCAGCGCTGATGCTGAAGCCTCTGTACCTGCTTTCTCCCAGTAGCTTGAAGTCAGGGACTCAGCTCCTGTTGTTTCCTTGAAAGGGAGGGTACAAATGCATTCAGTCATCTATCTGATATTTATCAAGCACCTGCTCTGTGCCCTTGGCCTCGGTCCTGAGGGGTTGCAGTCTAGTGTGGACAGCCAATATTAGGGTTGTGAGATCTATGCAGAGGTGAGTGCTGGCTTCTGTGTCATTTTGGGCCTCATTATGTCGAGTGCTGTAAAGCCCCTCTGATCCCCAAGCCTGATGTCAGCGTCTTAGGCATCTCTTGTCCCTTGGGTTGGGGAGGGGGGCGGAGCATGATCTAGAGCCCAGCACAGTGCCTGGCCCAGGAATGCCGGTTGGGTGGAATCAAAGGTGATGCCTTGTCATCACCAGTTTAGATTATGTAGCCCAGACCTCATCAGTACCAAGGAGGTGGAGGGGAGAGGAGGGAGGGTTGCAGGGGAGCATGGCATGAACCCTACTCCTAGGAGGGAGAGACCCTTTTTACAGCCATGCTCTCCCAGCCCTGAGCTCAGGTGGCAGGCCTGCCCATAACATTTGCAGGCCTGGGGAAAAGCACAAAGGAAGACCCACTTACCATATATCTAAATTTTTATAAAGCATAATCAACCTAATTGTGACTGTTCTCGCCTCCTATCATGATAAGCATACCTTCATAATGACCGGGAAGGCCAGGTTTGAATTTGGACTTCTAAGACTCCTTGATGTTCTGTGCTAGAATGTGACCCAGTCCTGGCCCCCAGCCTGCAGCCTGCCTTCTCTTCCCCCTCGCAGCACCCCCTCACATTTAAAAGGGCTTTGTGTATACGTATCAGCATTCAGTCTGCACAGCCAAGCTCCATCCACCCAGCTTTCTGACAAACAGCTGCCTCTCGGTCACATCTTGGGCCAGGAGTGTATACACCAACAGCACAATCTATTATCTATTACTATTACCCAGGGAAGAGGGGCTAGAAAGTGGGCTTGGCAGGGAATTGTGGGGTCCTAGGTATCAGGGGGTGATCTAGAAGGAAAAAGGGCACATCCCCAGCCTTCCCTGGTGGCGCAGTGGTTGAGAGTCCGCCTGCCAATGCAGGGGACACGGGTTCGTGCCCCGGTCCGGGAAGATCCCACGTGCCGCGGAGCGGCTGGGCCCGTGAGCCATGGCTGCTGAGCCTGCGCGTCCGGAGCCTGTGCTTCGCAACGGGAGAGGCCACAACAGTGAGAGGACCACATACCGCAAAAAAAAAAAAAAAAAAAAAAAGGGCATATCCCCTTGACCCTGCACCCAATGAGGAGAGTCCCGGCTGGAGGGCCTGGGCAGGGAAGTAGGAGTTCAGGGCACTGATCCTCTTGCAATGGGATTTTCCCGGCCACAGACTCTGACAGCAAAGCCAGCTCCTCCCCTGGTCTCTGACACTGATTCCCTCACATCACCCTGAGAGGTAGAAGAGAAACAAGCAGACCAGTACAAAAGAAAAAATACCGTTTATTCCACACAACTACATCAAGTGCTTCTCCCCCATTCTCCCCTCCTGACCCCTCACTCCAGCTCTCAGCAGACTTTGTCCCACGTCCGGGATCAGTCAGAACCTCAGCGTCAGAGCCTGGCCTAGGAGACAGGAAGGGAATCTAGGCATCGGAAGGTGATTGGATTTCCAAGGACACAAAAATGTCAGGGTCTCTCATTCCAAAGTCAAATGGGTTCCTTAACCCATTGGACTGAATTCTTTCCCTGGACCCCACCTGGATAAAATGCCTTGATTAGTGCAGGGTCAAAGGCCCCAGCCAATTCATTAAGCCATAGAAAGTTTTGGTCTTTGAAACAATAACAAACAAAACACATGCAAACAGTTAAGCCATTTCTGCCCTTTCTCCTGCCTTTCCATGGTAAGGGAGCCACTGAGATCTGGCTGATAACCAGAAAGGTGCTTTCAAAACAAAATTGATATCAACTCCCTTCAGAACCTGATGCTACTCAAAACAAAAATATAAACAAAACAAAAAACCCACCTCAGGGCCACTGCTGCTCTCTGGGGGCCCTGTGGTAGGGGAAACAAGAGCAGAGATCAGGCCGGTGAGCTCTGGTTTGGGCACACTTCAGGGGCATCCTGTACCCCCCTGCCTGGGGAATTCAGCCTGCAAACATTCTGCCCCTGGACTTGTTCCTCTGAAAGACCGACTCGTCATTCCAGCAGAGGAAAAAATGCTTTAGTTCTAGCCCAGCCTTGGGAAGACACATTTAGATGCGGGAGGAGCTAAGAAAGCATGGCCAGGCCTAATTTAGAGCAGCAGTGCATCCGCTTTTTCCTGCCGTGTCACAGGACAGATGGTGTCCTCCCGCATATCCACTGCCACGGACACGCCCTGGGCTATATGCTACTCCCAGGGCACCAGCCACGACCCACCTGTCTCTCGCAAAAAAGAAAGCATATCTGAACACAAGGGCTTGAGGGTGAAAACCCATATCTGTCTAATTTATTGAACTATAAGTGACTGAATCCTTTACAAACTCTGGCACTACTTTATTCTTACTGAAAACTTGTTTACAACACCCCTCTCAAGTGAGCTCGTCATCTCATTGAGACAGGTTGATAACCCTGAACTTGAGTGCGGAGCCTTACCCTTGGAGACGTAGTCTCTCCCGGGAGGCTGGGGCAGACAAGGTGCCCACCTGCTTCCTCATCCTCCACCACACTCGAGCACGTTTCGCTGGTCAGGATGCAGTGGCGTGGGGTAGGCGGGAGCGGGCCATTGGACACACAACTGCCTTCTCACTGGCAGAGCTACCAAGAGGGCGGCCACACTGGCTTTGTAGGGCCTGGGAGGGGGCAGCTGCAGGCAGGAAAGGAAATACAGCATGCCAGAGGAAGCGAGGCTAGGCTCTGCACCAGTGTCTGACAGAGGTGGTGATGTGCCCTCGCCTGGCAGTCACCTCTTCAGGGTTTATTGTAGAGACCTAGAGACCTGGCTCTGTAAGGACAGGAGTTGTGAAAGGAGGGGGTGGCTCACCCCTGTGACTTGTGTGTGACCCTTTAAGTCTAGTCTACACAGCAAGTCTGGGCTCATCTCAGCAAACCTTGCAGTGCTCTCCTGATCCCCTACTGAATTCCAGGGGAGGCCCAGCCACAGTGAGGCTGGGAAACTCACTTAACAGCTCGGATGAGATGCCAACCCCCAATGTACCATAGCTACCCTCTCTGAAGGCAAACCCCAGCCTGCTCCAGGGGTATTCTTAGCTTAGAAGCGCACTGTGGGGACTGCTTACACAAACACGTGGTCTAAGACTCTGGACAAAGTTAGATTTCTCCTCCAGTATCCAAGACTTCAAGTTCCAAAGAAAATTAGAGTTAAGTCACTTTCCACAAAGAGACCTTCCAGGGCTGCCATCAGCTCTTTCTGGATCTTGGCTTTTTTTCCCCAGGGCCTTGCTGTCTGGCTTCTTGTTTAATTTGCTGCTTCTGAGAAGGGCCCAGGACTGGGGGGGCGGTGAGTGTGAGGACAAGAGAGAGTCAGCATTCCTTTCCTCATTTCCACCCCCCCACCCCCCAACCCAGTGCCTGCTTAGCTGGGCCGGAGGATTTTCCAGGCTGCAAGCTCTCTTAACCACACCATTCTGATGTGGAGATGGCCAGGGACAGAGATCAGATTAAAATCTGGGCAGATGGCCTTATTTACTAAGTTCCCAATCTGCTATAGACCCAGGTCAACTCCAGGACAGCTAGAGTTCACTGTTGCTTCCTTCCAACATGATTTACAAAAGAAAAGATTCTGTTTTAGGGCAATTTTCCACCCTCCCAAAGGAACCAGGGAGAGATGGGGAGAGGAGATCACATGTTCTGGCCCCAGGGCTGTGGAAACCTTCTGACCTTGAGGTCGAGGCAGACATGGCATCTGACCTTCTGAGCAGCGCATCACCCTTTTCAGAATTGTACGTGTTGGGTTCTTTCAGGGGACAGTGTACCTGCAGGCAGAGGGTGGGGGACGGGGGGGGGGGTGTGAGGCTGTGTTTCTGCTGGACTAGCCACCGTACCTGCCAGAGGAGCAAAGGAGGAGGGAGAGTGGAAAGAGAATGCTGTCGGAAACAAGAGCTAATGGCCAGTCGTCCTCAGAGGCTGCAGCAGCCCTGCCCCAGAGAGGGGAGTTTCCGGTTCCCAACCAGAATTCACCCTTCAAAAACCACATTAGCAAAGTGCTTCTTCAAGTGACACCACAAATCCCCTCCCTTGGCATGACCATGCCCAAGCCTGGAGGTCTCAGACGGGCCCCACTGCCCTCCCCAGGATGTGGACGATATGGGGGGAGGGGGAAGGGGCTGAAACACAGGCGCACAGTGTAGTCTCACGACCCAGGGCAAACACAGCCACGTGTGGCAGAATGACAGATGCCGCAGGGCGGTGGCTGCAGCCGGGTGCCAAGGGAAGGTACAAAGTGCTGGAACACAGGGCTGGGGGCTCAGCCCTAAGGGATCTGAAAGACATTCAGCTTGCTGGTGTTCTTGAGCGTCTGACGCCGGTTGCAGAACCAGACACGCACGACCTCCCGGTCATAGTTGAGCTCCTTAGCAATCTCGGTGATCTCCTGGCCTGTGGGCAGCGGGTTCTTCTCGAAGTAGGCGTTAAGAGCCTCTATGGCCTGGGGGGTAAAGGAGGTGCGGCGCTTGCGTTTCTTGGAGGGCTCGCCTCCCACAAATTCCATCAGGTTCTGCTGGCCTTCCTGGTTCCGGAGTTCGGCTTCATTCAGCCACTTCTCCAGCACTGGCTTCAGCTTCTGCGCGCTCTTGGGCGTGATGTCCAGCTTCTCAAACCTGTAGGTGACCCAAGCCCAGGAAGGAACAGTGAGAGTGTCTTACTCCCCACACCGGGCGTGAGCGCTGTCCACAAGGGGCTGCTCCTCTTGGGGCTGGTGGGGCTGTGCTCAGTGTTCCCCTCACCACCCCCACTAAAACGCCCTGGCTCGGCCAAGCCCAGACTCCTCGGACTGTCCTGTATCCCAGGTCATAACAGGGAGACCATTCCCATGGCCTCGGTTCAGTAGTGCGATGATAACAGGGCAACTGCTTTAGTGAGCACCATTCCAGAACTTTCGTATCCAAATTGGTGAGGTCCTCTAAGGAGTCATCTCGAGAGGCCTCCAGGGATGCCAAACGGATGTCGCAAGTACTGTCCTCCTCCAACTGCAGCATCTCTAAGACAGAATACTCTTTCTGGCTGAGCCCCGATGCGACTACAGAATTCCCAACATGCCACGGTAGTCTAATAGTCACTCTAGTCTAATCTATATAATTGGCGGGCAGATGAAACCTCTTGGCCATCCCTGAACCGTGTGTTTTTTCGTGTTTGAAACCCTCGGCTATCCTTCATTTCTTTTCTTTGTTTGTTTGTTTGGTTTGGGCCACGTAACGTGGCTTGCGGGATCTTAGTTCCCCAAACAGGGATTGAACCTGGGACCCTAGCAGTGTCCTAACCACTAGACCGGCAGGGAATTCCCTACCCCTCCTTTAATACCGGCACCAGAACCGGTTTGTACGCTGCACACAGAAAAATCAGCTACATCACTTTATAGTCATGCCTCGAAAGAGGGGGAGATGGGAGCATGATGGGGTGATAGTGGGTTAGAGTTGAGAACCAAGCCAGAACTGAAGTTCCCACTTTTGTGACTAATTTCGTAAGTTGTTCTCCTGTCCCTCTAGGATTCCTAAGTGGATCATGATCCTGGCTTTCCCATAAAAGACAATAGAAATGCTCAGGATTTGGGGCTAAACTTCAGAGGGCCCCCAGAAAGACTTTGGCTACTCGAGGTGTTCATGTCTACCCTTAGAACAGCTTTCCTTGTCCGGAAGAGGGCGGAAGCCAGGGAGAATATGGAAAAGGGCCGGATCACCTGGGCCCCTGTGAGTGCCCTGACCTTGTCCAAGGCAGCCTTACTCACCGGCAGATGGCTGACTGGCTGTAGGCTGGGCCTTCCGTCGCGGTCAGAGCCTGACCCACCTGGGTCTGCGTGAGGCCCAGGGATAGCCGCCGGATCTTAAAGTTCTTGGCAAACTCCCGGATCTCTTCTAAGTTGATCCCGTCCTCATCCAGACTCGGGGTATGTGGCTCTAGGCCAGAGGAAGGGGGCAGGGGTGTGTGTAAGACAGACAACCTTAACTGCTTATCTTGCCCATTGGCCTAGCCTGGTGCTGTAGTGAGGGATAAGGACATTTGACAAAAGACCTATGTACCCTTAAGACCCTCATCACCCCTGTCCCCAAGACATATAAAACTTGGGGGTAAGGGACCAGGACCAATGTGCATAGAGGTAGAGGCCTATTTTCAAGTTCTTCCAGCTCTAACTGTTGACCCTCCCCCATTCTCCCCAGCCTGGCCCCAAGCACACCTGTTGGCCATCCACATTCCTCAAATGCTGGGTGAGAGACCATAGGGGAGACAGCCAATGGCTTGGCTTCTCAGAGAAGCAGCCAGACAGCTGGCTAAGCAGCCTCCACCATCATCATGCATAGAATGCAGCTCCACAGAATGAGAATAAGAAAGCCAGTTCCTGGCAATGGGCCTGTGCCCTTCCCCTGTGGACTCAAGGAAGTTTATTAAGGAGAGCGTCATCTGGTGAGGTCATCTAATGAGGTCAAATAAATGCCTCTCCCCTTCTCCACAGCCTCTCTAGAAGCCACTTACTGGACACCAGCTGGCTGACAGTAGGGGTCTCTGAGCAGGTGATCGGGATAGGAGCAGAGGCAGCTGGCTTGGCCGCTGGGGCTGGGCTGGCGATGACCACAGCTGGCTGGGGCATGGCTGCCGGGGGCTGGATGGGCTGCACCTGCGAGGAGAAGCGCCAACAAACCCCACTGCCCGCCTGCCTGTTTCAGGGGGGTGGAGTCTCTGGTGGGGCCAGAGGCAGGGCAAAAGTGGGCATGGAGGGACTTCCCTGGTGGAGCAGTGGTTAAGAACCCGGCTGCCAATGCAGGGGACACGGGTTTGAGTCCTGGTCCGGGAAGATCCCACATGCCGTGGAGCAACTAAGCCTGCGAGCCACACAACTACTGAGCCCGGGTGCCACAACTACTGAAGCCGTGCACCTAGAGCCTGTGCTCTGCAACAAGAGAAGTCACCACAATGAGAAGCCTGCGCACTGTAACGAAGAGTAGACCCCGCTCGCCGCAACTAGAGAAAGCCCACATGCAGCAACGAAGACCCAACACAGCCAAAAATAAATAAATTAATTTTTTTTAAAAAGTGGGCATGGAATCCTCACTCACCCAGCACACTCCTACCTGTGCCCCACAAAAAGCAAGACTAGAAGCTACGCATTGGCACCCACCCAATGATAATGACCTCCAAAATAAGCATAGAACGTGCCCCACCAAGCCGGGGCCTTGTTGCTGCCTATGACCCGGGCAGGTCAGAGGCTCAGAAAGGTTCAGCACACCTGATCAAAGCCCCAACAAGTGTCCGCCCTTGAGATCACTGCTCTCAAATCTCTGCCCTCAAAGGAGAAACCTCGGGGCTTCCCTGGTGGCGCAGTGGTTGAGAGTCCGCCTGCCGACCCGGTCCGGGAGGATCCCACATGCCGCGGAGCGGCTGGGCCTGTGAGCCATGGCCGCTGAGCCTGCGCGTCCGGAGCCTGTGCTCCGCAACGGGAGAGGCCACAACAGTGAGAGGCCCGCATACTGCAAAAAAAAAAAAAAAAAAGGAGAAACCTAAACCTGATTCTAGAGCCTCCAGGCCCCAAATATCCATTAATAGGGAACTGGCAAATGACTTCTGAGACCTCTCTACATTAAGATACTGTGCAGCCATGACAAAGAATAAGGTTTGTCTCTTAACTGCTGCCATGGAAAGAGCTCCGAGTCACAGTGCTAAGTGAAAGAAAAAAAAGTAAGATGAAAAACAGTTTTTATGGAATAATTCCTTTAAAAAGACATATGAATTACCCGGAAAAAAAAAAATCTTGAGGCATATAAAGCAAACTGTCAACAGAAGTCATCTCTGGAAGTAGAGTTGAAGGGATTTTTACCTTTTGACATCACACATAATGTTAGAATTTTTATAAATAACATGTATCGAATTTATAATCAGGAGAAACTATAAATATATGAAATTAGTATTTTTAGTATGATTCTTTTTTGTTTTGTTTTGTTTTTGCGGTATGCGGGCCTTTCACTGTTGTGGCCTCTCCCACTATGGAGCACAGGCTCCAGACGCGCAGGCTCAGCGGCCATGGCTCACGGGCCCAGCCGCTCCGCGGCATGTGGGATCTTCCCGGACTGGGGCACGAACCCGTGTCCCCTGAGTCATCGGCAGGCGGACTCTCAACCTCTGCGCCACCAGGGAAGCCCTAGTATGATTTTTTTTTAAAGCTTCCTGAAAGTGCAGATTCCTTTAGGATGGGTCCTGTTCCCTGAATTCTACCTCCTGGTAGCTTCAAGTCATTCCCTCGTCATCCCCAGGGCCTTGTTCAGAGCTCCTTGTCTCTGGCTAGAATTGTTTAAGCTGTCTCCTAACAGGGACGATGATTCAAGTCTCACCACAGTCCAATTCTTGACTCCACCTGGATAACGGAGGGAATTTTTTAAATGCAAATCTAATCAGCCACTTCCCTGCTAAAAACCCTCCCGCGACTCCCCACTACCTAATATGAGTGATGACAATAAAAGCACCATTTTTCAAGTGCTCTCTGTGTACCAGAGTATAAACTGCCTTATGTGTAATCTATCCTTTAACATTCATAACCTTCTGAAGTTGGTACTCTTATCACCTCCATTTTATAGATGAGGCTAAGAGGTTATTCAATGAAGCTGGGAAGCTACATACCACTAACTCGTTAGGGATGTGAATTCTTGGACGCCACTCCAGACCTACTAACTCAGAGGCTCTGGGGTCGGGCCCGGGAATCTGCATCCCAGCAAGCCCTCCAGTTGGTTCTGCCGCACACTCCCGTTTGAGAACCTCTGCTCTGGCACACTGTACTTCCTGCAATTCTGTGGAGGTAGAACACTCTCTCATCCAACTCATCCCTTTAGATTCGTTCAGTGTCCTACTCTACGAAGCCTTGTCAAACTCCCCAGTCTGCTGAGAGCTCCCTTCTCTGGGTTCCCAAAGCACCTTCTCCTGACCCTATCACAGCCTTTGCCACGCTGACTTATAATTGTCTCTGATGCTGGGCTACCTAAGGTTAGGAAGGGCATCTTATTCAGCTCTACATCTTCGGCACCTGGAATATAGTAGGCACTCAAAAACTGCTCCTAGAATGAACACATAAATGAATAATCAATGCCACAGTGCAGGGCGGAGGGGTGGAGGGATGAAGGGGTGAAGGGGGAGAGGGTACAGAACGAACCTCCCAGGGCCTTTCGAGCGATTTGTTCACCCTGGAGCTGGCCGAGGCCCAGTTTACTTTGACCACCCCTGCCTGGCTTTCTCAGAGTGCTATTGACCTCTGAGGGCACATATACACATGCTGGGTGTGTGTAGGTAAGGGGTCAGGGGACGGTGGTGCTGTTTTTCCAGGCAGAGAATGCGTGGACTCGTGTGAACCTTCTACCCTGGAATCTCCCCCCGCTTTGGGGAGGTGCCCTGCTTTCCCAGGGGCTTCAGGAAATAGTGTCGTCCCGCTCACAGCCTGGAGGGAGGCCACCCATGCCAGACGGCACTGCCTGCCCCCATCCCCCAACCCAACCCTTGTACCTCACTCTTAGCGGGGGACTCAGGAGTGCTTGGCTTCCGGACAGCCACGGGAGAAGGCAGGGGGCTGCTGGCCAGGGCTGCGATCACCTGGCCCTGGGCGTTCAACAACAGCTGGGGGGTCACAGCCTGGACCTGCAGGCTTTGGGCTGGTGCTGGGGCCGCCATGCTGGCCGAGTTCACTACCCACGGAAGTGTTCCAATAACCTGGGGGGAAACATAGGGACCCCAAGTGTGAGGGCAGCGTCCAGGTCCACCCCCAACCCAAATCCCCACATTGGCAGGAAGGGACTGAGACAAATCACTTAACCCCTCTGGGCCTGTGTCCTCACAGAAAGTGAAGGATTCCCACTCTAGGGGCCGCTTCCTTTATTCTCTCTCCAGAGCCGTGGTGGGGCAGGAGTAGGTTTGCATGTGCATTCAGACAGATCTGGATGTGAATCCCTGCTCTGCCACATTTTAACGGTGCGGCTTAATTTCTCTGAACCTCAGCCTTCTCCCCTGTAAAACGGGAATAAAAATCTCCACCCAGTAGGTGTGTACTCAACAAGAAGTGGGATAATGTACGAGAAAGCACCTAGCACAGAGGCTGGTCACAAAGTGAGTGTTCCGTAAACGAAAACCCCCAGCTAGAGTGAGTACCACCAGGGCTGGATGGGGGCTACGCCCCTGCCTGGCCTCAGCATCAGCAGAGAGCTGTCACACAAGAGGTATGAACAGCAGCTCGTCACCCTAGTTGAGCTCCCATGACCCTCAGCCCACGTCCTGCCCCTCGTCCACAGCCAGCATCTCCACCAGTCCCCACCCCTCGGCCTGGCTTTGACCACTTGCCTGTCCCTGAGCGTTGGTGAGGATCTGACTGCTGATCCCCGGCATGCTGGGAACGGCGTTGGCAATGACCGGAGTTGCAGTGAGGGAGCCCAGGATCTGGGTCTGTCCCCCGAGGGAAGCAGCACTGATCTGTGGGTGGAGGAAGAGCCTTGCTCAGAGGCGATGGGGCGAGAAAGAGCCCAAGGCAGAGGGAAGAAGGCCGAGGGTACTGGGGCAGGGGGGATGGATGCTGGGCAGAGGTAAATGTGGGCTGCAGGCCCAAGTCCACCAGCTGAACAGTGTCCAGGGCCAGGGGCTGCAGGGGGTGAGCAGGGAAGGGCGGGGTCGCAGTCATGGAGGAGTAACTCTGGCTGACCTTTTGGGCTAGCCCTGGGAGAGTAGAAAGGCCAGACTGGAGGGGCTGATGTGACTCTAGTCACATCTAACAGCCTCTAACTCCACCTTAGCGACAGCTCACAAGTTTGCAATCCCCAGACATCATCCCACCCTCCAAGGCTGGTCCAGTGGTTCAGGTTCTGGAGGATTTGCCCAGCCCTCTTGGCAGAGGTTGTCTGCTCTTGTCTGGGACGGATGGGCTGGCAGCTGCAGGGGAAGGCCTCAGAAGGAGCCCATCTGTGCCGAAGTGTTGCAAGAGAGCCGTGTTCAGGGGGCTGGTCCTCTACCTCCTTCCTCCCCCGAGGGAAGGGTCAGGTTCACCCTTGGCCAGAGATTCGGTCCATCCCCGTTTAGCCCCTGGTGGGGGCAGCAGCTTACGATTCCTGGGCTAAACGCGAAGCCTGCAGGCTGAACGGTGATCTGTGGGGGGCTGTCCACTGGCTTGGGGGTGGGGGCAGTCGCGGTGGCAGCAGTGGGCTGCGGCAGAATGGCAGGTGTGGTCTGCAGCAGCGGCTGGGTCTGGATCAGCGTCTGGGGCTGGGCTGGCGGTCGGGGCCGGGTGGGCGAGGAGGCCTGGGCCGGTGGGGCAGCTTGTACAGGTGCCGGGAGAGCGGCGTTCAGCACGGCAGCTGCTACGGAGCAAGGCAGAGACAGAGGTGCTCAAACGCCTAGCCGTAGCCCAGGGAGGCTCCAATCCCAAGGGATCTGGCACGAGAACGAGGGGGGGTTGGGGCAGGGGGGACAGGCAGCTGTGATTCACTTGATCTTGGCGGGGGCGGCACACGCCAACTTCTCTCATCCCCCCTCCCTTGGGCCTGGAGAGGTGTAGATTGAAAACCAGAAGTTGAATCTTCTTGCAGTCCTTCTCAGGAGGCTGGTCACGGGGTGAGTTCTGGCGTAGGGGGGAGGGGTAGTCTCAGACAGTTGGCTGAAGGAAGAGAGGCCTGCTGGGCCAGCAGGGTACCATGGCCTAGAGTCCCAAGGTGGTGCAGCAGCTCTGTGGCTGGGTGCCTGGGACACCAGATCCAGACTCCAGGGCTGTCGCCCTGGGAGGGCCGCGGGTTTGGAGTCCAACATGGCAAGCACACGTGCAGGGATGGTAGTGTAAGGTGGTGGGGAGCCTGGTGCAGTCCTGGGGAGAGTTGCCGTTACCTTGGAGACCGGCTAAAGGTGGCTTGAAAATTCCCCCCGTGGGAGAAGCAGCGGTCAGTCCTGGGAGGGCAGCCACGGTTGCTGTAGGAATTGTCCACACGGCCAGCCCCTGCTGACCAGCCACTTGACCTGCAATACTGATGGGGATAAGAAGAGGTTGAGTAACTGCCCCTGCTGGAACCATAACTCCTGTCAGAACTGTGGCTAAGTTTTCCTGAGTCAAGACCTGCAAAAGCAAACGAGATTTCAGAAAGAAAAGAAAAAATACAAAATCAACATCGACAGCGCAAACACTGGGTCTCTCAGACCCAGCTGAGCACACACAAAGCATTCTGAGGGCAGTGGGAAAAGGCCGCGTGAGGGCGGGGAAGAGACAAGCCCTAGCTGGAGGCCCAACCCCGCCCAAGGGGGCACCTGGACTGGACTATACCGCCTTCAGAGAAGCAGCTCATATCAGGGACAGGGCCTAGCCCTGCTCAAGGGCCAGGAAGGGTCACAGGCCTCTCCCACCACGGTCTGGTGCCTCCCAAGCCTTCCCCAGGCCCTTGCCCACAGGACCAATGCTTTGTGGCCAGGAAGCAGGGGGCAGGGGCTGGTGGAACCAAGTGGTCAAGACCCACAGGGGCCTCCGGGAGGTTCTGATGGAGGACAATCCTGACGGATGCCTTGGAGAACTGTGCTTGCAGTGAAAGGTCACAGGGAGCTCAGCATGCCTGGAGGCCCCTGGAGACAGCTTCTCACTGAGCTGGGGCTGCCCCTGGCTCTAAATGAGGACCAAAAAGCCATGAACTCTTCTAGGCATCCCCTAGAGGGGCTGACAAGGGTATTCACTCACTTAGTCATTAGATGACTTGAAGGAGTTAATGTAATCTCTATAATCCTTCCTGAACCCAAGGAGATTACCTGGCAAATGCAGATCTACTTTTCCCAGGGGGCCTGACCTGGGGCAGGGGAGAGGCCAGGGGTACCTAGTAGGAGACTCCCTCCCTCGAGCCACAGCCCCTTCCCCGTCCTGCCTCATGAAGTTCCCAGATCCCACGGCCAGCCCATGTTGGCTATCCCATGCCTTGCTCCTGCCCACTGCCCTCTGTCCAGCTCCCTGGGGTGGCCCTTACCTGGGGGGCAGCTTGTACAGCCAGTGGCGTCAGGGTCTGCGATGCCTGAGGCTGGCATGGGGCTTGGCTGAAGGTGGCAACGGCAGGGGCAGGGCTCGGAGGCATCCCCGGGAGTGACTTCACTTCACGTGGCATTGGGACAAAGAGGGACAAGGAGTGAGCCTGGGTGAGCGTGAGGACCCTCAGCCCTACCTTGTATTTCTGCATAACCCGAGGCCAATCACTGGCCTTCCCTGGCCCCCAGAGGCAGCTTCCCAAAAGCTATGGGTACTGAGAATAGGAGGCTGGAGAGCCCGGTGCCAGACCTGGAAGGTAGGCCACCCTCTTCTCACAGGTGGATGAAGAAAATGCAGACCCAGGCACAGCTGGGTATCAGTCTCTCATCTCCTGGCTCTGTAGGATGCTAGGACCTATCACATAATCAGTAGTAGAAAGGAACACGTGTCAGGGAGAGAAGGAGCTAGAATCAATGGGATCGACTGGCTCATCCAGCAACTGGATCATTGTTCAACCTTCAGGCTACTTTTTGGACGCAGGTGCTGGCTTGGGGAAGGGGCAGGACTCCTGTAGGGTGAAGTCTTGGAAGTGACATGTCTTGGATACACTCAGGATTAACGGGGCTCTCCGGGCCAGGCAGCTTTTCTTCTTGCCATTCCCTGAGGTCTGAAGTCTGGGTGAGAGCTTCTAGGAAGTTCTAAAGGAACTTCCTATGCATTGGAACTTTTCACCCAGGTGAGAGCTTCCTCTTGCCACCTGGATTTAGTTAGGTACTGGGACCCGTACCAGGAAACCTCTTTAAAGCCACACAACAATGCGGAGAGGGGTTATTATTTAATATATGGTGAGACATTAAAGAGAATCTAGGTGTTGTGTGTTCGACCAGATCAGCGGTTTCTTTTTTAATTTTTTTTTTTATACAGCAGGTTCTCATTAGTTATCCATTTTATACATATTAGTGTATATATGTCAATCCCGATCTCCCAATTCATCACACCAGTGGCTTCTAAATACTGACTGGGTATAGGTTTCCAGGCCCTAGTCTAGGCCTACTGAGTCAGAATGTCCAGGAGTGGAGGCCAGGAACCTTTCATCTCTCTCTTTTTCTTTTAAGCTCCCTTGTGATACAGCATACAGACAAAGTGGGAACCACTGAACTAGATAACCTTCCAAGGCTGCATTCCCAGCCTGTGTTTTAATCTGGAAAGGCACCAACCTAACTAAGGACTAGACTGTTTACAGTATATAATTTAAAAATCCAGATTGCTTAAAGAATGAAAGAGACAAGCAACGACCACAAAAGCCTTATAAAATACTAAAGAAAACAAAATGGCAGATTTATCTCCACTGTGAAGGGGAGATACATTTCTAACTATTGAAAAAAAAAAATCAGAGAAGGATAATCTGAACCTCTGGAAATTTAAAAAATATTTTGCTTGACAAAGTGTAATGAAACCTAAAAAGGAAAGTGAGGAAATGGGAATGTGATAGACACGAGTGATGAAAGCTTACCATGTGTACAGTCATTTCGTTAGGATATGCTGTATTTCCAGAGTAGGACCATGGGCCCTAGGGTCTGCCTACATTTAGGGTTTTTGTAGCTTCCTGCTAGACTGCTTTTCAGGAAGACTGAACAAGTTTATAGCACCATCAACAATGTACCTGTTTCTCACAGCACCACCCAATTTAGGTTTTATCACTGTTTATTTATTTTTCTGGCTTAATAGGCATAGGTGGTACCTCATAGCCAATTACTTTTTCCCTCATTGACGGCAAGATTTTGTATTTTTCCGTGTGATGACTTCCTCCTATGTAAACAATTGGCTTCTCTTCAAAAGGAATTTGGGTGGACTACACCTCAAAGAAAAATAAAATTAAAGGGCCATTCAAAGCAGCACTGTTTATGACAATGAAAAATCAGACAGTTTGATAATAGCCAAAACCAGAATCAGATGAGTGAATCTGTCAATAAAGGACATGGAATATGAAATAATATGGTGGTAAGTGTCATGCTACTTAGCCTGCCCTCAGGGGCCACACCTATAAAAATGTGTATGTGTGACAAGGTTTGGGTAATAATTTAGAGTGACACAAATCACTAGATTCTTTTTTCATCCTGAAAGTTTCCTATTACTTAGTTTTATTTTGTTTTAAGAGGAAACACTTCTCAATATTACATACACAGAAACGTCCCATCAAAGCCACAGTTTAAGCTGGCAGCTCCTTAGGAGGTACCATCAACATACCACCCTTCCCTGCTTGACAATGGCTGAAATTCCTTTATAAAGAAGACTTTGGTGAAAAGCTTAAGTATACAAACCTCTGGAAGAAGATGCACACTATCATGAACGCTCATGCTAAGTTGTAAATAATTGATCTCTGATCAATTCCTGAGAGCAGGTTTTGGATAAGGAGCAGAATTAAGGCGCCAGAGATACGGAAGATGGATGAAAGGGTAAAAAAGGAAGTTAAGGCACTGTGGATAAACCCGGAAAGAAATGGAAAGGGTGGCCGAGATGGAGAATCCTTGTCTTTCCTGTCTGCTCACCAGGGCACTGGCCCATGGGAGCAGGTGGTGGCTCATCCTGGCCTCAACAAGGAAGCAGAACATTTCCAGGCTAGGGGAAAATGGTCACCTCTCTTGTCATTCCTTTACTCAAAAGGAGAAAAGATAACCCGGGTTACCAGGGTCCCAAATGGATCTGCACACTGATTTGCGAGTAGAACGAGGGAGGTGAGATCTGGCAGGGGTTTTGTTAAAGAGTTGCCTGTTCTCTTTGCTCTCTTCTTGTCTCCCCCTCTTGGCCCACACCCTCTCCCCCAACCACATCTCCAATCTAGGGAAGGGGCGAAGTTCAGCAGAAAGCAAGTGGAGATGAATCATGGCTTTCTGGGGGAATTGGCAAGAGAGGCCCCAGGCTTCCTGCAAAAGGTGTTAATAAGGTGTTAATGAGGAAAGTCAATGAAAGGGTGCCCTGTGCCCAGAGAGCAGTGCCTAGGACCAGCCCCAGCTTCTAGAACAGCCCAGGCGGTCTCACAGCTGTACTGCAGGGTCATCAGGGGAGACAGCGTGAGTCAATCAGCCACATACATTCCACATGCAGGAGAATCAAACTCATGCCCTGAAGTCATCTTTGGAGAATAAGAGCACAAATAAGCCCACCAGGCTAGACTCATGCCAGCCCAGCTGGGAGTGAGGGGCTGGGATTCTACAAGGCCCTCCCTAACACACACATCCTTAGTCCAAGGTGGGTGTGATGGCCTCCCATCCCCAACTCCTGGCACCGCCCAGCTCTACCACAAAAGGTACTGATTTGGAAGGGCCGTCAGGATCCTGAAGGCTTAGTCCTCTCCGCCTTGAGCTTGAGGGTCTGGTTTAGACCCGGCAGCCCTCTCTGAGGTTAATTCAATCCCCTCACCCTGACCCATCCCAGTTTAGGTCTGTAAGTGACTGAAACCAGAGCTAAAGTTCCAGGGACAAGGAGTGGCCTAGGAGCTGACCAACAGTACAGATTGTGACCAGGGGCTGTCCAGTGGACAGGATGACAGTGAGACCCTAAAGCCACCTAGCCCCCTCCGGCTTCGTGCTGGCTCTCCAGGGGGGAACACAGGAGGGGACTCAGGCGGAGCAATGCCACATGGGAGCAGGTAGCCTCGTACCAGTTGCCTCTGCGGAGGAGTCTGGGTTGTCTGGCCCAGCTTCACCAGCAGCTTCACCGGCTTTGGTGGGGCCTCCGCTCTGGGAGCCCTCGGCGGCCACACCTTCCAGTGCTTTGCCCTCCTCCTCAGCAGGGATCTGGGCATCCACTCCAACCTCCAGAACTCGGATGGTCTCATGGCCTGACATCACGATGACCTGCAAACAGAGGACGGGGACACTGCTGGGGGGAGGGACGGATCAGCCCTGGGGAACCGGAGCTCTGGGTATGGCTGAGGGAGAGAGGAGAGAGCATGTCAGGATGCAGACCTCCTGGCTCAAGGATTGTGTGCCCTGTGAGAATTCCAGAGCCTGGAGCAGACTGCAGCTCCCTGATTCCAGGGAAGGAGGTACTAGGAGAAAGTAGGCCCTGGTGACAGGGAGAAGGGCCTGACACAAGCTAGGAAAAGTCCCACAGAGTCAGACCACTTGGGGACATTTCTGTTTGTTTCCTTTCTTGGGTTCAGTTCAGGGAGTGGTAAAGTCCTCTCCCACAGCCTTGCAAGGTTGTCTTCTTGGCTGCTAGGATATTGGAGTGTGATTACGATGGCCCCTAACACCATATCCACAGCTTACGCTGGGACAAGAAGCAAATCCCTCTTCACGTCCCTTGAGTTATTATAGGAGTGGAAAATGAATGCTCCACGATACTGAGTAACTTTTTAAGCTCATGGTTCCTTTATTTCCAAAACTCTGGGGTACGGGCCAAGATTTCCCTCCAAGCCAACTTCCTGAAGCGAGGGTCAGGAATCCTGAAGACGTGGCCTCTCGCTGGCCCTCCTGGACTGGAGCTTTGTACCCTGTGGGCCTGCAGCTCCAGTGTGCCTTCTGCTGTGGGCGTGCTCCGACCTGGAGCAGAGCCCCCACGCCCAGCAATGCGTGGGCCTCCTCGGAACACTGGGTCCCCTTTCCTGCTGAAAGAGCCAGCACTCAGTGCTTTACCTCCAGCACTGACATGCTTCCAACTGGGCCATTCAAGAGTCAGGGACACCCGGTACATTAAAAAGCTCTGTGTCAGGCCTTGCTCCGCCTAGGCCTGAAGACACTCCCACAACACGCTCCTTAGGCCTGAAAACTGGATCCAGCCAGAGACTGCTGGAAAAAAGCAACACTGTGACCCATCAGGGGAGTAAGAGTGCAATAACCGCCCCCCCCCCCCAGCAGTTCCCTTTCTGACTCAAACTTGGCCTGTGAAGGACTTTACTCCCATCACATTTTAAGACATGTTAGTTAATCTTTTTTCTCCTTTTAAAAGTTACATAAGTCGGAAATTCCCTGGCATCTCACTGCCAGGGGCCTGGGTTCGATCCCTGGTTAGGGAACTAAGATTCCATAAACCACGCTCTCCAAAGAAAAAAAAAATTACATAAGTAATAAAAGGTCATTGCAAGAAAAATTAGAAAATGATATATAAGCAAGAAAAAAAATTAATTCCCTGATATCCAAATCTTTCCCCATGTTAACTTATACATATTTTCACATTTTAACTTCACTTTTTAAAGTCACAGCTTAAGTCCTCAAACCCAGCCCCTGAGAAATCCTAGCTGGCAACTACATCTGGATAGGTAAAGTGACGATCTGGACGGGTGTTTCTGGTAAGAAACAGATGAGGGGCTCTATGGAGTTTTCCTCCTTGGTCCATTACCCTCACTCCCCCACCTCTTCCTGCCCCAGAAGATACCTGCTCATTGACAGTCAGAGATGAGTCTGGCCCGGCTCCAGGATCCATGGTCACTTGTCAGGGTGGGGTGGGGCTGGCCCACACCTACACATCCTGCAGGGTGAGATGGGATGGGAAAAGCAAAGGCTGATGCGACATAGTAATAAAAGTTCCATGCCATCTCAGAAAGTCAGAAGTAGAATGGAAGGAAGAGAGAGAAGCTAAGGTCTCCCAGGTATGTGTAGAAGTAAAGGAAATAGGATTCTAAGGACTTTAAAACTAAAGTGTCTCACTTCCTACAGCATCCTAGGAGAACCTACACTCAAGAGGAGCGAGTGTGACAAGAGGAAAGAGGGGGCCAGGCATCTTTCCCTGGGAGTTCCCCAGTCCAGTGGGAAAGAGCAGACCCAGTAGAGCCCAAGGTGACTTTGACCCAGACTCTCAGAACCAGACACAAGTAAGGAGCACACTGGGTATCAGGGCATGTCTCAGGGGAGGGGTCTGAGTGGACTTCCTGGAAGAGATGGTAAAGATAGGAATAAATTACAACAGTTGTCTCAGACGAATGTGTCTGATTATCACCTGGAACACATCAAAAATGCAGGACCCCCCCACCCCGATTTCCCCAGACCAAACATCCCCAGAGTCTGATTTAGTAGGTGGGTGCCCCCAAATCAGCACTCAGGGGATTCTGTGGCAGTGGTCCGAGAACCATACTGGCCTTGACATGGGAGGCAGGACAACATCCCAGATGGTGCAGCAGCTGCCACATGCAGTGAGACAGAGTGAAACAAGCCCTTGTAAGAAACAGGCGGTCGTGCTGGAGCCACAAACCACAGTCACAAGAAACAGAGGTAATCAAGGGGACAACTAGTTTTAGGCACTTATATAGAAAAGAGTAAGTTAACCTCTATTCTGGGTGCCCACTGTGCTAAGCATTTTACGGAACACTAATTCACATCATTACTCGTGCCAGCTGGGGGATGGGAGCATTAGTATCGCCATGTTACGGATGAGGACACGAAGCTCGGAGAAGTGTTCCGGATTCCTCACCTTTCTCTTCCTCTTCCTCTTCTATCCCTGGGTCTGCTTCGTTTCTTTTCCTTTTTTTTTTTTTTTTTGTTATCTTATTAATTGAGGTAAAATTCACATAACATCAAATTTACCATTTTAAAGTGTATGACTCAATGGAATTCAGTACATTTACAATGTTGTGCAACGATCACCACTATTTAGTTCCAGAACATTTTCATCATCCAAAAGGAAATCCCATACTCATGAGCAGTGCTTCCCCTGCCAACCTCCAGCCCCTGGCAACCACGAATCTGCTTTGTCTCTGTGGATTTGCCTATTCCCAATATTTCATATAAACGGAATCATACAATATGGGGCCGTTTTGTGTCTGGCTTCTTTTACTTTGCAGAAGGTTTTCAAGGTTCATCTGTGATGCAGCATGTATCAGTGCTTCATTTCTTTTCACAGAAAAGAACTGTGAAAAAATTCCATTGTATGGGCTCTTGCACTCTCTGGGGAAGGCGGAAGCACAGGTAAACCAAGATTTCATTTCCAAGATGGAAAGTCCATCAGACTCAGCTGTGACTTTACCCAGCGCTCCACAGGTCTGTGCCAATCCAACACCTCCCCCACACGAATAGTTCAAGAAAACAATCTGTGAGTGCAACACTTAGAGAACGATTAAGGAAAACAAGATCTTCATTTAATTCCCATAATTAAATGGCGTGGTAAAGTGTCTTAAAGTCAAGAATGAAAAAAACAATCATTTTGACCCACCTCCTAGAGTAATGGAAATAAAACCAAAAATAAACAAATGGGACCTAATGAAACTTAAAAGCTTTTGCACAGCAAAGGAAACTATAAACAAGACGAAAAGACAACCCTCAGAATGGGAGAAAATATTTGCAAATGAATCAAGGGACAAAGGATTAATCTCCAAAATACATAAACAGCCCATGCAGCTCAATATTAAAAAAACAAACAACCCAATCAAAAAATGGGCAGAAGACCTAAATAGACATTTCTCCAAAGATGACATACAGATGGCCAAGAGGCACATGAAAAGCTGCTCAACATCACTAATTATTAGAGAAACGCAAATCAAAACTACAATGAGGTATCACCTCACACTGGTTAGAATGGGCATCACCAGAAAATCTACAAACAACAAATGCTAGAGAGGGTATGAAGAAAAGGGAACCCTCTTGCACTGTTGGTGGGAATGTAAATTTACACAGCCACTATGGAGAACAGTATGGAGGTTCCTTAAAAAACTAAAAATAGGGCTTCCCTTGTGGCACAGTGGTTAAGAACCTGCCTGCCAATGCAGGGGACACAGGTTCGAGCCCTGGTCCGGGAAGATCTCACATGCCTTGGAGCAACTAAGCCCGTGCGCCACAACTACCGAAGCCCGCGTGCCCAGAGCATGTGCTCCGCAACAAGAGAAGTCACCGCTATGAGAAGCCCACGCACCGCAAAGAAGAGTAGCCCCTGCTCGCCACAATTAGAGAAAGCCTGTGCGCAGCAACAAAGACCCAACGCAGCCAAAAATAAAATAAATTTAAAAAAGAGTTCCACTATAAAAAAAAAAACAACTAAAAATACAATTACCATATGACCCAGCAATCCCACTACTGGGCATATACCCAGAGAAAACCATAATTCAAAAAGACACATACACCCCAATGTTCATTGCAGCACTATTTACAATAGCCAGGTCATGGAAGCAACGTAAATGCCCATCAACTGATGAATGGATATAGAAGATGTGGTACATATATACAATGGAATATTACTCAGCCATAAAAAGGAACGAAATTGCGTCATTTGTAGAGATGTGGATGAACTTAGAGACTGTCATACAGAGTGAAGTAAGTCAGAAAGAGAAAAACAATATCGTATATTAACGCATATATGTGGAACCTAGAAAAATGGTACAGATGAACTGGTTTGCGGGGCAGAAATAGAGACACAGATGTAGAGAACAAATGTATGGACACCAAGGGGGGAAAGTGTGGGGGGGTGGTGGTGGTGCGATGAACTGGGAGATTGGGATTGACATGTATACATTAATATGTATAAAATGGATAACTAATAAGAACCTGCTATATAAAAATAAATAAATAAATAAATAAAAATTTTTAAAAATCAGATCTTTTCAGAGAAGCCAGCATCTTTAGCAGAAGAAAACTGGAATTTCAAGAAAATTTTAAACACATAGTGAGGTAGAAGAAAATACACATTTGAAAAATACTTTTAAGAATATCGATGCAAGTGAATCTAAATCACTGGATACTGGGTCACGCAGAGGTCTCCAAAATGATTTTGTGAATGAGAATTCTTCCCAAACAAGGATTAAATGAAGAAAAAGCAAAATAGGTGGAGATTCGGGAGAAAGAAGACCTTCTTCACAGGCTAAAACTAGTCAAAATGTATCACTCAAAGAATGACCTGTCCCAGTTACAGCTGTTAATAAGGAAGTGAAGAAGTTGTAGGCAGGTGTTACTCTGTGAGCTGCAATCAACTATGTCTGAAAAGAACAAGAAACTGAGCCTCACCCATTTGATAGATCACTGTGTGTAAGATGATAAATTGCTACACTCTAACAGAAATGAAGAAGAATTCCTACGAGTTTCATTCATATTTTTTTCTCCAGAGTATCTTTGAGAATGACAACATAATAAAAAAGATCCTTATATATTTTAAAGAGAAGGTATCAACCACTAGAGCTTAGAGAAAGGTATCCTGATGAAAGCCAATTTGGGAACTCTGTTATTATCTAAATATAAACCAAGTTCTAAAATGAAAATTCAGTATTTTGGATAAATTTGCTAAAGGAAACAACATTTAAATAAATATGAAAAATGTTAATAATGATTAAAAAATAATTTGGACAATCCTGGAAGTAGTTTTAATACATTGTTTATTGTGGTAAAAAAAAAAAAAAGTTTTATTGTAAATGTTAAAAAACAGTCCAACCAGGTGAATGTCTAAACCAAAATGGGTCTAAAAATGCCTGCCTCTCTCATTTTATGACCCTTGTTTCCATCCATTTATCACATATTTCCATCTGGCTGGTCTAGTAGATAAACTCATATGTCAAAAAAAAATTCCAACGTATAGATATGCCCTATTTTGTTTATCCATTCATCTGCTGATGGACGTTTGGGTTGCTTCTACCTTTTGGCTACTGTGAATAGGGCATCTATGAAACTTTGTGTACAAGTGTTTGTTGCAACACCTGTTTTCAATTTTGGGGTATATACCTAGGAGTGCAATTGCTGGCTCACCCTAGGGGTTTTAGGGTTTCCACCCCAATGACTGTGGTAAATAGTACGTCTGGATGGCCTCCTTTGAGCTCATGATGCCATGCAGTGCCCACAGCCTGACAGCAGTGAAGAGAGATGATCGACTGTCTGTTTTAAGAGAAGGGGCTCTTATGATCACCCCAGCAGTAGAACTCCAGTACACACATAGATGATGGTTAAAGCTAGGACAGGAAGCAGTGCCCAGACAGAGCCTCCTCCTTTGCCTTCTTTTTTTTTTTTTTTAATTTTTAATTTATTTTTGGCTGCATTGGGTCTTCGTTGCTGCGCGCGGGCTTTCTCTAGTTGCGGCGAGCGGGGGATACTCTTCCTTGTGGTGCGCAGGCTTCTCATTGCGGTGGCTTCTCTTGTTGTGGAGCACGGGCTCTAGGCGTGTGAGCTTCAGTAGTTGTGGCTCGTGAGCTCTAAAGCGCAGGCTCAGTAGTTGTGGCACGGGCCTAGTTGCTCCGCGGCATGTGGGATCTTCCCGGATCAGGGCTTGAACCCGTGTCCCCTGCATTGGCAGGCGGATTCTTAACCACTGTGCCACCAAGGCGGTCCCGGGATTCAGACTTTTAACTCAGACTCATTTCTGTGCTTTTAATCACTTTACACTTAATGTGTCTGAGGTTTTCAAGGTGTAAAGTACCTTCTCATTATAATCATTTTTGGGGGTGGAGAGCACTCTGCTTGTATTGAAAGAATGGCTGGTTAAGCTGGAATGAGTTTTACTGGTATTCACGGGAAAGAAAGTCACATTTGTTATGGGAAATTACCTTTCCAATTTTTGACATAATCCTCTCCAGCAAGGTTGTTTGTTGACATCAGCATCTCCAGCTCTACACCACATTTATATTTAAATTGTGCACCTACTTACCTCCTGCAGAGCTGCCATCTAAAAAGGCCACAAGGACAGGAAGCAGGAGATTAGTATAGATTGGTAGCTGGGCTCCCAAGACGGTCTCACCCAGTCTGACAACCACCAAGTCTAACTCTCCAGCTTAGACCTCACCTGGGAACTTCAGACTCATATATCCAACTACCTACTGACTGCTCACATCATCTCCTACTCAACATGTTCAAAACCAAACTCCTGATTTCTACCCCAGACCTGCTCCATCTGCCTGTACCCTTCCCCATCTCAGCAAACGGCAGCTTCATCCTTCCACAGACGCTCAGGCCCCAAGCCTTGCCATCATCCTTGCCTTCTCTCTTACATCTACCTATACATCTAATAGTAACTCCTTCAAATCGTGTTGGCTGTCTCTTCCAGTGCGCCCAGAATCCCCCCACTTCTTATCACTACCACCATGGTCCATGCGGATGTAGTAGCTGGTGTAAAGAAACATGAGACGGCCTCCCCTCCTGCTTGGCAAGCATCGTCTGCCTTGTTCTTAAGTCGTGAGTCTCCAGGCAGGTTGCTACCTCTTTCAGGTTTTCATTGTCTGATGGATTTTCTGCCTATCCTCCCACCCTTCTCCATTTCTGGCCCCAGGACATAGATTTCCCTTCCCACTTGCTGAAAAATAATCATCATCAATAGTTTATTGGTCTTGGGATAAACCATAATGGAAAGAATATAAAACAGAATGTATATGTGTGTGTAACTGAGTCACTTTGCCGTACAACAGAAATTAACACAACATTGTAAATCAACTATACTTCAATTAAAAAATAAATTTAAAAAATAGTTTATTGGAACCCAGTCCCTTTACACATAGTATTACAGTGAGCACTCTTTGGAGACAGACTTCTGGGTTCACCATCTCAGCTTTGATATTCACTAGCTGTGGGACTCGGGTCAGATGATTTAACCTCTCTGCCTCAGTTTCCTCATCTGTAAAAATGAGAGTACTAACACCTACTTCATAGGGCTATTATGAGGACTGAATAAATTAATGCATGTAAAAAGTTTAGATCCATCCCTGGCACACAGTAAGTGCTCAGAAGATGGTAGGTATTATAAAAATTTACATACATTATCTCATTTAAATTTAGTATAGCAGTTAGGAACCTAGGTTCACCTCTCAGTTTCACCATTTCTTAGCTGTGAGGCCTTGGACAAGGACCTAGCCTCTCCATGCCTCAGTTACCATATTTGAAACGGGGATAGCTAGCGTTGTAGTAAATTGTATAAGGGTTCAATAAATGTTAACTATTGTCATTCAGTTTTGACACCAGCCCCATGAGACCGCAGAGCAAACACATAGTGAAGCTTGACCAATTGTGTCACTGTCTGCAGGTGGGCGGATTACTCTCTGTTTTTTCAGGGATAAATAATAAGAGAGCTTATCTTGGAATTATATCGTACAAAGCACAAATAAAAATTAGCTATTACGATCCCCATTTTTATTGATGAGAAAGCTGATGATCAAAGAGAGGTAAGGGCATAGGCTTAGGATAAAAACCTAAAACAAATCCCAGCTTGGTCATGAAATAGCTGTGCCATCCTGGGCAAATGATTTAATCTCTTTGAAGTTTAATTTCCTTATCTTTAAAATGCTGATTAAATGGGCAAGACTTGTGGGGTTGTTATGATGATGATATGAGATCTGTAAGTAAAATGCTTAACATGGTATTCTTACTATGACTCTCATTTTTATCTACAGGAAGATGGAGGTTGAGAGAGGTCAGGTGACTTGCCCAAGGGCACAGAGAGTCTGTGGCAGATTCAAACTTCAAGGCCACATCCACCTGCTCCAGATTCCTGTCCTCCTGACACCACACTAAGCCTCCATTCAGGAAATGGGAGGAAGGCTGACGGGGGCTGCTCTGGCCCCCAAGGATCAGGACACACTGGAAAATGGAAGCTCTCAGTTCTGCTCCAGGCTTAATTTATTAACTTCCCTCCCCACACCCCGATTCATGGACAGAGATGACTTGCCAAGCTATTGGTAGACCGGCTAGGCACACACATGGGCCAGAAGGGAAGGAAAGGGCAAAAGATAGGAAAGTCGTGAACAACCTTACTTCTCCTTTCCCAACCTACCATTTGTAATCTTACACATATATAGTCAAACAGTAAAGTCTAGTTTAATAGGATAGATTTAGTTTCTGCCCCCATCCCCTTGTGCCCAAACTTGATTCACCCAGGCAGGGGGAAGGGAGGGGGCAAATGAAACGTGAACAATAACAAGTAGGTATGTTCCCCCACTAGACTGTAAGGACCAAGAAGGCATATCCACTTATCATCATATCCCAGAGTCTAGTATAATTCCTGGTACACAACAGAGGTTAATGAATATGAGAGGAAAACATAAATTATGATGTCGGATCATATCATTTAGCCTGCTCATATTTCCTACCTCCTCCTCAAAACACACAGCCTATTTCAAATTTTGTGCCCTCGTTCCCAATGCTAGGGCTGCTTAAAAACGATTTCAAAGTAGTATTAAGTTCTGGAGAACCCCAGTCACACTCGCCCCTTCCTAACGTGCCGGTCCAGCTCCTCATTCCCAAGCCTTCCGTCATTTGTCCAGTTTCTCCCGAGTCCCACTCCATCTGTGGCCTGACTGACCCTCATTTTGACACAGAAGGAGCTTGGGGTTTAAAGGCAGAAGACCCACATTGAGTACTGCTTCTGTTTCAGGTAACCCCTCAAAGCCTCAGTTTCGTTATCTATGAAATGGGGCTAAATTATAGTACCTACCCCATTGGCTATTGTTAAATCGATAACATTTATGGAAGGCTCTTAGAACAGGGCCTGGCACACAGCAAACACTATGTAATTGCTTTAAATTGAAGTAAAGCATGCATATAAAATGTTTTTAATTGTAAAGTGTTACAAAAAATGTGTAAGATTACTACTATGACTTTATAGTGAGTAAATCTTTGGGAGGGGGGGATATGATCTTGTCCCAAGTTCCTTCACAATGCAGAGAAACCTTAGAGAAGCAAATTTCTTCTATTTCTTTTTTTTTTTTTTGTGGTACACGGGCCTCTCACTGCTGTGGCCTCTCCCGCTGCGGAGCACAGGCTCCAGACGCGCAGGTTCAGCGGCCATGGCTCACGGGCCCAGCCGCTCCGCGGTATGTGGGATCTTCCCGGACCGGGGCACGAACACGTGTCCCCTGCATCGGCAGGCAGACTCTCAACTACTGAGCCACCAGGGAAGCCCTGACTCATTTCTTAATTGCTAGGTAGTAACTCCAAGAAGAGAATAGCCCATCTCTCTCTCTCTCTCTCTCTCTCTCTCACTCTCATTCTCTCTCACTCTCTCTCTCTCTCTCTCTCACACACACACACACACACACAGTATCACTCTATATTATCTTGTTTGTTTTCACATTTATGATCTGCCTGTCCCCACCTCCACTCCCAAACCGGAATTAAAACTCCAAGACAGGGGAAGTTCTGTCTGTATTGTTCAGAACTGGCACAGAGTGGATATTTTTGTTGCACTAATGAACAAATGGATGAAGGTATACCGCAGATATGCAAAGAAGTACCAGGTCACAGAAATACCACGCTGAGAACCAACCCGGACTTCAATCAAAATGGAATATACAGGGCTTCCCTGGTGGCGCAGTGGTTGAGAGTCCGCCTGCCAATGCAGGGGATACGGGTTCGTCCCCTGGTCCGGGAAGATCCCACGTGCCGCGGAGCGGCTGGGCCCGTGAGCCATGGCCGCTGAGCCTGCGCGTCCGGAGCCTGTGCTCCGCAACGGGAGAGGCCACAACAGTGAGAGGCCCGCGTACCGCAAAAAAAAAAAAAAAAAAAAAAAAAGGAATATACAAAATTATTCCTCAGAAGGCCCTGCTGGTCAATGGTGGCTGCCTTAGATTATCAAGAAAAGGGAGGTGGGATATTGCCTATGAACAATTGAAGACCAGCCTTCTACTTTTGGAACAAGGAATATGGAAGAGCAGATTCTAGCTCTCTGCAAAGAGCTTCTTTTCATTTGCCCACGAAGGCTGCCCGACCGCGTTTTATTTCCCCCCCACGCGCCCGCACATGAGGCTGTTCTGTGAAGATTTGGGGCTTCCAATGACAAATAAGTAGGGGATCCCAACGCTAAAGTGGAGGTTACAAGGCACCCTGGGGCTCCCCCGGCCTTGCCAGGTGAGAATGCCCAGGGAAGCACATATCAGGTCCATTATGATGACTATTTGTTAATAATAATATTGTCACTAAATATTTATGAAGTGCTCATGCTCAGCTATACGGTGACACTCCCACCACTCCGCCACCCTTCCCGCAGCACCCAGCTCCCTAACCCCGAGACCCACAGTCCTCCCGGTGCACTGTGGTTGGAGAGAATTGTGACAGGTAGCTCTGGCCGCCTCAGTTGACCTTAACTGCTGGGAACCCAGGCGTCCAGGTCCTCCAGTGGCGCGAGAATCCATTCGCGGTCGCCACGGGGTCTTGTAAAAACGTCCCCTTGGTCCGTACCCCACCTGGGCTCCAGGAGCAGAAATGGGGAGGGGCCAGGTCCAAGCTCCCCACGGGGTCCACCTGGCGGCTGCCCCCTCCTCTCCTCAGTCCAGACCAGCCCAGGCAGGCAGGCGAGGGCGCGACCCCCGGGGTCTCCGGTCCACAGCAGGCGGCCGCTAGCCATCCCACTCCCAGAGCTCCCCGCCGCTCCGGCCCAGCATCCAGGAGCCGCGGCCCCGCGGCATTTTTTCTCTTTATCATAAATATATAAATTATGCTAATTACGGGCATTGCATATTAACCAAACCCGAAACCTCCCCTGCCCGGCCCCCTCCCCCTCCGTGCAAACCCCTCCCCGCCCCGGACCCCGCTACTTACCGGAGCCCGAGCCGCCTTCGCCCCGGGTGCCCGGCGTCAACCGATTAGAGATTCATCTCACAGCTCGAGCCAGGGGGCCGGGGGCCGGGGCCGGGGCAGCCGCCGCCCTCAGACAAAGAAGCCAGTGCGGCTTGGCTGGGCTCGGCTCGGCCCGGGAGCCGGTCTGGACCCGCCGCCGCCCCCGGGCCCCCAGCCCGGGCTGGGCAGAGCCGAAGGGGACCCCGCGGGCTGCGCTGGGCGGAGAGGGGACGGGCGGGAAGCGAGAAGGGGGAGCAGTGTGGGGGGCGGTCAGGTATATATATATTTTTCTCCTCTCCCCCCCTTCCACGGCCCCCCCTCCTTTTTCTCCCCCCCCCCCTTTTTTCCCTCCTTCTGCTACTTGGATTTTTTTAGCTGCTGCGTCATGAGCATAATTTATGCAAAGAGCTTTGCCGCATGCTGCACCGCGCGCGCCAGCCGCCGGGGGCGGCGGGCTGGGCGGGCCGGCGAAGAAGGGAGGGGATCTGGGGAGGCGAGAACAAGCGATTGGGGCGGGGAGCCGGGGGGCTCAGACCCTTGCCACCCCGGAGGCCCCAGAGGCGCCCTCCCCGGACAGGAGTGGAAGGCCGGTGGGGCGGGTCACGCAGCTTCAGGTCGTTCCATTTTGGAAGGTGCGGGAGTGGGCGCGGGAGCACAGGAGTCCGGACTGGGGACCCTGTGCCACATTCCCGTCAGCCTAGGATTGGGGCCGTGACTCCCAGCGGCCGCCTTTCCTCTCTGGGTTAGTCAGTTGCCCTCCTCAACGTTGAAAGTCAAGTCCATGTCCATTCCCAAGCCCCAGGCCGGAACCTCACTGCGAGAAAAGGGAGGGAACGCAGACATCGCTCAGCCAGGGCCTAACCAACCTTTTGAGCAGCTGTGCCCCAGCTCCATCTCACGGAGGGGACCCTGGGCCTGAAAGCTCCCTCACCCCCACCTCAAGAGCAGTTGTGGGCTGTCTTGACTAAAGACAGCTTTCCTGCTTTCTTGACCAAGTAGACTAGGAAATGTAAAATATAGACAAAGTTCTGTGGCACGGAGAAAAAACAAGTTTCTGCTTTGGTGGTGGTGATGGCGAGGAGGGTTTGGTTTATTTAATAGAGGCTCTTGAAGGTATGGAAAGGGGAAGGAATAAGACGAGGCACCGTTTGGGGCTGAGGGCAAATGGACGGAGAAGTAGTTGACAAAGAAGCCTGTGCTCCGCCACGGGAGAGGCTACAACAGTGAGAGGCCTGCGTACCGCAAAAAAAATAAAAAAAAAAAAGAAGAAGAAGAAGGAGTTGGAAGAACAAAGGGGAAGAGAAAGAATGAGGGGAGGCGAGTTGGGGAGGAGGGAGCACTGTAAATCCAGTAAGCTGTGGATCCCAACGTTGAGGCAGCCTGCCATCAGCCTGGGCTGCTTCCCCTTTGCCCCTTCCTCCACTGCCACCCCTCCCCCCTTGTGATGAGCTAAGCATAGATGAGTTAGAGGTAGTGTGGGAATAGAGGTGGAGCCCTCAGCCCATTGCTGCTTAACGCCTCCTCCCATGGAAGGGCACTGGGAGGGGAGAGGAGAAGAGAGCTCTTCCACTAGAAGTTCAGGCAGGTAGTTTAACTTCTTCATTACTTTTAACATAAAGAGGGTGATACCTATAATCATTACTTCACAAAGTTAAGAAGTTTAATTGTGAGCCTGTATGTGAAAAAACTTTGGAAATATCTGTACAACAGTTTTAATCTGTTTTTTAGGCTCTAGACGCGCAGGCTCAGCGGCCATGGCTCACGGGTCCAGCCGCTCCGCAGCATGTGGGATCTTCCCGGACCGGGGCACGAACCTATGTCCCCTGCATCAGCAGGCAGACTCTCAACCACTGCACCACCAGGGAAGCCTCAGTTTTAACCTGTTATAACTGGCCTTGTGAAACTAATACATGACATGGTGGTATAGCTCTTGGGCGTTTTTGTTTGGTCTGTAGTCCCTATGGTCCTTCCTCTCAGACTGTAAATTCCTCAAGAGCACAGATTGTGACTTACTAATTTTCGGATTTCCTACTGCTCTTTATGTGAAGAAGAGGCTCAGTATTGTTATTGAATGTTGTCACACGAAGACAAAAACTCTTAGTCTATGTGACTTGGTTTGGTGCTACACACAGATAAATCAAATGCTTTGGATGACACGAACATCAGGGATAGTATGAAGGAAGAAATGGATGCGATCAAAGGGGTTCATGGACACATACATCAAAATGTTAATTGTGGGGCTTCCCTGGTGGCGCAGTGGTTAAGAATCCTCCTGCCAATGCAGCAGACACAGGTTCGAGCCCTGGTCCGGGAAGATCCCACATGCCGTGGATCAACTAAGCCCATGCGCCACATCTGTTGAGGCTGCGCTCTAGAGCTGGTGAGCCACAACTACTGAAGCCCACGCACCTAGAGCCCACGCTCCGCAACAAGACCGCAAAGAGAAGCCCACGCGCCGCAACAAACAGTAGCCCCCGCTCGCTCGCCACAACTAAGAAGCCCACGCATAGCAACGGAGACCCAACACAGCCAAAAGTAAATAAATTGATTATTTTTTTAAATGTTAATTGTGGTTTTCTTTGGGAAAAGGAAGCCTTAATTTTATATTGTATACACTTCTGCTTAAATTTTTGATGCTGAACATATACTACGTTTTTGTTGAAATTTTTTATTGGGGTATAACATGCACACAGCAAAGTACACAAATCTTAAATGTACATCTTGATGAATTATTTATATATATATAAAATATTATCTACATATATTACTTGCATACATCTACATATATAATAGATTACATATATTATTTATATATTTATTATAATCATTATATTTTATTATATCACACACATATATATATTTTATAAATATATACAAAATCGGGCTTCCCAGGTGGCGCAGTGGTTGAGAGTCCACCTGCCGATGCAGGGGACACGGGTTCGTGCCCCGGTCCGGGAAGATCCCACATGCCGCAGAGCGACTGGGCCCGTGAGCCATGGCCGCTGAGCCTGCGTGTCCGGAGCCTGTGCTCCGCAACAGGAGAGGCCGCAGCGGTGAGAGGCCCACGTACCCTCCCCACACACACACACTATATATATATATATATATATATATATATATACAAAATCACCACCCACGACATGATGTAGAGCATTTCCAACAGCTGAGAAGACTCCCCTGTGTTCCTTGTTAAGTAAACTTCCAGTTATCACCATAGCTTAATTTTGCTGGTTCTTGAACTTCATATAAATGGAATCAGACAGCATGTGTACTCTTTTGTGTCTGGCTTCTGTTACTCAGCATATGTTTTTGAGATTCACCCATGTTGTTGTGTCTAACAGTATTATTTGTTCTTTTTTATCGCTGCATATATTCCATTGTATAATTATACCACAGTTTATCCATTCTACTACTGATGGGCATTCGGGTTGTTTCTTTTTGTCTTTTATGAATAAAGCTGCTGTGAACATTCTTGCATAAGTCTTTTAGTGAATGTACGCACATATTTCTCCTGGGTAGATACTGAGGAGTGGGATTGCTAGGTTTGTGGTATATGTTTAACTTTTGTAGATACTGCTAAATACTTTTCCAAAATGTTTGAACCAATTTATATCCTTACTAGTAATGTATGAGAATTCTAGTTGTTCCACACCCTCACCAATACTTGCAATACAGTCTCTGTTTTTTGCAATATTGAAATATAAGATTTTTAGAATAAGTATATATTTTATAATCAGAAAAAAATGTCAACAGTACAGATATTTCCATGGCTGAGTTGGGAGAAGATGTCACTAGTGATATGCCATGCCAAAGAAAACTCATGAACAGTATCCTCAGCCCAGCACATTTTCTTTTTTTCTCCTTCACTCCACTTCCCATGCCTCTGAGCCTACAGTTATTCAACAAATATTTATTGTCTACTATGTGCCAAACACTGGGCTGGATGCTAAGTGTCCAGTGGTAAACAAAACAGACAGCTTTCTTGGAATTTATGGTCTTCCGGGGAAATAGATGTTAAACAAAAAATAAACACAGAAATATATCATTACACGTGATGATTAAGAAAACCAGAAGGTGATATGAGAGAGAATAACACTGGGGGCAGGGAAGGCCTCCCTGAGGAAGTCATATATAAGGCAAAGTTTAAAAGATGTAATAAGCAGGAGACCGAAGGAACAGCAGAGGCAATGAGGCAGGAATAAATTTGCTGTTCAAGAAACTGAAAGAGGATCAATGTGGCTGGAACACAGCAAGTGACAGGGGAGAATTGCACAAAATGCAGTTGGAAAGATAGGCAGGGCCCAGATCAGGAAAGCCTGGCCATGTACACCTCCAATTTTTCCATTCAGTTGGGTCCTTTTTTTTTTTTTTTTTTTTTTTTTTTTTTTTTTTTTTGCGGTACGCGGGTCTCTCACTGCTGTGGCCTCTCCCGTTGCGGAGCACAGGCTCCGGACGCGCAGGCTCAGCGGCCATGGCTCACGGGCCCAGCCGCTCCGCGGCATGTGGGATCTTCCTGGACCGGGGCACGAACCCGTGTCCCCTGCATCGGCAGGCGTACTCTCAACCACTGCGCCACCAGGGAAGCCCTGGGTCCTTTCTTTCTTTCTTTCTTTCTTTCTTTCTTTGCAAACTCTATTCAAGAGGTCTTCTTGAATAATACTGAATTGTTCTAATTAATATTATTATTTTAATTACATCATTGCTCCAATAACTTCATTATATAATTTGTAGTTAATAGGCCTTTCATTCTGTTTCCTGAGACTATATTGGTTTACCCAACAGGTATAGGACAGGGCCTTATGTTTCCTCTTTTACCCAGTCTCCTCCAAGCACCTAGCATATCACGGATGCTCTGTTGACAGTAAGAATCTCCCTTGGCCCCGTACTCTATTCCTAGAAAGCTCTTGGAATCTAAGTAGATAATCCTCAGGATCCTGTTTTACCTGGTTTGAGAACTGACCCAATTTCAAATCTTCAACACTTGCCCTGGAGCAACCACATTTCTCCAGGATCCAGGCATATTTTTCCAAACACCTTCCTTAACTGCGTAGTTAATCTTGCCCCTCCCCCCTCCAATCACCAGATTAAAGGCATCTCTGCTGTTGCTAAGGGAAGGAGGCTTGGGCAGGTGGTGGGAGTGAGTTGAAGGATGATACAGCAGGGAGTCAGGTTGGTCAGCAGGGAAAAAAACCTCTCAGCTGTGAGGAAAGACAGCAATGCAAATGCATTTTCAAGTGCTTCTGGGCCGGGTCCCGCCCAGCCTCCACCCGACCCCCGACCCCCACCCCCGCCCGCCATGTGTTTATCTGCTTGTTCTCTGAAAGCTTTTAGGACTTTCTTTTTTAAAAATCTCTAATGTCTTTAATTTTACAATGTCAATAGTTTGTGGTTAGCCAGCTTTCCTAAAACAAGGAAGCTATTGTCCACCTTGACTGGTTATATTGAAGTCCTTATGAGAAGAATGGGCCATCAAAGAAAAGGTGCTGTTAACAATACAGGGCTATTTAAGGTGAGAAGCCAGAGTTCTGAAAAATTTGCATGTGGCAAGGAGCGTGGCTGGGCATGCTCCATTTTTTATAGACTTCTCACCCTGAAATGCATATATTCTATTTACTTTAATTTTAGCAATGATGTAAAATTATTGCTGGGCTGCTGTCACTCTGACAGATCACCCTACCAGCTCAAAGGGTAAATAAGGTTTTTTTTTCCGTAATTTTTGTACAGTAACAAGGTGAGGAACATTTTAGCTCATAAATTATTCACCAAACCTCACAGGCATAATAGGCTGTGTGCATATTCATCAGGTTATCATCCATTATTCATAAGAAGTTCACTTCAACTGTTAGAAGAAAATGAGGTTGTTGATTGAAATCCTGAAGAAATGTGGGCTTTTATTCTCCCCCCTCCTTTTTCCCATCTGAGTAAGTCTGGAAGTTTCCATCAAAAAATGATATTGTAGGGGAAAAAATTTATTCCTGACATGTAGATGTGTAGATAAGAGGAAATAAAACTTGGAGTAGGAAATAAATTGGCAGGATCAACCATCATTCATTTAACTTGGCTAAAGGCCTCTGACTCCTGCTTCCACAGAAACTGTGTCCAGGAAGTGGCCAAAGGGGGTCCCCTTTCTTGCAGCAAAAGAGTAGCTTCATCAAATCTGATAGACTTAATACTTATATTAAGATCCAGGTTGCCTTCTACAGCCCAAGAAGTATTATCATTTATCTTCTTATTTGACCTTCACATCAAGTCTGTGAGATAGGAATAATTTTCAAGATGAGAAAACTGAGGCTCAGAGAGGTTGAGTGACGTATCTAAAGCCAAACAGCTGGTGAGCAGACCAGGACTGGAACCTACATTTTCTTCCATATTCCATGTTCCTTATACTCTGTCTTCCTAAATCCTCTGGATGATAAAACTCACCACTCCCAAGATAGAGGCATTTCACATTGTTTTCCAAGAACCATTAATTTTATTGTTTTCTCTTTTTATTATTTATTTATTCATTTTAAAATATTTATTTATTTTGGCTGTGTTGGGTTTTCATTGCTGCACGTGGGCTTTCTCTAGTTGCGGCGAGCCTGGGCTACTCTTCATTGCAGTGTGCGGCTTCTTACTGTGGTGGCTTCTCTTGTTGCGGAGCACAGGCTCTAGGCGCACAGGCTTCAGTAGCTGCGGCATGCGGGCTCAGTAGTTGTGGCACATGGGCTTAGTTGCTCGGCAGCATGTGGGATCTTCCTGGACCAGGGCTTGAACCCATGTCCCTTGCATTGGCAGGTGGCTTCTCTTGCACTGCACCCCCAGGGAAGCCCCTGTTTTCTCTTTTTAATACCTTTATTATTTCTGTGAACTACAGAAGCAATATAGGCTTGAAGGCATCAAATAAAACAAAGTTCTATAGAATAGAGAATAACAAATGGACAGTTTGCCACGATTGCCAACCTCCTTCGCCACAGGAGCCAGGAGGAGATATTATAATTCAGTCAGATCCACAGATCTGCGTTCAGATTTGATCATGGTCACTGACTAGCTGTGTAATTTGCGGCAAGATAGCCTCTTTAGGTTGTAGTTTCTCATTTGTAAAATGGGGATAATGCTTACTTCTAGAGTTTTTTGTGTTAAATGAGATAATGTATATGAAACCCAAGTGTCAGCATTTTCCTCCATTTTAAAGGTCCCCTCCTTCTAGCACAGTTGGCCCTCCAGTATCCATGGGTTCTGCATCAGAGGATTCATCCAATCAAGGATTGAAAATATTTGGAAAATAAATTCCAGAAAGTCCCCAAAAGCAAAAGTTGAATTTGCCTCAAACCAGCAACTATCTGCATAGTATTTACATTGTATTTACAACAATTTACATAGCATTTACATGGTGTTAGGTGTTATAAGTAATCTAGAGATCATTTCAAGTTACACATGAGAAAGTGCATAGGTTTTAGGCAAATACTATTTTACCATTTATGCAAATACCATCTTATGTAAGGGACCTGAGCATCCTCGGATTTTTGTATCTGTGAAGGGGAGGGGGTCCTGGAACCAATCCCCCGTGGACATGGAAGAAAGACTGTACGTTTGGGGAAGTGGAATGGAAGGTAAGGCTTGCCGCATGCCTGTCCCCCAAGTCTTTCGCTTGACCCTCTGTTTCATTCTGTTTTCGGCCACTCATTTGGCTGCCAGTCACCTGGTATGGTCCCTCTGCATGAAATGCAGCTGTAGTCACAGTGGGGCACAGCTGTGAATTCTCCCCAACATGACTACACAAGGTGGTTCTTTACTGAAGAGTTAGGGAAAAACTAAAGAGAATTCCAAAGAATAGAGGAGAGCATTACATTTTTTATTTTAACTTTCCCTATAATCCAAGTGAAAACCAGCTGAGAAGTTCAGCTTCATTAGTTGTGGCATGCAGGCTCAGTAGTTGTGGCTCACGGGCTCTAGAGTGCAGGCTCAGTAGTTGCGGCACATGGGCTTAGTTGCTCCGTGGCACGTAGGATCTTCCCGGACCAGGGCTAGAACCTGTGTCCACTACATTGGCAGGCGGATTCTTAACCACTGCGCCACCAGGGAAGCCCAAGGAGCATGGAGTCTTAACCACTGCACCACCAGGGAAGTCCCAACTTCCCTGGTGCAGAAGCACTAAATGATTCTGATGCAGGTGGTTTGGGATTTCACACGGAGAAAAATTGCTCAAAACCCGAAAAGAAGAGACGCTGCCCCAGGATTTACTAGGCTGCTGTAGCCACAGTGGAGTGAGGCCTTTACATTATCAGGCAGAGCAGTGTTAGTGCCTCTCCTACAAAGGCTCTCCAGCAATAAGAAAGGAGGATCCGGGCTTCCCTGGTGGCGCAGTGGTTGAGAGTCCACTGGCCGATGCAGGGGACACGGGCTCGTGCCCTGGTCCGGGAGGATCCCACATGCCGCAGAGCGGCTGGGCCTGTGAGCCACGGCCACTGAGCCTGCGCGTCCGGAGCCTGTGCTCCGCAACGGGAGAGGCCACAACAGTGAGAGGCCCGCGTACCACGAAAAAAAAAAAAAAGAAAAGAAAAGAAAGAAGGATCCATTTCTGAGTCATATATCTTGTAATCCTTGTTCCCTTAGTTACATAAAGACCAGCCAAAGTTTTGAAAAGGCTGCTTCAGAGCCTGACTGGATTCTTCCACAAACCTCCACACTCCCTCTTTGGGCTGGGGAATAGGAGGTCGTTTTGTTCTCTAGTTACACAATTGAAGAGCCCAATACATAGTAGGTGTTCAATAAAGGTACATTAAAAAGTTCTAATCAGCCTAATTAACTGGGACTAGGAGACCCTGCAGGAGGAGGCATGTCATTCTCTGAGTCCTCAGAGGACAGTTTATCCATCTCTACTGTAGCACTTACCGAGTTCTGCTGTAATTTTCTTTTCAGCATCCCTCTTGCCCAAACTCACTAAAAGAGTTCATTAGCCATCATCCTTGGCTATTCTCTCTCCTTCATCCCAACATTATTTTAAAAAACACCTTTATTAAGGCATAACTGACATACAATAAACTACACGTTTAAAGTGTACTATTCGATAAATGTTGACACTTGTACACACCCGTAAAACCATAACTACAGTCAAGATAGTGAACACATCCATGACCCCCAAAAGCTTCCCAAAGTCCATCTCTTCCCTCCTGTTCCTCCCCATCTCTTTACACAGGCAACCACGGCTCTGCTTTTTATCACTATGGTTTGTATTTTCCAAAATTTTATATAAATGGAATCCCTTAGTGTGCACTCTTCTTTTGTCTGGTTTCTTTCCCTCAGCATAACTGAGATTATCTATGTTGTTGTGTGGACCCGCAGTTCATTGCTTTTTATTGTATAGCAACACCACAATGTGTTTATCCATTGACCTGTGGATGGACATTTGTGTTGTTTCCAGTTTTTGGCTGTTACAAATAAAGCTGTAATAAATATCCATGGGTAAGCCTTTGTATGCCCATATTCTTTCATTTCTCTTGGGTTAATAGGAGTGGAAGGACTAGATCACATGGTATATATCTTTTTTTTTTTTTTTTTTTTTTGCAGTACGCGGGCCTCTCACTGTCGTGGCCTCTCCTGTTGCAGAGCACAGGCTCCGGACGCGCAGGCTCAGCGGCCATGGCTCACGGCCCCAGCCGCTCCGCGGCATGTGGGATCTTCCCGGACCGGGGCACGAACGCATGTCCCCTGCATCGGCAGGCGGACTCCCAACCACTGCGCCACCAGGGAAGCCCGGTATATATAACTTTTAAAGTCCTGTCATACTGTTTACAAAGTGGTTGTACCATTTTACATTCTTATCAGCAGTGCCTGAGAATTCTAGTAGTTCCATACAGTCTCCAACACTTGAAGCAGTCAGTCTTTTTAATGCTAACCATTTTAATAGGTGTGCCCACATTGTTTTAATGTTTTGAATTGGTAAGCATTCACATGGTTCAAAAATTTAAAAAAAATTTTTTAAGGTGTATAGTGAAAAGTCACTCCCACCTCTGTCTCCCCACCCTACCCAGTAACCACTTTTGTAGCTATCTTGTGTAATCTTCCAGAATTTCTTTACTCAAATACTAATGAATATAGTTTTCCTGCTCTTTTACACAAAAGGCATCATGCTAAGCACATGGTTCTGAACCTTGCCTTGTTTTCATTTATGAAATATTTTGGAGAGCTTCCTCGTTCTTTGTTACAGCCATGCAGTGTTTAATTATATGGATATACTAAGATTTATTTTATCAGTTCCCTATTGATGGATATATAGGTTATTTCTAATCTTTTGCTATTACAAACAATGCTGCAGTAAACAGCCTTATATACACAGTATTTCTCATGAATGCAAATATAACTGTAGGAATCATTCTTAGAAGTGGGGATGGTAATTTGTAATTTTGATAGACATTTGCCAAATCGGCCCTATAGGAGTTGTACTCCCACCATCAATAAATTAGAGCGTCCGCTTATCCACAGCCTCACAATTGAGGTTAGTAAATGTTTGGATTTTTGCCAATCTGATAATGGTATCTGTGTGGGTTTAATTTGCCTTCTTATTAAGAGTGAGGCTGAACATCTTTTCATATGTTTAGAAGCCATTTGCATTTCCTTTTCTGTGAACTGTCTGTAAATGTCATTTGCTACTTTTTTTTTAATATAAATTTGGTTAAATTTTTTCCCCAGTTTTATGGAGATATAATTGACATATATCACTATATAAGTTTAAGTGTACAACAAAATGATTTGACTTACGTACATCATGAAATGATGACCACAGTAGGTTTAGTTAGCGGATATCCGTCATCTCATGCTGAAACAAAATTTTAAAAAATAGAAAACATGTTTTTCCTTGTGATGAGAACTCAGGATTTACTGTCTTAAGAACTTTCATTTATAATGTACAGCAGTGTTAATGCTCTGTATCATGTTACATTCCCTAGTACTTATTTATTTATTTATTTATTTATTTTTTTGCGGTACGTGGGCCTCTCACTGCTATGGTCTCTCCTGTTGTGGAGCACAGACTCCGGACGCGCAGGCCCAGCGGCCATGGCTCACGGGCCCAGCCGCTCAGCGGCATGTGGGATCTTCCCGGACCGGGGCACGAACCCGTGTCCCCTGCATCGGCAGGCGGACTCTCAACCACTGCACCACCAGGGAAGCCCCCTAGTACTTATTTATAACTGGAAGTCTGTACCTTTTGACTACCTTCATCTAACTCCCCCTCCTCCCAGCTACTTTTTCTAATGGTTGGCCATATACTTATTGATCTCTAGGAGCTATTAATATTTAGGGGAATTAGCCCTTTGTGATGTAAACTGCAAAATTTTTTTCCAATTTGTCATTTTTCTTTTGACTTTATGGAGTTTTCATCCCTGACATTAATCCTGTTAATTAACCCTGGACATTAATCCCAATATTAGTCCAGCTGTTTTGCCTCCTAAATATTTCTGGAATCCCCCCACTTCTTTCTACCCAAATGCCACTTTCCTAGGCCAGTCTGCCATCATCAGTCGCCTAAATTACTGCATTGTATCCTAACTGTGTCTCCCAGGCACACCTCAACTCTTCCCCTTTCTAATCTATTTTACATTTGGTAGCCAGAAAGATATTTCTAAAATAAAAACATAATCATAAAAAAACCCATAATCATGTCACTTTTCTGCTGAAAACTCCTGGTGGCTAACTGGTGCCTGTAGGACAGACTCCATTATCTTAAGATAGAATCCTCCATGGGCGCCAAGGCCCCCTGCATGGAAAGGCACCTGTTTACCTCTTCAGCTTCGTCTCTGACCAGTCCTCACCTCCCATTCCATGTACCGGCCATACTGAACTGTTGTCACATCCTCCCTCTCCATAAGCCCTCCCACTTGTAGGCCTTTGCATACAGTGTTCCCTATTTGGGGACCCCTCTTCACTTGCTTAAATTCCACCCACCCTTCAGATTTCATCTCAGACATCACTGCCAGCATGACACCTTTAGATTAGATACCTCACCCAGGTGTTCTCATAACACCCCATACTGTCCTTATGGCAGCATTAATCACGCTATATTTTGATTATCTGTTTACTTTTCTGTCTCATCCATTAGGTAGACTAAGTTCCATGAGGATAGGGACTAAGTGTGCTTCTTCACTGTTGTTTCCCTAGTGTCTATTACAGGGTCTGGCACATAACAGGTGCTTGATAAACAGTTGTTAAATTAACTCAAGAAAGGATGTTTGATGACTTAATGACATCTTCATCTCATTGGGGGACCAAGGAGAATGAAGAAAACATAAAGGCTTTTGACGCCTGTTCAAGAAAGTAGCCAGATGCCCCTTAATCCCACCTGCCAGAGAAAACAGTGGCTTGTAGCCCCTTCTTTTCTGTTGTTAATCTCATTTGGCTCCACCCTGGCTTTCAGGAGACCCTGGTCCCAGCGTGTTAAGCAAAATACCTAACATCCTGTAGAGGAGGCACTGACCAATCTGAGGGCAGCTTGTCTTAGCTGGAGCTAGGTCCTGCAGGCTTCCTGGGTGTCAAGAGTTAACCCTTTAGGGACTTCCCTGGTGGCCCAGTGGTTAAGAATCCGCCTTCCAATGCAGGGGACGCGCGTTCGATATCTTGTTGGGGAACTAAGATTCCACATGCCGTGGGGCAACTAAGCCCGTGCACTCTAGAGCCCTCGTGCCACAACTAGAGAGCCTGCGCGCTGCAGCTACTGAGCCCGTGCACTCTTGAGCCCTCGTGCCACAACTAGAGAGAAGCCTAGGTGCAGCAACAAAAGATCCCGTATGCTGCAAGGAAGATCCCGACACAGCTAAATTAACTAATTAAAAAACAATTAAAAAAAAAGAGTTAACCCTTTAATTACCGGACCATGGAAAGGTCTGGGGAGGAGGGGTTTCAGTGGAGGGCTGGAGCAGAGGAGGGTATTTGGGGAGAGGGCTTGGGCCAATGGCTGTTTACCATCCAGTAGAAGTATTTGTACTTTTATCTAGGGCCTGATCAGAATTTACAACCTGATTATCAGCTTGGCCTACTTCCCGTCTGCCTTCTCAGGCTCCTCTTTGCTTTTTTCCTTCCCTAAAACAGAGTTTAGATTTAGAGCCTGAGGTGAAACGAGGGTCATGTGAATTTTCTGGCAGATGATGAAACTGAGACCTTTGGGAGGCAGCAGATTAAAAACAATGTAAATAGATTAAACAATGTAAACATTAGAAACAAGGCTTGTAAAATCAAGCAAAGCTGTGTTTGAACACCTGGCTCTGCAGCTGTATAACTTAGTTCAGCTACTTAACCTCTCTGAAATACAGTCCGCTTGCCTGCACTTTTCCTTGGTCTGCTATGGACACGAGGTGGATAATATCTGCAAGGATAGTGGTGCAGTATCTGATTTCTACATGACAAGGAATAAGTGGGAGCTGAGGAGACGAGGACCAAAGTAAGTTAGTTGGTGACACAGTGAGGTCTGGAACTCGCATCCCTCTCCTACACTCTCACTGATGTGGGCTGCTATAGTCATCACAATTTCAGGGTCCCTAACTGAGGGCCCAGTAAGAGAAAAAAGGTAAGTTTCCTTTCTCAGGTTCACTCCTTTATTTTCTGAGGCCCAGAGCACAGGTTAGGATGGGTATAGGTTAATGACCTCTCCAGTTTCAGGCTTTAGGGTGGAATCAGTTTAGGATCTGACTTGTAAAAGTTAGGTTACAAGGAAGAAGATTTGACTGGTCTGACCTCCAAGGATGTTCATTCAAGTTAACCAACTACTGCTTGCAAATTTCACACTAAGAAAAATGCAAGGCCCTGAGGGTAAAAGTCCACTAAAAAAAAAACCCAATGTTTTTCAAACTGTGAGTCCTGACTTGTTACTAGGATGTGAAACCACAACCAGAATTGAAAAAAGGAAATAGGAGAAAATAGAAAATATGACAGTGCATTGTACACAGAAGGAGGTATCAGATCATAAAATTTTCAGTTACGTATATTTATAAATGCGTGTGTACTGGGTCATGATTTAAAGTGTATTACTGTCAATTTGGGTCCCAAAAGTTTGCAAGCCCCTTTACCAGAAGGTTAGATTCAGGAGAGCAAGAGCTTTGTTTTGTTTTAGAACAGTGCCTGGCATTTGTAAGTGTTCTCTGAAGAACTGTTGAATGAGTGAATATCCAACACTGTGCCTGCCTTCAAGATTAGAGTCAGAAATACAGGAAAAGGTAAATATCATAGGCTTTAACATACTAATATTAATCTGAACTAAATAAACAATATGAATCTACTGAAAGGGAAGGAACCTAAAAGAACTCCAAATACAAATAGTCTTGGAAATTGGGCTTTTAGAGTATTTTAGCCATGATAGTCAGAGTGAAGTGATAAGAACAAAACAAAACTGACTTGGGAACCTGGGAACCAGGATACAAGACCTGACTTTGTAACCTGCTCACTGTGTGACTTAGGGCAAATCTCTTTAATCAATTCTCTCATTTGAAAAACAGGAATGATCAAACAAGCCCCGTCTGACACACAGGGCTGCTGTGAAGACCTGTGATGACCCCATAAAATCGTGCATTTTAAGGGTGCTCTGCAAACTGTAATAGGATACTGGAGAGAAAAACAAGGGATTGCTGAATTGAAGTGAGTACAGCTCTTTTCAGTGGTTTAAGTCATTCATCAGCAAGTATTTATCAGGCTTCTAATGTTTACTGAGGACTTTTCTTTCCAAAGCTTTCCCTTTTCAGATGCTTTTCTAATATTCTTCCTACAGTACAGAATGTAAACTCCATGAGGAAATAGTGTTGGGCTGTCTTGTTCAGCTCCATCTCTGCACTTGCACATAGCAAGCACTCAGCAGATATCTTAAAATGGAGAACAGAAGGAAAAACTTAATTGCTGCCTTAAAGGATGGCACCTTTGCCCTTAAGAACAATTAAGTTAGAAGAGAAGTGATAACACGGAGAAAATACACGTAAGATGCCGTACTGGTGCCTGTAACAGGTACCAAAGGAAGGGCCGGGCCACAGGCACTGCTTGGCTACCACGAGTATGCCAGTTTAAATGCTAGCTGCTGCGGGAGGGACACAACACAGCATACCCTTCTTTATGGTGAGAAAGCGACACAAATAAATACCGACTGTCCGCAGGACAGGCAGCGAAGATTCGAGTGAGGGGAACGCGTGATCGATAAATCAAGGGTTGGGGAGGGGAGCGTATCTCAGGCAGTTAGAGACGTTTGTAGAAATCTATGCCCCTTCGTGGAAAGACTGTCAAGGTGAGATGACCTTGAGGTGCTGTGCGTAGGTGGGAAAAGGTTCCGGAGAACAGTTTAATGGTACTGCCTCCGAGCGCCCAAGAGAGAGAAGTTCCTGTTTCGAGACAATACCTGTTATTTGGTTTTCTTCCAGTCGAGAGACAAGGGTAGGGGTTGGAGGACAAGACCCAGTGGGCGGGGCCAACACGAGCGGGCGGGATCACGTGGGCCCTCCCTCCAGCTATTGGAGGCCGGGCGAAGGGGCGGGGTTTCCGGTGGCAGCGGCATTCGGGCGTCGGGTGACGCTAGGCGGACAAATCGTCACGTGACACGGAAGTGACTACGAACAGGAAGAGGACGAAAAAAATAACCGTCCGCGACGCCGAGCCGAACCGGACCCGCAGCCACCATGAACAGCAAAGGCAAGGACAGGGGGCGGCTGAGGCCGCCGGGGGAAGTAATGCTGGCCCGGAGCGAGCGGGCCCGGAGCCCAGGGTCACTGGACGCCAGGCCTGGGGAGAGCTGCGCCGCGCTCCTGGGCCAGCTTCAGTGCCCGGGGCTGCGCCGGACGCCTTTGTCATTCTCGAACTACGGTTGCTTGCTCCCTCCTGGCCCGTTCCCCCTTAAACTCTGTGGCGCAGTTTGGAGCCGCGGGCTCGGGTTGGGGGGGCAGTGGGGGGGGGAGAAGGCTTGTCGAGATGGGCATCTGCAGGAGCAAATGGGGAGCTAGAGGTGAGATTTGGGTGGGCCAATGGAGAGCTGGCAGAGGCGGGGCGCCGCGCTCCGGAACCACAGGCAGGCCCCCGGGCTTAACTAGTGAAGTGCCGGCGCTGGTGAGCGGGCCAGGCGGGCCCGACGGGTCTCTTTCCCCTTACCCTCGCTGGCGGCCAGAACGTCTCCTGGTTCCTGTGTCAGGACATTCCCCTCAACCCCCTCTCCGATCTCAAGGTTCACTTCCACCACTCACTTTATTTGGAAGTCGACCTTGAGTAGGAACCTGTGAGGTCGATGGGCACAACCACTGTTACTCATGAGGTCTTGGTCAGTTACAGCCAGACCTTTGGAGACCACCCAGAGTAGAGAGACAGGACACACTCTTGAAACATCAGCAAGAAGGGGTTCCCAGAGCTGCCCTGCATTCTGGAAGGATCTTGGGCCCAGCTAGACTTTCCCCTGACACCAGTCTTCTCCTGGAAAGAGCTTTTCCTGTCCAGTTAGAATCTAGCATCTTCAGTTATAAGGGTGCAAAGAGGATGCTTATTTTCTTGGCTCCAGGGATCAGGCCCTTCAGGGCAGTCGGTCTGTTTGCAAATCTCTTTCTGCTCGTTCCGGCTAGGCTACCCAGCATGCCTTGCCGTATTTTGGTGACTCTGTATTCTAGGCAACATGCATTGTTTTCTTGTCTTCCAGGTCAATATCCAACGCAGCCAACCTACCCGGTGCAGCCTCCTGGGAATCCTGTGTACCCTCAGACCTTGCATCTTCCTCAGGCTCCACCCTATACTGATGCTCCACCTGCCTACTCAGAGGTGCTTCCAGTTTATTAGACTTTATTAATGGAATACTCTTGGATCACGTTTTCAGTCTTTAGCTAAGTCTGACTCCACACATTTATTTACTCTTCCACAAACAGGAAAGAATGCTCACATGAATAATCTAAAACATTGTATAGTTCAGCAATTTCTGTTGGGGTTGAGAATGCATTATCTGATTATTTTATGTTGTTTGGCACAGGCTGAGGTTAAGAAGATGAGTTTGCGTTCCTTGAGCCTAACATTAGCTATAGCAGGAAGTGATCCAGGAGAATATTTAGTGGCAGTGGAAAGGCAACTTGTGTAACTCAGAGTGTAATCTGCACAAGGAGAATTAAGAATTGACTCATTAAAGAGATCTGAAATACAAATGTCATAAAGTAACTAGTTGCCTTCTCTTCTGCCTCTTTTAGCTCTATCGTCCGAGCTTTGTGCACCCGGGGGCTGCCACAGTCCCCACCATGTCAGCTGCATTTCCTGGCGCCTCACTGTATCTTCCCATGGCCCAGTCTGTGGCTGTTGGACCTTTAGGTTCCACAATCCCCATGGCTTATTATCCAGTTGGTCCCATCTATCCACCTGGTTCAGCAGTGCTGGTGGAAGGAGGGTATGATGCAGGTGCCAGATTTGGAGCTGGTGCTACTGCTGGAAACATTCCTGTGAGTATGACTTTGTCACAAAAAACTCAACCCTTGGGCTTCCCTGGTGGCGCAGTGGTTGAGGGTCCGCCTGCTGATGCAGGGGACGCGGGTTCGTGCCCTGGTCCGGGAAGATCCCACATGCTGCGGAGCGGCTGGGCCCGTGAGCCATGACCGCTGAGCCTGCATGTCCGGAGCCTGTGCTCCACAATGGGAGAGGCCACAGCAGTGAGAGGTCCGCGTACCACAAAAAAACAAACAAAAAAAAACCTCAACCCTTGCGTATTTTAACTTTCTGAAATGACTACATAGTTATCCTTTCATCATCCCTGGGTAATAGTTGCTGGTATTGGTGCAAGCACTGACGTCCAGTAGTCAGGCAGAAAGCACTGGAGGGGGCAGAACTGTGGCAAGTCAGTAGCATCTGGCACATTCACTGGTGTCTGAGTTAATCAGATTCCTTTGTTTTCCTGTCCTAGGAGTCCTGCCTGCTGCTTTTCCAGTTCACTTTTGGTACTGGTCTAGTAACAACTGCTCATTCATTCCATAAGCATTTACTTAATATTTGCCATCTGTATGGCATTGTATTAGGAACCATGATGATTAAGGAAGTAGAATGCACAATCCCCATTAGATTACATTTAGAAAGATACTAGGGCTTTTAGTTATGTCTCCTGCTTATGCTAGGACCATCTACTCAATAACCACAGGCTAGGGATGAGGTGAGAATGCTGTCATCAGGTAGAGCTTTCAGATTATCCAGGGCCATTTGAAAACTGTTGGACCCTGTGACATAAGGCCCTGGACCTAGTACCCGCTCCCTGTATTTTAGAATGTGAGTAGGAGTGATTTTTTGCCCTGAAAATGCCTATAGGTCTGGACTACCCACACTCAGAAGGTATCCATAGGCTTTATCTTAGACCTGAAACCCTTTAAGTGAGTGGGTTTCCTGTTTATATCTTTGGGCTCACAGAGACTAGAGACCTGCTGTACCTGAATTGGTGGCATACTAGCTCTTTGAGATGCCATGGGTTAGCACACTGCCGTCTTTCTGACTGGTCCTCTTTCACCTTTGTCCACTTCCCTTCCACAGCTGCCCTGTGTCTAATCAACCTTGTCTTTTCCTTTCAGCCTCCTCCCCCTGGATGCCCTCCCAATGCTGCTCAGCTTGCAGTCATGCAGGGAGCCAATGTCCTTGTAACTCAGCGGAAGGGAAACTTCTTCATGGGTGGCTCAGATGGTGGCTACACCATCTGGTGAAGAACCAAGGCCACCTCTGTGCCGGGAAAGACATCACATACCTTCAGCACTTCTCACAATGTAACTGCTTTAGTCATATTAACCTGAAGTTGCAGTTTAGACACATGTTGTTGGGGTGTCTTTCTGGTGCCCAAACTTTCAGGCACTTTTCAAACGTAATAAGGAACCACGTAATGGTAGCAGTACCACCCTAAAGCATTTTGAGGTAGGGGAGGTATCCATTCATAAAATGAATGTGGGTAAAGCAGCCCTAAGGATCTTCCTTTAATTCCTCCGGAGTAATACTGTACCATACTGGTCTTTGCTTTTAGTAATAAAACATCAAATTAGGTTTGGAGGGAACTTTGATCTTCCTAAGAATTAAAGTTGCCAAATTATTCTGATTGGTCTTTAATCTCCTTTAAGTCTTTGATTTATATTACTTGTTATAAATGAACTGCATTAGTTATCTGCCTTTTCCTTTCCGTCCTTTGCTCCACGTCCTACCCTCAACCCTCGTCTTCCATTCCTTCCCACCGATCTCCATTGAATCAATGGTGCAGGACAGAAAGCCAGTCAGACTAATTTCCTTCTCTCCTTGCACTTCTCCCCACCTGTCATCTTTTAACTAGTCTTTCACAAAGGATCCTCTGAAACCCCCGTGCCCCAAGCACAGACCCCATTACTTCTGCTTTTGCGTCTCCTCAAGCAAAAGTGGAGGGTGCCTTTTGGACCCTCCTCGTAGGCTGTCTCTTCATACATGAACCAAATTTGCAAACCCAAATTTGCTTTGGTGCCAGAAAAACTGAGCTTTCTTTTAACAAAGGATGCAAACTGTTTTGTAAACAGCAGTTTGTTTATAATTTGAGGGGCAAGGAGGAGGATGCATTTAAAAGCCTGATGACTCTACAGCCAAATTAAGGGGAGTTTTCAGATCAAAAATTGGTTACCATTTCTCGTCAGTGTCTGATGCAGCCACTCATGGCTCCCAAGAATTCCTGAGCTGGGTTAATGGGGTCATATCGTGAATGCCTCACTACTAAATGACTTGAGTCCAGTGAAATCTCATTAGGGTTAAGAATATTTCAGGGATCCTTAATATTTTGATTTTTGTTCTCTAAAATTGGATTTTATTTTATTTTATCTTATAATTTCAGTTCATCTAAATTTTGTGTTCTGTACATGTGATGTTTGACTGTACCATTGACTGTTATGGAAGTTCAGCGTTGTATGTCTCTCTCTACACTGTGGTGCACTTAACTTGTGGATTTTTTATACTAAAAATGTAGAATAAAGACTATTTTGAAGATTTGAATAAAGTGATGAAGTTGCATTACACCTCACTTCAAGGATTCTTTACTCAGCTTGTTTTTAGATCTCTTCTGTATATATCTTCTTTTATATCCCACCTAGAATTCAGATCAGTGCTGCTGTCATTCTGGTTTTTTAAATGAAGCCTTTCAACTAAATGCAGGAATACAAGGCTAAGATTTGACCATTTTCATGAGTTCCATTCTAGATGTTTAGATGTTTAACTTTTCTTCATTTTACTTCCTAAGCTCTTTCAGATTCTTATGAGCCTATTATGCCAGAGGAATTCCGAACATAAACTTAGAAATAAGGGAACAGTTGATTCTAACTGGCCCTTAAGTTTGACTTGAGGAAGATGTTTTTTAGTATTTAACAGTTTGTGTAAGTTCAGGATGACCTTCAGTTTTTCCAAAATCCTGTTGAAGAAATACTGAAAACTCCTGGAACCTAGGTTGCCAAGATTGATCCCTCAACTCTTGGTCTCACCTTGGGTGGACTTGAGCTTGAACAATGGAGGCAATATATTTAAGACCTCGAAAGAGATACAGCTTAATTCCAAAGTAAACAATACCTGAAGAGCTAGTGATTTCTACCAAAACATTGTACCTTTTAAACATACCTCATTTTGAGACGAAGTTAGCTCCAAGAAGCCTCTCTGGGCTTGATATAAAGGGCACTGGTGGGAAAAGTGGTAGGTAGGTTGTTCCTGGTTCCCTCTGTGTGTACGCAGAATGGGTCTGGGAAATTCTGGCCCTTGCCAGGATGGAGGCTAAACAACTAATCCCCCAGGGTATGTTTCTAATGACACTTCTAGGACAAACTTCCCAGGACCATCTTTGTTTCAAGACCCTGAGATTGTTCTGGGAACTTCTGAAACTTCCCTGGGGCCCCCTTTGCTTGGGAGAGAACACAGGCAAAGGAGTTAAGTGAGCAAAAGAAACTGTCAAAGTTTAAGCAAAGGTAAAGTGTAAAGGTAGTTATTTCTTGCACATGAGAATCTGATTTCTGTATCAATGAAAGATTTTAATTCCGAGAAAAATAGCATAAGTCTGGCTTGCTGGGAATATGGAAAGGAAGGGCTCAGATTAAGGGATGTGGCACGTTCATCACGAGAGAGGTCTCCACAGTCTCCTGCCCTCCTGGCCTGGCCTTGCACTGTAGTGTCCGGCCTCTGGGAAGAACTTCTATGGGACACTATTTCCACTTGGGCTGTCACTAGGTGACCAGGTATGGGACAGAGGAGCATCCAGTGACCCCCAACTCTCCTCCTTCCCTTCGACCTGTGGAAAAAGTGAAGATGACTGGGCACATACTCCAGTGTTGCCTGGTACAGCTCAACCTCGGTGGTCAGCCAGAAGCACCGGCTGTATGACAGAGGCCTGGCTAGAGACGTCACGAGCAGCTTTCTTCGTGTCCCTGGTCCCTGGCGTCGGTGATGTTAGCACTTGTGCCTGTGTCCCAGAAGGAGCTCAGTTCTGCCCATATCAATCGATGCTTCTCACCGGTTTCAGATAAAACTTCCACCTAATAAACTGTATGTTAGCACTGAAGCCTGGATAAGCTCCTTGGGGTCTGGGAACCATTAGATGAAATATTCCTCCTTCTCCCTGCCCTTGGCTGAGTTGCTCTCCATCTGGAGGACGGCGCCGGGCTCGCCTTCTGCAGGTTCGTAGGTGACGTAGCTGCCTTTGTTCTTGTACAGGTAAAAGAAGATCAAGATCACGACTGAGATCAGGGTGAGGAAGACCACTGTGATAACAACTTGGAAAGGAGAGGGAAAATGCAGAGATGTTTCAGGATTGAGGACGTCTCAGTAACTCACAAGGTCCCCTGCATTAGACGATTCCCTCACTCCTGGTGAGGGTCCTCCTGCTGAAGTTAACTAGCGTCCACTTCCAAATCCATATTCTCCCACCAAGCCCGACTTCCTTGGTACATGACATCTGGAGTCTCTTTGTGCTTAGGGACACAAGGCTTTTGGTTTCTGACAAAACTGAATTCCCTCTCAACTAGTTCCTGATGATTATGATAGAAACAGGAAGGAGGGAAACAGGAAATCGCTTATCCCAACAGGAAGGGTTTTAAAATTCATAGCCTCGGGCTTCCCTGGTGGCGCAGTGGTTGAGAGTCCGCCTGCCGATGCAGGGGACGCGGGTTCGTGCCCTGGTTCGGGAGGATCCCACATGCCGCAGAGCGGCTGGGCCCGTGAGCCATGGCCGCTGAGCCTGCACGTCCGGAGCCTGTGCTCCGCAACGGGAGAGGCCACAACAGTGAGCGGCCCGTGTACCGCAAAAAAAAAAAAATTCATAGCCTCCTGTAGGGGTTTCTGATCCCTCCCATCCTCTTTCTCACCCACTCAACAAGCTGCACACATCCTTATCCCTACCCCCATACTCAACTGTAGTGCCCATATGCACTGCAGCTGTTTGTGGCCACCTCCCAACCGGTCATTTACTGGCAGTACCTCTACACGAAGCCTCTGAGAGTCTTTTATAACCTTGTGTGTGTGTGTGTGTAATATAACTTGCATGCCAAAACGAGCCCATTAATGGATTTGGTCTCTAATCTGTGGTGCTTTCCCATGTAGGGAAAATCCTGGTCTATCACATTGTCTCTGGAGCAACAGAGCCCCTGAGCTCAGAAGGTCCCTTGATTTGGCTCAGAGCCTGTTACCTGCAATGAGTGCTGTGCTGGCTTCAGCTTCTGGGGACAGGGCCTCAGTGGCCTGTAGGATTGGGGTGGCCATCAGTTCTTCTGGAAAATTTAGCAAAGTGGAAAAGGAAATGGGGTGAATTCTTTTGTTCTAAAACACATGTTTGTCCTTCAATTTCACTACCCCACCTTCTTCCCTATTCAGACTTTTGTCATTTAACTCCTATAGGACATCTGTATAGAAAAACCGGGAGAATAGAGGAGAAAACAAACCACCACCAAAGACGATAAACACTTTGATGGATTTCTCTCTAACATAGTGGTTAAAGTATGGGCTCTAGAGCTGACTGACGAGGTTCCAATCTGAGCTCTTTTACTAGCTGTGTGATCTTCAGAAAATTACCTAACCCCTCTGTGCATCAGCATCCTCATCTGGAAAACAGAGATAATAGTACCTACTTTATAGGGTTGTTGCGACATGTATTAAGTAATTCAATAAGGGTAAGCTATTATTAGGAATACATTTTTGCATAAATGAGATCAAATGATAAATGTATATACATGTATATATCAATATATTTATATTATATGCCACATGCATTTCTTCACTGTTTTTACAAACTCTTTGTAAACATTATTTTTTAATAATGAAATAACGCTCCTTCCCTTATGAAACCCTTTTCTACGCTTCCAGAGTAAGCCCTGCAATTTGAAAGGTTCTGAAATAAGGCCTCTCCTACCCTAAAATATATCCCATATCTCGTTCTGCTACTGGTCTATCTGTCCTTCAGAGCCTGAAAGTCCCACTCCTAAAGTCACTACCCAGACTCCTAAGTGTTTCCAAAAGAAGTCAGGAAGCCTTCCATTCTCTCCTAGTTAGCATTTTAGTGTAGGGGTTTGAAAAGGTTAGTTACTGCAGGACAGAGGTATCCTGGGGAAAGCAGTCTGACTGACCCTAAAATCACCCACAGGAGGCATCTCAGTATTCATTCAATAAATAACAATAGCAGCACTCATTAACTCTCTACTCTCTGCCAGGTGTGTTCCAGGCACAGTGGGGGCAAGCAGAACAGACATGGTCTACCTTCCCCGAGCTCAGCCTCCACCACAGCAAGTTCACAGTTAAGAACTGTGATACGTATGGCAAAGGCAACATCTGGGAGCTTAGGAGGGCATGTGGCAGAGGGGCCTGAGCTAGTCTTCCAGCACGAACAGCCTCCCCAGGAAGCAGGATTTGAGCTGGGGGCCGAAGCAGGGGTAGGAGTTTACAGAGTGAAAGGGGCGGGAGGTGGGGCACATTCTAGGCAGAGGGAAGAGCCTGGATCAAAGCTCCGAGATGAGAGGACCCAAAGGCCAGTGTGGCTGGAGCACAGGGCATGAGCCTGATTCCTGTCTCTCGCCTGACACCTTCAGGATGCCATCCAGGACAAGGGAAATTCAGTCACTAGCGGTGGTCTGGTGAGCCTGGGAGCAGTGCCAAGAGGGGTCAGCGGTGTTGAAAGACCTTCTCACACAGGCCAGGGGAGGCCTGTTGAACCGTCCTGGTCTTGCCACAGGAAAAGCAGATGTGGGCTGCCTGGATCACCACCCCGCTCCCAGGGCCAGGCCAAACCCTTCTCCACTCTTTCTTTAGGAGCAGTGATACAGTCAGCTACTTTGTGGCTTCGGGCAAATGGTTACATCTCCCGATTCATCCATCCATTCTCATCTGTAACCAGTAGGAACTATATTAACCAACTCTGCAGGGCTATTGCAAAGGCTAAATGAGAAAACGCACAGGCAAGCATCATTAAAAGGGAAAGCCGCTCTAGGTTTGAATCCTGCCCCAGCATAGTCCTAGGTAACCTTGAGGAAGTTACCAAACCTCTCCGAGCCTCAGTTTCTCTCCCATGCGTAAAACAGGAGTGTGGTAGGCAGCTTCTAAGATGAATCCCAATGGTTCCCACCTCCTGGTGTTTACATCCTTGTGTAAGCCCCTCTCCCCGTGTGTCGGCTGGACCCAGTGACTAGGTTCTAACAAACAGAATACAGCCAAAGGGATGGGCTGTCACTTCTGAGATTATACTGTGACTTCCATCAAAGACAAGGCCTGAAGTTTATCCACCTGATCACTGCTTCAGACTGCTGCCCCTCACCACGCATGCTTTCCTCCCCCAAATGTCCTGGGGCTGCACACCGTCTTCCCACCATTGATCTAGAGTTCTACACAGCTGCTCTCAGTTTTGTCTTTCTTAAACATTTGAGAACTTACGATACACAAAGCACCGAGAAGAATAATGTATGTACAGAAGCTTCAATAGAAAGATGAGTAAGATTCAGTTCAATCGATCAACAAGAATTTAGTTTGCACCTACCACGTGCCAGGGGCACTGTCATAGATGCTGGGCAAGCAGCAGTGATGAGGCTCACCAAGGACCCAACCATGGAGCTGAATTTTAGTGAGGCTTCAGAGAACAGATATGTATGAGTCCTCGGAAAGGGAATCCAGGAGGGTAGATGATTCCTAGTTGGGAAATTCTGCAAATAATCCCAATTATAACAGCTGCCATTGGCTAAGTCCCTGCTTTGTGCTGGGCATTTCGTATACATAATTATTAATCCTTAGAATTCCAATCACTTCACAGCAGGTGTTCTTATTTGCCCATGTGGACCCTGAGGCCCGGGAAGAGTTAAGTGATATCCCTCGTATTACACATGAAGGAACAGTGGATGCAGCCAAGATCTGAATCCAGGACTAGCCCCTCCAAAGCCCAAGGTATTTATACTAAGCCTTCCTACCACTGTCCTTTTCTTTTTTTTCCAATAGGGAAAACGAGGAAAAGGTAACAAAAGATAACTATGAGGCAGCACAACGAGCTTTCCAAAAGTGCGAGGTTTTAAAAGATACGGACAGTTGCGGAAGAAACACCAGAGGAGCACAATCAAATACAGACCGTTGCATTACAAAGAGCTCTCCTTTAATGTGAACTTGCTCACAGGCGACTGGGCAGCAGGGAATGATATCAGTCACGTTGGTTCATATGCAACCTCAAGCTTTCTACAACTCAAGAGTACATTTCATCAATAAGGACCTTAAGAAACATAAAATGCACTAGAAGTACCTTCCTTGGACGCAGTTATCAGTTGGTTTCCACTTATACTAAGCCATCTGGTGATGCAGTAAGTACAAATGAAGGAGGTACCAAAAAAAATTACTTCTATACAAAAACATTAGAAGAAGGCAGAGCCATGGAAGAAATTTACCTCTATATGAAATCTACCTCTATGAGAAAACACTAGAAGAAGGCAGATCCTACATCAGCTTTTTATTTTTAATGAAAATAATCTCTGTTGAAAGTTAAGTCTCTCTGGAACCAACTTCTAAAAGGAGGAAGCACACTCCCAGGGCACAGGGGGTCTAGGACAGACAGGGATTCAAGGTTCAATGTTGGTGGAGATTTAACTGCCAGTATTTTAATTCAGACTGTTGTATTTTTAGGGTTCTCATTACAAAGTTTCATAAGTTTTGAGTGTTCTGTCCCAATTCTGTCTTTCCTGTAAGACCATTTCCAGTAATGTGATTTCAGAATGTGAATCTTTTCGAAAATGCACATAAAGGTTAAAGGCAGAAACTTAGAAGAATAGTGTCAGGAAGCTCTGTACAGCTCAAGGTGGCAAACACATTGGAAGGACAATTTAAAAAGTGTTATATTTGGAGCAAAAACAAGGAAATGGGCCAGGCTTGCTGCCTGAGCCCGAAGCTAAGAGGTAGGAGGTAACAGAGAAACTAGAACTCTCCCAGCCCGTTTTGCCTCTGTCTCCTATCAAAGAGAATGATTTCTGCACTGAAGGAGAGCAGGAGCCTTGGTGATGTGGGGAAGTGAGCTCAAGAGAAGGGACACAACCCAGAAAGCACCAAGCTAATCTAAAAGGGATCCAGGCAAGTGACAGCCAAGGGCACCGAAAGAACATGTCAATGGGATCGCTCTTGGTGATACAGGAGCTTCTGAGAAAGACAGAGGGGTCAGGAGCCTGAAGGGCCACAGAAAGAGGTGGATTCTGTAAACAACTGGTGAAATTGATACAGTTCCTCAGCAAAATTCTAGAACGAGTTATAAGGAACTGCTTTGGGGGTCCTGAACTTGAAACCACAAGCATTAAGAGTTAATGTGAGACCGCTAGGAGCAAGCTGGGTCAGACAAGTCACACGGCCTTTTTTTTTTTTTTTTTTTCACACAGCCTTTTTAGACTGAGGTTCCAGTTTCACAGACAGAGAAATTAAAAGGCTAATTCAACAAGTATTTACAGAGTGCGTACTTTGTGCCAGGGTCCGTTCAAGGTCCTGGGCATAGATTAGTGAACACAACAAGCAAAAACTCATGCCTTCACAGTTCCTTAAACTACACAGAATTATCATAGGATCCAGGAATTTTACTTCTGAGCATCTATCCAAAAGAAATGAAAGCAGGAACTCAAAACAGATATTTGTACACCAATATTCACAGCAGCATTATTCACAATAACTAAAAAGTGAAACAACTCAAATGTCCATCAACAGATGAACAGATAGACAAAATATGGTATATATATATACACACACAATGGAATATTATTCAGTCTTAAAAAGGAAGGACGTTCTGACACGTGCTACTATGTGGATGAACTTTGAAGACATCATGCTAACTGAAATAAGTCAGTCACAAAAGGACAAATATCGTAGGATTCCACTTGTCTGAGGTACCTAGAATAGTCAAATTCATAGAGACAGACAGTGGTTATCAAGAGCTGGGAAGAGGGGAGAATGAGGAGTCATTGTTTAATGGCTACCAAGTTTCAGTTTGGGATGATGAGAAAGTTCTAGAGAGGGATGATGGTGATGGTTGCACAACAATGTGAATGTACACAATGCCACTGAACTGTATCCTTTAAAATGGTAAATTTTAGGATTGGTTCAAGATGGTGGAATAGAAGGATGTGTGCTCACTCCCTCTTGTGAGAGCACCGGAATCACAAGTAACTGCTGAACAATCATCGACAGGAAGACACTGGAACACACCAAAAAAGATACCCCACATCCAAAGACAAAGGAGAAGTCGCAGTGAGATGGTAGGAGGGGCTCAATCACAATAAAATCAAATCCCATAACCGCTGGGTGGATGACTCACAAACTGGAGAACACATACCACAGAAGTCCACCCACTGGAGTGAAGGTTCTGAGCCCCACATCAGGCTTCCTAACCTGGGGGTCCGGCAACGGGAGGAGGAATTCCCAGAGAATAGGACTTTGAAGGCCAGCAGGATTTGATTGCAGGACTTTGACAGGACTGGGGAAAACAGAGACTCCATTCCTGCGGGGCACACACAAAGTAGTGTGCGCACCAGGACCCAGGGGGAAGGAGCAGTGACCCCATAGAAGACTGAACCAGACTTAGCTGCTAGTGTTGGAGGGTCTCCTGCAGAGGTGGGGGGTGGCTGTGGCTCACTGAGGGGACAAGGACACTGGCAGCAGAAGTTCTGGGAAGTACTCCTTGGCATGAGCCATCCCAGAGTCTGCCATTAACCCCACCAAAGAGCCTGCAGCCTCCAGTGGTGGGTCACCTCAGGCCAAACTACCAACAGGGAGGGAACCCAGCCCCACCCATCAGCAGACAAGCAGATTAAAGTTTTACTGAGCTCTGCCCATCAGAGCAATACCCAGCTCTACCCACCACCAGTACCTCCCATCAGGAAGCTTGCACAAGCCTCTTAGATACCCTCATCCACCAGAGGGCAGACAGCAGAAGCAAGAAGAACTACAGTCCTGCAGCCTGTGGAACAAAAACCACATTCACAGAAAGATAGACAAAATGAAAAGGCATAGGACTATGCACCAGATGAAGGAACAAGATAAAACCCCAGAAAAACAACTGAATGAAGTGGAGATAGGCAACCTTCCAGATAAAGAATTCAGAATCATGATAGTGAAGATGATCCATGATCCAGGACCTTGGAAAAAGAATGGAGGCAAAGATCTAGAAGATGCAAGAAATGTTTAACACAGACCTAGAAGAATTAAAGAACAAACAAACAAAGATGAAAAATACAATAACTGAAATGAAAAATACACTAGAGGAATCAATAGCAGAATAACTGAGGGAGAAGAACGGATAAGTGATGTGGAAGACAGAATGGTGGAATTCACTGCCATGGAACAGATTAAAGAAAAAAGAATGAAAAGAAATGAAGACAGCCTAAGAGACCTCTGGGACAGTATTAAACGCACCAACATTCTTATTATAGGGGTCCCAGAAGGAGAAGATGGAGAGAAAGGACCCGAGAAAATATCTGAAGAGATTATAGTCGAAAACTTCCCTAACATGGGAAAGGAAATAGCCAACCAAGTCCAGGAGGCACAGAGAGTCCCAGGCAGGATAAACCCAAGGAGAAACATGCCAAGACACATTTTTTTTTTTTTTTTTTTTTTTGCGGTACGCGGGCCTCTCAGTGTTGTGGCCTCTCCCGTTGTGGAGCACAGGCTCTGGACGCGCAGGCTCAGTGGCCATGGCTCATGGGCACAGCTGCTCCGTGGCATGTGGGACCTTCCCGGACCGGGGCATGAACCCGCGTCCCCTGCATCAGCAGGCGGACTCCCAACCACTGCGCCACCAGGGAAGCCCGCCAAGACACATATTAATCAAATTGACAAGAATTAAAGACAAAGAAAAATTATTAAAAGCAACAAGGGAAAAACGACAAATAACATACAAGGGAACTCCCTTAAGGTTAACAGCTGATTTCTCAGCAGAAACTCTACAAGCCAGAAGGGAGTGGCACAATTATGTTTAAAGTGATGAAAGGGAAGAAGCTACAACCAAGATTATTCTACCCGGCAAGGATCTCGTTCTGATTCAAAAGAGAAATCAAAAGCTTTACAGACAAGCAAAAGCTAAGAGAATTCAGCACCACTAAACCAGCTCTATAACAATGCTAAAGGAACTTCTCTAAGTGGGAAACACAAGAGAAGAAAAGGACTTACCGAAACAAAAGCATAACAATTAAGAAAATGGTAATAGGGGCTTCCCTGGTGGCGCAGTGGTTGAGAGTCTGCCTGCCGATGCAGGGGACACGGGTTTGTGCCCCGGTCCGGGAGGATCCCACATGCCGCGGAGCTGCTGGGCCCGTGAGCCATGGCTGCTGAGCCTGTGCATCTGGAGCCTGTGCTCTGCAGAGGGAGAGGCCACAGCAGTGACAGGCCGGCATACCGCAAAAAAAAAAAAAAAAAAGAAAAAAGAAAATGGTAATAGGAACATACATATCGATAATTACCTTAAACGTGAATGGATTAAATGCTCCAACCAAAAGACACAGGCTCGCTGAATGGATACAAAAACAAGACCCATATATATGCTGTCTACAAGAGACCCACCTCAGACATAGGGACACATACAGACTGAAAGTGAGGGAATGGAAAAAGATATTCCATGCAAATGGAAATCAAAAGAAAGCTGGAGTAGCAATACTCATATCAGATAAAATGACTTTAAAATAAAGACTGTTACAAGAGACAAGGAAGGACACTACATAATGATCAAGGGATCAATCCAAGAAGAAGATACAACAATTATAAATATATATGCACTCAACATAGGAGCACCTCAATACATAAGGCAACTGCTAACAGCTATAAAAGAGGAAATCGACAGTAACACAATAATAGTGGGGGACTTTAACACCCCACTTACACCAATGGACAGATAATCCAGACAGAAAATTAACAAGGAAACATAAGCTTTAAATGACACAATAGACCAGAAAGATTTAATTGACATTTACAGGACATTCCATCCGAAAACAGCAGATTACACTTTCTTCTCAAGTGCACATGGAACATTCTCCAGAATAGATCACATCTTGGGTTGCAAATCAAGCCTCAGTAAATTTAAGAAAATTGAAATCATTATCAATCAGCTTTTCCGACCACAACGCTATGAGATAGAAATAAATTACAGGGAAAAAAACGTAAAAAACTCAAACAAATGGAGGCTAAACAATATGTTACTAAATAACCAAGAGATCACTGAAGAAATCAGAGGAAATAAAAAAATACCTAGAGACAAATGACAATGAAAACACGACGATCCAAAACCTATGGGATGCAGCAAAAGCAGTTCTAAGAGGGAAGTTTATAGCGATACAATGCTACCTCAAGAAACACAAAAGGGCTTCCCTGGTGGTGCAGTGGTTGAGAGTCTGCCTGCTGATGCAGGGGACATGGGTTTGTGCCCCGGTCCAGGAAGATCCCACATGCCGCGGAGCGGCTGGGCCCATGAGCCATGGCCACTGAGCCTGCGAGTCCGGAGCCTGTGCTCCACAACAGGAGAGGCCACAACAGTGAGAGGCCCGTGTACCGCTAAAAAAAAAAAAACAAAACACGAAAAAACTCAAATAAACAGTCTAACTTTACACCTAAAGGAACTGGAGAAAGAAGAACAAACAAAACCCAAAGTTAGTAGAAGGAAAATCATAAAGATCAGAGCAGAAATAAATGAAATAGAAACAAAGAAAACAATAGCATAGATCAATAAAACTAAAAGGTGGTTCTTTGAGAAGATTAACAGAATTGATAACCTTTAGCAAGACTCATCAAGAAAAAGAGGGAGAGACTCATATCAATAAAATTAGAAATGAAAAAGGAGAAGTTACAATGGACACTGCAGAAATACAAAGTATCCTAAGAGACTACTACAAGCAACTCTATGCCCATAAAATGGACAATCTGGAAGAAACAGACAAATCCTTAGAAAGGTATAACCTTCCAAGACTGAACCAGGAAGAAATAGAAAATATGAACAGACCAATCACAAGTAATGAAATTGAAACTGTGATTAAAAATCTTCCAACAAACAAAAGTCCAGGACCAGATGGCTTCACAGGTGAATTCTATCAAACATTTAGAGAAGAGCTAACACCCTTCCTTCTTAAACTCTTCCAAAAAATTGCAGTGGAAGGAACACTCCCAAACTCATTCTATGAGGCCACCGTCACCCTGATACCAAAACCAGAAAAAGATACTATAAAAAAAGAAAATTACAGACCAATATCACTGATGAATATAGATGCAAAAATCCTCAACAAAATACTAGTAAACAGAATCCAGCAACACATTAAAAGGATCATATACTATGACCAAGTGGGATTTATCCCAGGGATCCAAGGATTCTTCAATATAAGCAATCCAATCAATGTGATACACCATATTAACAAATTGAGGAATAAAAACCATATGATCATCTCAATAGATGCAGAAAAAGCTTCTGACAAAATTCACCACCCATTTATGATAAAAACTCTCCAGAAAGTGGGCACAGAGGGAACCTACCTCAACATAATAAAGGCCATATATGACAAACCCACAGCAAACATCATTCTCAATGGTGAAAAGCTGAAAGCATTTCCTCTAAGTTCAGGAACAAGACAAGGATGTCCACTCTCACCACTATTATTCAACATAGGTTTGGAAGTTCTAGCCATGGCAATCAGAGAAGAAAAAGAAATAAAAGGAATACAAATTGGAAAAGAAGTAAAGCTGTCACTGTTTGCAGATGACATGATGCTATACATAGACAATCCTAAAGATGCTACCAGAAAACTACTAGAGCTAATCAATGAATTTGGTACAGTTGCAGGATACAAAATTACTGCACAGAAATCTCTGGCATTCCTATACATCAACAACAAAAAATCAGAAAGAGAAATTAATGAAACACTCACATTTACCATCACAACAAAAAGAATAAAATACCTAGGACTAAACCTGCCTAAGGAGTTGAAAAACTTGTACTCCGAAAACTATAAGACACTGATGAAAGAAATCAAAGATGACACAAACAGATGGAGAAATACACCATGTTCTTGGATTGGAAGAATCAATATTGTGAAAATGACTACACTACGCAAAGCAATATACAGATTCAGTGCAATCCCTATCAAATTACCAATGGCATGTTTTACAGAACTAGAACAAAAAATCTTAAAATTTGTGTGGCGACACAAAAGACCCCAAATAGCCAAAGCAATCTTGAGGGAAAAAAAACAGAGCTGGAGGAATCAGACTCCCTGACTTCACACTCTACTACAAAGCTACAGTCATCAAGACAATATGGCACTGGCACAAAAACAGAAATATAGATGTTTGGAACAGGATAGAAAGCCCAGAGATAGACCCACACACCTATGGTCAACTAATCTATGACAAAGGAGGCAAGGATATACTATGGAGAAAAGAGAGTCTCTTCAATAAGTGGTACTGGGAAAACTGGACAGCTACTTGTAAAAGAATGAAATTAGAACTCTCCCTAACACCATACACAAAAATCGACTCAAAATGGATTAAAGACTTAAATGTAAGACTGGACACCATAAAACTCTTAGAGGAAAATATAGGAAGAACACTCTTTGACATAAATCACAGCAAGATCTTTTTTGACCCACCTCCCGGAGTAATGGAAATAAAAGCAAAAATAAACAAATGGGACCTGATGAAATTTAAAAGCTTTTGCACAGCAAAGGAAACTATAAACAAGACGAAAAGACAATCCTCAGAATGGGAGAAAATATTTGCAAACTAATCAGTGGACAAAGGATTAATCTCCAAAATATATAAAAGCTCATGCAGCTCAGTATTAAAAAAACAAACAACCCAATCAAAAAATGAGCAGAAGACCTAAATAGACATTTCTCCAAAGAAGACATACAGATGACCAAGAAGCACATGAAAAGCTGCTCAACATCACTAATTATTAGAGAAATGCAAATCAAAACTACAATGAGGTATCACCTCACACCAGTTAGAATGGGCATCATCAGAAAATCTACAAACAACAAATGCTGAAGAGGGTGTGGAGAAAAGGGAACCCTCTTGCACTGTTGGTGGGAACGTAAATTGATACGGCCACTATGGAGAACAGTATGGAGGTTCCTTAAAAAACTAAAAATAGAATTACCATATGACCCAGCAATCCCACTACTGGGCATATACCCAGAGAAAACCGTAAATCAAAAAGAAACATGCAGGGGGTCTTCCCTGGTGGCGCTGTGGTTGACAGTCCGCCTGCTGATGCAGGGGACACAGGTTCGTGCCCTGGTCTGGGAAGATCCCACATGCCGGGAGCGGCTAGGCCCGTGAGCCATGGCCGCTGAGCCTGCGCGTCCAGAGCCTGTGCTCCACAACGGGAGAGGCCACAGCAGTGAGAGGCCCATGTACTGCAAAAAAAAAAAAAAAAAGACACATGCACCACAACGTTCATTGCAGCGGTATTTACAACAGCCAGGTCATGGAAGCAACCTAAATGCCCATCGACAGACAAATGGATAAAGAAGATGTGGTACATATATACAATGGAATATTAGCCATAAAAAGGAACGAAATTGGGTCATATAGAGACGTGGATGGACTTAGAGACTGTCATACAGAGTGAAGTAAGTCAGAAAGAGAAAATCAAATATCATACATTAATGCATATTTGTGGAATCTAGAAAAACGGTACAGATGAACAGGTTTGCAGGGCAGAAATTGAGACACAGATGTAGAGAACAAACGGATGGACACCAAGGTGGGAAAGCAGGGGGGCGGGGATGTGGTGGTGTGATGAATTGGGAGATTGGGATTGACATGTATACACTGATATGTATAAAATAGATAACTAATAAGAACCTGCTGTATAAAAAAATAAAAAATAAAATTCGAAAAAAATAAAATGCAATAAAAAAAGGTAAAATTTTATTTTTTAAGGTGTTGGGGGTAGGATTTTATTAATTAATTAATTTATTTTTGCTGTGTTGGGTCTTCGTTTCTGTGCGAGGGCTTTCTCTAGTTGTGGCAAGCGGGGGCCACTCTTCATCGCGGTGCGTGGGCCTCTCACTATTGCGGCCTCTCTTTTTGCGGAGCACAGGCTCCAGACGCGCAGGCTCAGTAGTTGTGGCTCACGGGCCTAGTTGCTCCGCGGGATGTGGGATCCTCCCAGACCAGGGCTTGAATCCGTATCCCCTGCATTAGCAGGCAGATTCTCAACCACTGAGCCACCAGGGAAGCCCCAAAAAAGGTAAATTTTATGTTATGTATAATTTTACCACAACTTAAAGAAAAAACATTTTGTCATACAATTTACATCGTGAGGGGGGAAGATGGACAATGGACAGGTTAAAGAAGTAAAAGATATACTATATTAGACGTTGGTTAGTACCATACAGAAAATAAAATCAGGAAGGGGGATAAGGAGTTGGGATGTGGGTAGGGGTGGTCAGGGAGTGTCCCTGACGAGGTGACTTGAGTAAAATAAACACCTATAGAAGGAGAGGGAGGCAGCCATGAGGAGACATGGGAGAGGAACATTCCAGGCAGAGGGAACAGTAAGTTCAAGGTAGGGCCATCAAATAATATTGGAAAGCACCTGGGGCCGTCACAGGCTCAGCATGTTAAAGGTACATCATGGAGGTCACTTGGAAGGAGCAAGGGGGAGCGGAGGAGCAGGTGAAGTCGAGGGGGCTGTATAAGAGGGGTGTTGAAGGTCATGGAAGGCCTTTGGCTTTTTCAGTGAGTGAGATGCAACCATTTTAGAGGTTTTTGAGCAGAGACTGATTTACATTTCAAAGGGGTGCTTCTCAAACTCTGCAGTGCATAAGAATCTCCTAGGGAGCTTGTTAAAATGCAGACTATAGGGGCTTCCCTGGTGGCGCAGTGGTTAATAATCTGCCTGCCAATGAAGGGGACACGGGTTCGAGCCCTGGCCCGGGAAGATCCCACATGCCGCAGAGCAACTAAGCCCGTGCGCCATGACTACTGAGCCTGCGCTCTAGAGCCCATGAGCTACAACTACTGAGCCTATGTGCCACAACTACTGAAGCCCGCACGCCTAGAGCCCATGCTCTGTAACAAGGGAAGCCACCGCAATGAGAAGCCTGCGCACCACAACAAAGAGTAGCCCCCACTCACTGCAACTAGAGAAAGCCCGCACGCAGCAACAAAGACCCAACGCAGCCAAAAATAAAAAAATAAAATAAAAATAAAATAAAATAGTGAAAAAAAAATACATACTATGGTTCATTAAGTCTAGGGTGGGGCCTGAAATTCCAAAGACTGTCCTTTTGAAACACGGAGACCACTATGTTGTAAGGAAGACCAGTCTGGCTCACTGGAGGATAACAGGCCACATGGAGGAAAACTGAGGCATCCCCAGCTCAGCCAACAGCCAGTACCAACTGGTAGACATGTGATGGAGGTCATTTTGGACCTTCTAGCCCAGTGGACCTTCCAGCAGATTGCAGCTGCATGAGTGAGCAGGGGTGAAAACAGCAGAGGAGTGCCCAGCCAACTCCCAGAATGGTGAGAAATAATAAATTGCTGTTGTTTTAATTCACTAAGTGCTGACGTGGTTTGTTACACAGCAATAGGTAATTGAAACAGAAACAGAGTTTTAAAGGATCTCTTTGCGTGTGGACAACGGGCTGTGGGAAGGTAGAGACAGGAGAAGCACATTATACCCAGCACGTGGGCACAGCTGAATCCACCCATAGGGGGGAGTCTTTTTCTAGTTTGCACAAAGGCACTGGCTGGGTCTAGCAGCAGTCCCGTGAGAAAGCGGTGGGATTCTGGAGACTTCTCGGGTGGTCCAGTGGTTGAGAATCCACCTTCCAATGCAGGGGATGTGGGTACGATCCCTGGTCGGGGAACTAAGACCCCACATGCTGCGGGGCAATTACTGAGCCTGCGTGCTGCAATAAAAGATCCCACACGTGTTGACGAAGATCCCACATGCCGCGACGAAGATCCCATGTGCCGCAACTGAGACCCGATGCAGCCAAATAAATGAATTTTTTTTTTTTTTTTTTTTTAGAATAAAGTGGTGAGATTCTGGATATATTCTGAAGTTAAGGCTGAGGATGTGGGGTGAAGTCACGGATAACACCAAGGTTTGGGGCCTGAGTAACTGGAGGGAGAGAAGGCCTGCTGTTACCTGAGATGCAAAGCCTGCAGGTGGAACAGGTTTAGAGGGGAAGATCCAGAGTTCAATTTTGGACATGATTGCAGACATCAAGACTGGAATTTGGGGGAATTCACTGGTGGTCCAGTGGTTAGGACTGTGCTTTCACTGCTGAGGGCGTGGGTTCAATCCCTGGTCAGGGAACTAGGATCCCATGAGCTGTGTGGTGTGGAAAAAAAAAAAAAAAAGACTGGAATTTGGGGAAGAGGTCTGGATTGGAGATTTTAAAAGTCAGCATCTTTACAACCATGAGACTGAATGAGATCACCAAGGGAGTAAGTACAGATAAAGAGGACCAAGGACTGAGCCCAGGGAGGAAACAGCAAAGGAAGCTGAGCAGTAGCAGCCAAAGAGACCAAGTACAAGGACCACCAGGTTTTCCCACAGAGGTCATGAGTGACCTTGACAAGAAAAGCTTGGTGAAGTGCTAAGTATAAACCCCTGGTTTAGAGTGGGTTCAAGAAAAAAAGAAAGCAACCTGTCAATTGACAGATGAATGTATAAAGAAGATGTGGTATATATACACACACACACACACACACACATGCATGCACACACACACACAAACACACACAATGGAATATCACTCAGCCATAAAAAAAGAATGAAATAATGCCATTTGCAGCAACATAGATGGACCTAGAGATTATCATACTAAGTGAAGTAAGCCAGACAAAGACAAATATGATATGATATCGCTTATATGTGGAATCTAAAAAAACAAATGAACTTATTTATAAAACAGAAATAGACAGACATAGAAAACAAATTTATGGTTACCAAAGGGGAAAGGGGGGGAGGGGTAAATTAGGAGCTTGGGATTAACAAATACACACTACTATCTATAAAATAGATAACCAACAAGGACCTACCATATAGCACAGGACACTAAACTCAGTATTTTGTAATAACCTATAAGGGAAAAGAACCTGAAAAAGAATAGATATATATGTATATGTATAACTGAATCATTTTGCTGTACACCTGAAACTAACACAACAGGTAAATCAATTATACTTCAATAAAAAAAGAAAGAAAGAAAAAAAGGGAAGGAAAGGCACTGAAGGCAGAATATAAACTTTTTTTTTTTCTGTAAAGTTGAACAGGGAAATAGGGCTATAGCTGGAGGTGGAAGAGAGTTCAAGCTTTTTGTTTATTTTTGCTTTTTTTAGATGGGAGAAATGACAGCCTGTTTATGTACGGACAGGAATGACTCAGATGAGAGGGAACAATTGACAGCTGGAGCCATGTCGTTGAAGGGATGGGACCCAGTGCACGGATGAAGGGATTGGCTGCAGACAGCAGAGATCGTTCATGACTAATGTGCACATGGGCAGTAGGTACATGGGGGCAGTGGGAGCCTTTGACAGTTCTCTTCTGAGAACTTTAACTTGCTCCAGAAAATAGAAGGCCGTGTCATCAACTGAGAGTAAGCATGGGGAGGGGGTTAGATGAATTGAAGGTGCTGCCTGAATAGCCAACGTCTCATCCAAGAACCGTGATAGAGTGTTTCCAATATCCCTGTGGAGTAACACAGCCTGGCTTTATTAAGGACTAAGTTGGATAGGGATTTCCCCAGTGGTCCAGTGGTTAAGATTCCACCTTCCAATACAGGGGGTGCGGGTTCTATCCCTGGTCGGGGAACTAAGATCCTGCATGCTGTGCAGCGCAGCCAAAAATTTAAAAAAAAAAAAAAAAGGACTAAGTGGCGGGGAGTAACTGGCCATCAGGAAATGGAGTGATGCCAGTCTAAACAGAGCTTCTTCTTCCACTGGGATTTGACCTTCTTTTTTTTTTTTTTTTTTGTGGTACGCGGGCCTCTTACTGCTGTGGCCTCTCCCGTTGCGGAGCACAGGCTCCGGACGCGCAGGCTCAGCAGCCACGGCTCACGGGTCCAGCCGCTCCGCGGCATGTGGGATCTTCCCGGACCGGGGCACGAACCCGCGTCCCCTGCATTGGCAGGCGGACTCTCAACCACTGTGCCACCAGGGAAGCCCCTGACTTTAATTCTTATTGAATTGATATTATGATGTCAGACCATGCCAGGGCCAAATTAAGGCCTTTGTGTAATTCAAAATAAAAATACGGACTTCCCTGGTGGCATAGTGGTTAAGACGCCATCTGCCAATGCAGGGGACACGGGTTCGAGCCCTGGTCTGGGAAGATTCCCACATGCCGCGGAGCAACTAAGCCCGTGGGCCACAACTACTGAGCCTGTGCTCTAGAGCCCGTGAGCCACAACTACTGGGCCCACGTGCCACAACTACTGAAGCTTGTGCACCTAGAGCCCATGCTCCGCAGCGGGAGAAGCCACCGCAATGAGAAGCCTGTGCACCGCAGTGAAGAGTAGCCCCCGTCTCAACTAGAGAAAGCCCGCGCGCAGCAACGAAAACTCAACACAGCCATAAATAAATAATAAAAATAAATAAATTTATTTTTTTTAAAATAAATAAATAGGGCTTCCCTGGTGGCGCAGTGGTTGAGAGTCCGCCTGCCAATGCAGGGGACACGGGTTCGTGCCCCGGTCTGGGAAGATCCCACATGCCGCAGAGCGGCTGGGCCCCTGAGCTATGGCCACTGGGCCTGCGCGTCCGGAGCCTGTGCTCCGCAACAGGAGAGGCCACAACAGTGAGACGCCCGCGTACCGCAAAAAAATAAATAAAAATAAATAAATAAAATAAAATATTTTAAATAGATAAATAAAAATAAAAATACTAAATCACAAGACAGATATAAGAAAGTCCAATAATACATTTTCCTTTTATGGTAACAACTCGGCTTTTTTGCTTGTTTTTATAATATAGTGATGGAATTCCCTGGCTGTCCAGTCGTTAGGACTCTGTGCTCTCACTGCCGAGGGCCCGGGTTCAATCCCTGGCCGGGGAATCAAGATCCCACAAGCCAGGCAGCACAGCCGAAAAAAAAAAAAAAAAGTGAATATTAAATCCTTTGTGAGAGCTTTTGTTTGGTGTTCTGCGTTATTGGTGCCTTCCACACAGGCTTAGTGTGGAAGGGTTTAGTGACCTTTGGGTAGACCCAGGGAAGCTTCAACAAATCTGTGAAGGACTCCAAGTTAGAGGGGCAACTAGTAAGCTGATAAAGAGATTTAAAATGACTGGAGAAATTGGCCAAACTGAACAAGATGAGAATTCAATATACACCTTGCTCTTAGGTCCGGGAAATCAACTACTCACAAATAATGGGGAAGCCACAGCTTAGCAGCACCTATAAAAGACTTACAGTGGGATCACTAGAAATTCACCGACACTGGAAGGATAGAACCCAAAAGAGCAGCAAGAGTGAGAGGAAGGTCGTAGAATTTTGGATGCTTTTTATTTTCTTTCTTTTCCTTTACCTTCCAAATTTCTTATGATGATAATGACTTTTATAATCATAAAATATTTATAAGTTGCTGCTATTTTAGGCATCATGAACATAAATGTGGTCTCTACAATGGCATCAACAGTGCAGCCCTACTCTGCACTATTCCTAGACCGCTGAGTTGCATCTGGGTGCCAGTTTTGAGCTGAGCAGCCAACACAGTGAATGGCTTGGAAACCATATCAGATCAGGAAAGCCTGTAAGAGAAAGCTGAGTGAAAACTTAGTTGGGGATGGAGGGTTAGGACTTGAATGCTGTCTTTGAATATACCAACGATGACCCGTACAAGAGGACTAATGGCAGAAACTAATGGGAGATGGATGTCTTCCCCAGAGAACGGAGAGCAAAACTGGGCAGATGCTTCATGGGGAACTGGAGAGAGAGTTCCAGCACAGAACGGGTAGTTGAACTATCTGACCCTCAGGACCTTTCTCAGCCTTAATGTTAGAATTTTTATAAATTGAAAATGTTCTATCAGAATTCACTACAAAATCAAATTTTCAAACTGGTGAACTCTCAATGAAGTCTGTAGTTTAGTTAACAGCATCGCACCAATGTTGGGACTTCCCTGGTGGTCCAGTGGGTAAGACGACTCTGCACTCCCAATGCAGAGGTCTCGGGTTTGATCCCTGGTCGGGGAACTAGATCCCACATGCATGCCGCAACTAAGAGTCCTCATGCTGAAACTAAACATGCCACAATGAAGATCTCGCATGCCGCAACTAAGACCCAGTGCAGCCAAAATAAATAAATAAATATTTTTTAAAAAATAAATAAAAATAGGGCTTCCCTGGTGGCGCAGTGGTTGAGAGTCCGCCTGCCAATGCAGGGGACACGGGTTCGTGCCCCGGTCCGGGAAGATCCCACATGCCGCGGAGCGGCTGGGCCCGCGAGCCATGGCTGCTGCGCCTGCGCGTCCGGAGCCTGTGCTCCGCAACGGGAGAGGCCACAACAGTGAGAGGCCCACGTAACGCAAAAAAATAAATAAATAAATAAATAAATAAAAATAAAAAGAATAATGCATTAAAAAAAAACAGTATCATACCAATGTTAATTTCCTGGTCTTCACAAATGTATTGTGGCCATCTCTATCGACGTCAAATGTACCAAATGACATTTGAGGAAACATGGCTGAAGGGTATACAAAATCTCTGTACTATTTTTGCAACTTTTCTATAAATCTAAAATTATTCCAAAATAAAATGTCTATTAAAAAATCAAAAATTTAAAAGAATCTAAAAAAGAGTGGATATGTGTATATGTATAACTGATTCGCTTTACTGTACAGCATAGACTAATACAACATTGTAAATCAACTATAGTCCAATAAAAACTTTTAATAAATCAGGGGGGCTTCCCTGGTGGCGCAGTGGTTGAGTGTCTGCCTGCCGATGCAGGGGACACGGGTTCGTGCCCCGGTTCGGGAAGATCCCACGTGCTGCAGAGCGGCTAGGCCTGTGAGCCATGGCTGCTGCGCGTCCGGAGCCTGTGCTCCGCAACGGGAGAGGCCACAACAGTGAGAGGCCCTCGTACCGCCAAAAAAAAAAAAAAAAAAAAAAAATCAGGGACTTCCCTGGTGGTCCAGTGTGTAAGATTCCGTGCTTCCATTGCAGGGGGCATGGGTTCGATACCGGGTCGGGGAACTAAGATCCTGCATGCCACGCAGCAAGGCCAAAAAAAAAAAAAAAAAAAAAAAAAAAATCAAGAATTTGAATTCTACTCCACCCAGAAGAGCTTTTCTCAGACTAAAAGTCACAGGGTGTCCAAGCTAATGAGCTGGAAAGTATCAGAACGATAATCTATATTTGTGACTTACAGTTTGCAAAACATACATTATTTTATCTCTACCCCAAGAATGTGATGTAAGTAGGGTTGGTATTATCATTATGTACAAGCCAGAAAATTGAGGTAGCTCAGCAAGCTTCGTCAACCAGCCCACCGTCACTCAGTGGTTGGCCCAGCCAGGCTTTAAATCTATCTCCTCACTTCAAGGTTCTTTGCAACTTCTGGAACCATCCCTGCTCTGCCTCCAGCTAAACATTTTGTTGATGTGTCCACTGGGTTTGGTTCTCAGAGTTTTATTGCAGGATGGGTGTTCACTAAAGCACTGTTTGCAAGAGTGACACATATCTGAATGTCTATCAGCAGAGGAATGATTAAATAAATGACAGGTCATTCATTCTGGAAATAGTACACAGTTGTTAAAAAGAATGTGGTAGATCTGCAATTACTGGGACAGAATATATGGTTAGACGAAAAAAGCAAATTGCTAGGGCAGTATGTGTTATATGATTACATGTTTGTAAAAAAAAGTGAAGTAGGGCTTCCCTGGTGGCGCAGTGGTTAAGAATCCACCTGCCAATGCCAGGGACACGGGTTCGAGCCCTGGTCCAGGAAGATCCCACATGCCGTGGAGCAACTAAGCCCGTGTGTCACAACTATTGAGCCTGCGCTCTAGAGCCCGCGAACCACAACTACTGAAGCCTGCGTGCCTAGAGAAAGCCCACGCGCGGCAATGAAGACCCAACGCAGCCAAAAATAAATAAATAAATATTTTTAAAAAGTAAAATAAAATAGAACTATAAACATATATATATATACACACACACACATCGAAAAAGTCTAGAAGGTTATTCCCTGAGGGGCATGTAATGGCTTTGTAATGAAAGAACAACAACAGCGAAGAAAACTAAGTGCAGGAAACGTGGCATACAAGAGGGGAAATGGTTTACAGCTTTCCCCCCATTATCTCCTGTTCCTACCCCATTTCTCTCCTGTCTCCTCTTCCAAACAAAGGAGTAAGAATGTTACTTTGGGGACTTCCCTGGAAGTCCAGAGAGTAAGACTCTGTGCTCCCAATGCAGGGGGCCTGGGTTCGATCCCTGGTCAGGGAACTAGATCCCGCATGCATGCCTCAACTATGAGTCTGCATGCCGCAACTAATAAGTCTGCCCACCGCAACTAAAAGATCCTGCATGCCTCAATGAAGATCCCATGTGCCACAACCAAGACCCAGCGCAGCCTAAATAAATAAATAGATAAATAAGAAAGGCAATATACTAAGGAAAGAAGAAATATTAAAAAAAAAAAAGAATGTTACTTTGCTCCTTCCCTTCTCAGGCTTAGAAAGACTGTAGCACGCATTTTCTTTAAGGAGGGAGGCCTGGGGCTGAGGACCACAAGATTTGAGATTTGAGGCTCCACCCGAATCCTAACCTACAGCAAATGAACTTCAAGATCTATCTGGCTCACTCACCTTTTTTTTTTTGTTAACCTAGATACCTGTTGGTTTGTTTGTGGCCCTTGTTCCTGGGCTAAATCTCTTATCACTGAGGCATCAGATCCTTTGCCACCTGAGTCTGACAACCTATTTATTTGCTCTAGCCCTGCCCAGAAAAGGGCGGCTCCCCCAATTCTCCTTTCCATGGGAACCCGCCCTGGAATTCTCCTCCTTTTCTCCTTCCTTCTCTTTCATGTGCCCCTGCCATGGGGTAGAGTGGCTGAGAGCAGTATACCATGACGGAAAGAATACAGGACTTGGCACAATACCCTGCCTCTGCCATTAGTAGCTGCGTGACCTTGGGAGAATTTCCTAACCTCTGAAAATTTCTTAACTTCCCTGAACTTCAGTTTTTGCTTCTGTAAAATGAGAATGAAACGTGCTCACAGGGTTGTGATGAGGAATAAGCGAGATGAACAACACTGAGCGTCTATCCTAGAGTGAGGACAACCTAGGATGTAGCTAGTGTGACTACATGGCAAGGGATGGGCTTTACCCAGTGGGGTGGGCAGAGCGGACAATGCCTATTCCACCCCACTCTCCTTCCAAGAGGGCAACTTATGTACTAGGCACAGCAGGCAACGCGCCTAGGGTCCACCATACTTCCAGGGGCCCATGAAAATGTTTTTTAGTGATCTTAATTTCTTTTAAAATCAGAAGAAAAAAATTGAATGTTTATGTAAAGGAAATTATATTGTTATACCAATCAATTATAAATATAACCATTAATGATTTTATTGTATATTAATATTGTATTCTTCCTTATACCAACATAGTTGTAAAATACAATTTTTAACACATTACCTTTTTAAATGGAGGAATGGGCCCACAAAGGCAAAAGTGCCAAGGGCCCCTGAAAGTTCTAATGTGGCCCTCACTTTCAGCCCTCTTGAAGGATATCTCCTTTAGGAGATCTTTATAGATTGGGGCAAAGGGATGTGAGAGGGAGGTGGGGAAGAGACATGCAAGACCTTCAATGATCCCATTCTTCAAAGTACAAGTCCTCACCCTGTCTGTAATTTCTCCATTTCTGTCCCTGAACTTACATTTGCTTGGACCCAGTGGGTAGGGGACTATACGATATGTCCTAAAATACCACTCCACTCATGTCGTTTGTTGGGTTGAAAATGTAAATACATGACTCAACAACAACAAAACCAGACAATTGAAAAATGGGCAAGGACTTGAATAGACATTTCTCCAAAAGATATACAGTTGCCAATAAACACATGAAAAGATGTTCAACGTCACTCATCATTAGGGAAATGTAAATCTAAACCACAATGAGACACCATTCACACCCATTAGGATGGCCACTATTAAAAATCAGAAAATAGGGCTTCCCTGGTGGCGCAGTGGTTGGGAGTCCGCCTGCCGATGCAGGGGACACGGGTTCATGCCCCGGTCCGGGAAGATCCCACATGCCGCGGAGCGGCTGGGCCCGTGCGCCATGGCCGCTCTGCCTGCGCGTCTGGAGCCTGTGCTATGCAACGGGAGAGGCCACAACAGTGAGAGGCCCACGTACCGCAAAAAAAAAAAAAAAAAATCAGAAAATAACAAGTGTTGTCAAGGATGTGGAGAAATTGGAACCCTATGCATTGCTGGTAAGAATGTAAAATGGTATAGTTACCCTGGGAAACAGTATGGCAGTGCCTCAAAAACTTAAACAGAATTACCACACTTCTGGGTATATACCCAAAAGAATTGAAAGCAGGGACTCGAAGAGATATTTGTACACCAACGTTCAAGCAGCAGTATTCACAACAGCCAAAAGGTGGAAGCAACCCAAGTATCTATTGATGTATGAGTGGATAAACAAAATGATATACATTATATATATATAATATTATTCAGCCTTAAAAAGGAAGGAAATTCTGACACATGCTACAAAATGGATGAGCCTCGGAAATGCTATAGTGAAATAAGCCAGACACAAAAGGACAAATTTTGTATGATTACACTTATACTAGGTACCTAGTCAAATTTATACAGATAGAAAGTATAATGGTGGTAGCCAGGGGCTGTGGGGAAGGGGGAATGAGGAGTTATTATTTAATGGATACAGAGTTTCAGTTTGGGAAGATGAAAAAGTTCTGGAGATGGATGATGGTAACAGTTGCACAGCAATGTGAATATCACTCAAAATTTAATACCACTGAACTGTACACCAAAAAATAATCAAAATGGTAACATTTATATTATGTTTATCTTACCACAAAATTTAAAAAAGAACGTATATAGTTCTGCTTTTGTCCAAGTCCTAATTTCTCAGCTGCCCAAGCAAGCATCACTTCTCTTCCCTACAGGCAGGTTTATTCTGTAGGTCCTCTGCCCTGTCCCCCAGAATACCCTCCAAGGTAAGCACAGTCTCTGTAGTTTCAGAAGTGGCGGCGCTACCTTTATGTGGAATCCCTGCTGCACCCCTCTTTGCCTGTATAAACCTTACCCATCCTTCAAGAGTAAGGGCTCCATCCCTTCCCCACTCATGAAGCCTGTACTAACTAATCTAGACGGCTGCCCATTTCTCCCTTTTCTTATCTCCAGCAGACAACTAAGGATCTGAATTGCTACATCACCAGTCACAGAGGACACTGCCTTTGACTTCCCCTGGGGTTCTCACTCACCTGTTTCCACATCAGTAAAGCAGAGAATGTCTGTCCTAATGACAAATGAGACCGCACATGGAAACAAAGGTGTATAGACCAACCAAGGTTTTGTTCCTCCCTTACCCTAATTAACATGTAATGAAAACAACCAATGAATATCTGATGGTTTGTCCAGCTCAGCTTGGTTATGAAATGAAAGGGAGGAATCCATACTCATTCTCTTTTTTTTGGGGGGGAATCCATTCTTAACGTGAAGGGGAAAGAGGGGGATCCCTGACTGGGGAACAAGGGTAACAATAGTTCCGGGGAACAAGGGATTTTTGATGCTGGAGTGAATCATCAGAGGAGTGGAATTAGAAAGCAGGCAGAGGGACTTTCCTGGCAGTCCAGGGGTGAAGACTCTGCACTTCCAAAGCAGGGGGCACCGTGGGTTCGATCCCTGGTGGGGGAACTAAGATCCCACGTGCCGCAGAATTCCTTTCTAGGAATAGGTGGGCTTTTCTAACAAGCACCCAGTAATAATAACCAATGTTACTGAGTGCTTGCTAGATATGAGATACTGTGCTAGGTGTTTTACAGGGATTATCTTATTTAATCCTCACAGATAAGGTACTATTTCCCCCGTTTTACAAATGAGACTGGAGCTTAGAGGGTAGGTCACAAGGTCACAAAGCTCTAAGTAGTAGTACCAGAAATTGGTCCAGGTCCATGAAACTTCAGATTCAAACTGCACTAAAGTGTGCATGCTGGTTCCCTTCTGCTTCCTCCCAGGACCTTTCCTGGTATGAGGCAGGTGGAGAGTAGTGGGAGTCTTCCCACCTGGGCAGAGGGCTCAGGGAATTCCAGGACTGGGCTGGGGGGGGGGCAGTTTAAGTGGGAAAGGCCTTCACCTACCTCCTGGAGAAGGCGTGGTTGGGAGGCTAGTCATCTCGGCAGGTGGACGGGCACCTGCAGGGAGGTGCAGATCTGTAGGAAGAGGGACAAAGAGCGGGATGAGGTGGATGGGCCCATGCCTGGGGCAGAAGACGACTGGAAATCCCAGGAAAGCCTTTGGTGCCGGGTTTTCCTGAGTCCCTTCCCCAACTCTCCCCCCACCCCCACCCCCGCCCTATTGAACGTCTATCTGGGGATCCTTTCACTGGGCCACCACATTTACCTAGGAGGTTTCTCAAGGCCTGAGAAAGTTAGGTAAATGTACGCAAATTAGCAGCGGACCCAGTTTCACCCAGGCGCGGTAACAGGTCCCCAGTTCTCTCCCAGCCCGCAGTCTGTGGGGAGCCGTCCACTAGGTGTCAGGAGAGCGCAGGGAGGTCAGGCCCCCGGCCCAGGCTTGGGGCCGGCGCGGGGGCAGCGGCGGGGCCGGGCCGGGGAGCCAGGCGCCGGGCACCGGAGGGAGGGTCGTCAGGCGCCCTCAGGCCCGTCCGAGACGGCCGGTTGTCAGGGCTCAGCCCTCCGCCCGCAGTGCCCCCTCGGGCGTCCGCTGCAACGTCCGCGCGGTCCACCGAGCCCCGCTGGCCGGGCCCCCGCGGCCGCCCACTACCGGCCCGGCCGAGACTCTGGCACCCTGGGGCCCTCGCCGCGTCCGCGGACGTCGGGGCTCGATCCCGCGGCACCGCCCCCCGCGCCCCGACCCCGGTCCAGAGCCCTCCTGCGTTACCCGCGCCAGGCAGGGCTAGCTGCGCTCCGAGGGCGGCCCGTCCCGGTCACCGGTTCCGAGGCGCCGCGACAGGAGGCTCCAGCCGAGGCCCGAGCTCGGCCGCTCTCGGTTTCAGTTGTTGACGCGGCCGCGGCGGCTGCAGCGTGAGTGTGGGTGACCGGGCTCGCCTGGCCCTTCGGCCCTGCCCGGGTCCCCACCTCCGCGTGCTCACCTTACCAGTCGGACGGGCTTCAGGGGAAGGGCAGGCGCCGCGCGTCCGGCTCAACTCGACGGGGGCGGGAACCGCAGACACCGCGAGGACCCGCCGGGGACCCAGACCTGAGGAAGCAGCGCAAAGACGCTCAGAGTTAGCTGCCGAGGCCGGCCGGGGGCGGGGTGGGGGGGGGCGGCCGACTGGGTGGGACAGGAAAAGAGGAGAGAAACCGCCCTCTGCAGGTTCCCTCTGCCCGCCGGGCCGCCTCAGCTCCCCCGGGAGGAAAGGCTGCTTTTCCTTCTCCGATTGTCACTTTACTCTCCATCCGGAGCCGCTTCCTCCCCCGCCTGCCTCGAGGCACCGGAGGGCACGGGATCAGAGTGAGCCCGGAGCTAATGGGATCTGTCCGCTTTCCCCGCCATCGACGTTATTTGAATTTTCAGCAAATGTGGAAAATTACATTTACTTGCGTTTGCATATCACTTACGTAAATAGGTCTGTATCCAGAAGCTTGGAACATAAGCTAACTTAGTGGGCACACCCCGGGCCAGGGAGCGGGGTGTGAGGTGGGGAGAGGAACGTTGCCCCATTCGGATCTTCCTTGCCCGAATTCATCTGAGGCAGTGTAGTGTAGAGGTTAAGAGCGTTGTGGACTTCGGACTCAAACAGTCCCAGCCCCGCCGCTTCTTAGCTGTGTGACTTTGGGCAAATTACTTAACATCTCTAAAAGCCGTTCCCTCATCCCTGAAATGGGGGACTGAAAAATCATGCCATTTCATAGCGTGGTTCTAGCACCTGGGAAGCACATCAGTTTAACTACTAATTAATGCCATACTTTAGTCACCTCCTGACTCGCTTCTTTCTGGCAGGAAACGTTCCCAAATTAATGAGGAACTCAATGAGTAAGGATGTAAAGTATAAACACAGGTTCTGGAACCTGCTCTGCTGTGTGATCTTAGTTTTGTTTCATTTATCTGGGGCAGTATCTACTGTGGGGATGGAATGAGTTAATATTGATACATTTAAAGCATTAGAAACTTACCTGGCACACAGTAAGTGCTCAGTAAATGTTATCTTGGCTTCCTGTTTAGGGTTAGAACTCTTGTGGTTATTCTGTCTTCCCTCCCAGTGATACAGACTTCCCTGCTTCTTATTCCTGGGAGGCAGTCTCTAGGTTTGGGAATCAATATTTATATAGATCGATAGAGACAGGAATTGTGCATGTTCATTTGGGAGACAAAGAGTCTCAGAGAATGGGGGCACAGGGTGAGAAAAAAAGCAAAGAAAGAAAGATAGAAAAGAAGGGAGGGAGGGAGGAAGGGAGGAAGGAAGGAAGGAAAGAAAGAAAAGAAAGAAAGCATAGTTGCTTTCATTCCTAAAGATGTTATGTGGTTGGAAAAAAAATAACAGAAAAAACAGAGTAAATTAACTAAATTCATTTACTTGAATATATTTTTAAAGGCATAGCAGTTATCAGTGAGGAAGAAGAAAGCCCACGTGTGGGAAAACTACCAATCCAACCAAGAAAGGCAAAGAAAGTAACACGTAGGCAAGGTGGATGTAAGTTAATAAAAAGGTAAGGCTGGCCAGTCCTCAGATAAAAGAATACCCAAGAGAAAAGGGAATTCAAATCCTAACGGTTAAGTTGCAAAGGTGGACCACTGCTTGCATTTATTGACAAGCTGCCCATGAATTCCAAGAAAAGTTGAGATTTTTCTTGTTATCTGGGTCAGTCTCCCGCGTGGCATATTCCTTTATGTCTGAAGATTGTTAAGAACCACAGACTCTCGTAGGCCATCCAGCCCAACTGAATACTGATTTGCTGTGTTACTTTTACAATTTAATTTGACGGCTAATAGTCTCTCACAAGCATCTTTTTTGTTTAAAATGTAACCTTAAAAGTTTTGCTGGTACATGATTTTAACCCTGTAGGCACATGCTACTGATTTTGAAAGTGTGAACATGCAGAAAAACAGGATCCAATACGTACATGCTCAGCACCCAACTTAGCATAAAATAAGCAATACTGTAAGCAGCATGTACTCGCTCTTTGGAGCGTCCCATATATCCTGGATGTGCGCTGTTCCTAGTACTCTCTGGATATCTTACCTAGTCGGTCAGTACTGTCCTTCACATTGCTGGAAGGCAGGGACTGGGTGATGTTCCTGCAATTAATTCTAGATTGAGATGCATACAGGGAGATTATGGATGAAGCCTCAAGTGGTGGTGAGCTACCAGTGTTCTCCAAAGATTAAATGCTAAACTTCAGAAACTGGAACAGCCATCCTTGTGTTAACAGACCTCCAGGGGCCTCAGGGCAGGGGATAAGAGATATTCATCTCTGCCCAATTTTATCATCTTTCAGCCCAGTCTTGCACTGCTGCCAGGATGGCAGTCTTCTAAGTCCTAGTCTAATAAGTTCTGTTAATGCACTACCATTGGACCAACCACAACTTTACTATTTTGTAAATTAAACAATCTGGTCCCTAGCTGGGACTATCTACCCTAGATAAGCAAAATTATTACTCATGCCCAGCTTACTGGCCCTTTTCCCTATCTTCCTGGAGCCTCCAGTAGGGCCATATGCAAATGAAGTGTCAGTCTCACAGTTTAGTCAAATTTTCCACTTCATTTGTGCCTCTTTTGTAGCAGTTACCTTGAGTGCTTATCTCCGCACCACCAGACCATAAGTCCCCAGAAGTACTCTCTGGCACACTCTCCAAAGAGGATCAGTTTCCTAGGAGATGAGGGCCAGGGAAAGCCTGGTAAAGAAAAGGCCTGAACTGGGTTTTGCCTTGGGAGGGGTACTCTAAGCAGGTCCTGGAGGACCTTGGACAGCCAGGAGCCTGCATCCCTAGCATATCCCCGACCCTTCCATTAGCTCTGAGTATCACTGCCAGCAGTAACTGAGTGCCACGGGAGTGGGATGCCTTCTAGGAGAGGAATTAAAATACAGGCAGTAGGGCTTTTATAGGGGGATATGCAACCTCCTCTCCATTACAGCAGTAGAGATCCTTTGAAAGTTTTTAAATGGAAGAGTAATAGGATTAGATCTTAGAAAAATGACTCCTAAATACAAATATGCATTACCAGCTCCCTAAGGGACATGTCTACTGAAAAGTCATGCAAGTTCTCAAGCTCTTCGTGTCAATGTTTGTATGGGACACCCAATAAACTGCCCATAAAGGGTACAATTTGATCAGTTTTGACACAGGTATACACATTAAACTATCACCATAATCAAAATTAGGAACATTTCTATCACCCCAAAAGCTTCCTTGTGCTTCTTCGTAATCCCCCCTCCCTACTCCCACCCCATATCACCACCACCACCACTGGTCTTCCTGTCACTGTAGACCCTAACATGCCTCCCCCCAAACTGGGCCAGTCAGATTCTTTCTCCAGGGAATCTGCATCTGGAAAGGACACAGTGGCAGGAGGCAGCTGAAGCTGAGTCTTCCAATGACAGCTGCCTGGAGGGGCAGTCCACATGTTCCTGCTACAGACATCCGAGGGTTCTTTCTGCAGCCTGGTTGTTTTCAGTTCTATGAGCTGCGTAGTATCCTTCGAACGTATCCTTTACTGCTTAACTGTGTCAGTTTGGTGGTTGCAACGAGAAAACTCACATATAATGCACTTCCTCCTACAGTCACCACTTCAGGAAATGGCACCAAATTCTAGTCTCTCTCACTTAACCTAGAATAATTCCTTAAAACTTCAGTCTTCATCACGTCTCCTCTCACTCATTGCTAAATCCAGCCTGTCTGCTCCCTGCTCAGTATTCTGTGTCTATAACGTTCTTTTTCTCCTCATCATTATTTCTCTAGTACCTAGTACAGTGCTTGGCAGAGCACTCAATACATTCTTGCTGAATGACTGAATCAACAGTGACATCATCCATCACCCCCAGAAACAAAAGCAAAGATGGATGAGTGAGTGCTTGCATATGTGTGCATGTTTATCAGGGTGGCAGGACTTCAAAGTTAGTTTTTAATCTTTTCACAGAAGCACACGATAGGACTTGAATCCAAGACTTCTGACTCGAACTTCCATACCATTTCCATTATACTTTGTATCTATACCATATATCCTTTCCCTTCACTTGGAGTTCTCTTTCTTCTTCCATCCTGCTCAGATCCTTATTTACACTGAGTACCAAACTGTAGGCACTAGATACAGCTCTAAAATATAAACCCTTTCCAAGAATATTTGCTTATTAACCAAAGGGCGGGGGCAGGGTCAGGCAATAAAGCATCTAGATTGAGGAGAGGAGCCTGTGGCCCCTGGCATCATCAAAGAGTTCTAGCCAGGAGGCAGGGTGAGCTGGGGGTCAGGGATGTGACTAAAGCTTTCTGAACCTGGGGTAGAGTCAATAACCTTGCCTAAGTGAAGAATAGTTTGCTGGGCTGGAACAACTTCCTGTGTCAAACAAAAAATCCATACATCATCAGAATAATACTTTATTTAACAATCTGAAAATATGTTCTTTTGGTTTTAAGTCTTGCAAAATGAGTGGTAAATCAAAGATCTGTTCACGGGCTTCCCTGATGGCGCAGTGGTTGAGAGTCCGCCTGCCGATGCAGGGGACACGGGTTCGTGCCCCAGTCCGGGAAGATCCCACATGCCGCGGAGCGGCTGGGCCAGTGAGCCATGGCCGCTGAGCCTGCGCGTCCGGAGCCTGTGCTCCGCAACGGGAGAGGCTACAACAGTGAGAGGCCCGCGTACCGCAAAAAAAAAAAAAAAAAGATCTGTTCACTATTCTCTGAGTATGTGTGGTTATATGCCTGTGGGTGGACAAATGTCTATGTCTACAGATGCTTTTGCTTTTTATAGTCATTTTAGCCCCACTTCATTAGTATATAAAGTCTTATTATTCTAACAATGCTAAAACCTGAGTTAAATATTCCAAGTCTAACAGTCTCTTCTCCCAAGACTGCCTCCCTGCCTCCCCTAAGTCTGCTCCTCAGCTTCCATTAATGCTAGGTCTTTAGAGACCGCCAGCATTCATAGTTTGAGAAACCAGAAATGAATGCCGGATCTTAAGTCCCTCTGACTTATATCCTCTAGCTGAGGGGCCTTTCTGGGGAGGTGTGTGTGGGGAGGTCTTGGCAGTTCCTCTTCAGAGTTGTGCATTTTGAATGGTAGACACCTAGAAAGGAAACATGATTGCATTAGATGCTGACCTACCCTCCCACTAACCAATTAATAAGGGGGGTGTGTGTGTGAAAACTCCATTTTCTTGTCCTGAATTATATTTCATGTCATGCACTGGCCTGTATGGAGGTGGGGGCAATGTGAAACTGGCTGTTAGGATTATTGTAAAGACTTGTTGCAGATACTGTTCATTCTGTCATTCACCATCTCTTTATGAGGATTCGCAGAAGAGATTTCCTTTTCATCTTAGTAGCAGGAGTTGTTCTCCTAAGGAATGGGCGTCATAAATTGTGTGAACTGATCAGGTTTTTCCTCTTCTTCTTGGATGTTAGTCTGGAGCCAATTTTGTGGTCCATCCTTAGGAAGTCTATTTTATAGAATGCACATTTGTACTTGCCTAGGTCATGGCTCCATTTTATTTAGTCATTTATTAGTCACTCTCACTAATACACTTCTGAGTAACTTTACTACATTTCATGTGGGTGCCTGTATGTATTTACTTTTTGTATGCCTTTTGTAGCTCTTAACTCCTTTTTGAAGTAAATTCAGGTATAACTAAATAAATTCTTAGGAGATAGGGCTATGGGAAGAGGTCAGGAGGTTCAAAGCCAGTTGGGAAATGGGCACAAAGGAACCACAAAGTGCGGTCACTCTTGGTTCTTCTGGCTCCCACCTGCTTGACTTTTCCCTAAGGATACTGTTCACTGCTGGGTTCCCCTCACAGCCCACAGCGAGGATGCCAGCCTGTAGCCAAGCATCTGTCCATCCGCAATCCCAGTCTCACCACCCCTCCTGTTGTCTGCATATCTGGGCTCCTTACCTCTTCTTGAGGCTCGGGTGCTATGACGCTGCTCTCTTCTGGAACCGCAGAGACATGAAGCTGAAGACCTTGGTTCTACAAAAAGAAGAGTTCTGCCAGTGAGACGTGTCTCAACCTCCCAGCCTCTCAGCTTAGAAGGGTCTTTTGTGCCTTACACTTCATAAGGGTCATAGATAATACTAAAGGCAATCATACAATGTTGTTTCACTACAGCCTGAAAGCAACAGGGAAGGCTTTACTGCCATCCTCCCTCATATCAGTAAACCAAGATTTGAAGGGTGAAATGACTTGCTGGGACAGGAAGCCAGGTCTTCAGATTCCAGAGTTGTTTCCATGATTTGTGTGACATGGCATCTATACATATAGCTAGGTGAGACTCTGTAAGTGTATAAATATAGGTCTTAAAACCACGACCTATCACTTTTAGGCTAATCCTCCTCAAGAATACATGGCAGTTCTCACACTCAGATGATCCTAACCCAGAGCAGTTAGGAGAGGCAAGTGGGAGGATGGTTTCCTTGGGAAAAGGTCTAGGTTCTGAGATGGGAGCCCAAGGTGTGGAAAAAGCCGTGTTTAGTAACTACTAAGCCAGGGGAAGACCTTGGCACTCTAAGGTTTAGAATGAACTTTTTAAAAAAGACATTTATTTAACACACTATAAAATTCACCCTTTTAAAATAGAACCGATTTCTAACAGTATGACAGCCACTTGAAATTCTGTGATTTCTCCTTTCAGGAAAATTTCCTTCTTCGTACTCCCTCTGCTGATTCTAGGCCATGAACTACCTCAAAGGTAATACTATTAATACCTCCAAGAAGGTTATCAAAATCTTCATTTTCTCTCAGGTGAGTCAAATGCTGAGCAAGAACAGATTTTCTCACAGTTATCTTTTTTTTTTGCGGTACGCAGGCCTCTCACTGTTGTGGCCTCTCCCATTGCGGAGCACAGGCTCCGGATGCACAGGCTCAGCGGCCATGGCTCACGGGCCCAGCTGCTCCGCGGCATGTGGGATCTTCCCAGACCGGGGCACGAACCCGTGTCCCCTGCATCGGCAGGCAGACTCTCAACCACTGCGCCACCAGGGAAGCCCCAACATTTTTTTTTATTTTTTGTCACAGTTATCTTTTTATTTACCCGTTTTTATATGTGGTATGTCCATAATTCTGCTTGACAGAAAATATGATTTATGATGCATCTGTGAGGGAGATGAACAAATCTTATAGGAAACAGGCTTCAGAGGATTGATAATACTGATACACTAGGATCTAAGATGCTCTATTGCTTAATTCCATAGGAAAAAGATGTCTCCTTAGCCAGTGACCAACGCAATCCCACAGGAGAGGCTGCGAGTAAATCTCAAATATAAGGAGGTAGGGCCTCCCTGGTGGCGCAGTGGTTGAGAGTCCGCCTGCCGATGCAGGGGACACGGGTTCGTGCCCCGGTCCGGGAGGATCCCACATGCCGTGGAGCGGCTGGGCCCGTGAGCCATGGCCGCTGAGCCTGCGCGTCCGGAGCCTGGGCTCCGCAACGGGAGAGGCCACAACAGTGAGACGACCACGTAACGCAAAAAAAATAAGGAGGTAACCTCAGGGGAAGGAAGTTGTGTCCTGTACCTCATTTCCAAGGAGGACAGTGTTACTAGCCTGTTCCTCCAAATAGACAGCATCTTGGTTCCCATAATCCCTTCAGTAAAATTACTCCAAGAATGCAAACTTGTTTTATTATTCACCTGAGCCTAACATGTCATTCGATTGTTGTCTCTATACTAAAATCATATAACATATTACAGTCAAATTTAAATTAATTTTGGATTTTCCATAGAGTTGAGTTGCTCTTTTCAGTGGAGAAGTGGCTATACTCTTCATCTACGCAAAGTCCCACATTTATCTTGGGCTTATTCACTACCCACATGCCCTGCATATCTCTCACTCAGTGTAGCTACCTCAGACCGGAAACCAGACAAGGGAAGGTTTTATATTATGCTCTGTTAGGACCTTCAGTACCTCACGTGAATCAAGACTGGGGGCATAATACTGTTGATGACTCAGATTTTAGTATCTCAGGGGAGTCAACTGATATAAGTCTATTGTCCTCTTGTCTTCTACCTTCCTTGCCTTGCAAGACATCACACCCTTGTTCCCTCTGTCCATGTTAATTCCTCTCAGACAGCAGGAGGCTCCCGAGACAGCCTGGTCAACCTTCAGGTAGGCATATTCAGTAGTAGGGTGGTATGATCTGAGGGGTAACCAGACATCTCACACTCCCAGATATCCACATGGTTCATGCCCTGGCCTCCTTCATTGCCCAGATGTCACCTTCTCTGACCGCTCTGTTTAAAGCTGCAATTCAGCCCCCACTCCCTATGCCTCGCCCTGCTTAATTTTTCTCCCTAACTCATATCACCACTAAACTGTAATTTTACTTACTTATTCTGTTTCTTGTCTATCTCCCCCTCCACTAGAATGTAAGCAGCTGGAAGGCAGAGAATTTTGTGTTTTGTTCACTGTAATACCCCACTTCCTAGAAAAGTGCCTGGCACATAGTAGGGGTTTAATGAGTGATTGTGGAATGAATGAATGAATCTGGGTGCCACCTAGTCAGATGCTGCCCCATAATCCTCTCTATAATGCACCTGACAGGGAACCATATAGCCTTAGCTTTTAACATCAAGGAAGGGGAACTAGTTTTCAAGGTGGCCCAGCCCATTTTGGTTTTTGGATGCCCCTTGTGCCCCCTTTCCTCTGTATTAAAAAAAATGTTTTCCCATACCACTTCTTAGAGCTAATTGCTGAAAGTTCCTTATATTGATCCAAAATGTACTTAAAAAAACAAAAACACTTTACACGCAGGGCCTTTTTCTGTCCTCAGGAGTCTTACAGAACAAGTCAGATCTCTCCTCTATATGACAGACTTCCATGTAATCTGAATAGAATATGACTTGATTTCCAGATCCTTCACGGAATTGGTTGCTCTCCAGAGGGTCTGTGTCTCTATTTTAACAGAATCCTTTTCTCATCCATATTTTCACCTTTCAAAAGACCATCCCTTTTGCTTTACCTTCCCTTTGTGAGTTCCTTCTTCTAGGCTTCTCTCATCAAACAAGATATACCTTGGAAATTTGCTGATGCCATTTTGCTTGGGGTCTATTCACCATAATCACAAGTATGACAAAGTGAAGTGAGACCTTCCTCCCTCTCCCACATTAAAAAAGGAAAGATCAGGATCCAGTTGGGAACTCCCAGAAATTGGAGCAAAAGAAATAAATTAGTAAAAATCTTCTTATATTAGAGATAAGCCCTTTGCAGCAGTCAATTACCCTGGGAGTACAGGTCGCTAAATTAGTTGCTATGAAGATGTGCAATCCCCAGAACCAAAAAAGGTGTCCAAGAGTATCCTTGAAACTGTAATATAATGACATAAAGTCTTATCTACTGTGGGGCAACCTGACCATAGTAAAAATCATCCACATGGAGGTTATAAAAGGGAATAAAGACTCAGCCAGATCCATTCTCACCTGACAGATCATCAAGGCTGGGGCAGTACGAAGCTCTTCTGGGTTCAGATTATCGGTGTTTTCCTTCTCTCCGACCTCAGGAGTTCTTGCCGGCTTCTCTGGTGGCTGTGGATCAGGAGAGGCCTCTAAGGAGGCCCTAGGACTTGGAGTCTCAGCCCCCAAGGAGGCCCTAGGGCTGGTGGGTGAACTCGGTTCAGAGGCTGGAGGGCTGGAGGGCATGTTCCCTAAGGAGGACCTGGGGCTGGGAGTGGCTCTGGGTGGAGGAGGCCTACCGGGCGGTGCTGAGGCCCTCTGCACAGAGGCTCTCTTTGGCTGTTCAGATCCTTCGCTTGAGGTGCGGGTTCGGAGGACTACTTCTGGGAAAGGTGCGGCCTGCTCTGAAGGGATCAGAGCTCTGCCTGGTGATGGAGCTGGGGAGCAAGGGAGAATTTCCTCCTGGGACTCTCCACCCTCAGCGGTGGGTGAGGGCTGGGGCTGGGAGGGGCCGTTGAAAGCTAGCAGAGGCTCTTCCTCCTCAGAGGAGCTTGCTTCAGCCTCCTCCTCTATTTCCTTGTCTGTTAAGGGCTCTTTTTTAATCTCGGAGTTGTCTTCTCCCTGGGCTGGATCAGATGCCAGCTCTTCCTCACTTGCTGAGGTGGAGTCCTTCTCACTCTTCAAGGAAAGCGCAGAGGGACTGGTAGGTGAGGTAAGAGGGCTGGAGACTGTAGATGTTCGAACTGGGGGAGAGATGACTAGAGAGCGTCTGCTGCTGCTAAAAAAGGAAGGGCATTTAGATTCAGAAGAGCTAAAAACTGGAAGTAACCTAAATCCCCAAATAAATAATGATACATTCACATAATAATAAAACAGAATAAAGCAATTTAAAATGGTATTGGAAAGTCTGTATAATTTGTAGTAACGCTTATATTACAAAGTGAATTGGAAAAAGGCTATAAAATTTTATCCATATCATGATCTTGATTATCTAAAAATATATAAAGAAAAAGAAACTGGAAAAAAACTCAGCAATATATTAACAAAGTATTTTGGGGAAAAGATTCACAAGTGATATACCGTTGATCCTCATGGATTCTGTATTTGCAAATGCACTTACCCCCTGAAATTTATTTATAACCTCAAAATCAACACTCATGGTTCTTTTGCGGTCATTCACAGACATGTGCCAGCTGTGAAGAATGAGTGCCTGACCAGTACTTTCCCAGCTGAGGTCTAACAAGGCGAGCCTCTGCCTTCCTGTTTTAGCTCTCTTACTGTAAATATGTCCTGTTTGCCAGGTTTTTTGTTGTGCTTTTTGTTGGTGATTTTGCTGCTTAAAATGGCCTCCAAGTATAGTGCTAAAGTGCTGTTTGAGAGGAGAAAGTCTGTGATGTGCCTTACAGAGAAAATACATGTTAGATAAGCGTCATTCAGGCATAGTGCTGGTGGCTGTGAGTTCAATAGGAATGAATCAACAATATGTACTAAATGAGGTGTATTTAAACAAAAACACACACAAGAAAGGTTATGTATTGATCGACTGATGACAATGTTAGGACCAGGGGCTCACAGGAAACTAACCCTGTGTTTCCCCTAGGAGCAATGGTTCAGTATTCACTAATTCAGTGCTCATGGTGACTTAGAACAAAACTACCATGAACGTGGCTTCCCTGGTGGTGCAGTGGTTGAGAGTCTGCCTGCTGATGCAGGGGACACGGGTTCGTGCCCCGGTCTGGGAAGATCCCACATGCCGCGGAGCGGCTGGGCCCGTGAGCCATGGCCGCTGAGCCTGCGCGTCCCGAGCCTGTGCTCCGCAACGGGAGAGGCCACAACAGTGAGAGGCCCGCGTACCGCAAAAAAAAAAAAAAAAAAAAAAAACTACCACGAACAATGAAAACTGACTATAACATTTATCGAGTATGCTGGATACTGTGCTGAGTGCTCCTACAGCAACATGAGCTTGACTCCTACTCATCTCCTTAAGGGCCTCCCATGTACCATCCACTAACTGATTAAGCAACTCACAAATATTTACTTGACATATACCAACTATGTGCTGTGTCCTGGGTTCAAGAATGGGAGACGGTGACAGGAAGAGAAAGAGAAAAACTTAGTTCCAGCCCTGTGGGAGTTTCTGACATAAGCTAAGCTAAGTGCTATAAGGTTCTTTCTAGCACTAGCATTCTACGGGTCAGCAGGTTTAGAAGGCCCAGGATGTAGCAAGAAAAGACCAGATTTCCCTAAAAGGTTCTCGGACATCTTGGTGTAAATGATGGTAAGTTTCAGATGAATGGACACTTAGAGAGAACTCTGGTTTTCAATGCAGGGAAGAGGAGAAAAAGAGTTTTGGGAGTAAAAGGGAAGTCTATATTGGCCTGTTAGTGATTCTTTTTAACAGTCTGTAACTAACTGCTAAATGAGGAATAGAAACAACAAACTGAGACTCCCATTCTTCCTGCAAATCTCAAGCTCAGTTTCACCACCTCCTCAAAGCCTTCCCTGACCATCTATCTGCACACTGCAATTACTTAACTCTTTGAATTCCTACTGGTTTCCTCAGGCCCTTAGTATGTGCAATCTTATATTGTTCTTTGTTTCCTTAGGCACATTTTATGTCCTTCCAACTTTTTTTTTAAATTTTATTTATTTATTTTTGGCTGCGTTGGGTCTTTGTTGCTGAGCACAGGCTTTCTTTAGCTGCGGCAAGTGGGGGCCACTCTTCATTGCAGTGCACGGGCTTCTCAATGCGGTGGCTTCTCTTGCTGCAGAGCACGGGCTCTAGGCGCACGGGCTTCAGTAGTTGCAGCACGTGGGCTTCAGTAGTTGTGGCTCGCAGGCTTAGTTGCTCCATGGCACGTGGGAAGTTCCTGGACCTGGGATCGAACCCGTGTCCCCTGCATTGGCAGGCGGATTCTTAACCACTGCACCACCAGGGAAGTCCCCCTTCCAACTTTTGTAAATCACTTCAGGAGAAAGACAAGTCACCTATGTCCTTAGATGCCTAACTCTCAGCATAAAACCTTGTGTATAGAAGGAACTTAATAAAACTTCTTAAACAAAGGCATCAGAATAAGAAAATGATCACATTCTGAGGGACCAGTGAATTGCTTACATTTACCAGTATAAAGAATGCATGAAGGCAACAGACACACCACATACACACACACAGAAAAGCAAGCCATAACAGGTTAAGAAAAGATATTTGCGGCATTTCCCTGGTGGTCCAGTGGGTAGGACTCCACGCTCCCAGTGCAGGGGACCCGGGTTCGATCCCTGGTTGGGGAATTAGATCCCACATGCATGCCACAACTAAGAAGTCCACATGCAGCAACTAAGAGCCCGCATGCCGCAACTAAAAGCCCTCATGCTGCAATGAAGATCCCACATGCCGCAACTAAGACCCGGAGCAGCTGAAATAAATAAATATTTAAAAAAAAAAAAAAAAGAAGAAAGAAAAGATATTTGCAGGATATACCATTAAAGGATTAATATTCAGAATATACAAAAAACCCCATCTCACGTAAATCAGTTTTTTAAAAAGGGTAAACAATCCAAATGAAAAATGTGAAGGATAAACATGAAAGTCACACAAAAGGAACCTTAAAAGGCCACTAACACGAAAAGATGTTCAAGCTAACCAGCCATTGTGGAGACGTAATTAAAACTGCAAAAATTCCATTTCATACCCATTACCTTAGAAAAATTAAGAAGTCTGACAATGTCACATGTAGCAAGAATATGGAGCAATGAGGGCTTTTATTCACTTCCGGTGAGTTGTAAATTGGAACAATCACTGTGGAGAGCAATCTGGCAATGGTAATATCTAGTAAGGCTGAAGAAACCCAAATGCACAGACCCTATGACTCAGCAATTCGACTCCCAGTATGCATCCTGAAGAAACTCTTGATAATATTCACAAGGAGAAATGTGAAACGCGTTCACTGCATTATTTGTAACAGCATAAAACTATAAGACAACCCAAATGTCCACTAGCAGTTCAGAGAAATAAACTGTGAACTAGCCATACAACAGCATCCATAACAATTAAGAAAAGGAAAGATCAGAGCTGGCAACATGTAGCAACAAGGATAAGTTATCTCACAAACAATACTAAGAAAACAAAAGTAGTTGCAAAAGAACACATACAGTATAATTCTATTTAAATAAATTTTTAAACCATGCAAAATAATATTTTCTATGTGTGCATATATATGTATATAATAAAAGTAAAAAGACATGCATGGTAATGATAAATACTAAATTTAAAATAGTGGTTACACTTGGTGGGGGACAGGAAGAGAAAGTGAGTGGGGAAGGGACACTGGGAGATTTAATTATATATATATAATAGTTGATTTCTTTTCTTTTTTTTGGCTGTACCACATGGCATACAGGATCTTAGTTCCCCGACCAGGGATCGAACCCGTGGCCCCTGCATTGGGAGTGCAGAGTCTTAACCACTGGACCGCCAGGGAAGTCCCAATAGTTGATTTCTTAAATTTGGTGGTGGGTATATGACTCTTTGTTGCATTATTCTTTATACATTTAGTTACCACTAAAATATTTTGTAAAAATACTTTATATAGGGGTGTAGCACCAACAAAAAACAATATTATGTACATGAACAGAAAGGAAAGGTCAGGATTTGGGATTGGAGGTGAGAGTGTTGAATGTGTTCACACACAGGACAAACCAAGCAGAAATGAGTGTCAGAAGTGGCTCACCTTGAGAGTCCCTTCACCACAAAGACTTTGTCGGAATGCTGCTTCTCCAGTTTGCTCATCACCTCGTATAGATTGTGGTTCAGCTGGAGTAAGCAAGAGAGAAGGAGATGCTAGCCACGTGGGAACCTGAGACTGGCATATCCCTTCTCTCCCCAAAATAAAACCTTCCTACCCTTGATAAAATTCCTTATCCCTTTGCACTAGTGTCCAGGGTCCTGTCCCACTACCCCTTCTTCCTTTACTATGTCTAAAGTTCTGCCTCTTCCATCAGACTGGCAGCTCTCTCAAGGCTGGGTCCCTGGTATTTGATGTTGATTTGAGGTTCTAGCGTCTCTCAGGTGATCCAGGGAATGAAAACTCATTGTAATATTAACTAGGCAAATCATTATTTAGCCAAAGAAACTGTGGAGAGGAACGTGTGTGAATGTGGATGTGAATATAATTAATATTTTAACAGCAAAGAGTCTTGGAATCGCAGGACTAGAAGTGACCCTGTGAGGTCATGTTCTGTGGCTGCCCGTCATTGAATAGGATTGGCCCTATTCAAGACGAACTACCTGAGAAACTGACCTGTGCCTAAACACTGCCCTCTCTGCTCCCCAGCAACAGAAGATGGAGATTTAACTTGGTTCCCCACTTCAGCTGTTCCTTCCATAAGTCTAATCTCTTTTATGCATCTAAAGCCCATTTGGATGCCATTATTCAGTTGTTAATGGAGATGGAGAGGGCCCTCTGACATTACATAAATATGTGGGGTTTTTTTTCATTTTCTTCAGTGTATTCAAAACAAACAAAAACTCAGTACACTAGAAATAGGGAAGAATTCCTGTTAACTTATGAAGGGTATTTACAAACATTCTAAAGCAAACAGCATACCTAGAAATGAAACACTGAAAATTTTCCCCTGAAACTGGAAACAAGACAAGAACGTCCACTATCACCACTTCATTCTGCGTTTTTTGTTATTTATATTTGTGGGGGTTTTCCCATATAATTATTGATCATTTAGGTTTCTAGCTCTTACCTCACTCTGCTAGTTTGTCAGTAATTTGGTTTCCCTTTGCTAAAATCTCCTATGAAGATTTATCAATTTCTCCTTATAGGACCTTTCAGCTTTCTATACTATGTATTTTTTAACATCTTTATTGAGATATAATTCACATTTAAAATATACAATTCATCCTTTTTAAGTTAAAGTTGTGCTTTAATACGTTCAACACAGTCCATCAAGTGCTATTATTTCATCATGAGAAAGAAGTAAAAATTTGTGATGCCCATATGGATATCTAATGAGGTTATGTAAATTAGAGCGACCTTCATATTTATTAGAAAAACCCTCCTAGATGTCTAAATTGGCCGGATGTTTCTCACCTTGCTCATTTCCCTGTAGAAGACGTCTCTCAAGTTGGAAATGTTTTGGAAGATGGTCACATAACAGCCAATACGACTATCAAGAGGCAAAACAACAAACACGTGAAGGTAAGTGTTGGTAAAGGAAGTCTTTGAAGTACAAGGTAGGAGCGTAAGCCAAAGCCACTGCCGGCTCCGCACAGAAAAGCACCCCACGGCCTAGGCTCAGGACGTTCTGGGATCTGCATCCGTCAGAGCCAGGCCAGGGGTACAACTGACTCTCAGGAGCGGGAAGGCCAGAGGAGACACGACCAGCCTAGGCTGACACCAAAGTACAACAGATCTCTATGAAAGAAGTTATCTGATTCAGGCTCTTTAGGTTCTGAAGTAGATATGAGAGTGCTTTGAAGAATTTTTAAAGTGCCGTATAAATATAAGGCCATACAATTATAATTATTATAGTAAGCATTCTTTCTCAGTATACAATACTTGGAATTCTATGAAGCTGTATGTACATTAATGGAATTCTACCGTAAATGAATGGGGGAAGTTTACATTTAAAGAAACTCTTAAATTTCAATCCTGTTTAAATTAGGAATCACATAATTAATGTTTTAGAATACATGTAGTCATTAAAAAGGCTCCCTCATTCATAGACTAATATAAAGTGACAATACAAAATACTCTGACTACAATTGCTTTAAAGCATATCTTTTTTCTTTTCTTTTTTTTTTTTTTTTTGGCTGCGTTGGGCCCTCGTTGCTGTGCGCGGGCTTTCTCTAGTTGCAGTGAGCAGGAGCTACTCTTCTTTGCGGTGCGCGGGCTTCTCATTCTGGTGGTTTCTCTTGTCGTGGAGCACAGGCTGTAGGGCACGTGGGCTTCAGTAGTTGTGGCACACGGGCTCAGTAGCTGTGGCTCGCAGGCTCAGTAGTTGTGGCACACGGGCTTAGTTGCTCCACGGCATGTGGGATCTTCCCGGACCAGGGCTTGAACCCGCGTACCCTGCATCGGCAGGCGGATTCTTAACCACTGCGCCACCAGGAAGTCCCTTAAAGCATATCTTGTACAATGAAAAGGAAATAGGATACAAATAGAGCTTCTGTTCAGATTCCTCTTCCAATGTGGAAAATTTACATCTAAAACATTTTTACCTACTGTGAAGCAGAGACATCTTCATTAATGGAAATACTCATGCCATGGTGTATCTTCTACATGAATCCGGATGTTCACTAACCAAACTTGTTTAAAACAATACACGCTCGAGCAGAAAACCAGATACTCCTAGTATGCATGATGACAGCACTTTACTTGCCAAGATCTCTCCTATCCAAGAAGCATCTTATCTTTAAACCTGGAAAAGCTGGTAGGGCAGGGATGGTTATCTCTGTATTGCAGACAAAGAAACCAGGGTCGAGAGAGAAAGGTGGCTTGCCTAATATCACACAGCAAGTTACGAGCAGGGCTGAGGCTACATCCCACTCTTGGACCAGGGCTCTTTTCATGAGGACATGTTTGGGCTGCCAGGTGGCCTGGGACTCCACTGGCCCGAGGGTCCAGCCCTTTCCTGAATCTCAATCATTACCTATTATAAAGAACAGGCAGCTCCTCTAGTAGTTCCTGGTTCAGATCTTCAAATACAACCTGGGCTTTGTTGAACTCTTCCTCTGCCTAGGTGGTAAAAGAGACAGGACAATTCCCCTCATTCCTGAACCCAAAGCTAGAGGCTGCTTCCTTTATTCTCTGCATGTTTTCAGGGACGGGGCTTACTTGGAACCATGCCTCCCCTTCCCCAGACCTATGTCCTCCCCAGCCTCAAGTCTCTGCCCATCCTTAGAGCATCAGTGTCAGAGCAGACAGGATTTCCTTCAGGACACCGGAGGCTGAATTTGTCGTTTCCTAAACCCAGCTTGGCCCAGCCACTTGCCACCATTATGGGGAGAGGGAGGGCAGGGAGTTTTTACCAGGCTCTTCTTTACCTTGGCAGTCTTGGCCTCATCTTTCTTCTTGGCATTCTGTACTGCCTCCAGGTGGTGTCGGGCACTGTCATAGTCCACGAGTTTCCGGCCCCGTTTGGCAATTCTTTCCTAACCCAGAGTCAAGAGAGAGGGCCTTGATACTCACTTTTCGGTGGCCAGGATGTGGGTAACAGAGTATCAAACAGAGAAGCCAGATTCCTGTCCTAGTATCAAATTTTACTCTCTGACAGGGTTTTGTGCCAAAGGGATCTCCCTCATTATCTGGAAAGAATGGGAATTCTCAGGGGGAGAGAGAGTAGAGGGCAATTCTCCAGAGCACCTGGAAGCCTGCACTGAATTTTAATACATCCTGGGAACCCACTAGAAACTGGTTCAGCATCTGGAAGAAACGGCCTTGAGAATCCTACTAAACTGAAAGTCAGGCGTTTTGGGTTTTACTCCCAATGCTGCCATTTATTAGCCTTGTCACCTAGGGCAAGGCACACCTCTTCTGGAGCCTCAGTAGCCTCATCTGCCCTATAGTGTTATTTTAAAGATCAAATGCTGAATATAAAGGGCTTTGAAAAGCCTAAAGCATAATACAAATAGTAAATTATTATGAGCACTGAGAGAACATTTACTCAATCAACTACAAATTATACCAGGGAGAGGCAAACAATGTTAATGGCTTTGTCTTGTTCTCTCAACCACAGAATTTGAAAGGATCTTGGTGATTATCTAATCCAACTTCCTATTCAATACACAAAGCTTCTCTACAATATCCAAGATAAGAAGCAGTTCGACTTCTTCTTGAACAGAGAATAGAGAACTCACTATCTCACAGTATATTTCATTTCTTTTTTGGAAAGCTTTAGCTATGAGAAATTTAAGTGAGGCTTCCTTTAATTTCTTCCTCTATTAATCCAAAACCAGCACAGTGCCCAACAGAGTAGACGTTTAATAAATATGAGTTGAATGAATTAATGAATTCTAATTCTACTTTTCTGGAACAGTTTAGAACAGGTTGGATTCCTCTTTGATCTAATAGACTTTAAAGTATTTGAAGATAATTATTATAACTCCTCCAAGTTCCCTCTTCTCTACAATAAACATCTATAGTCCCACCAACTGTTTCTCACAACGAAATGGGATGCCCTGACCTGGATCTAATTCAAAGCCAGCCCAAATCTAGTTCACTGAAATCTAAGTCTAAATGTAACCTTCACACTACCTCTGACCCTCCTCCCTAACCTCTTGTCTAACCCTCAACTTTCAATCTTTTTCCTAACCTATCCAACTTCATTCCTAGCCATGGGGTCTAACTCTGCTTATACTTTTAACCCAACATGTTTTCTAACTTATATGGGCCACCCATAACCCATCCTTGATTCTGTAAATCCATTACCTTAATCTCGCTGAATTGGGCTACATAGTTTTCCATGGTCCTCAAAGCCTGGTCAGCTAGTTTCTCTTCATAGTCTTCCCAAAGGAGATCATTATTCTGTGGGATAGAGGCAGAGGGGAGAGGTGAGGGCTCCACTTCTCAACAGCAACTGCATTCCAGGGAAATACCCAAATTCTTCCTGCAACAAACTTCCTTTTTGGAGCACTGATATTTTTAGAATATCATTTCGGATTCTGGGGAAGAGTCAGATGAAGAAACAGCCCTTCCCCAAGGAACTGCTGTATAAGAGACTGGACATGCATTCAAGGGATTAAGAACAGGAACCGACGGTCGAGAGTCTTGGACTCTAGAGCTTGAAGGATAGGGAAGTTTGGGAGCAAATAACTGCATGAAATTGGTTTTCAAAAACAACCCATTGGTTTTGTGTGGGTAAAACTTCCTAAGTTTTTAAAGAGAGGAAGAGGGTAAAAAACAGAGGAATCCACAGATTACGGAAAACTTGTTTTTAACTTCATATAATATTTTCCTGTTACAGCTTTTTCCTACCACCTGTGATCACAGCTATACAAATGAACAGTGTGAACTGGCTCTTTGTTTTCCTATTTGCTTGGACAGACAAGCTGGGGTGAGGTTGAGATGAGGGTAGAGTGAGTGTTGAAGAGCTGTAAAGCCCAGAATACTCTTACCGCTACGATGGCCTTCAGCTCCTCATGACCATCCCACTTGCTGCTGTAGATCTCCTGCAGGGTTTCTGACACTCTCTTTGAACTTTCATGCATCACTGAAAGGAGAGAACTCAGTCCTACCATCAAGTAGTTTGGTATAATCATATGGGTGACAGACAAGTCAGTGGTTCCAATCCAAAAGGACAAACTCAAAAGGTTTGGGTTATCAGTCAGAGAAGCTGGATGGGGCTGGGATAGGAAAAGTTACTCTTCCTCGGCCCACAAATATCCAGCAGTCAGGCACAGGCAAGTGATGAAAAGCCTGAGTACGGTTGTTTTTTTCTCCATCCCCCAGACCTCTTAGTAGCTGCATAAACGCCCTCTGGATCCCCCTGTGCTCCCTGATACCCACCTTTGACTGCACTGAGGAAGTTCTTCAGGTCCTTGTATAGCTTGTGGCCTTCCGCCTGAAAGGGAGAAATGCCTTTGATGACTAAAGAGATATATTTGGAAAGATGCTCCAGAAGTCAAAGCTGAAAAGTAGGTTAAAAGCGAAATCAATCCTGGAATTTCTTCAAACATTTGCAATTGTTATATATTAGCCTCTACTCTCTTTACCAAGAAGTCGTTGGTTATCTCTTTTGGGGCAAATTTTAAGTTGGGAAATTGCTCCCATTGCACTGGCATGTCTTCTTTCCTCTGTTTGTTCTCCCTTCCAGTGAACTAGAACCTATAGTTCCTCTGTTGGAACTTGAGTCCTATGTGACACTATATACGTGATCCTTTGACTTACACCTTCCTCTCTGGGTAGAAAAACTGCTACCATTTTCTATAGACACTAGGCCCTCTTCTTCTCTGCAGCCTCACACAGGCCATTCCTCTTCTCCCATGCACTTCATTTTTTTATTTTTCCTGTATTATATGTTTTAATCAATAACACTCTTTACCAGGCCTAATTATAGGCAGGTCTTAGGAAAATTTAGGTTCACCATCATGAAACTAAATTGTGTCATCTCTAGGAAGATTTTGACCAATGTATAGGTTTTTTTTTTTTAATTAACTTTTATCAGAGTATACTTGATCTACAATGTTCTATTAGTTTGCACTTCATTTTTTAATAGCTCTATTAGAACTTCTGCCCATTGGTCTTAGGTTGGCCTTCTGTATTTGGAGCAGGCTAATTTCTCTTGCACACAGGTTTGAAGATGTCTTTCACATGGCTTGCACCGAGTCCTCTTTTTCAGAGGCTTCCTCAATTGTTCCTCACGGTGTTGTCTAAAGCACATTCCCATTCTGGTCTCTCTCCTCTATGTGAACTCTAGTTTCCAGTTGGGTGAGAAGGAATTTTGAGGCCAGGCTGTTGACATTGGAGCTTGACTACAGGAGCGTGAGACTGGACTGAAAGGTGCAGCCCACATCAAGGGTATCGTACAGGGCCAGTGATCCTCAGTTCAGATGATTTGAGCTAAGATCCATTTTGCAGTACATGATAAAAATACTTGTGAACTTGTTTTATTTGCTTATGCTCATTATAGGTAGGCTATTGAGCATACCAAAAGTATAAAAAATTTATGAGAGAAAAGCTGAAAATTCTAATAACTTAATTTTTTAATCTGTGCAATTCTTTGAGGGAAAAATCATTATTATTTAATTTTAGCAGCAGAAAACCCAGGTCTACTTGGTCAAGTAAACAAAGGAAACTGGATTAATTATTTTATCTATCTTCTTGCCTCCACAGCTCACCTCTGAGCCAGTCCAAACTCTTGACCATATGTCAGGTTAAAAGTCCTTTTCAAGAGGCTGAATGCCAGGGCTTAAGGGACACGAAGACACAGTCTCAAGGGAATCTAAGGCGCTGTCAAAGGGGTAGGAGAAGAACTGGGATCATAAGGTGTGTTATAGCAAATGAGGATCAAGACAGCATCCTCTGATGACTGAAGAAGGACCAGATACTTCAGAGAGGTTAGAATGCATGAAGAATCAGTAAATCACTGAACTTGGTAATTGGAGGTCACTGGTGACCTTGAGAAAGTGCTTTCAACAGCATGATAGAGACAGATTCAGTCAGTTAACAAAATTCAGAAACACTTAGCATTCACCAGGAAAGATGTCTCACTTCCTCTTTGCTTTTCATTCACAGAAAAAAAAGTTTAAACAGTCTAACATGTTAAATGGACATAACAGCTTTTAAACATGGATATGGTAGGTAGGTATAACTGAGAGTTTTGAAAATGTGATAACCATGGTTTGAAAGAGTTTTGGGGATTATAAATGTTAACAAGGATTTTAACTTCTTTCTTGAAAGAAAACAACATGGATCCAACTTCTTACTTCACCATGAAGATTTGGTCTCCAAAATACATGTTTGAATAACAAAAGCTGTTAAACGATCTTGCATAATTTCTTTTTCTTTTCTTTTTTTTTTGCAGTACGCAGGCCTCTCACTGTTGTGGCCTCTCCTCTCCCGTTGCGGAGCACAGGCTCCGGACACGCAGGCTCAGCGCACGGGCCCAGCTGCTCCGCAGCATGTGGGATCTTCCCGGGCCGGGGCACGAACCCGAGTCCCCTACATCAGCAGGCGGACTCTCAACCACTGCGCCACCAGGGAAGCCCGATCTTGCATAATTTCTACAAATGAAATTCTTAATCTTTTTATCCCACTAGATATTATATGGCCTGAAAAATCAGATCAGTGATCAAGGCTACCACGTATGGTGGTACAGGTTGTATGTACACTGTTCAAAACTAAGGGTACTATTTATACCACAGTCCGTGTTTTAGAATCAAGTCTTTTGGTCAAAGTTCTTCTTTTCTGCTCCTACTGTTTCCTTTGAGAGGAGGGAGAGAGAGAGAAGAGAGAGGAGAGAGGGAGAGAGGGGGGGAGAGAGAGAGAGAGAGAGAGAGAGAGAGAGAGAGAGAGAGAGAGAGAGAGAGAGATGGTGGTGGTGGTAGTGGTAGTAGAGGGTGGGGTGGTGGGATAGCACCTGTGTCATTTTATTCCTTTGACCTGAAATGCCTCCAGGCTGAATAATCCCAGCATCTTTCTTCTCTCCTGACAGATGTGACTCTCACAGTCTTAGCTTTCCACTGGTCTGGGAGTCAAAAACTTGTTTCTACTACCAACTAGCAAGTGATTCCACTTTTCTGGCTTTAATTCCCTCATCTGTAAATACCAAGTAAGACTAGCTCTAAATGTTAATTCTAGCTCTAAATGTTACGATTTTATCACTTCTGCTCTCTAAGTCCTTGCAAAATTCTTGGCAGTACCATAAGGAGTCTGTGTTAGTCCTCCCCATCCCTTATATTGATACAAAGTCCCAGCCCTCAGTTAATGAATCACTCACTCTGGAAGTGTGTCCTAAGCACTCAGGTAGCAGAGCTACCTCCTAAGAGACTGGGGTTCTGAGGATGGAGAAGAAGTGCCTGTCCTGGGGTTCCCAACTTGCTAGAGAAAAATGGACTCAGAATCCCAAACACTCAGCAAAATAAGGGCATGACCAACCCTGAGCAAGTGCTGACAGTTCTTGATCTAATCGAGGTCCAGAAGGGAAAGATGAAGCTCGATTGTTAGATGTGATTTTAAAGGCAATGAACTGGAAGCAGCTGTCACTACCAGAAATAAGAGATTAAAGTGTTGCTTTACGAAAATAATTCTTTCCCATTGGCCAAAAAGTTTGCTCGGGTTTTTCCGTAAGATGTTATGGAAAAATCAACCCAATATGTGTTTTGAGGAAAGGGAAAGGGGGAAGCAAGCAGAGCCCTCAAAGAAAAATTACTTATGGAAATTTGATTAAGAACCTAGGCAAGTGTCAAGGCCTTGAAATCTGACTGGGATGTTTGGAAGTGTTATTTATTTATTAATAAAAAGTTTACCTACAGGTGCTACCTGGTGGCACAGTGGTTAAGAATCCGCCTGCCAATGCAGGGGACATGCGTTCGATCCCTGATCCAGGAAGACCCCACATGCCGCGGAGCAACTAAGCCCGTGCGCCACAACTACTGAGCCTGTGCTCGAGAGCCCGCAAGCCACAACTACTGAACCCGTGTGCCACAACTACTGAAGCCCACGCACCTAGAGCCCACGCACCTAGAGCTCCACAAGAGAAGCCACCGCAGTGAGAAGCCCGCACACCGCAACGAAGAGTAGCCCCCACTCGCCACAACTAGAGAAAACCCGTGTGCAGAAAGGAAGACCCAATGCAGCCAAAAATAAATAAATTGAAAAAAAAAAGTTTACCTACAAACTGGTTGCAGGTGAAAGGTAGGGCACATGACCAACTGGTCCAACTTCTGGAATTCTTCACTTTCAATTTCCTTGACCTTGTCCTTTTTCCTCCTGTTCATCTCAGACACCTAGGTCCAGCTTCAGACCTGACTTTTTTCGCTGTCTTTCTCCTTAAACTGTGAGAGCCTTGAGAATAGGCATGTTGTCTTATTCAAGTTGAAGTCCCGGCATCTAGCACAGTGCCTGGCGTACAGCAGGTACTTATAAAATGTCTGTTAAATAAACTTCCCAAGCATGTTCAAACACCAGTTACTATGTGTATCATTTTCTCAGGAGAAAAGTTTTTCCTTATTCCTAGCCTAACTCCATTTCATTTCTCAAATTATTTCCCTGCCCAAGTGGTGTTTAGTTGGTAGGCTCACATAGGGAATTCTGAGGGGGTTGTCCCATCTAATCCTCTTATTCTCCTTCTTGTTTTTTTTTAAATTTTTATTTTTGGCTGCGTTGGGTCTTTGCTGCTGTGCGCGGGCTTTTCTCCAGTTGCGGTGAGTGCGGGCTTCTCATTGAGGTGGCTTCTCTTGTTGAGGGACGTGGGCTCCAGTAGTTGCGGCACACGGGCTCAGTAGTTGTGGCCTGTGGGCTCTAGAGCGCAGGCTCAGTAGTTGTGGAGCACAGGCTTAGTGGCTCCACGGCATGAGGGATCTTCCCGGACCAGGGCTCGAACCCATGTCCCCTGCATTGGCAGGCGAATTCTTTTTTTTTTTTTTTTTTTTTTTGCGGTACACGGGCCTCCCACTGCTGTGGCCTCTCCCACCGCGGAGCACAGGCTCCGGACGCGCAGGCCCAGCGGCCACGGCTCACGGGCCCAGCCGCTCCGCGGCATGTAGGATCTTCCTGGACCGGGGCACGAACCCGCGTCCCCTGCATCGGCAGGCGGACTCTCAACCACTGCGTCACCAGGGAAGCCCCCTCTTCTTGATGGCCCTTCCTTCATCTCCTACCCTTTCTACCCACACATCTGCCGTTGTAGGTCTATCCTATAAGGTAGAGAAAGGACTGAGGGACAGAATGGGCCAAGCGTCAGAAACCTTTCAAAGCAGGTGTCAACTTACTGATTCCTATCCTGGAGTTGGAAGTAGAACAGTAACTGGAGTTGTGAAGAGGCCCAGGGTGGCCTCCTTGTGAGGTAGAGGGGAAAAAGCACAGGGTTTAAGTTAGAATCCTAGCTCTGCAACTCTTATGGTATATTACCTTGATTATATTACTTCCCTCTCAATCAGATCCTATTTCCCTTTGATGGAGTTAGACTAGATCAGCGGTTGTTGCCAAATGCTGTTCTCAGACTAGCTGCTACATAATAAACATAGAAAGCTTAATGTAAAACACAGATTCTCTGGTTAATGATCACCTATGGTTAATACCACACAAAAAAGGAGATGACCAGATATTATGTGCCTCCAGATGGAAGACTATAATACCTATAATAACAAGTATTCTTGCCTCCAAAACAAGCAAAAACAAAAATCTGAATCTCATCAAGCCTCTAAATCTGTTAATTTACAGAAAATACGAGACAGAGTAACATGTTAAACAATACCATGGAGATGCAACCAGCAAAATTTAGAGACTGCAGGAAACTGCAGGAAAACAGCCCAGTAACATCAATAAATAAACTGCAAAAAGGAGGGATTAGAAACCTACAGATGAAGAGATTTATTAAACATGGCAACAAATTGCTGATTTAAACAAATTGTTAAAAAAATGACACAATTAGAGGAGTGTGAACACTGAATATTTTATGATATTAAAAAATTATTGCTGATTTTTAAGATATTACTAAAATTTATGTTTTAGCTGGATATTTAATCTGAAATATCTGAAAAGATATTTGTATTAAATTAAGTAAAAACGTCAAGTTACAGGCCTTCCCTGGTGGCGCAGAAGTTGAGAGTCTGCCTGCCGATGCAGGGGACACAGGTTCGTGCCCCGGTCTGGGAAGATCCCACACTCCACGGAGCGGCTGGGCCCGTGAGCCATGGCCGCGGAGCTTGTGCTCCACAACGGGAGAGGCCACAACAGTGAGAGGCCCACGTACCACCAAAAAAAAAAAAAAAAAAAAGTCAAGTTACAAAACCATAAGAATGGAACAGTCTCACTTGTAAACCTATTTATTTGTTGTGGATATATTTAGAGATCATACACATACATAGCAAAGTAATTGTAAGCATAAAAAAACAACAGTAGTTGTAGCATGGGAGGTGTGAAATCATTATTTTTAATTCACTTTTTTCTTGATATACTTTTTTTTGTTTTTGGCCATGCGGCTTGTGGGATTTTAGTTCCCCAACCAGGGACTGAACCCAGGCCCTGGGCTGTGAGAGCACAGCATCCTAACCACTAGATCACCAGGGAATTCCCTCTTGATATACCTTCTGATTTGTTGTAATGATTAAATGTTTCATAGAAAAATATTTTTAGGTGTGATAATGATTTTGTGGTTATAGTTTAAGTCCTTATCTTTAGAGACTGATAATGAAATTTTTATAGATAAAATGATACCTAGAATCTGCTTCGTAATGATCAAGGATGGGGAAAGTGGGTAGAGACATAGATGAAACAAGATTCCCAAGAGTTGATAAATTATTGAAGTTGGGTAATGGGTACCTGTGGATTCATTATACAGGTTTTTCTATCTTAGTATACACATTTGAAATCTTCCATTAAAACAAGTTTAAGATATAGATTCCCAAGCCCTACTACCAGAGATGTTGCATTATTTCTCAAATGATCCTGATACAGTCAACTACTGAATTAGATTATAGCTAATATCCTTTTAATATAATTTTTTAAAAATAAATTTATTTATTTTTTGGCTGCATTGGGTCTTTGTTGCTGCACACGGGCTTTCTCTAGTTGTGGCGAGCAGGGGCTACTCTTTGTTGCATGCACGGGCTTCTCAATGCAGTGTCTTCTCTTATTGCAAAACATGGACCCTAGGCGCACAGGCTTCAGCAGTTGCAGCATGCGGGCTCAGTTGCTGTGTCACACAGGCTCAGTAGTTGTGGCTCGCGGGCTCTAGAAAGCAGCCTCGGTGGTTGTGGCACATGGGCTTAGCTGCTCCGCAGCATGTGGGATCTTCCCGGACCAGGGCTCGAACCCATGTCCCCCACATCAGCAGGTGGATTCTTAACCACTGCACCACCAGGGAAGTCCCTAATATAATTTTAAAGAATTATTTTCCATATAATTCTTACATCATACCGTAAAGAATCTGACTGGTCTTTGGCCCTGGTTTCTGAGAAGTAACTTATAAATCCTTGGCATTTTGTTATTCATGGTGGGCCTCTCAGATCATACCTGTGTCTATGCTAAACAAATGACTCAGGAATGGTGGCTGGTCAGGTGGGAAAGGTGAACCAAGTGATTAGAGGGTTGGGGCTTTCATACAGGTGATATCAGTATGACCTCCAGAAAGGAGGGAAGTTAGAGATTAAGTTCAATCACACGGCCTATGAATGATTCACTATGTAATGAAATCACAATAAAAACTCTAGACACCTGAAGTTCAGGTGAGCTTCCCTGATTGGTAATCCTACATCAACGTGCTGGGAAGGTGACGTGTCTTGAGAACACAGAAGCTTCATGGTTGGGATCCTCCCAGACCTCCCCTTGCGTGTCTCTTCATTTGGCTGGTCCTGATTTGTACCCTTTATAATAAAACTGTGATTAAGTAGAGCACTTTGCTGAGTTCTGAGAGTCATTCTAGTGAATTACGGAAGATGAGTGGTCTGTAGGAACCCCCACATTTGTAGCCAGTTTGTCAAAAGCGCAGGTGGCCTGGGAACTTTGGAGGTTTACAGATGGTGTCTGAAGTGAGGTAGTCTAGTGGCGGACTATGCCCTCAACCTGTGAAATTTGAACTAACTCTGGGTATTTAGTGTCAGAGTTGCGTTGCAACTGGATATTCATTTAAGTTAATAACTAACTCCCTTCTATTATAAAGAGGGGATCCAATTTCCAGGACTCATGTCAGAATTAAATGAGATAAATGGGATGCCTGGCACACAGAGGTGGAAAGTCAATATCCTAAACCTCTGTAATCCACTTCTTTGCCCCCCTTTTTAAAAAATGAGCCACAAGTTTATTCTATAATTTTTCTGTAACAGGTAATGAATTCTGCAGAAAAATGCAAACATCACCTTTATTGTTAATATTTACATTTGGTTCTGTAAACAAACTTGGCAAAAAAAAAATAAGAATTTTTATACAAATTTTAAAAATTTCAAGAATATGATCTTCATCACTTCTGAAAGCTATTTATTTTAAGTCAAAAGCCAGTAAATATACAGGTTGAAAGGGAAGAGAAAAACATTGACAACAGATTATTTGAATTTCCCTCTTCCCAAGTATCTAAAATATCACATATACCACTGTTTTCAGCATAGCCTGTGAAATCTAAAAATTCTGACTTCACTAGTCTGAAATAAGTTCAGTAGAGATTGTAGTGGTGAACTACAGATTGTTTTCTTCTTGCGTAGTAAGAAGTTCAGTTCTCTTCTTATCAAACTCCACATTTGGTTCCAGATTTTATTTTTCTTCCTTATAATATTTTCACTCTCCAGTGGATTTTACCAGAAGGTAAACTACCTGTATTCTTGATGTCACATTCACTAGGTTCCTAGGAGGACTCTGGAATGGAGTCTTTGCCTGAATTGTTAGATGTTCCTGTAAACTGTTTATTGCTAACAGACTAGAATCATGACCAAATACTGAATGAAGGTCCTCTTCCTTCAGATCCTATGCTGGGAAATGCACAGCATCTGACTTTCGTTTTGGTTGAGATGCTCTTATCCATATTGAAATTAGAAATGTATATACATGTCTGTGGCCGACATGGATAGTGATCTACCCTTACTTCTAAGTCATTTTCATGTATAATTAATTTCTGTTCAGAAATGTCAGGAATGCATTCCTGCTCATTTTTATGTGGAGGTAGATGTGTAAAATTTTCTTTTATGTCATTTTCGGCTGGATTTAAAATGGAACATTTATTAGATGTTGTCTCATCAAGCCCTCTCAATTCACTGGAAAAGTAGGGAATATGTTCTGAAATAAACACATTTTGTTCGGGTTCCTGGGTTTCTTTATACAGGAAACTCTGCTCAATCACTTGTACGTTATTTTCCCTGAAGTCTGAGATGTATGTTGCGATTCTAGCTTTTCTTTATATTCAGGCTTTTTCAGGACAGTTGCAGTAATAGGAGAAATGGATCTAATACTGTATTTTATTCTTTCAGGCATGTCCCTTTCATATTCCACAAAATCAAAAACTAACTTAGATACAATACCATCAACAACTTGATAGTGATTACTCTGTGCAAAGTTTCTGTGCTGCTCACTTAGAATATGTGGCTCATATCTTCTACCTTTACAAAAGGCTTTTTGAGTCTACTTGTTCTTGCTTTTTGTGGACCAATACCTATTCTTTTCCCCACATCGTTTACAGAAGTGCTTGATTTCTTGAGTAAATACTTTCTTTTATTCAATGTAGCATCTAATGTCATCAATACGAAGAATTTTTACTCCCCATGACAAGGCATTTGATAATATACTATTTGAAGGAAAAAAATCATGGTCATTTCTAGCTTTTTCGACCACTAATTTTCCTCTGATCAAACACACTGAATCTGGAGACTCAAATGAACTTCCATCATGGCTAGAATAAGGTGAAGTGGTTTCTGCACTATACGCAAATTCAGGGCTTGGTACACGAGAAATTTGTCCTTTTTATTTGAAATAAGATAACTGATATCTTTACTGAGAAATTCTTGAACTCGCCGTCCCAGATCCTTAATGTCCTTTGGCAGTTTTTCAGATACAGTGACAGAAGGTAAGTCAATGTAAAATACTTTTCCCCAAAGTGGCTTACTTTTGGATTTTTCTGGTTTGTTATCAGTTTTCAGAGTTTAAAGATGGTTATTTTTTTCATTTTTGACATGAACTCCACCCTGGAAATGTCCTTTGCTGTAGATCCTCATGGCTCCGTAGTTCATGGCAGCCACCTGGCATTCATATGCTGGGTCTGGAGAGGGTGTCACGTCCAGCAGCTCTGGAAACACGGCTCTCCAAGGCCCGCTGACTGGCCAGCTGCCTCTCCCCTTTTGCAGGCCACCAACTGTTGTCCACTTCTTTTTTTTTTAATGTTACTATATATGAGTTATATATTTTTTCTTGTTCCAATTGCATGTGTACTACAGAATTTTCAGAGTTGGCTGCAGTGACCTGTTATCCACTTCTTAAAGTAAGTTTTCTACATAAAATTACCCATAACGTCCAGTGAAGACAGAAGGAACAGTGAGAACAGGAGGTTTGGGTGAGAATGACAGGTAAAAGATGGAGATATTGTTTTAGAATAAATGGCTTTGGTGAGGTAGATGCAGTGGACAAAGAGGCAACAAAACATGGGGCCACTGAGATGAGAAGACCCTTAGGGTGGGAGAGAGGCAGCCTAGGGAAGACAGTAAGCCAGAAACTAAGGTGACAGGGACTTGTTTTGATTTTGTCTAAGGACCTGGTGATGTCACTGTACCCTGGGGGAACCACCAAGAGAAAAGAAGAACACTCGTCTGTCCCCCTAAACCCAGAGTGAGCAGGAACAGGAAAGGTAATTTTCTGTGGTTCCCAGGAGAAGGATAAGCAGCAGGTCACCCTGTGGCCCTTACTCCTGGGGGGAGGATGGGTTACTAGGGATGCTTGCTGATTTGCAGAACCTGCTGTTCTTCTGCCAATCGGCCCTCATATCTTCTTTCTTCCTCCAAGCTTCCCTTTCCCACCCTCCAGATTACCTGTTGTTGGTAGAAGTTATTGGCATTTTGTTCAAACCGTTCATCTTTGGTTTCCACAGTTTTCCCCAACTTCTGCAGTACCTGGGGATATAAATCAGAGAGGTCCACACTGTTATACTCAAGTCTCTCTTAACTGTTGGCCTCATTTGACCCTGGCTTCTCTCAGAGTCTCAGGTGCAACTTAAGGGAGGTACTCATATCAGCCCAACAGAATTAGAAATATAGCATGTTGCTGAAAAATCAATCATGTTTTATGGTTCTTCTCAAATTGGGGTACTCCTGGGGATATGCAGTAGTGTACTAGGGGGTATATATAAAGACCAGAATAAATAAGGTATATGTTCCTGGAATGAAATTGTTATTTACAGTGGTTTTCGGCATGGGGGAGAGTATTATATTAAAACAAGAATTAATTAGAAGAATGTAAAATGTGCATGGCTTTTAAAGATAAAACATGAGGCTTGAAGACATTTTTTTACTTGAGAGACCCTCTTCCAGCCATAGCAGCAGATTCCTTTAGATAGATGAGGTCAGAGAGGCGAGCAGGAGACTCTCTTCTTCTGAAGGCCCTTGTGGAAAACTTTGAGAAGCCCTGATATAATGCATTTGAAACTCAGCTAGAAGTGAGGGCTGTCCATATTGATCTCCTCTCCCCTGGGACCGGGAGAGCCAACCATCATACTGATCTGAGTGCTCATGCAAAAGACATGGAAATGAGAAAGGCACAGCTCCTGTTCTCATAGGGGACACTCACTTCTAACAAGGAAGACCCTGACTCTTGTATCTGTAACCCCATTTTGGAAGGAGGCACCACCATCCCCCAGACCCAAGTCAGAATCAGGAGCTGCCCTCAACTACTTCTCTCACTTCCTTCATGGAATCCCTCACCATCTGGAAACCATCCCATGATTTCCCGTCTCACTGCCACAGCTTTAGTCCAGGCCTTCACTGTTTTCCACCTGGCCTGGTCTATCATGCTGCTGCTTAAAGCCTTCTGATGATTCTCCATTCATCTGCTCAACAGATTTTTATTAAATGCCCAATATGGGACTTCCCTGGTGGCACAGGGGTTAAGAATCCACCTGCCAACGCAGGGGACACGGGTTTGATCCCTGGTCCGGGAAGATCCCACATGTCGCAGAGCAACTAAAGCCCGCGCACCCTAGAGCCCATGCTCCGCAACAAGAGAAGCCACCGCAATGAGAATCCTGCACGCTGCGATGAAGAGTAGCCCCCGCTCGCCGCAACTAGGGAAAGCCCATGCGTAGCAACGAAGACTCAACGCAGCCAAAAAAAAGTATCTACAAGTTATAGTTCTAACTCTAGCATACATATGGGTCTCAATGATCTGACCCTTCATTGAGCCTCAGCTCTCAGCATTCCTTCTTCCTACCAGTCTCTCTCTCTCACACTTCTTTAGTTTTCTAATAAGCCATACTGTTGCTTGCTGTAGATGCTGTTATTTACAGTGGTTTTCAGCATGGGGGAGAGTAGTATATTAAATAAACCCATAACCCAATGCCCTCTTTCCAGAATGCTCTTCCTCACCGTATCGTCAGCCAACTATCTAAAAAGACCTAATTCATACTCTATATCCTTTGTGACACTTAATCACATCTACTTTATCCCATTAATCAAGCTAAATGGCTCCCTCCTAAGCAGTTACAACTTCTGTACCTGTATACACTTTTGTTACTGGTTTTTGTTTTTGTTTTTTTGTTTCTTTTGGCCATGTTGCACTGCTTGCTGTGTATTTTAGTTCCCCAACCAGGGACTGAACTCGGGCCCCAACAGTGAAAGCGCTGAGTCCTAACCACTGGACCACCAGAGAATTCCCCTATTACTATTTTATTATTTGCATTTATCTATGTCTCCTTCTAAACTGTGAGCTCCTTGAGGATTGGGCACTGGCCTTATCTGTATTTCTCAGTATCCAGCAAATAGATACTTAATACTTACAACAGGAAGCAGAGTGAGACTGATACAGGAGGGAACCAATGGACTGGGCCTTGAATTAAGATTTTGCTAGGGACTTACCCGGTGGTGCAGTGGATAAGACTGCGCTCCCAATGCAGGGGGCCAGGGTTCGATCCCTGTTCAGGGAACTAGATCCCACATGCATGCCGCAACTAAGAGTTTGCATGCCACAACTAAGGAACCTGTGTGCCACAACTAAGGGGCCTGCAATGCTGCAACTAAGGAGCAGGCAAGCCGCAACCAAGGAGCCCGTCTGCTGCAACTAAGAGCTGGTGCAACCAAATAAATAAATAAATATTAAAAAAAAAAGATTTTGCTAGACTGAAATAAAGTAAAAAGGGTGAGGATAGAAAGAGGATTTCAGGCAAAGATAACATCAGCAAAGTCACAGGAGTATGCAAATTCATGGCAGTTTCATGAGATGGTTCAGCATGACTGGTTTAGGGTGTGTTATGGGGAGTGATGGGTAAGGAAACTAGAAAGGGAGATTGGAGTCTCATTGCGAAGGGCTCTGAATCTTATGGAAGAGCGCCCAGGTCTTGGGCGTGAGACCGGCTCTATGTAGACTCTGACTAAGGTGTCTCCATTCTTAATCCTGGAGCTAACATCTCTCACTTCTGGAGCTCTCTCTATGGTGGTTAAGCTCAAGGTTACTGGAGTGAGACAGATATATGGCTTTTCCACTTACTGGCTATAAGCCTTTGGGCAAATCACTTCAACTCTAGAGCCTCAGTTTACAGAACTCCCTTTCCCCCACTAAGATAATAATATCTCCTGGAGTTGTTGGGAGAATTAAATGATATTATACACATAAATTGCTTTCACAGTGCTGCCCTATGGTGAGCACTTAATACAAATATTATCATTGTGTCTAGTTCCACTCCCTTCCCTATAAATACCTGTCTTTATTTCCTTTTCAGTTTAGCCGTATGTGTTTGTCTGTGTCTCTCTACTCCACCTCACTTGACAGCCGGCCCTGGGTGTGCAGAGTCGCTCATCTTCCCAGGCTCCACCCTCTGCCCCCAACCAAACACTGTCCTCTACCAGAAAGTTGCAACACCACCTTGTTTAGTGGTAATGGCAGCTCTCACTTCCTTCCTGCCACCCCTCCCTTCCTTTGACTGGGGCTTGGTTCTTCTGCTGGGGGTGCGGGGAGGGGTGCTGAAAGGAGAGAGGTGTCAATTCAGTCTAGAGTCAATGTGGCACACCCTGGAGCAGACCAATATCCCCAAACCCCAAAAGGCTCAAGGCAAAAAGGCTTGGAGGGTGTGGGAGTGTGTGTGTTGAGGGAACACTCCCACCTTCAACTCTGAAACTGAAAAGATGAGTATGATCACCCTGAAAACATAACCCAATGCCCTGGGCCCAAAGTATTTGTTGCCTTAAGCAAGAGGGCCATGTGTCAGGGCACCTACACTATGTTGTAGATGTTCCTCCTCAACTAGAGTTCCTTGAGGAAGGAGGATGTAGGGATGCTCTACAGATGTCTGTTGAAAGACTTAATAATTCTACCTTTGGATTATTTACTAATGAAAGCTCATATAATGCCAATCCTTAAAGTCCTGCACTGAGAATTTCACCCCAGTTTGCCTGGCCTAGCAGATGAGAAGTTAGAATACAGATTATTTAAAGAGAAAGAGCAGGGACAAGAGAGAAAGTAAATGTGGCAAAATGTTAACACTTGGTGAAACAGGTGAAGAATATTCCAGTGTTCATTGACCTATTTTAATTTTTGTGTAGGTTGGGGTGGAAGTATAGAGCTTAAAAAAGAAATCACTGCAGACATGTTTTATATTTTAGTTAATTCTGTCAATTGGAGTAATTTGAAGAGGGGTTGGATATTAGACATTATGGAATTTTGTTAGAAAATTTTTTCTTAGATGTGATAATACTGTAGTTATGTAAAAAACCCTTATTTTCAAGATATATTCTAAAGTAGGCTCTCCTTAATATGGCCCTAATATATTTTCCAGCCTTTTCTCCCACCACTCCCTGAGCTCCAGCTCAGCTGCATTTTTCCCTATTCCGCCTAAAAGGATTTCCAGATTCCACACCTTGCTCATGCTGGCATTCCCCAGCTGGACTGCTCTCTCACCACTTGCCTGAGGAACTACTAATCAGCCATAATTCCTATCTCAAATTCAGCCTTCACTACAAAACCTTCCTCTATTCTCAATTCTTCTGCCCTCTCAATTTCCCACAGACAAGCAGATCTCTCAGGTCACTTATTTTACTTTAAACAAACAAACAAACAACAACAAAGAAAACCCCAACTAGACTGTAAGCTTCTAGCAGGCAAGAATGCCTCTTGCTTATCTCTAAATTCCCTCCCGGGGTCCAGCCCAGTATCTCGGACAGAGGAGTTTTTCTGTAAATATTGCTGATTGAACCCTCTGGGATACAAGCTGAGTAAAAGTCAACAGATGAAAAGACCAACAAAGGAGTGGTAAACAATGAATGCCCTTTCTTGGGGGAGATCTGAGAAGTCTGCCACAGAGAAATCACAAACAGATGGTGAAAGTATTAGTTTGAAACGTGAAGATGTATCATACTGTAAAAACACAATAAAGCCAGACTCCTGTTGAGTCTGAGTAGGAACTGGAAAATAAAACAAGAATGCTTCATCTCCACTGTGTTTAACAGTCCCCAGACCTTCACTCCTAGGTTTGCTCCTTCGAGATCAGCAGGAAGTGGGCAGGCACAGGAGGAAGTGGGGAGACACAGATGTTAGAGTGGTTTTTCAGGAAACTTGTAAAGAGAGCAGCCTGCGATTGGGATCCTAAGGCAGGACACCTGAGTTTCAGTGATAATTCTGCCACTTGCCAATCTCTTTTGAGACTCATTTCCTCATTTCTAAAGTGGGGATACTAATAGCATGCTTAAAGAGTTGAAAAGATGAAGTGAGATCATATCACAAGAATGTGGGCTCCATAAAGGGAGATATCACGTCCTTCTTATATTCCTGTGCTTTGTCCATAGCAGGCACTTGATATTTGACACATTAGTTGTTACATATTACTCAGATGATTACAGTCAACTGCCTATAGTAAAACTGCAGTGTCCCAGTGAGTCCTTTCTTTTGACGATAACATTCTCCCTCTTTATCTTGCCTTCAATAACTTCCCAAGACTCAAAAACTCTGGCAGGCTTAGCTGAGCTCTTTCTCCCAAACCTAGGCCATTCCCATTCTATCCAGGCAACATCCACTACCCCTAGGGTGCCAGCGGTACAGCTCGAAGTTCAATGTCTGCCTTTGTGTCTAAGTCTGGGTTCAGAGTATCTCTTTGTTTTCTGCAACAACCTGGGAGTTCCTCAGGGCAGATTTGAGTTTGCTCCTCTCTCTGCCTTCTCAGGGTTCAGACTAGGAAGAAAGAACAGGGTGTACCTGGGCAGCTGGTTCTCTTTTTGGGAAATACTTGACTCTGAGGTTTGAGGCGCCCTCTCCCCTTCTCACTTTGGTGTCCTCACCAAACTGAGTTTCCAAATCACTGAACATCAATTCTCATTTTACAGAGGCAGAATCTGAAGCTCAGAGCAGGGATGTTATTTACCTGAGGCTTCGGAGCCCATGCTAAAAAAGGAAAGAAATCTTAAAGCAAGGGCGTAGTGTTGATAGGCTAGATGAGGACAGGTGAAAGCGTGAGGTAAAATCAATTGCTGTGTCTTTTAAACATAACTATTATCCACGAGTTTTTGGTCTTCGGCGATTTCTTTTTGTTTTTCCAACCCATAGAGTAGCTGGCCTTCTCTTCTCTAGTACCTCCTTTTCCTCCACAAACCACTTCTAACTACACCTTCCCACAGGCTCTGATCACTATCAGATTTGTAACTAGACAGCCTTTGGAGAGACTGAAACCATGATCAAGGTGAAGTTAGGGTAAAGTAACAAAGTCTAGCCACACAAAAATCTTTTCCTTTTCCTCTGCTCTTTCACATGACCCCAGCTTCCTCAGACAAAGACCGGGGGAAAAAACACACACATTCCCCCTACCCTTCCACTGTGAGTCTCTTAAACATAGGCACTACATCTATATTCCATCAATTCTCTGTTGATAATCCCACTTGGGAGAGCTGGCTGCCTTTAATCCTTCCCAGCACTCAAGCTAGTGCTCCTCTTTTGGAAGATGATACAAATATTTAAATTCTTAAGCATATGGTGTTCATTCAAATGCTTCTAAGACCACAAAGTCTTAGAAAACCAAAATTCTCTCCCAGGTCCTTATCGCTCTCTCCCTCTGGTTTTTCTTCTAGCCTATTCATTTACCCCTACCATCTCACCTACCAGAGTGTTGGTGGGTGGAGAGCAGGGGTTCAGGCTAGAAGCAAAGAAAATACTCTGAACGGGTAGAAACAGTAATGCCACTGAAGTGTGTGGAGCAGCGTCCACACCGTCTCTGTAGGTGGGCAAGTTATAGACGGACGTACAGACAGCCTACCTAGATGGAGCAGGGCCACCCACCGCTACCCGAGGATACAATGCAAAAAGAAGTGCTCTTTCCCCACCCTGAACAGGGTACTCTCCAACGCCAAAGCGAGGCCCAGGAAGCAGATACGGGCTTCTGCTTGCATCAGCTTAAGCAACACCCCACGGCCAGGCCGGGTCAGGTACAGAGCGAATTGGGCAGAATTCCTCTAGTCCTCCTGGCCTCCCGGTCCCAGCTAACGGGTGATGCTCGCTGGCAGGCCAGCTGGTCAGTACTGTCTTATGACTCTGGGAAATGACCCTCTTTGAACCTTCAATTTCATCATCTGTAAAAAATACCACCTTCGCTGGGTTGCGAGGCCAAAATTTGCTACACAGTAGTCACCAACGTTAGTTCCTTTCTTTCCCCTTTTCTGGGTCAGCTTGGGCGTTGTTTAAGGTTCCTGAGAGAGGCCGTGGGAAGCGTCTCCCAGCTTCCCCCATCCCTGCCCAAGACCAGGCAAGGCTCTGCTTTCTCTCAAATCTGCCTGTTTCAATGGAAACCCAGTCCCCGCTCGCGTTTCCCGAGGTCAATCGGATACCCCTGAGGGCGGCCCAGCCTCCCGGCCCCGAGCGCCCTGCACGCCCTGGTCGCCCCGTGGAGCCTCGGCCTCGGCTCCCGGCTGCCTACCTTCTCCTGGGCTCTGCTGAACTTCTTCTGCACCTGCTTGGCGAAGAGGCCGGCGGCGCCGCTCGCCCTGCCCTCGGCCATCCTGCCAGCTCCCCAGGGGCAGCAGGCCCTGGCCCGGAGCCCTGTGGTTTTCTCTGGGCCCCTGAGGAGGAAGCGAGGTTCCCGGCATGCCTCGCATCCGGTCGGGCGGGCGGGCCTCGCGGCGCACACCCCGCCCCGCCGCCGCCGCCGCCTCGGGCTCACCCTGGGCTGCCCGAGGCTGCCTGAGGCCCAGGGCGCCCGGCCCTCACGGAGACCCTTGCAAGGCCCACTCGAGGCCCAGCCGGTGGCGCCCCGGGGCCCTACCCCGAAGCCCGTCCGGCTCCCGGGTGCGGCCCGGGGAGGGGCCAATGGGGCACCTGTGGGGCTCAGGCGGGGGCTGGGCCTGCGCCTGTTCCCAGGAGGCGGGAAAGGCGGGCCTGCCCTCAGGCGGCGCTCCAAACCCTCCGGCCCTGAGGTAGAGGAACACCAGCCCCGTTGAAGAGTTTGCAAACGTGCGCCAAGACTCAGTGTTCCCCGAGAGCTAAATTAGCTGTAACCGATTAGCGGCAGTGTGTGTGTGTGGGGGATAACTGAAACAAGGGGGTAGAAAATACTGCGATTTCCACTCAGCAAGAGGGTTGTATAAGGGACTTCTCTGGTGGCGCAGTGGTTGAGAGTCCGCCTGCCAAAGCAGGGAACACGGGTTCGAGCCCGTGTTTGAGCCCTGGACCGGGAAGATCCCACATGCTGCGGAGCAACTAAACCCGTGCGCCACAACTACTGAGCCTGCTCTCTAGAGCTGGTGAGCCACAACTACTGAGCCCCATGTGCCACAACTACTGAAGCCCGTGCGCCACAGCAAGAGAAGGCACCGCAAGGAGAAGCCCATGCACCGCAAGGAAGAGTAGACCCCGCTCAATGCTCTAGAGAAAGCCTGAGCGCAGCAGTGAAGACCCAACACAGCCAAAAATAAATAAATAAATAAAAAGAATGTTGTATGGGAAAACGGGTTTGACTTACATGGGTGTGTGTACTGGGTCACCAAGTAAAGTTTCTTACTCCGGGGTGCAGTTTTTAAAGATGGAAACCCTCTACCAGAGAGGAGGTTGGCGCTGTCAACTGAAAAAAAAAAAAAAAAAAAAAAAAGCACAATCTAAAAGTTGAGAATTACGTTTTATTTGGCGGACAAAACCGAGGACTTAAGCGTGGGACACGGTCTCTCAAGTAGCTCTGAGAGACTGCCGGGAAGAGGTAAGGGAGGAGCCAGGGTATATAGGAGTTCTTGCAACAAAGACCAGGTTGTCAGAACATCAAAAGATTATGGTTAATTAAAGAAAACCAGATATCTCAAGTTAAGGAATTTGGCACTTTTCTATTTGTGGGAAGATGCAAGAGTCTGGGCTCACTGAAATCACTCCTTTGATATGCACCTCAGCTATCTGGGGCCAGTACGCTGTGTTTTCTCATCCTGAGTCTCCTCAGGGTAAACTGTTGGGGCTGGGGTGGCTTCAGTGGCTGATGGCTTGATGGTCAGCATCCTGTTTCTATCCTGAGTTCCCTCAGGGCTCACCACTGGGGGAGGGGGTGCGGTAGTGTGATGGCTTGATGGCTGCAACATCCTTTGTTTACTGATACGGCAGGCAACATTCTTTCACTCGCAGCTCTAAACCTAGATCTGGTAGGGGTAGGCTGAGCAAAGGGGACAGAACTCCACATCTGGACCTGAAAGGGAGGAACAACTGAGCTAGAAGTAGAAACAAGGATGCTTAGGAAAGGAGAGGACCTTTATTGAAAAAAGGCTGAGGATGAAGGTATGGAAGCCTGTGCTGGGGGTGGGGAGCAGATTTTTCTAGCTGGAGGAACTAGTACAGTGTACTAGATGGAGAGAGGATATCAATTGTGTAACTTGGGATGGGACTGCTCAGATTATAACAGTTTCTTCTCTAGGTAGTAGGTCTCCAAATGAGTTACTCCCTGGGACTTCCCTGGTGGCACAGTGGTTAAGAATCCCACTGCCAACGCAGGGGACGGGTTCGAGCCCTGATCCGGGAAGATCCCACGTGCCGCGGAGCAACTAAGCCCATACGCCACAACCACTGAGCCCATGCCACAACTACTGAAGCCCACACGCCACAACAAGAGAAGCCACCGCAATGAGAAGCCTGCGCGCCGCAACGAAGAGTAGCCCCTGCTCGCTGCAACTAGAGAAAGCCTGCACGCAGCAACGAAGACCCAAAGCAGCCAAAAATAAATAAATTAATTAATTAAAATAAAACTCAACTTAATTTCTAATGCAGAGAGGACCACATTTTAAAAAAAAAAAAAGAAAGAAAAGAAAAGAAAGTAACTCCCTGACATGTTTGAGGGGATAGCTGGGAATTAGGACTCTGGGTTTGGAGGAGCTGCTCACTCAAGGATTTTATAGTACAAGTAAAATGCCCCGAAAGAAAGGAAGAGGGACAAAATACACTTCCTAAGGACTGGCGAGGGAAGCTGGAGGTCTGAGACAAAATTGGAGGGCCTTCTCTGCTATTGTTTTTCAGGTCATTCCCCCAAAAAGGCATATTGCACTCAGGGTCAACCATGTGACAGGCATTGCTGAGTGTTGGAGAAGCCAAGAATAAATTTTAAAAATGTGATCCCTGGGCTTTCCTGGTGGCGCAGTGGTTGGGAGTCTGCCTGCCAATGCAGGGGTCACGGGTTCGTGCCCTCGTCTGGGAAGAGCCCACATGCCGCGGAGCGGCTGGGCCCGTGAGCCATGGCCGCTGAGCCTGCGCGTCCGGAGCCTGTGCTCTGCAACGAGGGAGGCCACAATAGTGAGAAGCCCGCGTACCGCAAATAAATAAATAAATAAATAAAATGTGATCCCTGACTTCAAGATGCTTAATGTCTGGAAGTTGAGGTAGGTTGTTAATCAGATGTTTATAATGTTATGTGCTTAATTCATTTCTAGAAATGGATACAAAAATTTCAGGTAATAGGTCATTAGGGTTTATTCTGTTATAACGCTAGCTGTGGGGATGGTCTAGAAGAGGCAAAGTGAAGAAAATGGAAGGACTTCACGGTGGGTGGGGAGAAGTGGGGGCAAGTGGGAGGACTGTGGTGCTGTGGGAACACTGAGGAGAGATGGCGATGACAACAGGTGTGTCACTAGCAGAAGGAGGCTGATACCTGGGTCACTGTCAGGAATCCTCAGCAGTGCAGCCCAGCCACTGCTTCCTAAGAAACCGTCTTCAGTGCCAATCCCTTGGGAACTGAAATTGGTCGTCACCAAATCATATAGTATTATTAGAGCAGGAAACATCTTTAGAAGTTAACTAGGTAGGGAAACTGAGTAACAGAAAGGGCTGGTGACTTGCCCAAGGTTACCCAGTTCCTCAGTGGCAGTGAATTGTGAGTTGGGAATAAAGGTGTCCTGTCTAGCCCAGCTTCTTTTGGTGTATACACCGTTCTAGAGGCCTCTGCTGACACAGCAGCCTATAAATTGCAAGACTGGTCTTAGCCAGTTTCTCCTGCTGTAATGTTAACTCTCCCGGTACCTCTTGTCTGGTCCTCAGCGATCACTATGAAAAGCTACTTGTCACCCTCTTAGCCTTCTCCTTTCAGTTCCTTCTTCACTCTATCACAGGCCACTCTAACAGACTGAGCCCTGGCCAGGATAGGACAGAATTATCAGCTTCCCAGTTCTCTGTGGTTTATAGAACCCCGGATCTGTTGCTTATTTTTGTCCAGCCTTGAAGTGCTGACTCATACTTAGTTTGAGACCACATATTATTTTCCCCTCAACCCTTTCCTTTCTTTGTTCCTTATCTTCTTTTCTCCTTTTTTCTATTCTTTCCTCTCTGTCTCCTTTCTAATTTGTCACTTACGTTGTCTGCTGGCATCTGACCTACCACCTAATCCTGTATTCCTATCTTTAGTGTATCCTTGTAGTTGCCATGACTCAGAACCTTGGGGTGAACACTGTTCTAGGCACTGAAGGGAGAAACAAAAGAAGGACAAGCCTACAGTCTACTTGGGAGAGTCAGGGCACATTTCGTCACTCAGGAACATTTTAAAGCCCTCTGTGCCTTTGACTATAGCAAATATGTTTGGGAGGAGGGACAGATGGGCAGATTAATGGATGAGTAGGTCCTAACATAATCCAAAAAGGACAATGTAAGACCACTCTCACTTGACTTAGTTTGTGAACTGATAGAGATGGCAGCAAATGGAAGAACGAGCCCAGAAATGTGGTGAAATCCAACTCAGGCCCTGTAACTGCATTTCCACTAGAGGGCTTAATTACAAATAAAAAGACACAGGGGGCTTCCCTGATGGCGCAGTGGTTGGGAGTCCGCCTGCTGATGCAGGGGACATGGGTTCGTGCCCCGGTCCGGGAGGATCCCACATGCCGTGGGGCGGCTGGGCCCGTGAGCCATGGCTGCTGAGCCTGTGCATCCGGAGCCTGTGCTCCGCAACGGGAGAGGCCACAACAGTGAGAGGCCCGCGTACTGCAAAAAAAAAAAAAGACACAGGGTAATATATATATTCAATTTTATTTGCATTTCTGCATCTGGCTCAGTAGTCTGTTAGAATGGTTTTTCCTGGATGGCCTCAAGTCCTGCTGTGGATCTAAGAATCATCTTGGGAAGGCCGTTGGACCCAAGAAAATGTTCAGTTGTTGGCAGTGACCTGAACGAAAAACCAGTTATATCCAGTCAGTAACTTCTGCCCACCTCCTTTCTTTTCCCTTCAGGGCTCCCAGTTGAGCATGGCCCTGTACTGGGTTTATGGGGGGGGGGGGGTCAGGAAGTAGTTCTCAGCTGTGTCAGGGCAATTCAGTGTTATAGGCACGTACTCAAGACTTAGTGTCAAGGGTAGACCTTGAATCGGTTGTGAGTCAAGGTTCATACCACAAGACTCCAGAATGTGTTTGAAGACTGGAGGGTATAGGTGTGAGGCTCTACCACCAGGTCAGTGTAGGTATAGTCTCACCTAACCCTCAAGCATTGTTTAAGGTGGTAAAACCTCTTGGCAAAGGGTAGAGCAAATTCCCATGATGCCCTTAGAAAGAACTGGTGGAGGAGAAGGTTAGTGCCTCTTCCCTCGCCCAGGAGAGGGAAGCCATTTTCCCCTTGGCTTTGACTTTGGACAGCACTGATATGTACCTGGTTCAGATCTGCTGTTGCCACCACCCACCTTACCCTAAGCAGTAAACAGTACAGTGAAGCATTCTTAGTGGGTATGTGAAGTGGAACTCAGGACGGCAACGTTATCGAGCGAAAGTACACTACGGAGGAAGGGAAAGGAGTAAACATTTGAATGCGGTGAGGAAGAGGATGGCTTCCCCTGCTTAACTTTTGCTCCCCAACCCAGCCAGTGCTTGGGTCTCCAGGTAACCCTATTTCAAACCATCATTTGAGAGGACTCACGTTATTTATCCAAGAGATGTAAGCAGAGACCCGAGTGAAGACTGTGGGCTTCCTGGAGACATTACAGCCCAGGCTGGACACGAAGCTGGTCACACCGTGGACAGTGTACTGGCCATTCACCAAGCAATGAAGGGGACCCCCAGAATCACCCTGTGGAGAGGAGAAGCAGTGTCCTAAAACGCCACATCTTTTGATCTTTGGGCCTTTGTTTCTGCTTACACCCACCCACCCCCATCTCTTTGTACAATCCTGTACTGTTTAAAATCTCCAATTAAGATCCCCACTTCCTTCATATCCCCTCAATCAAGATGAACCTCCTCTTCTTTCTAAACGACCATAGCACTTCTTCCTTTCTTTTGTAGCACTCATGTCATGTTCTGCCTTGTGTTTTGGTTTCATAATTTGTTTCTATCTCCCACGCTTATCTGTGAGCTTCTTGAGACAGGAACTGCATCTTACTGATATTTTCCTCTCCACGATGCTAGCATAGAACTTTGAACATCTTAGGCTCAATAGCTGTTACTGACTTAAATTGAACCTGGGGTGAGGGGAATAAGTTGTTCTAATGATTTATTTATCCCCAGCATTCAGACCAACGGGTCTAATTAGACTTAGCCTTTAGACACAGGGTAGGTAGTCAAACCATGTTAAACTAAACCGGCGTAAAGAGAAGAGAAAGTGATGTATTGGGTAGTGGTTACGTGCTCGGGCTTAGAATCAGACAAACCGGAGTTTACAGACTGTGACCTTGACACTCGTTTCCTTACTCAGTTCCCAGAATGTCAGTTCTGTGATTCCAGACATAAAATTGGAAGGTATTTCTTTGGAGAATCTGATCAGCACAAGAGGGAAGATCTAAAGATACTAACATTGTAAGTCCCCCAATGAAATGGCCTAGCCAGATCCCCTGACAAAGCAGTTCACTATAGATGAACACCACCTAAGGCTCAGAGCTACCTATCAGCTCTTCACTGTCCGACTCTGAAATAAGAGCATATGGTCAAGGATGACCAAACATCTGAAGAAAGCCTCAATTATAAAGATCAAGGGGCTTCCCTGGTGGCGCAGTGGTTAAGGATCGCCTGCCAATGCAGGGGACACATGTTCGAGCCCTGGTCCAGAAAGATCCCACATGCTGCAGAGCAACTAAGCCCGTGTGCCACAACTACTCAGCATGCGCTCTAGAGCCCCGTGAGCCACAACTACTGAAGCCCGCACGCCTAGAGCCCGTGCTCCGCAGTAAGAAAAGCCACTGCAATGAGAAGCCCGCGCACCGCAACAGAGTAGCCCCCGCTCACCGCAACTAGAGAAAGCCCGTGTGCAGCAACAAAGACCCAATGCAGGCAAAAATAAAATAAATTTAAAAATAAATAAATTTAAAAAGTTAAAACCTCCTTATTAAAATAAATAAATAAAGATCAAAACAAAGAAATAAAAAATGAAGGCAACCAAGATTATGCAGGGAGAAGAATATAAACAACAAAACTATGATTAATATTGCATCCATGATACAAGAACAGCAAGCTATTAGAGCATTCAGAAAACAAAAAGAGCCTTTGGAAATTATGATAGTAGAAATGAAAGACTGGGTTAGGAGATAAAGCGGACAAAATATATAGAGAGAAAATATGAAAATAAGAGGACCAATTTAGGAGGTAGATGTGTGAATAATGGAAATTCTAGAAAGAGAAAATAAAAATGGAGGGGAGGAAATGATCAATAAATAAACATTTTCAGAAGCAAAGATCTGGAGTTTCCAGAATGAAGAAACCCACTAAGTGTCCCTCAAAATGAATGCAGATAGACCCATACCAAGATACAGAACAAGAGAAGATAAAATAGGTCACTTATAAATTAGTGGAGAGTTTGGGGCTGAACTGGTGATAAATTGAGTATACATTATGCAAATTTAAAAAGACAATTATTAACCCCAGGGAAAACAAAATTATGCAGGGAATAGCATTTTACATAATCATAATAAATACTAAATGTTAATTTAACCAAAATTATTTGGGGAGGTTGTGGGTGCAGATAGAAAAGTTCATGCTGGGGGCAAGTATATATGTGTAAAAGGAAGAGAGGTTGCACACCTTGCATAATGCCTGAGCTGAAAAATTAAGTGGCAATATAAGTATATGCTTTTAGAGAGGTGGAAGGAGACACTGAAAGAAATCAGCTGAAGAGTTGACAGTGGTCCCCTCTAGGGAGGGAGAGCTTGAGGTGGTAGAAAGAACACTATGACTGTTCTTTCCCACTATTAGGCCTCATAGTTTTACTGGCCACCTTAAGCAGTTTAATACACATAGCTTCAATAAAAATTAAAACTTAAAAAAAGAAGAACTAGGGAAAGAGACCAAAAGTTCAAATTGCGGATAACTCTTTTAAAAAGGAAATAGCTGTACCCCATCCCAACTATGTTTAGGAAAAGAAGATGCTTCCTTTAGACTATTGTACTCAACACAAAACAAAACAGTTTAAATATCTTCCACTCAAATTCTAATAGGGGTTTGATAGTATTTCTAAGCTAGAGGAATGGAAGGTAATTGAATTGTATATCATACGATTTTCTTATGCTAATTGACCTGAAAAGAAACAAAGACTGTAGCGATGGGGGTGCGGCTGAGGGTATCGGGGCAGAAGGAAGAGCTGGGAAAGAGCTCGGTGGGAGACGGTGGATTGAGGTGAGAGGGGCTTAGTGAATCCACTCTGAGGAAAAGGGCTGGGACCCAGAAATCTGAAAGCCCAGAAAACAAAGACACAATATTTGGGAAATTCCAGTGGGAAGAGACCTGGTGACACAATCGCTTCAGAGAATTGCCTATCTGGAGTGGCAGCAAGAAGAAAAGTACTCTTGTTTTTCAGAGTTCAAGGCCTTGAGAGAGAGCAAAGTGAATTAAACTCAGAAAGGTTAAACCTTAAGAGGTTGTAGGTGAAGGTGGCTGGTGAGGACCTGTAAGAGCTTGACTTATGTGTTCATCTTTTTTTTTTTTTTTTTTTTTGCCCCAAGTTGCAGGTAGGGTTCCCAGGATATAGGACTTCTAAGTTTTGACACTGGTGTGGACAAAAAATGTTGCCTGCCATGTCAGTAAACAAAGAATTTTGCCTTCCATTCTGGGAAACAAGGAATGTTGCCTGTCATCAAGCCACCAGCCACTGCAGCCACCTTCCATATCCTGAGGGGATTTCAGGATGGAGAAAAATGATACTGGCCCTAGATAGTTGCGATGCATATCAAAGGAATGATTTCTGTAAGCCCAGAGTCTTGCATCTTCCCATACACAGAAAAACACTAAAATCATTCACTTGAAATGTCTGTTTCTTGTTATTAGCAGTAATCTTTGATGGTTGTCTCCATGTTTTTTTTTCAGCAAAAACTCTAATATACCCTGGCTCCTTCCCTTACCTCTTTGGAACAGTTGCTCAGAGCTGTCTGAGAGGCTGTCTCCCCGGCTATAGTCCTTAGTAAGATCACTGAATAAAACATAACTCTCAACTTTTAGGCTGTGTGGTTTTGTTTTGTTTTCATTTGACACTGGGGAAGTCCTGGGAAAATTGGGATGAGTTGCTCACCTTACTTCCGTAGTTCTAAATGCTTACCAAAAAAAAAACCCTTTAGGGACTTCCCTGGCGGTCCAGTGGTTGGGACTTAGCCTTCCAGTGGTTGGGACTTAGCCTTCCAGTGCGGGGGCAGGGGTGTGGGTTCGATCCCTGGTTGGGGAGCCAGGACCTCACATGCCCTGCGGCCAAAGGGCCAAAACATAAAACAAAAGCAATATTGTAGCAAACTCAGTGACGACTTTAAAAATGGTCCACATCAAAAAAAAAAAAAAAAAAAATCTTTAAAACAAACACATAAAAAATCCTTTAATCTTTGATTCTACTATTTCAGCCAGCCTACCAGCCTCCTTCTCCACCTAGCTTGGAGCTTGCATTTGATCTGCGATCTTGTCTTTATGTCCCAATAATGCATGAAAACCCAGCCCTGGATTAATCCATTCCCTACAACTAGATCTTTGAATGGAGTGAATCATATATCCATTATGATTATTGCATGGTCTCCAACCTCAGCCTATACAGTAACATCATGGGCCAGTCTTTCTAAACCCATTCATCTTAATCAGTCCAGACACAAACAACCCTTGTCCCTTCATTTTCAGCATTTAATCTGACTCCTAGTTCATGAGTAAATAGAAGCAAGATTGCAGAACACCTGTCAACTTCCAGCTACCCAGCCTGCACTCTCTTTCATGTCCATGCACATTTTTGTATCCCTCTTCTGTTCAAGGCCAGCTCCACCTGTGCTCTTGGTTCATCTCTTCCTTCTCCTCCGGGATCTTGTGTCATCCATTTTTTCCCTCTCTCCAGCTCTACAGGATCCTTTCCTCTCTGCCCAGAAACACACTTAATTTTCTTCCCTCTTAAAAGATCCACCCCCTCCATGACTGTCATCCTCCTTAAAGCTACCAGACTTGTAAAATTCCTCACTTTCATCCAAGATTCTTGAAAGAGTATTCTACGTTCTTTGCTATGTTTCTTTCTTTCTTTCTTTTAAATTGGAGTATAATTGCTTTACAATGATGAGTTAGTTTCTGCTGTACAACGAAGTGAATCAGCTATATGTATACATATATCCCTCCCTCTTGGACCTCCCCCCCCATCCCACCCATCTAGGTCATCACAGAGCACTGGGTTGAGCTCCCTGTGCCATATAGCACGTTCCCACTAGCTATCTATTTTACACATGGTAGTGCATTTATGTCAAACCTAATCTACCAATTCATCTCCCCCGCTCCTTCCCTGCCCCATGTCCACACGTCTGTGTCTCTATTCCTCCTCTGCAAATAGGTTCACCTGTACCATTTTTCTAGATTCCACATATATGTGTTAATATACGATATTTGTTTTTCTCTTTCTGACTTACTTCACCCTGTATGACAGACTCTAGGTCCATCCACATCTCTACAAATGACCCAGTGTTGCTTCTTCATTCCTTACCCTTCAATCAAGCTTCTGCCCTCACCACTCCACCGAAACTGTTCTAGCTGTAGTTACCAGTGACCCATCAACTGTGGAAGTAGCCACTTTCAGTTATCCGCCACCGCTCCTGGCTGCAACGCATACTATGGGATGATCTATCAGTATTTCCTGAGATTTTGTGAAACCTTTATTTACTATGCTTTTCTCTTATCTCTTTTTTAGATCCTTACGGGTCCTTTGCCCTCCAACTATCTCTGAAGCACTCAAATATTTATGTTATCACAGTTCTTCCCCCCAGCTCACTGTTTTTTTTTTTTTCCTCATTCCACCACTTTTCCCTGGGGGAGGTGGGGATGGGGGGTGGGGGACTTTGAGGGATCTTATTTCCCGTTAAGCTTGTCTCTAGCCTAGCTTTCTCCTTCAGGCTCCACTCTCTTTATATATAGTTTCTTACCAGTTAACTATAACTGAATGTCCCACTGGGATCTCAGACTCACCTTGTCAGACTCAACCTGCCCTCCAAAATCCTATAAATATTGTCTCATAGAGGCAACAAACACCTCCCCCAGATCACTTAAATCAGATGCCTGGAAGTCATTCTTGATCCTCCTTCCTCCTCTCCACTGCCCTAATTCGGGCCCTCAGATTTTTTGCCTAGATAATTGCAAGAGTCTCCTAAGCAGTCTCCCTGCTAATCTTGCTCTCTTCAAAAACATGCTTAGGGCTTCCCTGGTGGCGCAGTGGTTGGGGGTCCGCCTGCCGATGCAGGGGACACGGGTTCGTGCCCTGGTCCGGGAAGATCCCACATGCCGCGGAGCGGCTGGGCCCGTGAGCCATGGCCGCCAAACCTGCGCATCTGGAGCCTGTGCTCCGCAATGGGAGAGGCCACAACAGTGAGAGGCCCGCGTACCGCAAAAAAAAAAAAAAAACATGCTTACCTTGTCATCAGAGAGTGCTTCTAAAAGGCAAATCTGATCATGCTGTTCTCCGGTTTAGAACTCTTCAGTGGTTTCCCAGTGCCTAAGATAAAGGTTCATGTCCCCAGGCATGACATTTGAAGGCCTAAGTCGTGTGGCTCCTACCTGTCTCCAGTGTCATCTCTTGACATTCCCTAGTATGGTAATAGTTTATGTTCTAGCCCAGAGGTCAGCAAACTTTTTCTGTAAAGAGCCAAAGAGTAAATATCTCAGGCTTTGCAGGCCAGTCTCTCTTGCAACTGTTCAACTCCGTGAAAGCAGCCGTAAACAATACGTAATGAAGAAGTAAGGCCGTATTCCAATAAAAGTTTTTTTTAACGAACACTGAAATTTTATAGTTTTCATGTGCCATGACATATTATTCCTTTCTTAATTTGTTCCCAACCATTAAAAAATGTGAAAAACATTCTTAGCTCATGGACCACGTAAACACAGGCAGCAAGCTGGGCTTGGAGGCTGTGGGCCCTGACCTCTGCTCTAACGGTAAGGAATGCCCTATAATTCTCTATGTGTTCCAGGTTCTTGGGCCATGCCTTTCTTCATGTTCCCTCTCTCTGAATATCTTTTCCTCTTTTTTTGCCTGGCTTTCTCCTATTTAAGCTTTATGACTCAGTACAGCCTCTAGTTTCTCAGGAAGGCAAGTCTTTTCCGACACCAACAGGCAGAGATAAGTACCTATCTTTTGAACTCCCATATCACCCTATGCATATTTTTGTTATAACACTTAACCACATTGTATTACAATGTTCTGTTCTATGTCTGCTCTTCCCATTCTTCCACTAGACACTGTGTTTATACTTATCTTTGTATCTTTCGTATCTTTCATACAAAGATGAATCAAACACAGTGCCTAGTATTTAGCAGATGATCAAGAATATTTGTTGAACTGCATTAAGAAATCTGCAAACTTATGGTCACCAGAGGATAAGGGTGGGGGAGGGATAAATTGGGAGATTGGGATTGACATATACACACTACTATATATAAAATAGATAACTAGGGCTTCCCTGGTGGCGCAGTGGTTGAGAGTCCGCCTGCCGATGCAGGGGATGCGGGTTCGTGCCCCGGTCTGGGAAGATCCCACATGCCGCGGAGCGGCTGGGCCCGTGAGCCATGGCCGCTGAGCCTGCGCGTCCGGAGCCTGTGCTCCGCAGTGAGAGGTCCGCGTACAGCAAAAAAAAAAAAAAAAAAAAAAAAAAAAAAAAAATATATATATATATAGATAGATAGATAACTAATAAGAACTTGCTGTATAGCACAGGGAACTCTACTCAGTACCCTGTAATGGCTTATATGGGAAAAGAAGCTAAAAAAAAAAAAAAGAGTGGATAAATGTATATGTATAACTGATTCACTTTGCTGTACACCTGAAACTAACACATTGTAAATCAACTATACACCAATAAAAATTAAAAAAAAAAAGAAATCTGTAAGATGGTGCATTGGTGATTGATCTTGTCTAAATAGAAGATGATTTATATATATACTATTATAAAACTATTTTGTGCACTTTCCCCTACCATATTCACCTGTATACATTCTGCTAACAATAATATTGGGTCAAAAGGGTGGTGGTGGAGGAGCTATAAGAAAAATTGGGGTTGATGGGAGGGGAGCTAACTTATACACAGTTACAACCACCACTCCAGGCCTAGCCCCATGGCAGCCATTAAAAATCTAGGGCACAGGGGCTTCCCTGGTGGCGCAGTGGTTAACAATCTGCCTGCCAATGCAGGGGACACAGGTTCGAGCCCTGGTCCGGGAAGATCCCACATGCCGCAGAGCAACTAAGCCCGTGAGCCACAACTACTGAGCCTGCGCTCTAGAGCCCGTGAGCCACAACTACTGAAGCTCGCGCGCCTAGAGCCTGTGTTCCGCAACAAGAGAAGCCACTGCACTACAAGAAGAGTAGCCTCCACTCGCTGCAACTAGAGAAAGGCCACACATAGCAACAAGACCCAACGCAGCCAAAAAAAAAAAAAAAAATTTATTAAAAAAAAAAATCTAGGGCACAAATAACTTCTAAAGAACACTCACATATACCAACACACAAATGTTGGGCCACATACAAACTTTTGAGGTGGGGGAGGGCAACAGGCAAGATGAATTTTAAGGTTCCTTTAAACTTGGAGATTCTGTGAATATAGACCTAGTAGCACAGAATCATTCTCCTTCAGATGCTAGAATACAAAGGTTAGTCTGTACATAGGGGTGGGAGTAGGTGTGAAATAGGTGAGTAAAAGGTGGGGGATGGGAAACAGAGAGGGGAGGGACCTGGGGTGAGACTTCTGACACTTCCCGCCTGTGTTCACCTGGCATCCAGAGTGAACTCCGTCTCCTCCAGCGCACACCATGGTATTCTTCACGGTGGAGCCCCAGTAAGAGGAGCTGGAGCAGGTGGCGTAGTCCACGGTGGGCAGGTAAGCCTGCTGCAGGGTCTGGGCCAGCTGCCCATTGGCTGAACAGGACACACAGCATTGGAGGTCAGCCCCAGCTGCTATCCAGGGAAAAAAAACCTTCCACACCCGGCTAAACCTTGCCAAGTTCTGATGAAAGCTGAGGTCAGGGCAAGTTCCTTGTCTCTGCCCATTGCATGTCATAGATCCTCCTTTTGTCTCTCTTTATATAAAAGCTACAGGCATCTTCCTTTAAGGAGTCATCCTTGACTACTGTTCCCAGGTTCCAGACCACTAATCCTATGCCTGCTTTTTTTTTTTTTAATCTCATGAATACCTTAATTATGTAACTAGAATGGTCTTATTTGTTAATAACTTATCTGTCCTGCTTCCTCCTTACACTGTAAACCCTGTGAAGCAGAACTGGGACTATGCACCCTTGTTTCCATTTCTTAAGAGCTTTCCTTTATCTGCAATTTTTTTTTTTTTTTTGCGTACGCGGGCCTCTCACTGTTGTGGCCTCTCCCATTACGGAGCACAGGCTCTGGACGCGCAGGCTCATTGGCCATGGCTCACGGGCCCAGCCGCTCTGTGGCATGTGGGATCTTCCCAGACCAGGGCACGAACCCGTGTACCCTGCATCGGCAGGCGGACTCTCACCCACTGCGCCACCAGGAAAGCCCTATCTGCATTTTTTGACTTTTCAAAGGCTTTGCACATGAATTATTCTTTGGATACTTACAACAATCCTTTCATGTTATACATAGATCAGGAAACTGAACTACAATGACATTGAGTGAACTGGGAGCAGAGCTGGATTACAAGCATGTGTCTCTCTCAGCCCCAGGTTTCTCCAGTAAGACTGGCTGCTCCCAGCAAGGCCTTGCCTCCCCTCCAGAGCTCAGATCCTGTCTGATGGCTGACAGCCTTCTGTGCCAGGCCTGCTGTCTCTATCCTTGTTAACTATCTCTGCTCATAGCCTCTCCCACCTTTCCATGTCATCTAATGACTTTTCCTTCCAGAAATCTTCCCATGATTGACCAGAAGAAGCTGAGGCCTCCTCTGCCTCGACTCCTCTGGACCTGCAGCCACCCCTGGCTCATTCACTCCAGCCCACAGCCTATAGACTGTCTATGAAGGCAGCGCGATGGTGTCGTGACCACCAAGGCGGAAGCCAGGATACCTGCCTTCTGGCCCCAGCTAACTAGTTACTAACTAGTCATGTGATTTTTTTTTTTTAATATTTATTTATTGTGCTTCCCTGGTGGCGCAGTGGCTGAGCGTCTGCCTGCCGATGCAGGGGACACGGGTTCGTGCCCCGGTCCGGGAAGATCCCACATGCCGCAGAGCGGCTGGGCCCGTGAGCCATGGCCGCTGAGCCTGCGCGTCCGGAGCCTGTGCTCCGCAACGGGAGAGGCCACAACAGTGAGAGGCCCGCGTACCAGAAAAAAAAAAAAATTATTTATTTGGCTGTGCTGGGTCTCACTTGCAGCACATGGGATCTTTGTTGTCGTGTGAGAGATCTTTGCGGCATGAGGCATCTTTTAGTTGCAGCATACAGGTTCTTAGTTGTGCCGTGCCCGATCTATGTTCCCTGACCAGGGATCGAACCTGGCCCCCTGCAATGGGAGCGCAGAGTCTTAACTGCTGAACCACCAGGGAATTCCCTGGTCATGTGATCTTGAACAAGGTCTTTAATTTCTTTGGGCCTCAGTTTCCTTATGTGTAAAATGAGAGGCTGGTAACAAAATACTCTCTGAGGTAAGGTGTCTATCTTTTTTTTTTTTTTTTTTTTTTTGGTTATAAGAATCTGAGAATTTCTGACTTGACTATTCCATGGCCTGTTCTTAGCTTGATTTCATGAACCAGTTATTTTATCTCTGGTTCCTGGTCTTTGGCTCTGAACACCTAGGACCACAGAAAAAGTGCCCCAGAAGCTCAGCTACCTAATCAAGATCCATGTGGTGGATGGTGCCAATGTAGGCGACTTACTCATGGTCCTGCCCCAACCTGTGATGTAGCAGGGGCTGTTGTTAGCCAGGATGGTTCCCTCCTTTGGCAGAACACCCAGCTGGACATAGCTGTTGAGGGTGACGTTCTGGGCCAGGCGCAGCAGGGCGATGTCATAGCTGCGGGAGGAAAGGAGACGGCTCGCTTGCAGGACCAGGCCTTCCTTTAAGTCAGCACAGGGACAAGCCCTCCCTAAGCCTTGTGTGCCCACGGAATTGGAAACCTATGACTTCGAAGAAGGAGGGGACTGACTCGCCAAGACTCAAATTCGAGGAACTACGCATTTGGATTGTAGGATATTCTACGTTTAACAGCGGCCCCTGCTGGTGACGTCTCAGCATTGTCGCCTAGCTCTGGTCTGCAACCCAGGGGGGAGTGGAGCTCGCTTCTTTCGTTGTGAATGGGGACTCGGAAAGGAGCAGAGTGCTTTGATCTTCGTAGCAGAGAAGAGTTCTCAGAGGAGAAAGATGTCAAATGCTCTGCAGAAATATCCGAATTACTTGAACCCACGCTATAGAATTGGCTACCATCTTAACTAGTTCCTTTCCAAAAGTTTACAGCTCAGTCTTGCAGGACTTTTCTCATTGTGAGATTCATTTTAAGAAATCTACTTTTGCTGATGGAGTCTATTCCATAAAATGAATAATAACTAACAATAAAAACAGGAACATTAAACTCTGCAGAGGAGATTCAGGGGATCCAATCATGCAAACCAGCGTAGATCAAACAAATCCCCAAAGATCTTCAAACATTCTCAAGTCCTCCAACATCTTAATTCTCAGAGTCCTCCTGGATGAATGTGAAGGAAGCCAAGACCCCATGGCTGGCCAGTCAGCCCTCCACCTCCCAGCCCCAGGCTAGCCCCGCCTTGCCCCTACCCTGCAGCCACATTATTGCTGTTCCAGTGGGGATGCACCTCGATCCTCTGCACTCTCACGAACTGCTCGGTGCCATCGTTCTGGCTCAGGTTGTGGTCTCCAACCACCACACGGAAGCTCATTTGTCTGGAGGGAGAGAGGGGAGCCCTGAGTGATCCTTCTTTTTCCCCTCTTAGAGAAAAGTTGGGAAGCCATCTTACATCTCATCTTTAGGACAGGAATCCAGCTTATCTGGCCCAGGCAGTGGAAGGATGGAAGACCCTGGAAGGTGAGGAAGTAACCAACCCTCCCATCCCCAATTTGCTAACCTGTGGAAGTGACAAAAACTACCATCAACTTCATGTTCCCAATTTACTAAGCTAAACATCAGAGGCTGAATATCTCATAACTTGAGAGAGGTGTGCTTAGCATAAATGAAATAATGGCTCTCAGCCCATAGAGGGATTTCGAGGGACATATAAACTTCTAGACCAGTAGTTCTTTTGTTTTTAAAATTTTTTTGTCCACACCACATGGCATGCGGGATCTTAGTACCCCCCGACCAGGGATTGAACCCGTGCCCCCTGCATTGGAAGCATGGAGCCTTAACCACTGGAAGTCCTAGACCAGTAGTTCTTAAAGCACGGTCCCTGTACCAGCAGCATCAATATAACCTGGAAACTTGTTAGAAATGCAGATTATCAGGCCTCAACCTGGACCTTCCTATCAGAAACTCTACTGGGCTGGGCCCAGCAATCTGTGCCCTGCAGGTGATTCTGATCCACGCTCAAATTTAAGAACCACTGCTCACGATAAACATGAAAAAATGGTTACCAGTCAGGCGTTGACTAGGCACTTAAATATTTACCTACCTAATTCTCACAATAATTCTACAAAGTAGGTAGAGATAAGGAAGGGAGAGCTTGGAGAGCTAAGTAAGCCATCCAAGTTCACATAGCTAGAAGAAGCTGGGACAGGAGGTGAACCTGAGTTTGCCTGACATTATAGTTTGTACTTTCCATTATATCCTACTACCTCCCCGCAGGCCCCCCAACACCTCCTTAAAGTCTTGCCCTGAGCGGTCAAACATACATATTCCTCCAAAAGGACCAGACTCTTCCCCTCCCAGGGGCTCAGAAAAGCTGGTCTTTGTTTTTCTCACTTGTCCACACAGTGAGCAGCTGTCATCACCCAGTTCCGTCTGATGAGGGTCCCTCCACAGATGTGAAACCAGGAACCTCCAGACTGGTACTGGAGGGAAATCTAGATGGGGAGAGAAGAAAAGAGGGATAGGTTGGTGATTCTTGAAAGGCATTGACCCCAGCCATGTGTTACCTCCTTAAACTCCTGCCATACCTCAGAACATTCTCCAACTTTCTGGGCTAGAGATGGCGAATTGTTTTCATTTGACCTTTTGCTATTGAGGCTACCTGGAGTAGTGGTGAGAAGGGGCGTGTAGATGCCCCTGGGACCAGCAGAAAAGAGTGTTCCGTCATTTGGTGATGTTTGCTGTGTACATGGAAGGGGGAGTAAAGACATACACACACAGTGCATTCAGCATCGTTACCCTATATTATTGCAAAGGGCCAGGAACCCAGGTCCTTCTACCTCCATTCCCTCTTGGGAAGGAAATGTAGCCATGGAATTGCTCCATCACCTAAGCCACAAACTTAGGTCCCCAGAACTCCCCTCCGAAGTTTTGAAGATACACCCTGTCCCCTCACCCCAGCAGATACTTAGAAACACCACCGGAGTATTCATTTTTATCAGTTCATTCCTCCTCCTTCATTGCCTCATATCACACAATAGCTCTACCCCTGAAAATTGGGGCACAAACTTCTGTAAATTGAATTTAATTCTAATCGCAGTGATTTCTCTCAAAGTATGGCCATTCACCAGTGAATTTGCCAGTTTTACACTTTTAGAATTGCTTAAATCACAGCCTAGCTGCCCTATTTTGAAAGTGGAAACTCTTTAAATAGCCAAACGAGCAACGTGTTCCATTTGGGGGCAGAGGTGTGTTTGCATGTGTGACACGAATTGCGTGGAGTGGGATGTGTGTGTGTGTGTGTGTGTGTGTGTGTGTGTGTGTGTGTGTGAAGGTGTGTAGAGTCTGACGTGTGGGTCTGGCACACAGTCTTGCTAGTGTGGCACAAGAGGTATTGCTGGGAGTGTAAATGTGGTTTGTGTTTGGGTGTGTGCCTGGGAGAGTGAGTGTGGTTGGTGTTTAAATCCTTTCCTCCAAGCCTTTTGCACTTAGAAAAAAATTCCTAAGCCTCGTCCCATTCATCTTTTAAAGGTAGAATCCAGGCGGCTGGAGAGCTTCCTGTTGATAAGGATATACACAAACATACATAATATTGCATATCAGGACACGGGCAACTCTTATTTCATTGGCAGTCTGGGGCTGTGAAGGAACACCCACCTGAGAGGGCCAAGAATGCCTCCGGGCCTCAGTCCCTCCAACTACCCGGGCGTTGGTTTCTGGAAAGTCCTGGGCACTATGTCCTTTGTGGGGCAGAAGAAAAGTGAGTGATGACTAAGCATGGGGTCAGCTCAGGGTGGGAGGGCGGGTGGCAGTTGTGCTTTGTCTGCAAACTCACAGTTCCTCCCTAGCAAATGAGGGGCCCGGCTGTGAGTTCTCTGAGCCCCTTTTGAAAGCAGATAAGTCTAAGTGCCTTCTGCTTTTCTGCTTCCCCTACGTGTCCCCAGAACCTTGGCATGTTACAAGGACCCATCTCACACTGCCGTGCCAGGCCCCAGAGGTTCCTCATGGTCTCAGCCTTGCTTAGGGTCACCCATTGGCCTGAGGTGACTCCCCGCTCCCTACCCCCCACCCCTGACCCCCCTCCCCCTCCCACACACAGTGCTTTGGCGGGATTCTCCAGGGGGCAGGGACAGCAGTGCACATGCCACCAGATGCCCGCTGAGGATGTCTTCCTGTCAGTGGGGTTGGTGGGGGAGCCCAGGGCTCTGGAAGAGGCTTCTCTCTGCTTCATGGCTCAGGGACCTTTCAAGCAGAGGCCCCCGACCTTTTCTATCATGGGCTCCAGGAGAATAAAGTTTTCGCTAGACTCACAGGCAGGGTCTCCTTCCCATCCTGGGATAGAGAGCAGACCTGGGCTTAAGGAAAGCTTTCCAACCCTCCTGCTCAATCTCCCTCCCTACAGAACTCCAGGCAGATGACCCACTTACCACGAAGGACCAGAGTGGTGAACACCAGCAAGCGCAGCATGCTGCCAGCAAGTAGACCACTGCCCCCTTGCCACGAGCCAAGCCCTCTTTAATCTCCGCTTATCAGCAGCTTTGCTGACCTTCCTGTCAACTGGCAGGGCCAGTTGGAAGGCAGGGAAAATCACAGGTGATAATGGAAACAGAAATGAAAAGGTTTCTTTTTAAGTCAAAGAATTTGTCTATGAACAAAGACAGAACAAGGTCAGGGCTGAATTAATCATCTCTTTCAGCTGAAAAGCATCCAACTAAGTCTTTTTCAGCAATAAGATGGAACAGCACAGCGAGATCAGCTCGGTGCTTTGTGACCGCCTGGAGGGGTGGGATAGGGAGGGTGGGAGGGAGGGAGGGAGGGAGACGCAAGAGGGAGGAGATACAGGAACATATGTATATGTATAACTGATTCACTTTGTTATACAGCAGAAACTAACACACCATTGTAAAGCAATTATACTCCAATAAAGATGTAAAAATATATATATAAAAAAAAGAAATTAGATGGAGAGCCAGGACTGGCATTTCCCTTGGGATGCTCCGCTTGCTGGTAGCCTGCCACCGTCTCACTGCCCTCGGGGGCACTGTCAGTGCAGAGACCTACCCTGTGCACCAGGGGCTGGAGGCATGGGGGGCTGGAGGAGAGAAGTGTGCAAGGAGAGCAAGAAGAAAGAAGAGACAGCAAAGAGGGAAACGGCACGTGCCCCCAGGACGCAGACAGTGGTGTAGATGCAAGGAGACAAAAGCAGAGTAGCTGCAGTGGAGAGAATTCTGATGGAAGAAACCGTGCACCACGGGTTGGGACTTGAACCCACGCGGCTGGGCCTCAAACCCGGCCAAAACCCACAGTCTGCCAACTGAGATCACACACCTGGTTTCATGACTTAATGAAGCTCAGGTTCTCGATGTCTTATTGCAGAAAGGATTCAGTGAGAGATAAAGTGATAGGTAAGAAGTGGATTTATTTAGAGAGAAACACACTCCACAGACAGAGCGTGGGCCTTCTCAGAAGGCGAGAAAGGCCCCAGAGTATGGGGTTGTCAGTTTTTATAGGAGTGGGTAATTTCATAGGCTAATGAGTAGGAGGAGTATTCCAACGATTTTAGGAAGGGGCGGGGATTTCCAGGAATTGGGCCACTGCCCACTTTTTGATCCTTATGGTTGGTCTTGGAACTGTCACGGCACCTGTGGGTGTGTCATTTAGCTTGATGTGTTACAATGAACGTATCCTGAGGCTTGTCTGCCGTCTTGGACCCATTTGGTTCTAATAAGTTTATGTCGTGTCCTCTGGGCTATGTCATTCTTTCAAAGGTTGTGCTCTGCCCCCTTCCCTCTTGCTTCACTAGGAAACAGGTTTGGGGAGACTCATCTGGAGAGCAGATAAAAGAGAGCTCCCAGAGAAGGAGAGTGTCGGTGAGAAGAGGAAGCCCTCAGGATAGGGAGCTAGTCTGCGTGCTATGAGGGTGGAGAGCAGGGCAGGAGTGTCCTGCAGGAGATGAGAGGCTCTGGCCATCGGAGTCGGGAGAGGGGGACGGAGGGAGGTGCCGCGGACCTTGCGGTGGGCAGAGAACTTTGGGTTGGGAGGTCCCAGAGCAAGGACTGTGGGTGGACTTAGGCTGAGAGAAGCCAGAAGCCCAGGGGGAGGCAGGCAGGAAAGTATGCCAGTTCACCTGGGGCTTTTGTTGCCTAGACACTCCAGAATTCAAGTTTCAAACCTGCAGGTGTGGGAGAGGCCTGGAAAAGGCTGAGGAAGGAGTTCTGTACAGACGGTCACCTTTTCAGGTCCTTGAGCTGGGGAGGGGGTGTGGGGGGTGATGGGTGGGAATTGCACTAAGGACTCCCTCTCCAGCCCCACCCCCAACATTCTAACCCAAAGGAGACCCCGGGGGAGGGGGGGTGGGGGAAGAGTTGAGCTGGCTGGGGAATCCGGGCCTCCTTTGTCATTCTCCACCCGCTCCCCCACCGCCACCCCCCGTGGCCTCCTCTGGAGAATAGGGAGACGGCTCTAGCCCCCAGGATCAGGAGTCCAAGCGGGGGCTCAAGGGCCTCTTAAAGGTTACCCCTCCACATCACAGACTCCAAAGTGAGCCCTTGAGCGCAGGGTCAATATCACATCCATCGCTGCACCCTTGGCGAAGCCTTATCTGTATTTGCTTAAAAACCAAACTGTTTAGGATGGCACTCAATGCTCCCAAGCCATTGAGTGATCTGCACACCCAGCCTCATCTCCCACGCTGGTCAGACTCTTTTCCTCCTCTTAGGGTGAGGTGTAGAGGAGGGCTTTGGCTTTCATTCTGAGGCACTGCGTATTTTCCAAGAGGAATGTATCCTTTTGAAATAAACACGGGCACAAAAATAAATGTACAACGATGTGGGTTCTAGTGTAGTCTGTCACCAAACTTTGTGTAGTTTGTCATAAAGTTTGTCGCAAAATTGGGAAAAACTCAAGTATTCATCAATAGGGGAAGGTTAGAGAAATTGGGTTTAATCATATTAAGGAATACTACCCAGCTTTAAAAAAAAATAAATTTATTTATTTATTTGGTTTTAATTTTGGCTGCATTGGGTCTTCGTTGCTGCGTGTGGGCTTTCTCTAGTTGCGGTGAGCGGGGTCTACTCTTCGTTGCAGTACGCGGGCTTCTCATTGCAGTGGCTTCTCTTGTTGTGGAGCATGTGCTCTAGGAGCACGGCCTTCAGTAGTTGTGGCTCGTGGGCTCTAGAGCGCAGGCTCAGTAGTTGTGGCGCACAGGCTTTGTTGCTGCACGGCATGTGGGATCTTCCCGGACCAGGGATCGAACCACCAGGGCTTCACCACCAAGGAATCCCAATACTATCCAGCTTTTAAAAAGAATGAGTTAGACTTAAATGACCTGACATGAAAAGATGTCCTTGGTATATTAAATGAAGACATCAAGTTTCAAACAATATGGTACTCTGTGTGTGTGTCTTTATATATTATGTATATTCATAGAAAAAGGGTATAGAAGGTTTATACCTGGAAATTATTACTTTTCTAGAAGTTACTACTTCTAGAGAATGAATCAATAGGTATGGCAGTGTCGTGAGGATCAATTTCACTTTTTCTTTTTTCGTAATTTTTCGGCCATATCGCATGGCTTGCAGGATCTCAGCTCCCCGACCAGGGATTGAACCCGTGTCCCCTGCATTGGAGGTGAGGAGTCTTAACCGCTGGACTGCCAGGGAAGTCCCTTATTTTTGTAATTAAAAATAAGAATATATTCGGGGACATTTATCCATTTTGGGCAATGGCGCCAATACTCTTCAAGTGGGAAACAGATCCCCAAAGGAGATGAGCCATGCAGTTCTAAAGGGAGAGAGGTTCCTGGAGCCAGGAGATAGTAACACAGGGCTAGTGAGCATCAAGCTTTTAAACAAGACTTGGGCGTCCCTGGTGGCGCAGTGGTTAAAAATCCACCTGCCAATGCAGGGGACACAGGTTCGAGCCCTGGTCTGGGAAGATCCCAAATGCTGCCGAGCAACTAAGCCTGTGAGTCACAACTACTGAGCCCGTGAACCACAACTTCTGAAGCCTGCACGCCTAGAGCCCATGCTCTGCAACGAGAAGCCACTGCAACGAGAAGCCTGCGCACCGCAACGAAGAGTAGCCCCTGCTCGCCGCAACTAGAGAAAGTCCGCGCGCAGCAACGAAGACCCGACGCGACCAAAAATAAATAAATAAATAAAAAAGATTTTAAGCAGGACTTAAGGTTTTAGGTTAGCCTGAGAATGGTCAGAGGGGTGGATTTTAATAGTGCAGATGTGGGGTTAGGGCAAGGCCATCCTCGGCTAAGGGGAGGCCAAGAAGCTGGTTTCTTGAGTCCTCCCACCTCCCTGTTCGTGCCCTCTCCCTCTTCTTGAGCACCTCTCTTCCCTAGTCCTCCCTTCACCCCCAAACCTGCTGCATCTCTCAGTCCCTGTGGGTTACCCTTAGCTGACCGCCCTTGCAAGATGCTCTGCTGCTGTGTGGTCGGGGTGAGGAAACTGAGCACCACAGCAGGGCTCCTCAGTTAGGCATGCGTCATGAGATCGGGCTGGAGAGCTCTTGAGTGATGCTACAGAGAGTATGAGCGATATTAGGATAAATAGCAAACAAACAGTGCCTGGTAAATGTTTGGATGTTGAATGCAACCAAGAGTAGGGCTAAGATTGGAGTTAAGGACTAAGGCTCCCTAGGATTTACTGGACTTACTAGCATGGCATTCAAAGCCTTTTCAGTTGGGCCCCAAGCCACTGTTCTACAGGGCCGACTAACCCAGTAAGCACAGCAGGTACAGTGCCTGAGGCCCACAATACTTTTTTTTTTTTGCCGTACGTGGACCTATCACTGTCGTGGCCTCTCCCGTTGAGGAGCACAGGCTCTGGACGCACAGGCTCAGTGGCCAAGGCTCACGGGCCCAGCCGCTCCGCGGCATGTGGGATCTTCCCGGACCGGGGCACGAACCCGTGTCCCTTGCATCGGCAGGTGGACTCTCAACCACTGCGCCACCAGGGAAGCTCCCACAATACTTTTTAGGCCCACAAAAATGTTTCCGTTTCTTTTAAAATCAGAATACAATCATCCTGGATTATATTCGTTGTTATATCAATGCAGTTATAAAACATACTCTTTACCACTTTTTTAATGAAGGCACAAGTGCCTAGGGCTCATGAAAGCCATAATGTGGTCCTGACCTTCTAGCTTCCACACTCACTGCGCCCCCACCCTTCAGTCCTCCTGGTTCCCTGCATCCACATGTACTGTTGTCCCTCTGCGACTTTTCTCACACTTGAGACCTTTGCTTACTGAGCTCTTCCTACCTGAGGATCCATCCTTTGAGGTCTAAGGTCAAATGTCACCAACTTTGTGAGGCTTCCCTAAATGGAAGGAATTGTTCTAAGTCATGTAGCACATCTCTGAACATCTCCAGGCTTGGCATGACTTGCTTACCTCTGTTTTCCCAGCTGAAGTATGAGTTCCACAGGGGAAGAGCCTTATTACCTCCTCATGTCTACATGTGCTTGACACAGCGTGGAGGCTAAATTGGGGGGCCAGAGGATATTTGGAGACGAGACAGTGGCTGTGACAGAACTTTTCAGATGTGTGTGATTCTTCACAGCTTGAATCAACTGATCCTCCAAACGGATCAGCTAAGGGGCATAGCAGGGGAGGAGGAACCCAGTGCAAACTTCCTTTACCAATGCCGTAAAACCTTTATTTCCAGTGGGATCTCATGTGCAATTCTCTTCTCTTTCTGGGAAAGAACTTTTCCCTTTCCCCACTCCAGGACACGTCCTGGCCACTCTCTCCTCTCCCTTTGGCTGGGCTACCCCATGGGACCTAGGAGACTTCCTGCGGCGGGGAGTTGCGTGGGAAGCAGAGGCAGCTGTGGTCCCACGGCACCCTCATGTGGTGCTGTCCAAGAAGACAGCCTGCTACTCAAGTAGGAAGCCTTCCAAGAAGGAATGAGTCCTCTGGGCAGCTGGGCTCTCTACTTCAGGCAAAGCAGCCATGCGTGGTGGGGGCCAACTTGCTTGGGGAAGAGCTGACACGTACGGCAGGTCTGCTCTGTGCGGGGAGTTCACGCGAGAACCGCAGACGAGGCGTCGCGCAGTCGTGCTCCACACTACCTGCTGTCCCGGCTTCTTCAGACTTCCCAGGGCTCTCGTTAGCCTTATCTGGGTCCTAGCCTCAGGGCTGCCGATACGTGGTTGTGTGGCCTGGGGCAAATAACTTCACTTATCTGGCCTTGGTTTCATAATATGAAAATGATAGGGCTGGACTAAAACGATGATTTTCAAATTGTGCTTGCAGACTTTTAGAAAAGTTCAGGGGCTGGTGGGCAATGCCCTCACCCACCCTCATTTTCATCCGTGGCTATTTTGCTTCTGAACTACATTATACATGGAGCGCTGTAAAAAGGTTCCGGGACTTAAACCTGAGAATCACTGGCTCCACAAGTTTTCTTTCAAAACGAACATCTCGGGATTCCTAAATATGGTCTCCCTCACAGCTACCTGGCTGCACTGCTCTAGGCTTTATGGAGACCAGCCAGCCAGAAATGATCAGACTGGAGGGAAGAGAGAGTGGGGAGCTGATGGCTAGTTGCCTAGTGTTCTTGTGGTGTGGTGGGAGGAGCCCGGGTTCAGGATACAGACCAGCTCCTTTACTTCTCTCTGCCTCAGCGTTCTTGTCTATAAAATGGGCACGGTGGTTCCTGTCTTTTTCACGGGACTATCGTGCAGATGAAATAAGATAAAGGATTCCTGTCAAGAAGCTTCAGGTAATGTTAGCAAGGGAGACTCTTAGACCTCTAATTCCTCTGGTAGAATATACCGTTTCACTGGATTCTGTGGGTGTTCTAGATGATGAGGGATTCAGGACGTGGCTGCAGAGGTACTTTTCTTGAAATCAGCATTGCTGCCCTGGGCTCTAGCCCAGCTGCCTCCTCTGCTTTGCAAGTCTGTTTCTAGGGCAGAAGGAGAGCTCTAGGTAACGTATTATGTGTTCTAACGGTCTCTTCCACCAACATGGAGGAAAGAAAATGGGCCCATTGTTGTTGCAAGGAGGAGGAAGGTCCTGCCTTGATTTGCATTGAGTTTGAAATCCATCTTTAAGGCCGACAGGGAACTGATGATCAGGTTCTCAAACATCAGGTTCCCCCAAATCCTGTTTCCTAAGAGGTTTGTGGGATTTCCCACAGGGGGGTGATCCAGGGCCTAGATGAAGAGCCAGTGCTGGTAGGGATCACTGGGATTGCAGGTGGCCATGGCTGGCTTTTCGTCTTTGGATGTCAGACAGGTACCAGATCCTGAGTTCCTGATGAGTTGATCCTAAAAAGATGACACGGCAAACGGTCAGCCTGGGCCTCAGACCTCTGACAGTGCTACTAGGGGGCAATGAAATAGGGGTCAGTAGACAAAAGGCAAAGGAAACCCAATGAGGCACAGAGAGGGCACTTCCAAATTCCTTTCCTTGGATGCCAGATACTCTGATGGGATGCCTTCCTGAGTTTCCACCTGTGCATGGTACCAATTCTCCACCCCCAGCTTTAGCATGAATGGCTGGAACAGAGGAAGGCAGGACCATGGGCTAACTGAAAAAGGCTTTCAGGACCACCCCCAACTCCAGATGGCCAGTCTCAAAGACCTGGGCCACTGCTGCCCACCCGCACCTTCTGCCTTTGATCGTGTTCAGACTCCTCCCTTCCCTGTAGCTCCAAGGTTAGGCTCCTCTTTCCCCAAGCCAAGGACTGGGGATTGGGGTGGAGTGGGGTGTGGAGGCTCACTGGGGGCTGCTGGTTTGGGCCCAATCCTGTAGAAGTTACATCGTTTATCCCGAGGCAGTGTGGTATAATGGAAAGAACCCATGCTTTCGAGTCAGATTTATCTGGATCAGAACCCCAGGCCCACCATTTACTAGTGAAGGGTCTTGGGCCAGTCACAAACTTGCTGAGCTTCGGCTGGCCCATCTCTAGTGGTGGGGACACCCCCTACTTGGAAGATTAACCAAACCAATGTATGTGAGTGCACAGCCTTGTGCCCGGCACACAGAGGCCAGGCAGGAACCACAAGTGACTCTTCAACTTCATCCACTGTGTTCAGCCTATAAATACGTGAGCTATGACACAGCTGGTCCTGGACCATAACCCCGACCCCATCTTTTTTTTTTTTTTTTTTTTTTTAGTATGTGGGCCTCTCACTGCTGTGGCCTCTCCCATTGCGGAGCACAGGCTCCGGACGCGCAGGCTCAGTGGCCATGGCTCACGGGCCCAGCCGCTCCGCGGCATGTGGGATCTTCCCGGACCGGGGCACGAACCCATGTCCCCTGCATCGGCAGGCGGACTCTCAACCACTGCGCCACCGGGGAAGCCCCCGACCCCATCTTTATATCAGGCAGAACCAGCCATCACCAAACCTTACTTAGGCCCTGAGAACCCTGCCTGTGACCAAGCCCACATTCTCCATACTTCCTATTGTACATTGTCCGGATCCACCCCGTAGTATCTCAGGCAGAAGATGCAGAAGGAAGGGAGGGGGCAGTTGTGGTCTCAGGCTCTTGATTCTGAGCTTTCTGGGCCGCTGACTCACCTGGGTGAATTTCCATTCCTCATCCTCGGGCACCTGGCTATTCTTGCCCGTGAAGTGGCAGCCCCTAAGGCCCAGAGTGTCAGCACCGGCATAGAGACACAGCTGCTTCGCAATGTTGTGGCGAAGGTCCCTCTGGGTCGTGTATTCAAAGTACTAGAACACAAGATAAGAGGAGGTCCTGAGGGGCAGGCAGAGAGTTTGCCCACCATCTTCCAAAGCCAACTGCCTTGAGATGCCAACCACAGATGGCCTCCTGGGGAGGAAAGTGAGTAGGTGTCAAGGCTTTAGTAATTCATGTGCCACCGCATCTGGGTGATACTGGAATGACAGATAATAGTTACTAAAGGTTTTTTCTTTAGTTAAAAACTTAACTTAGGGACTTTCCTGGCGGTCCAGTGGTCAGGACTCCAAAAAAAAAAATTAGCCTCATTTAAAGCATTATTGGTGAAATTATGTGCTAGTTCTTTTTTGCTAATAGATTACTATTGAAAAAATGTTCATCAGTGTACCACCTAAAATCACCACGCGGGCCAGCGGTACAGGAAATTGCTCCAGTGACTTAGTCTTCATTTGAACATCCTGTTGGCATCCTGTTCAGTGGCCCATGCCACTCCTTTCCTTGTTTCAGCTGTTTTTTTTTTTTTTTTTTTTTGTGGTACGCGGGCCTCTCACTGCCGTGGCCTCTCCCGTTGCGGAGCACAGGCTCCGGACGCGCAGGCTCAGCGACCATGGCTCACGGGTCCAGCCGCTCCGCGGCATCTGGGATCTTCCCGGACCAGGGCACGAACCCGTGTCCCCTGCATCAGCAGGCGGACTCTCAACCACTGCGCCACCAGGGAAGCCCTCAACTCTGTTTCAAGTGCCTCTTACTTACCAAATGCTGGGCATTCAGGGTATATTGAGGGGCTGCGTCCAGGGAGGTTATTAGTTATTCCTCAGGGAAGAGCTGGGCATTGTAGGGCATGGGGGAAATTCCCAGGATGCCAGGTAGCTGTGAGATGTCAGTAGCTAGGTGGTTGTTTTGGGGTCACTGATGGGTGCTAGGATCATAGTGGTAACTTCTGGGTAGGGAAGGCATTGAAGATAGAAGTTGAGTGTAGCCGAGGGGCTCAAAAATTTTCCACAGTCACCCTAAAACACCATGCAGCAGCTGGCATCCTCCAGGAAGCCTCCTCTGATGAACAATCCTCCCCTGCCAGGGTGGGGAGTGTGGGAAAACAAAACCCCAACCAAAAAACAATCCTCCCCCCCAGCCCCTCTCTAGCAGCCGGCACTGCTGCCCACTCCTCTCTGGATGCCCCGGTCCACACTTAAGACCTTGTCTGTCGGTATCATGCATTCCCCCTCAGACTGGGGGCAGGGCTGGTATCTCCCCCTCTCTCTGGATCTCCCCTACCCTAGTCCTCAGGAAAGGACGATTATGAGCGGAGGAAGGGGGCCTGTGAAGAGAGAAGAGGCCCCAGAGACAGGCTCGCCTCGGGCTGGGCTCCGTACCTGGTTGCCGCCAAGGCCATGGCAGGTGTACATGATGAGGGGTTTTCCTCCATTGTTATTCTCTCCCACATCCAGGCAGTGATCCATGCCGAGGTTCTTGAGCTGCAGAATGTTGAGCAGAGAGGGGAAGCAGGGGAGCACAGTTAGGAATTTTTCGGTTTGTGGTGTGGGATCCACCTGGAATAAATGTGCACGGCTGGATTTCTCCTCTGTGACTTTCCTCCTCTGCTCATTCAGGCAGACGCCTGAAGTGAATAGTAAAGTGAGGTGCAGAGCCCAGGGGTTGGGCAAGGTCAGGGTGGGCAACCTGCCAGGTCCCTGGGAGAAGCCCTCGGCATATGGGAATGTCCTTAAGAGCAGTGGTTCTCAAAGTGTGATCCCCAGACCGTCAGCATCACCTGAAGGCTTGTTAGAAATGCAAATTTTCAGGCCCCGACCCAGTCCTCCTGAGTCAACAGCCTGCGTCTTAACAGACCTTCCTGGTGATTCTGAGGCCTGTGAGTATTTGAGAACCGCTGCTTAGGGGTTGTTTCCTCCTTACAAGGTTTTTAGCTAGCTCTAGAAGCCCAGGGTGGCCTCTCGGTCCTCCTCCCGGATAAGGGAGCGTGGAGAGTAAAAATCAGTTGTTTGTCATCCAGCTGCGGGGTCAGTGGTCCTGAACTTTTCTCCCGGGGGTTCTGTGATGATGGGCGGGCACATTGGTTCTCAGGACTCACAGCTCCGTAGAAGATGGGCTTCAGGTCAGGAACAAACATCTCTGGGTAGATGTTGTGCAGGAACCAGGAAAAGTTGCGACAGTTCAGTCGTTCCCTCAGCTGCAGTCGCTCCGAAATGTCCCCGAAGGATTTCTGTCAACCGAGCCAGCCCCCTCAGGGTCAGTTCCACAAGCCTTGACCTTCTTTTCTGGGTGGAAGCAGCCCAGAGTTTCTGGGACTACTTCCTCCCAGAGCGGGTCTCCTGTTCATTCCTGCTCAGGACCAGTTGGGCCCCACATCTAATCCCAACCCCCCTGCCTCGGCTTTGGGACCCGCACCCACAGCACCACCTGCATCTCCTGTGAACTCCCACTTTTCTCCCAGTCCTCAATTCCTAGTTTCTCAGAGTAAAGCCATTCTTCCCGTAAGAGGTTCTTCCTCCAAATCTTTTCTCCCTCCCCTCCTAAAAGATACTGGGGCTCTCCAGGCAGGGACAACAAAGTCTCCTCTCTTCATGCTCTAGCCTCCAAAATACAGCCTGGGCTCTAGCTCCCAAGGTCTGAGGGGTAAAGGCACCAGGTGGTGGAGATGCGTGGGTCTCTGTCATCATTAAGCTCCTGACTAGGGGCTGGGATTCTGCCCTTCTATTCATCTAAACACCTCCTGAGCACCCTCCCCGCTCACCTCTTGGGCCATCTTTGCTGCCTGCAGATTCCTCCTGTAGAAAATCTCCTTGTAGCTATCCATCCAGACCTCAGCCAGGCGCACTTGGTTGCGAGCAATGACACTGATGCCCTTGGGGAAGGTGTGAGGGCTCTTGGTACGGAACACGTGGCCGACCACAGAGCAGGGGATGATCTCCAGTTGGCCCCCGCACTGCCACACCTGCCGTAAGAGGATATGGGATGGGAATTTCAGGGGGTGGGTGGGAAAACCTCCCCCGCAAGCAGCTCTGTTCCATTCCCAGGGTGCCAGACCCCAGGTCCACGGACTCAGGGAAATGCTGCGCTGCGCTCTCTCGCTGGAAAAAAAGACACTGACCAGGCTTCTTCCCAGGCCATAACTACACAATCTCTGGCTCTCTGATGTTGGTTCACTCTGATTAAAGCAAACAGAAATTTGCAGGGTCCTGAGGTTACCAGGGCCCACTTTGGAGAAAAGCCACTTGGCGAATTTTATGTGCATCTCCCTACTGTGAGCTCTGGACACCTGGCTTTTTTTTTTTTTTTTTTTTTTTGCGGTACACGGGCCTCTCACTGTCGTGGCCTCTCCCGTTGCGGAGCACAGGCTCCGGACGCGCAGGCTCCGCGGCCATGGCTCACGGGTCCAGCCGCTCCGCGGCATGTGGGATCTTCCCGGACCAGGGCACGAACCCACGTCCCCTGCATCGGCAGGCGGACTCGCAACCACTGCGCCACCAGGGAAGCCCCACCTGGCTTTTTGACCTGGAAATGTGATTTTATCAGCTCACGCAGGTGTTACTGGAAACTCAAGCTCCTCCAAATCGAGATCAACTTGTGACCTAATCAAAGCATCAATTCATTAATTAATAGCTACCATCAGGTGGCTTGTGGTCACCTGGACCTTTGGCACACTAGCTTCCTTGCAGAGAGACTGAACACAGGTCAGAGGCTCATGGACGAGCCTAGGATCAGAACCATGGGAGTTATGGTGACTGAGCTGGTGACCCTCCTCTGTCAGAGGGCTGGTTTACAACATCCCTTCCACCTGCGTCTTCTCCTTTTTTCAGGTTTTAGATTGGGAGGTATGTTGTCATTCATTTTAGTATAAAAGCAACAGAAATACATAATCATAGCCATAGTAACAGCAGGTATCAATGATGTGCTTGTATGTGCCAAGCACTGTGAGAGATGACTTCATAAACAAGCTCATTCGCTTGTTAATTACTCTCCCCTGGATGGGGATCTGTGTAGATTTCATGGAGAGGCAAGCCCTTCTTCCAACCTAATCCTGATTTTCCTTATTCCTGAAATCCCTCGGTTCTGGGGCCCACCAGAATTTGGCCATCATCTTCTCCTACGGTTATGAAGGGCTTGCTGAACAGAGGGGGAGGGAAACTCCTAAGGCTACCAAGGCGTGAGGTCTCTGACCTGGAAAGCAGAGCCTGATTTTTCCAGAAAAAGGATAGTGACTGCTTACTGACCTGTTCCACCTTCACCCTAACCCTTTTCCAACAGACATCATGAAAGATGTCACCAGTCCCCAGATGTCTGGTTCCTATTACCTCTATTACCCCTTCCCTCTGAGGAGTTCTGCCCAGTAATTTGTTCTCAAGTTGTCCAATCTGACTCCCAAGCCCCTACTGCCATGGACAGGGAGGGGGCAGAGGGAAGGTGGGGCCATGACGGGAAACAGCCACCCTTCCAAGTTCAGCTGAAGAACTGATATCCCTGGCACTGCCTAAGAGACAGGTTCTCAGGCCGTCCCCTGGGCCGTTGTGGTTCCCCCGCGAAGCCCTCTTCACTCTCACCCGGAAGGACATTTCCACGTTCTCCCCTCCCCAGATCTCCATCTGATTATCATAGGTACCGATGTGCTCAAAGTAGGACTTGGAGATGGAGAAGAGGCCACCAGCAAACGTCGGGGATCTGGAGAGACAGAGGGAGAAGCATGTGCATCTTCTGGGGGGAAGAGGGGCCAGAACCTGGCGTGGAAAGCTGTGAACTCACCGATGACGCCTCCTGAACTCCCTCCCTCCTCCTTTCCTCTCACCTGGGATATGCAGCCCCTCTTCCACTAGCTTATGCACTTAGCAAATGTTTATTGAGCTTTTATTATGTTCTCTTCACCTTCTAAGATCAGGTTGAGGAGAGACGTAATTATCATTACTCTCTTCTAAAAGGCATTCATTCACTCATTCATTCAACCAAGGATGTGTTACACACGGGCTTCCAGGGCCTGTGCTACGTGTTAGTCGTACAGAGTAAAGAGAGACAGATCTTGTCCTCTGAGAGCTCAGTGTAGTAGCTGAGGGAAAAGCCACAATCGTTTGCTTTTTGGCAGCAAAGTTCCTAAAGCACAGTAGATACTCGGTTATCAGAAGCTATGTGAAATTGTTTTTGGACATCGGTGCTCCCAGAAACAGAGTAGGAAGCGAGGTGAAATTAAGCTCAACTTGAACTACAGGGAGCATTTGGGGGCTACAACAAGATTCTGGCTTTCAGACAAAGGCAGGGAGGCACAGACCCATGTTTAGATTAATTGACAAAAACATCTAGAACTTAGATACCACGTTGCTCATGAGAGGGGCTGGGCTAAGGGCTGGAGGCGGGGGTGGCAGACAGGGCAGGAGTGCACAGAGATCATTAGCTGTTGGCCTCTGTGCCACGCCAGGCTGGCTTGGATGGGGCTTTGCTGCCCTCAGTGGGTGGCTCCATGTGGCACAACCATGCAGAAACCTTCTCTGTCAGCCCAGAACCGGTCAAGGTGCTTCACACACAGCAGGGGCTCAATCAGTGTTCACTGGACTGACTGGTCAAGGCTATTACCCAGGACCTTGGCGTTACCCTATGGCTGTTGTCGTCACCCTGAAGTTGGCTCCTGCAGCCACTTTCTGGAAGGAATTTCGGTTGGGAAACCCTCAAGCTCAGGCAAGCTTTCTGTCACTGGTTGTGGCCTCTCCCAGGGGTTCTAAGCCAGCCCAAGTAAGGCCAGGAAAGCCTCAGAGAGTCCTGGGATTCTAGATGAGCATTCTGGAACTAACCTGCTGCTTCCTTTTTTAAAAAATAATTTTATTTATTTATTTGTTTTTGGCTGCATTGGGTCTTCGTTGCTGTGTGCGGGCTTTCTCTAGTTGTGACGAGCGGGGGCTACTCTTTGTGGCGGTGCGTGGGGCTTCTCATTGCGGTGGCTTCTTTTGTTTCAGAGCACGGGCTCTAGGTGCACAGGCTTCAGCAGTTGTGGCACATGGGCTCAGTGGTTGTGGCTCATGGGCTCTAGAGCACAGGCTCAGTAGTTGTGGCGCACAGGCTTAGTTGCTCCGCGGCATGTGGGATCTTCCTGGACCAGGGATCGAACCCGTGTCCCCTGCATTGGCAGGTGGATTCTTAACCACTGTGCCACCGGGGAAGTCCCTAACCTGCTACTTCTTCAGGGTTCCCCCAACCTGGGCCTGTCTCTTGGCTTTGAGAGGTCCCTCTGACCAAGAAGCCACTGACAAATTATCTCTGAGGATAAACTCTACACGGGGAACTTTGCTGCAGACCCACAACCAACAGGCAACCTCTGGAAACACTCTGCATTTCCTGGCCTGCTTCTCAGGGTCCCCTGGGCCCTCACCTCTCCTCCTGGCCTCCCGTTGACTTTGGGAATGGAGGAAGGGAGGGTGCTGCCTGCAGGCCTCCTGGTGGGTCCTATGCAAGTGCCTCAGGCAAGCCCTGCACACCACCAGGGCATTTGGACCAGGGAGCAAATTAATTCCTCAAACACTGGAGCTTTGTCTTCCAGCTGTATGGTCCTCGGACATCAGAGCGGGGGACGTCAGTGATGGGTGGGGGCCAGGTGCCCTGTCTCTGACTGTGCCACTGTGTGCCTGGCCCCCAGCTTGGGGGAAGGGGGTTTTGTTGATGTACATCTCAAACAAAAGACATCTATGAATCAAGCAGAGGGTCTATAGGGAGTTCTAATTTCTTTTCTCTCTCCTGCCTTCTCCTTTCCCCTCTGCCCCTTCTAAAGGACACAGAGCGGCTGGCTGTTCAGGACCGTGGGATTCCTTCCCGTGGCCCATCCGAGCCCTCCCTACCGAGGCTCTGGGCAGCATTTCTTAGGATTTGGGCATGTGCATGGGTAGAAAGCCTTCCCTTTTATCTCTGCTCACCGTATCCCCAAACTCTGCTTCCCTCCATCCCTGGTATATATATTTTGTTGACCCTTCAGTTTCCTGACCAGTATAGGAAAGCAATGGCACAGATGATCCGGAAGCAGAAGGTAGCTGAGACGGTTTAGCTGAGACGTCTGTGGTCTCTAACAACACCAATAGGCAATCTGGAGAGGGAGGGGCAGGGTGGGTGCGTGAGGGGAAGGCAAACCCAGCTGGGCAGCAAACAATGGATACACTTTCAAGCATCTGCCCTCTAGCTCAGGGGCTGGCAGACTGTGGCCTGTGGGCCAAAGCTGGCCTGGCTTTCTAAGGTTCTGGCAAAGAATGGTTTTTACATTTTGAAAGGGTTATTTTTTGTAGCTGGCAAAACCTAAAATATCTGCTATCTAGCCCTCTGCCCGGAAAAGTTCAGGGCAACTGCAACACACTGTAAACGGCAGGACATTTGTCTATTTTCCTTTAATACGTTCTCAGTCTCTTCAAAGACGGTGACCTGGGTGCACACACCACCCCCTCTTATTATAATGGCTATTTTACAGTGGCCTCTACCCTCCATCTCTCTGAAAGCAGCAGTCACACCCTTCTACATGTAGGGAGGAATAAATGGGATAAGGTGTGGAAAGCCCTTAGCCCAGGGCCTGGCACACAGAAGGTGGTGAGTGAGAGCCAGCTGCTATGGTGAGAGGTAGGACAGAGCCATGATGGGGACACGGGCTTGGGGCCAGATTGGCGGGATGGGCATCCTGGGTCCACCGCTTTCTAGTGTATAGTCTGAGGCCAGCTGTCCATCACCAGGAGCCTCAGTTCTCACCTGCAAAGCAGGCTGATCACAGTACCTACCGCATAGGGGATGACGATTAAAGGCTAATCACAGTACCTACCGCATAGGGGATGATGATTAAAGGCTAATCACAGTACCTACCGCATAGGGGATGACGATTAAAGGCTAATCACAGTACCTACCGCATAAGGGATGACGATTAAAGGCTAATCACAGTACCTACCGCATAGGGGATGATGATTCAATATGTCAAGTGCTTCACAGAGCACCTCATAAATGCTGACCTGAGATGGCCCAGGTCCCCGGGACCATGGAGACCAGGATGTGGGCCCACCAGGCTTCAGTACTTACTTGATGGGGTAGGTCTCATCCTTGCGCCTCTGCTTCTCATGTGAAGGTATGGTCTCCCAGCCGAAAGTCAAGCTCCAGTCAAAGTTGCCACGACTCTGGACTCGGCCCCTCTGGACAGGCTTGGAGAACTCAAAAGTGTTCAGGTCGATAGTGACAATGTTGGGGCTCACCACCACCGTCTCGTCCTCGGCGATGCGAGCCAGGAGGGGCTCCAGCCAGCCATGGAAGCACTCACCTGCAGGTCGGCACCAGGACGTCAGTCAGGGTCCTGCCCACAGCTGAGCCCGTGCCCCCCACCAGCGGGGAGCCCCAGGATGACAAGCGCTCACTCCCTAGCTGTGGACAGGGAAGCACGTGCAAGCTCCACGGCCACAGAGAGTGGACAGAGATCTCCCAGGACCCTCCTACACCTGCCCTCTCCCCCCAAAAGAGGCAGAGGTGGCTTTGGAGGGGAGAATGGAGGTCTCAGGGGAGTAACATGGTGGACCCAAAGGCACAGGGAAGGCCCTGGAGGGGTGTCTTCAGGGTCTGTAGCCTATCCACTCAGTCGGCCCTCCCCACCCAAGTGTGGGTTTCACCGGGGGGTGTCCCCTCTCCCAGGGATCTCTGCACCTCACGCTTCAGCTCCAGTTGGAGAATAATCATCCCTTGGGGATTTTCGAGGAACTGCATGTATGACTTGATTTAGCCTTCATTTTGTTGGTGAGTAAGGTTGGCATCCTCACCCCACTTAACAGAAGAGAAAACTGAGGCCTGGTTAGTGGCAGGGCCAGGACGCAAATCTAGGGCTTCTGACTCCAAGGCTATAGCTTCTCAGAATTTGTATCACTGCTTTTAGGGAACATTTCTTTCCCTGACAATGGTGGGGAAGTGTTTTGCTTTGGGGCAAGAAGCAGGCCTTCCTGGCCCCATGTGGCCCTGCAGGAAAGTGCCAACCAGTGCCCAGTGGCGACAGGAGGCGTCTCCGGGGGCTGAGCTCAGAGTGAGGTTCAGATGTTGGCGGGAGAGAGGAACGTCTGGGGCTCCAGAACGCACTCCCAGCAACTGCGGGGTTGCCAGTTGTTTGGGGCTGTGGGTGCCTCCTGATAGCCATCCTTGGCACTGGGGTGAGAAAGGGGTAGAAGCAGCTAGGGGAGTCCCAGGCCTGCTTCGATCCTGGGACAGCAGAGCTGAAGGTGCTCTGCTGAGGCCATGGTCCCAGCTCTTCCTTCTGCCAGGGAGGGAAGGGGGACAGAGCCAGGCCGGCCCTCTTCTACTCACAGTGGGCATCCAGGAAGGTGAGCACCTCCGCCTGGGCCACGCTGGCTCCCAGCAGCCGGGCGGTGATCAGCCCCTTCCGTTCCTCCTGCCGCACCACCTTCACCACCTGCAGCTGCTTCACGTACTGTTCCAGCTGCTCCTTCAAGTACTCTGGAAGGGACAGGGTCATTGTCGCCAGCTCACCAGTTTGTTGCAAACCTAATCCCCCATGTGCACCAAGTCTGGGCGTTCTCAGGCCTCCAGCAGGCCTGCATTTTAACCCTCCCGCCCACACTGCATTGGGCAACTCCACAGAAGCCCAAGGTCGGGGGTGGTGGTGGAAGGACGAGGTCCCCTGTGTGGTCCCACTGCACGTGGTCGCCTTGCCAGGACATTCCACCGGCTCTGTTGGGCCCATCCTGTGTCTGCGTACTGGGGCGCCTTCTCTAATGTCTGAGACAGGACCTCAGAGTTGTTTCTTTGGTCTCAAATCAAGTATCAACTTCTGACAAAGGCTCTCAGATGCCCCTCTTGGTCTCTGCACCCTCTCAGCCCCCATCTTTTCAGAGCTAGGCCTTGGGCCTCCCCTCCTTTCCACACCTGCAGGTTGTGGCAGTCATTTCTCCCTGTCTGAGTCCCTGTCTCCCAGGTTCTTCAGAGTAAGTCTGACAGGTAGAGCGGACACAAGTATTGATTTCCGGCTTCTGGGGCAGCAGCAAGAAGTCTTACTCTAATCCTCTTTTTTAAAACGTAAATTTATTTATTTATTTTTGGCTGCATTGGATCTTCGTTGCTGCGCGTGGGGTTTCTCTAGTTGTGGCGAGTGGGGGCTGCTGTTCATTGCGGCGCGTGGGCTTCTCATTGTGGTGGCTTCTCTCGTTGCGGAGCACAGGCTCTAGGTGCGCGGGCTTCAGTAGTTGTGGTTCGTGGGCTCAGCAGTTGTGGCTCGCAGGCTCTAGAGCTCAGGCTTCAGTAGTTGCGGTGCACGGGCTTAGTTGCTCCGCGGCATGTGGGATCTTCCCGGACCAGGGCTCGAACCTGTGTCCCCTGCATTGGCAGGCGGATTTTTAACCACTGCGCCACCAGGGAAGTCCCTCCTCTAATCCTCTTTATTACCTCCTCTGCACATGGAATTCTTTAGGAAGATGAAAAGATGCTGAGCGGCTTTTTAATTACATTTAAAAACCATGTACCCAGCACCTCCATGAGCTAGGCACAGTGGTGTGCCTGGCCACCCAGGGAACGGGCCACGGCAGGGTAGGTGATGAGTGACCGGCTAGAGGTGGTGCAGGGCTGGGGGAGTCTCCAGGAGGGGCAACCATCCTGAATTGGAGGGGGTGGGGAAAGCGCTTTGAAGGGAAGGGTATCTGCTGAGATCTCCAGCCCCTTCTGAGAGAGGGCTCACTTCATGACTCTTGTTATTAGTCGGAAATCCTCAGAGCATTAAATATAGCCCTATTCTGAAGCAATGCACCTTGGAACGTAGTCCAGATCTTAGTGATGTTTCAGTACCTGCTGTTTTGGTTTATCTGTGCCACTGTTCTGTTCCCCGCTGTGCAGAATGGAGTTGCCTGTGGTTTCAGAAGTGGCGGGGCGGGGCGGGTGTGGCAGCTGACTGTGTCCTTTCTCTTGAGGGCTGTGGAATCGGCCCAGAGCTTAGGCCTCGCTCTCAATGCAGTGTCACACAAACTGGGGTCCGAAGTCAGTTTTGTGGAGGCGTGACTGATCTCTCGCTCTACTCGTTTTGTTTTTCTTTTTGGCCACACCGCGTAGAATGCGGGATCTTAGTTCCCCCACCAGGGATGGAACCCGGGCCCCCTGCAGTGGAAACTCGGACTCTTAAGCACTGGACCGCCAGGGAAGTCACTCTCTCTCTACTTTGACACACTCACACACACACACACACACACACACACACAGCCCAAATACCTGAGCACTACTATGTGCCACTCATGGAACTAGGTGCTTCCATGTTGACTTTTTTTTGCTGTACGCGGGCCTCTCACTGTCATGGCCTCTCCCGTTGCGGAGCACAGGCTCCGGACGCGCAGGCTCAGTGGCCATGGCTCACGGGCCTATCCGCTCCGCGGCATGTGTGATCTTCCCGGACCGGGGCACGAACCCGCGTCCCCTGCATCGGCAGGTGGACTCTCAACCGCTGCGCCACCAGGGAAGCCCTTAACTTTCTTGTTTAATCTTCTCTGTGAAGATTAACGCGCTATGAAATAGGCAGTACTGTCCCCCGTGTTGATGAATCAAAATTAGCCTCATTTGGCCGCTTCAGCCCAGCACTCCCTTAGCAAACACCTGTGAACACGCTGCCAGGTGCCAGCCACCATCCTGGGCAGGGAGGCCGGGGTCTGGGTCCTGCCTTCACGGAGCTCCTAGGCTCATTCTCCAAGTACAGCCCCGAGTGCTGGCTCTAACAGGGAGGTGGGAGGATCCCCGTGCGCGAGTCTCACCTTCTCGGCGCGGCTACCGGCGGACATTTCCCCTGAGAACATAACTGTGCTTACAGGAAGTTCATGGTGGTGGAGATAACCCAGGGACAAAACATCATAGAAAGTGGGTTTTGTGGTAAGAGCACGTCAAGCATTGAGCTGTGAATGTCAGGGCAGCCTGAGCTCTATAGAGCCCTTCCCCCACGCCTTCCCTCCAATCTCGGGGGGCTGGGTGGGACCTGGGAATTCTGCGCGTGAGCCTCAGGCCCTTTGATGGGGGTGCGATAGCTCTCCTAAGTCAGGCCCCTCCCTGCACCCACTGGACATAAACCCAAGAGCGGAGTGTAGCAGAGCCGAGTGTGGAAAGACAGACGGTCCCAACCGTTTTCCCTTATGTCCCCCAGACGAGACCCTCCTCGTTTAGGTTCAACACCACCCTACCCCAGCCCGGCTTCATTCCTCACGGCTGGAGTCTATGAGACTCCTGTGACCACCCCCCCCACACATGCCATACTCAGTGCCATGTCTGAAATACCATCTATATGCAGATGCTCCTGGGCCTCTTGTCCTGGCCTTGCCATCTTCACTTGGATGTCTAACAAGACCACAAACCTAACACGCCTGAAATGACGTCGCAGATTTCTTCCCTACCTGCCCTCCCAGCCTCCCCCCATGTAAATACATGGGACCAGCATCCCTCCAGCTGCTCTAAACTAGGAATCGTGCTGGATTCTCCCCCTCACCCCCTCCACAAACAGTCCCTCAGCAAATATGGCCAGTTCTCTCTCTCCATCCCCACCGTCACTGCAGCAATCATGTCTTGAGTGGTCTCCCGGCCTCTACTCGACACTCCTCTTCCCAATCTATTCGTGACATTGCAGCCACAGTGAGTTCTCTCTTAAAAGTATAAATCACATCATGGCACCACGGTGGTTTAAAATTGCACTTAAAAAACGAATCCAAACAGTATGATGGTTCCTCAAAAAATTAAACAAAGAACTACCATATGATCCAGTAATTCCACTTCTGGGTATACAGCCAAAATAACTGAAAGCAGGGACTCAAAAAAATATTTGTACAGCCATGTTGATAGCAGCATTATTCACAATAGTCAAAAATGTGGAAACGATCCAAATGTCCATGGGTGGATGAATGAATAAACAAATGTGGTCTACACAAACAATGGGGCACTCAGCCTCAAAAAGGAAGCAAATTCTGACATGTGACAACATGGATGAACCTTGAAGACATTATGCGAAGTGAAATAAGCCAGACACAAAAGGTCACATACCGTACGATACCACCTATACAAGGTACCTCCAGTAGTCAAATTCATAGACAGAAAGTGGAATGGGGGCTGCCAGGGGTTGGGGGGCTAGGGAATGGGGAGTTATTGTTTAATGGGCATAGAGTTTCGATTTGGGAAGAGGAAACAGTTCTGGTGATGGTTTCACCACAATGAGAATGTATTTAATGCCACTGAATAGTACACTTAAAACCGGTTAAGATGGTAAATTTTATGTGTATTTCACCACACACATTCAAAAATCTAAACACTACACTACTGCTTAAAAAGGTCTCGTGATTCAGTTCTGCTCACCTTTGTAAACTCACTTTGTATCAGTGCTGTTTCTGCTTCCTTGCTCGCTTCCCTGCAGCCATGCTGACCTTATTTCTGCCCCATTAACACACTAAGCCTCAGGGCCTTTGCGCTGGCTGTTCCCTTTGTGGGGAGCGTTCGGAGTAGCCTTTCTTGGCTACTCTGACTAAAAAAGCTGCCTAATTCCTGAGTAGCCCATCACCTGCATTCTTATTTTTCTTCTAATTTAATTTCTTCATAGCACTTATTATTATCTGCAATTATTTATTTTCTGTCTTTCCCATTAAAAAAGTAAGCTCTAAAAAGACAGACACCTTGTTCAACTGTTCACTGTTATACCCCTGGAGCCTGCCCAGGGTCTGGTGCTCAGTAGGTACTGATAAATACTTATTAAGCACATCAGTGAACCGCCTTTATTTATGCTTCTCTTGTGGACTCTCCCTCTCTACTTTGGCTGCTGAAAAATCTAGAAAAGAGAAACAAAACAGAAAGCCCTTCTTGTAGGGAGGACTTCCTCTCTTAACTTTTCCTCTCTCATTTTATGCTGTTTTCATTTCATGCCCATCTATACTCTAGCCAGCCTCAAATCGAACTGCAATGCGGAAATTTTTCTTGATTAACCCTTTTGCAAGGAGAACAGGAGAAAGGAACGAGTGTAACACCCTTCGGGCGTATTCTACAATCCTCCTGCCCAGATGGAACATTGAGACACTGGGCTATATTTTCGAACCCAAATCAGGACTCATTAACGGCCTCTTTCCATCTCCAAGCGTGAGGATTAAACTGGCAGGTGAAACTGACATGTGGGAATAGAATTTCTTTATGGCGAAGAAAATATTGAATGGAAACTTTCCTAAAAAATCCAGGACATAGAGTTACTACAGAGACATCTTCCTATATTATTAAACAAGGAAAGAGGTAAGAGACAGCAGTAATAAAGCAACTTTACTTGTTAGAATAGACACTGGAAGTTGTAATTCAACTAGAATTGGAAGCTTTGAATAATTCCTAACTTGCATTACTGGAGTCTCTTAGGAGTTCAGGGGGCCACGAGAGGAACTGCCACTCACTTCAGTCCTGACTGGCCAGGGGAGATGGCAGTGGGGGAAATCGTGGGCTAATCCAAAGTGCTCCCAATGTCTCCTCCCCTGCGTTTCTCACAGTGTGTTTCCTGACTTCAGGAAACACACACCTCCTCTCCTTTCCTCTCCCTGCTGATTCCTCTTCCCTTCCTACAGCCCCTCTCCCAGGCCAACCCCGTCTCCCCACTCCTCCTCTCTCCTTGGGGAACTTGCTCACAGAGGATCCTATTCATATCTCGGCTCTCTGGGTCCTTGGTAAGTGTCTGATTTCCTCCCAACCATCTAGCGAATTCCCACAGGAGGGAGGCATATGTTCTCCTACTCAGCCTCCCTGCCAAGGGCTGGGAAGGGCTTTGGACAAGGGGTTGCCGTGTCTGGGGCGTGGTAGACGGACAGTCTTGGGGGGGGGGCAGGTTTTAGGAGCTTGTGGAACGTGCCAGACCAAGACTGGCCCTCGGTTGCTGACCTGGCCATGCAGGAGGGAAGTCTGTGCCTGGGGACGGACTGTGAAGTGGGAAAGAAAAAGTTCCCCAGCCTGGCACAGGGCCTCTTTCTGATACCCGCCCCCCAGTATCACATGCCCGTACACTTGTGGTCAAACCGTGCTGCCGGGCACCTGGATAGGAGGACAGAGAGCAAAGACATTGAATTTCAGCAGAGACACGTCCATTGTTTGTGTGTGTGTATAATGAGAGCCAGGTGATCTGATCAAATGGTCAAACGTGTGGGAAATTTTATCCCACCGTGGACTGCAGAGACTTCTGACCATGGATCTGAGGGTTTTTTCTTTCTTTGCTGAACTGAACATTGCTGAAAGTACCTCTAGAGTCCCAAAGCCCTCAAGGTAGGGTGGTTCATCCCGGGGTCCGCAAATTCCCTGGAATTACAGGCACAAATGTGGGTCTGTGCACACTTGTGGCAGCTGTGCACGGTTCTAGAGAGAGGGGCATAGATTTTAACAGGTTGTCAAAGGAGGCCAGGACCCAGGAAACTAAGAATGGCTGGTTTCGGTTTTTCAGGCAGGTGATTCCGAGATGCTGGAGTTGACTGTATGAGAGAGTCCAGGGCAACAAGGGAGAGGCCACCAGAAGGAACCGGAACAGGTCGGTGGCCCGAGAGGGGCAGGCTCTTTGCCAAGCCCATCTTACTAGGCACAGGCCACTCTGCCCTTTCAAAGGTGTCCGTGGCAGCCTGGCACTACGTCACTGGCTGGCCTGGTCAGAGGAACTGCCCAACTGTGCCTTAGGGATGTACGCAATTCTGAGTGACAAGCTGAAACTGTTTAGAGCTTCTACCACGTGGGACTCAAGGGAAGAAGCTTCTGAGGGATGGGCCGCTCAGGGTTGTGGGGAGAAGGGTTATGAGAGAGCCCAGTTTGAGAGGAAGGGCAGCTGATACATTGGTTTCCACTCCTTACAAACAACCTGCTGCTACTGAGATTCCTCGGGGGCCATTCTCAAGCCCCAACCCTCTGCGCCAAACTCCTTGCCCTCCCTTTCCAGAAGCTAATCGCTCTGCTCCTTATCTACCAGACCCTTTCACTGCATCCCTCGTACTTGCCTGCTTTTGTTTTCTAAGTGCTGCCAGGTGTCTGTCCTTCCCAGGGAAATGTGAGCTCCCTGAACAAATGGACCAACAGTGCCCATACTCAGCTTCTCCTCGCACTGCCCTCCGCGGCCCTAGTCCTCTTACCCAGAGGGCAGGAGGGGGCTGGGGGAGAGGAGGGGGCGTCAGCAGCTCCACTGGAGGGGCCGCACAGTTCCTGCCCTCGATACGGGAGCATGGGCACAGGAAGCCAACCCGGGAGAGCCCCAGCCCCCACGCGCCACCTGGGAGGAGGGCTCAGCTCCTGGAGGACTCCAGTCTACCGATGCATGGATCCCGCAGTCCCTTTCCTAGTTCTGGCCTCGGCATCCCATGCTCAAGTGATTTATGAACTTCCTCTCTGGACTCGGGGTCCTCTTCCTCTCTTCCTGACAATTACCCTCCCCAAAGCTGCCATCCTTCTGAGATAAGGTCACCCTCCAGCTTAAGCACCTTCAATGATACCTCGTTTTATTTTCCCCCCCAGATAAATACTTTTAGCACGGCATGGATTTCATTCACAAACACACAGCACAAACACACTGATGTTTTTTTCCGGAAGGTCTCTCTTCCGGGACTGCCTTTCAATACCTCTTCTCTCCCTAAACACTCGGGCTTTCAGGCGCCGCTCTAACCTGGCCTCCATGGTGGACGGCCCCAGCCATGCCACACAGAAATAACACCTCCCATAGTGTCTTGCTCCCATACAAAGAATAAAATGAAACTAATGCACACGGAGCTCTTACGCAAGACTTAAGTACTCTGTAGCGCATGAATGATCTAATTTACCACCTATCTCTGAGCCCTCGGCCACCACTGTCTTCATTTTTAGAGGAGGGGACTGAGGTTCAGAGAGGCTAAGTGTCTCGCCCAAGGTCACAGAGCTAGGAAGAGTCAGAGCTGGGACTTGAGTTCCTGGGTGTCAGACTCTCAAGTCCATGCCCTTTCACGTCTGTTGGGGTGTGTTACAGGCCACACCATTGTGGTTGGTGCTGTTAGCAGTCATCTGACTACGGGAGCTGTTAGCCTACTCAGGACAAGAGGTCTCATTTGTCATTTGTCTTTTCTTTTGGCCACATGGCACGTGGGATCTTAGTTCCCCGACCAGGGATCGAACCTGGGCCCCCTGCATTGGAAGCGTGGAGTCTTACCCACTGGACCGCCAGGGAAGTCCCTCACTTGTCATTTTTCATACTATCCCCTATGCCTAAGTCAGTGCCAGGCACATAGTACTCCGTAGATGTTTCTGGAATTGCTTTGAATGGTGGAAGTTTGGCAAGCAACCTCACTTGTCTATTACCAACTATAGCAAAGGGCTTCTGAGGTGGAATCTTCAAGAGCAAGGGAATGGTCCGTCAGGTAGGAAACAGAGGGAAGGCCGTCCCCACCCTCTGCCCTGCCCTGACCTCTCCTGGCATTTCTAACTTGGGGTTGGGCTTGGTAGCTCTAAGGGAGTCCTTGAAGCCAGAACTGCTAAGCTTTTGGAGCTCTTGGGGTAAAATGTGAACGAAGCTTGGGCTCTAGAAATGCGGTCTACCTGCCCCCTGGCCCCCATCTGCCTTCTTCCTGCTCCCAGCCTCTATGATGAGCTGTGATGCCAGACAACAGGCCATGAGGCAGTGCCTGCTCCCTCAGGAGCACCTGCCCACTTTCACAGAATACCAGGGGAGACCCCAGGCCTCTCCTTGGGGGGCCCCCTAGCCTCACCTTCTGTGCTGGCGTCATCCACCAGAATGATCTCCTTCAGCAGGACGGCTGGGGTGGTGTGCAGGACACTGTACACCGTCCGCAGCAGCGTGGACCAGGCCTCGTTGTGGAACACAATGATGACGCTGGTGGCAGGCAGTGGGGGGCAGCGCCGGAACTTCTGGTTGACACATCTGCAAGGATGAACGTGTAGATACAGCTCTCCAGGTCCCTGGGAGTTCCGGGGGCAGGGAGGGCTCGGTCCACAGATTCCTATAACCATCCTTTGCTCCTTGGATCCCCCAGCCTCCATTCCCCATTGGAGCTGGTAATAGCTGCTCCCTGTTTCCAGCTTTCCCACCATTTGCCACCTACTCTGAGCCTCTGCACAGGTCCTAACCAAGCCACTCCAAAACCTGTCTTCCCCAGAGCTGGCTCGGTGCCCCAGCGGTGATGCCGAGGGCATCCCCCTCACTTCTCTCATCTGCTCTAGGAGTTCCCAGGGCTGACTCTCTCTTCCTCAGTGATATGTGTGATGCATAAAGTGTAATCCAACCCAGAGGTCCCAGAGAGGAAGTAATAAAAGGCAACTCTGACATCTGAGAAAAGTGACTACAATTTCCATACTCAATAAGAGGAAAAGGCTTTTCTCTTTATAATGTACAGTTTCTCTCTAATCCATTTCCTCATGAATTCCCTGGAATCTGATACTATTATCACAAACAATTTCCTGTGACCTTTTCTCTATCCTCATCCACTCCAGCCACCCTGTGGCACTTGGCCACACTGCCACCATCTCTGACACGCCATCTCGGCTGGGGGCAGGAATGTGTGAATGCTGGATCTCAAGGAGTCATGTGGCCTAATGACGTTTTTTTTTTTAATCATTATAGTTTTTAAAAATATATATTTATTTTATTCATTTATTTTGTTGCGACAGGTCTTAGTTGCGGCTTGTGGGCTCCTTAGTTGTGGCACATGGGCTCCTTGGTTGCAGTAGGTGGGCTCCTTAGTGGTGGCATGCGAACTCTTAGTTCTTAGAGAGAAACTGTACATTGTGTGGCATACATTTGGGATCTAGTTCTTAGTGTGGCGTGCATGTGGGATCTAGTTCCCTGACCAGGGATCAAACCCAGGCCCCCTGCATTGGGAGCATGGAGTCTTAACCACTGCGCCACCAGGGAAGTCCCTTGATGCCCTTTCTTAACCCCCTCTGCTGATCAGAGAGATTTCTCAGCAGCCTTCCAGAGGAGACCCCCAGACTTCCTCCACTGGCTGCCCTCACACCCACTGCCCTTCCTTGCTAGGAGCCCTAATAACTTGGGGTGGTTCCATGTTCTAGGCCTCCAATACTAGGTCCTAGTCTGAGGAACCCCAGGTTCGAAGTCCTAAAGAATCATGAACTCCAGGACGGGAACTGCCATGTGAGAAAAGGCCAAAAAGGGTATTACTCTTGAGTTGGGAATGACAAAGTGTACATGAGAAAGACACAAAATCTTTGATGTGAGGACAGTATGAACACAGACTGAAGTGGCTACGGCTCAAAGATCTAAGAACTGGTTCACTGCCTGGGATTGAAAGTACAAACAGCTTCAAATAAAGATTGGAATGAATTCTTGGCCCTGTGAGTCTTCACTGAAAGAAACCAGGAGGTGTGGGGATAATCCTGACCACCAGGGCTGCTGTTGGGAAATGCCCTTGGCCAAGAGCTCAGCAGCGGAGTCCTGCAGTCTCTGGGGCAGGCCTCAGCATGGGGCAAGGCCACCGAATATGTGGCCTGCAGTCAGGCCTTCCCAGTTACCCCTAGGCCACGTCTGGTCCCAGCCTGGACAGAGGTCCTTTTTCTGTACCCTGTCACCTTCACAATTGTGTTTCACTCTCACAGGTCTCCCTGAGCCTCTGGCCTGACCATAATACGAACCCCACACAAAATCTCTGATGTGAGGATACAAAATCTTTTTGTATCAAAAGATACAAAATCTTTTGTGCCCTGGGATAAGGGCAATTGATTAGGAAAAGTGAAGGCTTAGAGAAAATCCTTGCCCATACTCAAAAATCCCTGTCAGCCCTTTACCTGGTCCTCAGCCCGTGGCCGTGGCCACACCAGCCACACCTTTGGCAGAGCCCTGGCCTCACCCCAGGACACGGCGCTACTTACTCAGGGGGTCGGGTGTCCGGGCCCAGGGCCCTCTGCAGGGAGATGCGGTCGCTGGCAAAGGCATTGAAGCAGTGCTTCTTATAGCCCTCTTTCTTTTCCTGGGTCTCCTGGGGCGTCCACTGTTTCTTCTGAAATGCTTTCCCATCTGCCCCAGGGCCATTGGGGTCCTGTGGTGGCCGTTCCCAGAGGGGCTTCAGCTCAGCTGGGGCATAGAACTCGGGGAGGCAGGTCCGGTTTGTGGAGGCCAGTGTCTGCTGGGGCTCCGGAGCCCTGATCTGGAACCTGGGCATCGAATCCCTAAGGTTGTGCACGGCCCCCAGCATGAGGTCCAGGACGTGATCCTTCTGGCTCACCAAGGATTTCAGCCATGGTTTCTCTGTGGCCTGCTCCCTGCCGCTTACATCCCTCTGCAGGATGAAGAGGAAGAGCACGAAGGCGCTGCCCACCATGGCCAGGCGCACGGCCATGTGGCGTCTGCGGAGCAGCCTCATCCTCTGGAACCAGTGGAAACCCCGGCTGGGTCAGCTCCAAGCGCTGGCCCGGCCCTGTAAATAGCCTGATGGGTTGTGGTGGCCACACCCTGGGGCCTCGGCCTGAGAAGGGGGGATGAGAGAGAGAAATGACCCAAGGCAGTGGTGGGGAGGGAGTCGGGGGATTCGGGGTTTGCGTCCAGGCTCTGCTGCTGAATGGTTACATCACCTTAGCCCAGCCACGTCACTTTCCTGCACCTAAATTTCCTCCATCCAGAAAAAGGAAAATGGACTCTGTTTCTTTTCTGCCCTAAGATTCTGACATTCATGGATCTAGAGTAATTGGAACACTGAAACTCTACATGAAGAGATTTAATCAACTTAACCACTTTGAGAAACAATTTGGCATTCTCTAGAAAAATTTAAAACGTACATACCCTATGACCCCACAATTCCTCTCCTGGTTTTATATCCCAGATAAACTCTGGCACATGTATGCCAGGAGGCATGCACAAGAACGTTTCTAGCAGCACTGACGAAAAAGGCAAAAATCAGAAACAATCCAAATGTCTGTCAGCATTATAATGAATAAATAGCGTGAAACATCCACGGCACAGAGGACTGCACAGCAGTGACAAAGAATGAGCCACTTCTACATGCCACAACTTGGATGCAATGTTGAGTGAAAAAAATCAGCACATAGACTAAAATTGTAACAATACAGAGAAGATTAGCATGGCCCCTGTGCAAGGATGACACGCAAATCTGTGAAACGTTCCATATTTTTTGCAGCACTATTTACAACAGCCAGGACATGGAAGCAACCTAAGTGTCCATCGACAGATGAATGGATAAAGGAGATGTGGCACATTTATACAATGGAATATTACTCAGTCATAAAAAGAAATGAAACTGAGTTATTTGTAGTGAGGTGGATGGACCTAGAGTCTGTCATACAGAGTGAAGCAAGTCAGAAAGAGAAAAACAAATACCATACGCTAACACATGTATATGGAATCTAAACAAACAAATAAAAAAGGTTCTGAAGAACCTAGGGGCAGGCCAGAAATAAAGATGCAGATGTAGAGAATGGACTTGAGGACACAGGGAGGGGGAAGGGTAAGCTGAGATGAAGTGAGAGAGTGGCACTGACATATATATATTACCAAATGTAAAATAGATAGCTAGTGGGAAGCAGCTGCATAGCACAGGGAGATCAGCTCAGTGCTTTGTGACCACCTAGAAGGGTGGGATAGGGAGGATGGGAGGGAGATGCAAGAGGGAGGGGATATGGGGATATATGTATATGTACAGCTGATTCACTTTGTTACGCAGCGGAAACTAACACACCACTGTAAAGCAATTATACTCCAATAAAGATGTTAAAAAAAAAAGATACATCCAGTATGATTCCATTTATAGAAAATTTAAAAACACATAAAACTAAGCAACGTATGTTTTATGAATACAAAAATGAATATGTGTGGGACTTCCCTGGCGGTCCAGTGGTTAGGACTCTGCGATTTCACTGCCATGGGCCCAGGTTCAATTCCTAGTCGGGGAACTAACGATTCCCGCGAGCCGAGAGGACTGGCCAAAAAAAAAAAAAAAAGAATATGTGGTAGAGCTACATATAAAGAAAACTAAAGAAACAGTGAAACCAAAGTTTCTGAAGAGGGAGGAAAGATATGGGAATAAAGGCATACAGGTGACTTCAAAGTGAAGTGATTTTTTTTTAAAGCGGATGGTGGCGGGACTTCCCTGGTGATCCAGTGGGTAAGACTCCTCGCTCCCAATGTAGGGGGCCCAGGTTTGATCGCTGGTCAGGGAACTAGATCCCGCATACATGCTGCAACTAAGAAGTCTGCATCCATAACTAAAGATCCCTCATGCCGCAACTAAACAAGTTCCTGCATGCTGCGACTAAAAAAGATCCCGAGTGCCTCAACTAAGACCCTGAGCAGCTTAAATAAATGTTAAAAAAAAACAGTGTATGGTGGTTGCTGGTGGCACTGCTCTTCTTTGTACCCTACACGTATTTTATAAATATTCTGTATCTGCTCATATTTAATAAAAAAAATCTTTTTAATAATCTAAGATTCTAATGATAGCACCTTCTGGCAGGAACATGGCTTCCAGCATGTACCCCCACGTACGTGGTCCCAGACCTCAGAGGAAGAGTGATTGTAAAACTTTCTGTACACAGCTCTGCAAGTATAAGGCTCAGGGGTTAAGGACTAGACATCAGTGGCAACAAACCTGGGCACAAATTCTGGATCTGCCGCTTCTAATAATAACAACCTACTTCTTAGGGTTGTTTGTTGTAAGCGCTAAGTTCAACGAAATAATTCATGGAAAAAGCTTAGCAGTCTCTGCACCCAGTAAGTGCTCTAAAAGTGTTAGTTTCTATCAGTAGCAGCTGTGTGACCCTTGGGCAAATGAGTTAATCTAAGCCTCAACTTCCTCATCTGTAAAGTGGGGGTAACTAATACCTAACCCACAGGGTGGTGGGAAGGATTAAATCAAGAATAATGTATGTAAAGCACTCGGCAGAGCGTCTGGCACAGACTCAGCCTTCAATTAGTTCTATTATTATCATTAATAAATCCCTGCTCAGTTTCCCAGGAATTATCCTTAAACACCTGGTCCTTGGCCAAAGCCACACTCCTTACTCTGTCGTACTTAAAAGTAACTCCAGCTGAGCTGCGCTGTTATTTAAACATACAAGCTGCTGCCTGTGGAGAAGCCTGGTGTTCGGAGTCACTTGGATCCACTTGGGGCGCACGTGGCTGTCACGATATCAAGGGGGAACGGGGTCACTTTGGGTGGGGGGGAGACAGGTCATTTTCTTTTAAAACGTCAGATGCAGCAGCAGAAGCAGCAGCAAAGATCCAATCAAATCAAATCTCTTTGAGTGTCTATTTTATATTAGGCGTTGTCTGGGAGACAGAAGAGATTTGTTCATTGTGCCAGTATTGACTAAGCTCCTGCTCAGGTGAGGTGGACTGAGCATCTGCCAGGTGCTCTGTCAGATGGAGGAGATACAGAGACGCGCAAGCCCAGCCTTCAAGGAGCGTACGGTCAACTGGGGGAGTCAAATTTTAAACAGAGATCACCCAGTGAGAAGACAGCATGACAGAGGCACCCTCGGGGGCTGAAGGAGAGAGGATGAGGTCATGTCAGCCCGTGGGGGAGGGGGATGTTTGTGAAGCCCCTCAGGGGAGAAGCTTGGGCTGAGCACTAACACACAAGTAGGGGTTGGCCAGTGAGGTGAGCACATTTCAGGCAGAGGGAACAGAACACAGAAAGCCCTAGAGGCAGGAGACAGTGTGGCCCATCAGAGAATTCCAAGTAGTTTGGTTTGGTGGGAGTGTGAAGCCTGATGGGAGTAGCAAATGATGGGTCTGGAGCGGTGGCTGAAACCAAGCCATCGTGGCAAGGAGTTTGCCCTTGACCTGAGGTATGGGGAGCGGTAAAGGATTAGTGGGAACCCAGCATTACAGGAAGTGTAGTAGGACAGCTGGTGGAGCGTGTCCACGAGATGGACCTAACTGGCCGCTGGAGGGCCAGTTAAGAGGCGCTTGGGGGTCTGACCCATGAGAGCAGCAATACAGATGAGGAGGGAAGATATGGTGTTAGGAAAACTCCCGTGGGTGATGGGGTGGGACAATACATCCCAGCTGGGACACAGACGGACAGAGAGAGGTGTGAGACCATCCCTCTCCCCATGGGATTTTAAAATCTAGTTAGAGAACAAGAACCGGTAGCACCAGGTTCAGGTGGCACCCGTCCAGGGAGGGAACAGGAGTAGGAAAAAGATCTTTCACTGAATACCCTTTTGCACTTTGAACCCTGACTACATTACCTATTCAAAAATCAATAAAATTAGAACTGAAGAATAGCACAGACAAGTTGACAACGGTAGAGTTCCCTGTGGGCTTGAAGAAGGCTTCAAGGGGGAAATGGAGATTCAGTGTAGAGGTGGTGTCCTGTCCCAGGGGTTGCTGGGCCGGCACAAGGGGTTCTGCCCGACACGGACACCTCATCAGTTCTGCAACTGCCCCAGCTAAGCAAAGACTGAGGGCCGCAGAATGGGGAAGTGTTCGCCATGACACTGTTGAACCATCCTGCAGGCTGCATCTTCCCTGATACTTTGTCTACCTTCCACTCCAGCAAGAAAGAGGGAGCACAGTTAGAAACAAAGGCGTGGTACAGGCATATCTCGGAGATATTGTGGGTTCAGTTTCAGACCACTGCAAGAAAGTGAGTCACACAATTTTTTGATTTCCCAGTACATATAATAGTTACGTTTATACTATACTGTAGTCTATTAAGTGTGCAATAGCATTACGTCAAAGAAAAAGGAAAAAACCTTAATTTAAAAATAACGCTGTTGGGAAAATGGCAGTGACAGACTTGCTCAACACAGGGTTGCCACAAACCTTCAATTTACAAAAGAACCCTGCAGTATCTGTGAAGCAAAATAAAGCAAAGCACAATAAAACGAGGTATGCCTGTAAAGCTTAGTTACCAGCTGTTGCCAAGTGCTTAAGACTCACCTCTTCCAGGAAGGCCTCCCTGACTGACTCACACAGAATCACCCAGGTCACTCCAACTCCCTCATCCTGGCATTGCCTTGTAGTCCCTTGCAGTGTGGTTTCCCTTTGTTCCTTTTTTTTCCCTCCTGGAGAGAGACTTGGGGTTAAGTTGAGCGCTTCCCAGGCATCTGCTCTCTCGATCCAACCTGGCTGTCTAAGGCTTTCTCTCTGGTGCCTGCAGTTCCTCAAGGTACTAACCAAATCCTAAAATGAAACAAGACACCTGTGATTAGCCTTGGCAGTAAGGGACTCGGTCTCTGGTTTGTTTGCTCAGCATGCGAGAGATGGGAGAGTCCCTTAGAATGGACACATAATCTGATTCCGATGGAAGTCAGAAGACTTTGGGTTTAAGGATTCCTGCTCTCTGAGTAAGAAACGATTCCCAGAAGTGTGGCCGGCAAGGTCGGGGAGGTCACCAGCCTTTGGGAAGAAACTGCCCCTATTGAACACAGTCCTTTGTCAAGAGCAGGGCTTCACATGGTCCTCCCCGCAGTGTAGCTCCCTCACCTTCAGGCTGGCCACCAGGTCCACTGGCAAGTATGCCCATTGGCCCTCACCCACTCATGCCCCACCTGCTGCTGCTGGGTGTTCATTCCTAACTCTTTTTCCTCCAGCCACCCTTGGGATTGCAACACATCAGACCATCTCGGTTTTAGTAGTGAGATGACGCCAGAAATCCTCTTATTCTAGGAAGACTTCCTAGGCTGAACAAATTGGACCTGTTTTCCTGGCCTCACCAGTCAGAACACAAATTTACCTTCTGTCCCTGGTATAAGGGAACTAAGGCTTCACCCAGTGCATTGTCTATCAAACTGTTGATTGCAACTCATTATAGGATTGTTAAATAAATTTAAAGTGTTGCAAGTCAGCATGAAAAAAAAAATTCTTTAAAAGATCAGACTAGGGCTTCCCCAGTGGCGCAGTGGTTAAGAATCCGCCTGCCAATGCAGGGGTCATGGGTTTAAGCCCTGGTCTGGGAAGATCCCACATGCCATGGAGCAGCTAGGCCTGTGCGTCACAACTACTGAGCCTGTGCTCTAGAGCCCGTGAGCCACAACTACTGAGCCTGCGGGCCAGAACTACTGAAGCCCACACGCCTAGAGCCCACGCTCCGCAACAGAAGCCACCACAATGAGAAGCCTGTGCACTGCAACGAAGAGTAGCCCCCGCTTGCTGCAAAGCCTGGGCGTTGCAACGAAGACCCTACGCAGCCAAAAGTAAAAAAATTAAAAAAATAAATAAATGTATTAAAAAAAGAAAAAGATTAGACTAGACTAGAACAAAAAAGAAAATACCAACTGCCATTACATCACATGTAACATGGGTAAGTATTGTTTCGTTCAAATTTCATTTCAGTTATTATAAATACATATATAGAGTGTACTGAAAGTTCAGGTAGCACCCAAACTTTCAGTACCAGAAACCAGGTAGTATGGTTTTAAGCTTCAATAACTTCAGAAGTATAAATGCTACAGACTTACAAAGAACATCATTTGAAAGTTTTATTTAAATTTCTTTCACCTTATTTTTATGAATTTTGAATAATAAATTTTTATTTTAATGTTTGTCTCTGTCCATTGAAGATGATAAACATTTCCTGATACAAAACTAAAATGAAAAATTTGTTATTCAAAATTCACATAGGTAAAAGAAATTTAAATTATTACATTTTCAAATGATGTTTTTTGTTAGTTTGTAGAATTCATACCTCTTATGCGATTAAAGTGTAAAACTTTTCTAAGGATATTCCCTGGCGGTCCAGTGGTTAGGACTCGGCACTTTCACTGCTGGGGCCTGGGTTTATACTTCTACTTTGGCCTTACCACAGTCTGTCCTCTCTCACACCTTTGTGAACTCCTGGACCAGAGAGGACAGGTTATTTTCACCTTTTTAATCACTTGCAAAGTCTAGCACAAGGTTCGTATGTAGCAGGTATTCCATAAACCCTTGTTAAATGAGATGAGGCCGGTAGGGTTAACATGGCCCCTTTAAAGCTACAAGGGTGAGGGCTGGCTTCACTAAATGATGTTTTTTTTTTTTTTTTTTGTGGTATGCGGGCCTCTCACTGTTGTGGCCTCTCCCGTTGCGGAGCACAGGCTCAGCGGCCATGGCTCATGGCCCAGCCGCTCCGCAGCATATGGGATCTTCCCGGACCGGGGCATGAACCCGTGTCCCCTGCATCGGCAGGCGGACTCTCCACCACTGCACCACCAGGGAAGCCCTAAATGATGTTTTGAATGCACTTACACCAACAAGCATGTGAGTTATATGATCTGCTGTTACACACCAGCGTGGCACTTAGACTAGGTCTGAGTCCACTACTCTCATTTGACAGTGAGGCCAGAGTGGTTAGGTGACTTCTCTTGTGTCACACAGCTCACAGCTCTCCCAACTCCCAGGCCACTGCTCTGTTCCCACCCTCCTACCTCCCCCTTGGAGGTCACCTGGGGAGTTTGGGGACCAGGTTTGGCTCTCCTGAGCCTGGGGCAGGGCAATTTTCCAGAACCTCCCAATTCCACTCATAGACAACCTCCCCCCCCACTCTACCCCTCCCTCTTCCCCTCCCCACTCCTCCCACCACCCGCCAGGGCTTGCCCTCCTCCAACTCCCACCTAGGACTACAAATGCTTTAAAGATGCCGCAAATCAAAGTCCCAGGTAAAGTTTCGCCTTTTGTGAAAGCCGGGGTGGGGGTGGGGGTGGGGGTGGGGGTGGGGGGGTGTTAGTTACCAAGAACGTGCTCTTGCTGGCCAGGTGGCCTCTTGTAACAAAGTTTCTTTCTGTTTATCAGTGGAGCTGCTGACCTCCTGGAGACGTGGGGACCAGGAAGTTAGCAGTGGCAACACCACCAACAGGGATGTTTGCTTAGGTTGGTCAGACTACCGTTCAATTACAGGTTTATTCTTTGAAAAGTGATGACTGTTGCCGCTCTCACTGGGAGCATGTGTGTGGAGGAGCTAACACCACGCTGGGGGTGGGGGGACGACAGGTCAATTTCAAGCTACTGGTTGGGGGGAGGGAGCCAAGAGGCTGTTTTAGACAAACGATTCTCCGTTTCTTCCCTGCCAGCACTTTCTGGACATCAAACCCTGCCTACATTTCACTTCCTCTGTTCTCATGCTGTGAACAAAGTAGCAAACTATCTGGTCCAAACTCCTCCTCCCACCTCTGACCCTTTGAATTACAGAATGCTGGGAGGTTTTCACTTTTCTCCATAATTACACTTTGAAGACACTTCAGCTTTCCCCCAAGACTAAAGCTGCAGTACGTGGTTATTTTCCCAGAAAGATGCACTGAAAGTTGTTTCAGTAGCTAGTCTGTCAGGTTTTCTCCCTGGTAGATGCAGGTTTATGTTTTGTTTGCATAGCATTTTAAGCTTTAGTTACCCAAACAGATTTTTCCATTGAAAAACCCAACCCAACTTTACTCACACTGTACACCTAGAATATGCTTGGCATATAGTAGGTGCTCAGTAAATATTTCTTGATTTATTCCAAGTTTGTAAAAGTCACTGAAAATCAAAATAATATGTGACCAAGCAGGAAGTTCAACAGCTCACAGGTTTTTGTTACTGGATGGAGGACCTCCAGGCCCTGCCAGGTGAGGCAGGGATGTGCAACTATCTCAAACTGAGCCTTGAGACTCCTTGGAATCCAGGGATAAAGAAGGACCCCAGGTGGGTATGAGCTGGGATTCCCTAATTATCTAGGAACCCTGGTGACAATCAGGCTGGGTTTGAGAGAAGGCAAAAAAAAGAACTTGGATTGAGTCTTATCATCCTTTGATTGTCAGAGGAAGGGGAACGGGTGGGGGAGTTTAACAGGAGGGGTATTCCTGCAGGCTTGCGCTGGTCTCCAGATTGGGGGGCAGGTGATGGTGAGGACAGAACCGAAGTTTTCCCTTCTGTCCTCACCGCACAGGGTGCTCCTGGCAGTAGGACTTCTGCCTAGGGCCACTGGATACTCAACGTGCCACACCCTGAACTCAGTGTCTGTGCCCTGCCCTCTAAGCTAGCCAGCCTTCCCAGTTTCCCCACTGCTGCCAGTAGTGTCGAGATCCTGGAAACAACTCTTGGCCCTGCTCTACTCCCAGGCACGGAGTTTCTAAACAGTTTTCAACATCAGGTTCACTCCATGCCCATGCCCAAGTCCTGCTGATTCATTCTCTGCCTCCCAGATCCTTCTCTTCCTCTCCACTTTTAAAAACTGTCATCTGAGACTGTGCTCTTATCGCCCAATATCTGGAGAATCAGCAGACGCTGCCTGCCAGCGTCCTCTGCCTCAGGCCTCTCTCTCTTTCACAAATCAGAAGAGCCATATTCATATTGCTTTAGTGCCATTTGATTGTAGCAGAAACATGGCCTGGGCAGTCTGCTTCCTGTTTGCTACTCACCCTCACCGTCTATCTTTTCCTCTTCGAAGTGTTTCCGTTATATTCTTGCTAAGCTAGCCATGTTCCCTTTCTCTCAATTCTTACCTGAAACTCCCCTCCTCCGAGGAGCCTTCTTAGACTAAGGTGCATCTTACTGCCCTCAGTATCTGGGTGTATTTGTTTCCAAGTTTCACTGCCCATGTTTCCCCACGTGGGACTTCCTCACTAGATTTTTAGTGGGGAAGGAGAACCAACAAGTCTAGACGTTGCGCCACATAGATTCTGTTTTCTTTCTTCTTCCCAATCCTTAACTCCTCGCCCCCAATCTTTTGCCTCTTGTACGCTTTTCCCTACCAGTTCACCCAGCTTTCTAATCCCTGCAGCATCCCTCTGTCCTGAGGTATTTGGTTGTTAATTCCACTGCCCTGATCTGTCTGTTCTTTGTTTTCTATCGTATGCAGAGCTGAGGGTGAGGATTGGGTTTCCTCCTTTCTTCAAATCTCTACCTAGGGCTCAGGACCAGGTTGCACAGGGCACAGGAGAATAACCTGACCTCCCAGGGCTCTCAGGTGCCACAAAAGAGTCTTATAACAGTCCTTTTTCTCCCCAGACTGAGCCCATCCTTGTTCACTGGGCAAGCCTTTTACACAGCACAATTACAGCTTTGAGCTCAACACAGTGACAGGCAGTGCCCTGCACTTGACCTCCCATTTATTCAAACCCTCACTCTCATTCCCATCAAAAGAAAGGACATTTTGGGCCTTCCCAGAGAGGGGCAGAGGGGTGTAGGAGGAGCCAGGTTCGCCCAAATCTTTGGCACAGTCACTGGGTCCCTCTGGTACACAGAAAGCCACTTTGGCCTTCAGCTTCACTTCTAGGGCTGGAGATGTCAGAACACATCCATGGAGCCAGAGGAGGTTCAGGACAATACCACCGCCATTTTTAATATTACTACTTACCATATCAACAAACAGTTGTCTTTTCCATTTTACACATAAGGAAACTGAAGCACAGGGAGGTTTAGTAACCTCACCAAGGTCACAGAGCTAGGAAGTGGCAGAGGCAGAATTTGCTCCCAAGCACATGTCTTTCCAAAGCCCACTGTCTTAACCATGACACCAAGTGCTGCGTTGCACTTGGAGCGTTGCCAAAGCATTTTCATATACTCCTTGTCATTTGCTCCCACCCAGGGAGTGTTCATGTGATCTGGCCAAGGCTAGACAGCTAAATTGGTGACAGAGCTGAGCCAGCTCTCTGCCTCCATTATACCCACTGCCTCTGCCCTAGGGTGAGCTGCCCCTCTGATTCCTAATTTCTGTTCTAGACAATGGCTACATGGGCTAAGCCCATGGTCACATCTCCTGTTCAGTTTTCTCCCAACTGAATTTGGACTAAGATGTTTTTGATCTCAGAGGGCATTTGACATTCCTCAGGACTTCCCCTTTTCAGGTGTGAGTTCTTCCCTTCTGCTGTGGGTAGGAATCAGCTGTTCTGCTAACTGTGGTTAGTGATTACCAAGGATGAGGCCATCTCAGGCAGCCCAGTATCCTTCATGGTTCCTTTGACAGACCTGCCCTGCTTACTGCCCTGGTGCCCCTGAAAGTAGTTTTCTCTTGTTACCTCTGGGTGCCTAAAGTGAATGTCATTGTTGAGAAACAGGAGCTAGGGAAGCACCTGCAATGATACTGGCTTCTGCTGGATAATTTGAACTAAAGTATATTTCAAACCCCTCACATTAGCTTGTATTATCACACGCATTTGCCTGTCTAATCTTTTCACCCTTCCTGTGATGGGCAGAGACACAGCTCATCGTAGGAGAGGAGAATGAGGCGGGGGTAGTGCACACACATCTCTGGCAAAATGAGCCCCAGGTTCCTTGGTGTGTCCAGAGTTGTTAACTTCATGCAGTGTCTGTAAACTGCATTTGTGGGTCTGGCAGTGCACTGAGAGGGCAGCATTAAAATCCTCCCTGTGAATGTTGCAATGGGTGGTTGGCTAATAGCGGGGTCTGTTCTGCGCTTTGCTGGCAAATTGACACCCTCCCTCCACCCCCATACACACAGGAGAGCCCTGTCCTACCCGCTGCCAAGGTCGGGGTCTGGGATGACACGGTCTGGGATGAGTGGCTCTGGGGACAAGTAACAAACTATTTCTCCTTTCGGTTAGCCTGGGGTTTGGAACAAGTGACAGGGAATCAGGAAGTTGGTGACAGTCACAATCATGAACACCCATCAGACTCCCTCCCCACAATACCGTGTACACAGCTCCCGCCCCGCAAAGGCCCAAGCCTCCAGAGGAAGAACATCTGAGGCCCTACGCCCACCGGGAGGCTTCTCACCGCTAGCCCCTTCTGCTCAGGGGCAGCGTGGCACCGGCAGGAGGAAACCTCTCTGAAAGATTTTCTGTAGCGGAGAACAGGGGGTGGCCCAAAGTGGGGAGATGGGGCACAGAAGGGGTGCGGGGGGATGGGTGGGTGAAGGGCAGAGGCCAGAGGGTCCCGAGAGAGTGCGCTGTCTAGTCCCTCTTCATCCTACCCCTCCAGGTCCCAGAGACCTGAGCTTTTCTTTCGTCCTTTCAGGAAGGCGCAAAGGTAGAGGGGGTCCTACCGAGGCAGGAGCTAGAGGCCACCACGACAGATGGACCAGGCCGGTCCTGCCCCTTCATTTTACTGTCGGGGGGTGGCGAAGAAGAACAGGAGGAGTAGAAGGTGGGCGGAGGGGGGAGGTGGTGAGCAAGGACTTGGCAGAAGCGAGCTCGACTGGCGGGAAGTCGCGAGAAGCAGGAGAGCTCTGGGTTCCAAGTCCAGGGGAGGGTCGCGGGCTGCTTCTGCCGCTTACCTGTCGCGCCCAGGAAGAGCCACAGCCGCGCGGCCGTGCAGGTCGCGGGTTTCCCGACGGGAAGTCCTGGAGGGCGGGGCCGGGGCGGGCCCTGCACTGCCGCTGGGGCGCGTCCTCCCCGCCTCTCCCGGGCCAGGTGCAGGCGGCCATCCGCCGCGCCCCCGAGCGCTGCAGCGCGCCGCGGAACGCCCGGCTGCCCCGAGGTCGCGCCCGGCCTTCTGCACCCAGCCCGCCGCCGCCGCCGCTGCTGGGAGCCCGGCTGCTCCAGCTTCTCCGGATCTCAGCAGACCCCGGGGGGCAGCCTCCGTGGCCAGGTTCTCAGCGCCGGTAAAGATTGGAGTCTCCTAGCTACCCCAGAGACGACAGGCATTAGCCGAGCCGCCGGCGGCGGAAGCAGCTTGTTTATGGAACCGCAGCGTGTGGCGCGCGGGCTGAGGGGCTGCGCTGCCGGAGCGCTCAGAGCCGGGCAGAGAGGCGCCCCTGGGCTCGTCCCAGGTTTGCTTCTCATCGCCGGGGTGGTCCCTAGCAAATGACTCCTCCCCTCCATCCAACAGTGAGAGCAGGGAATTTGCTGTGTGCCCCGAACAATGCTAAAAAAAGCCTTCATGTGCCAGGTCTCAGGTAAATCCCAGCCCTAGCAAATACCTACGATTATTGTGGAATATACATGGGAGGCGGCTGATAACACAGCTAGCAAGTGCTCCTCAAAAGTGTGGTTCCTTGACCAGCAGCGTCAGCGTCATCGGATAATTTGTGAGAAATGAAGATTCTTGGGCCCTACCCCAGACCTAAATAATCCGAAACTCTGGGGATGGGGCCCAGCAATTTTATCTTTAAAAGCCCTCCGGGTGATTCAGGTGCATACTCGACTTTGAGAACCACTGAACGAGTAGAGACAGAATCCAAATAAGTAAGTTCAGTTCCTACAGCCACGCTCTGAATCATCCGCCTCGGGCTGCTCACCGGTTCAATCCAGCTCTAAGGTTCTGTGATGTAACCTTTTGGGTCCTTGTCTCAGTAATAGAGAAGGACCACTCCAAATAGCCGATAATTTGGAAATTTTCTGGCGTAGAAAGTTCGACCACCAATTCTGGTTTTCTTCTGTTTTGATATTTAAACGCGTTTGTGTTTCTAAGTCTGTAAGACCTGGGAGCAGGGGCGTGGGTGGGTAGATCTGAGCAAGAAGGCAGTTGTGACATGAACTGGGAAGGGCAGGGGAAGCTACTGGGGATTAACAGTTGGATGGAGAGAAGTAACCTTGTTTTCTAATCTGGGACCCCAGGGTAGAATTGAGCTATTCAGAAGGAGGCCAGAGTTATTCCAGTGATGGATTCTGGAGAGAGGAGGCCAGTGGGGCATGGAGAAGAAGATCTTGCCTAGCCACACTAGATCAGGAAGCAGGTGAAGGATGGACATTCCCAAAGGGGTAGAAAATGGAGGCATCCACTCACTCTCAGCCTGGTCACCTATCTCCTCCCCTAACACCAAGCATCTGAGTAATCCCACCTCCCCCCCCCCCCAACTCCCTTCCTTTCACATTAGAGACTCTGTCTGGGGTTTAATCCCTAAACAGAGACTTTCTACAGAGTTTGCCTTGATCATCCGTTTTGGTTCCTTTACAGACCCTCAGGGTTCATTCTCGTTCCCACTGCTCCATCTGCCACCCTTGTCACTTGCCTGATTCCACAGCTATTTTTCTCAGAATAAGGGCATTTCCTGTTGAAGACTGTGGGATGCTGCCCTTCATTTCTCTCTTTCCGGGGACTTGACACTCCTGTGCGCGTCTGACCCTATAGTCTTTGCACCACCCTTCCTCTTGATCCTGATCTGACCCTTGAGCCTTAGTCAGGACCCAGCCTGACCTGAGGGTGATGGGCTCGTCTGGACTCACAGCCTCAGTTCTTCCCCAGGACAGAGTCATGACTGCTAACCCCATCCCGGAGTCCCTGAGAGGCTGATGCCCAAGGAAGCAGCATTGGTCTGTGTTGCGTGTTCCACATTCTGGAAGCAAATTACTCATTCAGTTTTACTTTACCTGACTCTGATTTTAAACATGACTTTGAGTCCTCAGAACAATGAGCTGCCTGATTTGGAGGTGCATGTAGTCCACAGGATGTGTGACCACACTGACTGAGCTGTTCTTTTTTAAAACAATTAATTAATTAATTTTTGGCTGCGTTGGGTCCTTGTTGTTGCACACAGGCTTTCTCTAGTTGTGGTGAGCAGGGGCCACTCTTGATTGTGGTGCACGGGCTTCTCATTGAGGTGGCTTGTCTTTGTTGTGGAGCATGGGCTTTAGGTGCGCGGGCTTCAGTAGTTGTAACACGTGGGCTCAGTAGTTGTGGCGCACGGCCTTAGTTGTTCCGCAGCCTGTGGGATCTTCCTGGACCAGAGCTCGAACCCGTGTCCCCTGCTTTGGCAGGCAGATTCTTAACCACTGCGCCACCAGGGAAGTCCCATGACTGAGCTGTTCTGTCCTCACAGGAAGGACTGGAGGCGAGCCACACAGAATGACTGCATGGCAGGCCACTTAAAAAATAGTTTTCTTTAATTGAAAACATTATAAAGGCACCTGGTTAAAAAAAATTCAAGCACTAGCAAAAGGTATACAGTGAAAGATACATTTCATTCACTCCTCTCTGGAAATCATCTGTGCCTACTCATGACCGAAACTTTCCATCATTAAACTCTTCTGCAGGGCAGGCTTGGATTCCCCACTCCTCAAGAAGTCCTGTGAATTTCTTTCTTTCTTTCTTTCTTTTTCTTTTCTCAGAATCTTATTCTTATTTCTTGCCATTTTAGTTTCTGTTTTTGGGTGTTCTGAAGTTTCGCTTTTCACAGCAGTGTACTTCAGGGGTTTTCCCCCAGAAAGGCAGGAAGTGTGGTGGGGAGCAGATCGGTGGAAGCAAGCGAGACAAGAACAGCTCTGGGAGGCTATTGACATCAGCCTTGGTCCTGGCGACGGGATGCCCACCTCCGGCTGGGGCAGAATGAAGGAGACCTGACCACCAGGAGGAGGTGCTGGCTTCACTTGGGAGGGAAAGTTTTGACGGAGAAGCTGCCACGAGCACCCCAGGGAGGTCAGGAGGGAAGGCAGGCCCACCCACCCTGCCCCAGACTGTACCCCTCCCCCACCCTCTGCAGGTGCCTGACCAGCGGAAGGAACCTAACACGTCCCTTGAACATCTTTAGTCTCAGTTTCTCATCTGTAAGGACTAATGATGCCTTAGGGGTGGTTGTGCAGGTGGAGCTGAGAACTGATGCGAAAATGGCATAGTTCAGGTCCTCTGTTACATCCGTTTATCTCTTTTCTCCCCCTATTTCCCCCTTCCTCTTTCTCATCTCATTCCCGTGCTCTGAAGAGAAACCATCAAAGCGAGAAATGTTTTAGGAGCCCAAGCAGAGCTGTTCCAAGTTCTGCCGTAATCACTCATGCATCACAGTTCACTCTGCTCTGCGGGCCTCAACCTCCTCATCCGTAAAAAGGTATAATATTATTTTTACTGTTGAGTTGTTACATTAAATAAGTAAAACGTTTAACCCAGTGCCTGGTATACAATAAGCACACAATAAATGTTAGGATGTCAGTCGTTATCACTAGCTGTTGTCCTTCTTCCCTTGCTACCTTCAACAATACCATGTTAGCCCACCATGCTTTAGCTCTGTGCTAGGTATTGAGTAGGACCAGAGACACGAAAGTAAGCAATCTACTTCCTTCTCCTCAGGACACCCTTAACCTAGGAAGGGAGGTTGATAGACGTAAAAAGGATTAGGACAGGGCAGAGCCAGGACTCTAAAGCGAGGCAAGTGCTTTGGGTTTAAAATTGAAGGGGGCACCAGAAACTCAGTAATCAAGTAGTATATAATGTAATATTTAAAAACATCAAAATTAGTGCAAAAGATATCGATGATGAACAAAATATGAACAATTTAAAACAAAGAGTAGTGCTCTGCTGAGCCATATTGGAGCCTGAGGTAAAAGAAAAGATGTGGACCCCATGTCCATGCTTTTTTCCTATTAATTTTTTTTGGCCTCGCTGCACAGTTTGCGGGATCTTAGTTCCCCAACCAGGGATCGAACCCAGGCCCTCATCAGTGAAAGAACAGAGTGCTAACCACTGGACCACCAGGTAATTCCCCCATTTTTCTTTTATATAACTGAAGCCTCCTTATATCATACAATGAATAATTGTTTACTCTCTTGGGAAACGTGGGAAAGGTGCATTATGACTAAGGACACTTCTACTTAAATTACACACGATTTTCTTCTTAAAAGCACTCAAGATACCCAGGATCTGTGTGTACTTTTTAAAAAAGAGAAATTTAATAATTGTGAAGAACATCTACATGCTTGCAAGATTTTGCTATGAGAACTCTTTCTGCTGAAAATGATGATATATTATTTATTTAATTTTTGATGGTATGCAGGCCTCTCACTGTTGTGGCCTCTCCCGCTGCGGAGCACAGTCTCCGGATGCACAGGCTCAGCGGCCATGGCTCACGGGCCCAGCCGCTCCGTGGCATGTGGGACCTTCCCGGACCGGGGCACGAACCCATGTCCCCTGCATCGGCAGGCGGACTCTCAACCACTGCGCCACCAGGGAAGCCTGATGATATATTATTGTTTAATAACTTTTTTTAAAAAAGAAAGAGATATGCACATTGAACCTTCTGAAACAAAGGTAATCGTATCTCAACCTGACAAAAATATAAGAAGAAACTCTCCACCAGAGCAAACTCTCCCCCAGCTAACTGCAAAACCTCTGTTATCTATCCCTAAAAAATAAGAGAGGAGGTTCCTATCTTCTTAAGTATTTGAACAGACGATACATTTCCTTACAGAAGGTTGAAATATATATGATGGCACTGGAGTGTTGTTTAATATTGTTTCAGATTGACAGTAAAGGAGAGGTGATGGAATAACTCAATGGCAGGTCTAATGTCCTGATTTTTAATGTCCCCTTAGTATCCTGAAGTTTTTGCCTCACTGCTTCTTAATTCCCATGGAATCTTATTTATTTATTTTCAATAGGTAACGTGCGTATGGCACAATGATCAAAAGTTCATAAGTATAGTGAACTACTCCTGTCCCTGGTCACCTAGTTTTCCTCCCCAGAAGCAGCCACTGTTAGCAATTTCTTTTGATTCTTTCTAGAAACATAGCCCAGAGAAGGAGTCACCCTGATTTTAGCAAGTACCTTAAATAGTAGCTTTTTTCTTTTCTTTTCTTTTTTTTTTTTGCCACACCATGTGGCATGTGGAACTTCCCTGACCAGGGATCGAACCCGTGCCCCCTGCAGTGGAAGCCTGGAGTCTTAACCACTGGACCACCAGGGAAGTCCAACTTTTTTCATTATATTGTCTGAAGTGGTTAAAGTTATTTTAAAAGCAATTAACTTACTGAGCGCTCTTTGTGCCTCTGATAGATTTCCAGTGGACTCTCTTGGGTTTTCTAGGCAGACAGACCTATGAACAGCATAGGATTTTGGCAAAGTGAAAACGGTTTTGGAGTGAGACCTGGGTTGAATCTCTGTCTGATTTTAAATCCAGCCTTTAAAAAATGTTGGCACTCTCAAAAAAAAAAAAAAAAAAAAATAAGTTGGCACCCTCCAAAGGCATCATGCAAGTACAGAGTGGTCCTTCCCCACAGGTGTGGTGGGTAGAGTGGGCAGAGGCCACACAGAACCAAGGACTGCTCCTCTGCCCTCTCCTGGGTTTGTTTGACCTGGATCTGCATAGATCCAGAGGGCTTTGATCTTGGGGATTTCTAAACAGCCAGTGACCAGGAGGAGAGACTGAAGGGGAAGCCCTAAGCTACCTTTTCTTTCTCCACGAATGGAATGTGAGTTGTGTTTGCTGAGAGCAGATTAAGATAGATTCTATTGTTTGAAATCATGGATTTATGGCTCTCTAAAGAGCTGCTAATTATCAGCAAGACCTACAACCTCAGCCCACCCCCCATGTAGTAGTGGGAAAAAACAGTCCAGCACATGGGAATGGGTACAGGTCTTCTCACAGATGGGACCCACTGCCAGACAGGGAGTTGGTGGTATTGGGTGAGGAGTGGTACTAAGAAACACCTATAGTTGGTGAGGAAAAAACCCACATTCTTACTTACTCATGGAATTTTATCAATTTGAAGGGATGCCCCAGGACATCTCTGATCCCTTTATCCACTCCATGGAAAAGATGACTGGAGATGTGGATTATCTAGTTTATTTATATCACATAATTTTTTTCAACAGGACCTCAGAGGAGCATGAATGAACTCCTTTATATCTTACACTACCAGGAAAAGACAGACCTGAGGTGGTGCCTTGATATAAGTACAGTCCTCCAGGCTGCAGTAAGATGGGACAGCATTACATTGTCATAACGAGGGATGAGCTTAAACTTTGAAAAGGTAATTGGCCCCACTTACTAATTATCAAGACTTAAGATATCATGGGGTTCAGCAGTTATGCGAGGTTTACGGAAAACTATACCAGGCTTGCCAAACTACCAAGTGACTTACCAGGTACAAAACAAGGATGCCTCGCGAATAGAAGGAGGAGCCCCACTGTGGGGAGCTGGAGACAGACTTAGGACCCTGATGGGCTCTGTAACGTGTTATCCTGTCCTGGCGTTCAGTACCCTGAGGAGCCCACAGGTGCTGAATTTTTTTTTTAATTAATTAATTTTATTTATTTATTTTTGGCTGCATTGACTCTTTGTTGCGACGCGCGGGCTTCTCGTTGCTGGGGCTTGTCTCGTCGCGGAGCACGGGCTCTAGGGGCGCGGGCCTCAGTAGTTGTGGCTCGTGGGCTCTAAAGCGCAGGCTCAGTAGTTGTGGCGCACGGGCTTAGTTGCTCCGTGGCATGTGGGATCTTCCAGGACCAGGGCTTGAACCCGCTTCCCCTGCGTTGACAGGCGGATTCTTAACCACTGTACCACCAGGGAAGCCCCAGGTGCTGAATTTGAAGGCAGTAGTGGTCAGGGTATTTGACCTCCTGGCATTTTTGGTCCCTTGGCCATTAGCTCAATATGGTGATCTCCTTGCCAGTGATGGGCAAAGAAGTGTGTCTACTGGGGGCCTGCGGGAAAGCTTTCCATTCCTTTGAATGAAACAGATACAAGAATAAGACAGCCTCTTAAAAGCCTATCTGAGAACAAAGCCCACACAGTGACAAGGTGGAGCAAAGGGATGACAGAACCTGGGCCACCACTGACACTGGTTTTTTTTTTTTTTTTTAATTATTTATTTGGCTGCGCTGGGTCTTAGTTGCGGCACGTGGGATGTTTGTTGCCGCGTGTGAGATCTTCATTGCCACGTGCAGGATCTTCATTGCTACATGTAGGATCTTTAGTTGTGATATGTGGACCTTTAGTTGTGGCATGCGAACTCTTAGTTGCGGCATGTGGGATCTAGTTCCCTGACTAGGGATCGAACCTGGCCCTCTGCACTGGAGCGCAGTCTTAGCCACTGGACCACCAGGGAAGTCCCCACCACTGACACCACTGAGCTGGAGCTTATACTGCTCATGGGGACCATCCTATCCTGGTATCTGTTATGTGAGATAACTCAGTGGGCTGTTCTGGAGCCAAGGGAAGGATAGGGGGCACCAGTCCAAAGCGACCCAGACCTCCTCTAAGGACATTCAGATTTTGCTTTGAGTGTACAAAAACTAGAATTTTCTATAGAACCTGGAGCACAACAGTGGAAACAATCCTACCTGGGGAGTCAGAGAACCTCAGAGCTGATATGACCCTCATCTTTTAACTCCCTGGCGAGGAAGCCACGTCTGAATGGGAGCCTTAGCCTGCTGCCTACGTGAGCAGCTCCTCTGAGCCCTCTCAGAGGAGGGAAGCACTGGAGCTGGGACTCATGCACCTCTTGCCTTCGGGACCAGAGAGTAGGAGCCCAGGGAACGTTCTGGAGGTGCCAGGTCACCTCGCCCATTCTTCACAGGGTTACCCCACAGTCAGATGCTATGGGGGAGGCACATCTCAGTATATGGGGTGGGAAGCCCTGATAGAACTCCCCCCAAGCAAAGGAAAGACTTGGAGAGTGACGGCATGGGGTCCCTCAGTTAGCTGGCAGTTCTGTAACCGTGGGCAAATTGTTCAACCTCAGTTTTCTCTTTTTAAAAAGAAGATATTGAGGTGGGTCTGTTGTCGAATTTGATGAGATAATGTATGTAAATCACTTGTAATGTGCTCAGAATATAATGAATGGCTTTCCTGGTATGTGCCCATAACTCCTCCAGAAAGCCTCACGTGCTTGTTTTCAGCGTTTGGGCAGGAGCCACACAGCTTTTTGATGAGCTTGGCTGACTGTGGAGTTTGGTCTGGGTTTGAGGCTGGGCAGGAATGACCACTTGGATCCAGTTCAGAGTTCTTTCGTGTTGGTTTATTCCCCAAGGAGCTGAAAGCAGTCCAAGGGATAGAAATGAGACCAGGGTACATCCAGGTGGCTCCCCATGGCCTCTTGTGTCAGTGCCCAGAGAAGCATCCCTCAGAGTTTGGTGACGTTGGCAGCCAGCGGGCAGGAAGACGTCTGCCAGAATGGAGGAGTGCAGAACTGCAGGTTGGCTGCCTTTGGACCCCGGGCACGGCACACCCAGAAACAACAAAAATACCTCGTAAGGCAATCATTCTGTTACTCAAGCCAGGTGACCCGGGTCTAAACTGCAAGCCTTGAAATGCTTCCTGGATCAGCCTTGGGGCAGCCTGTCTCCCCTTATCTGTCCCTGTGCTGCAGGTAGACAGCTGTTAGTCCGTAAAGAGCCTTATGAGTGGTGAGCAGGCGCCCCTTCCTCTGGGCAGGCGCAGACCTGTGTCAGGGCGTGGCTTGGCAAGCGAAGCGTGAGCCGGGTGCAAGCTACACAGCCACCCGGAGCGGTCTCGGAGTTCCCATCTCTGTCCACAGCCTGCCTCAGTGATCTCTGCCTCAGAGGCAAGGGAAGGGGCTTCACTCAGGGTGAAACCAGACTCGGGGGCAAACTCTAGGAATCTGCCTGCTTCGCCACTGTTGGTTTGCTGTAAGAGTAGACGCAGATCTGATGTCAGGAGCTGCGTGGAGGAGACTGATGACTACTTAGGACCCGAACTGCCTACTGAGCATGAACTTGTCAGTCTGTGAGGCTGACTCCTGACCAAATGCAGGAGAGCCTGGGGAGCTTGACTATGTACGGGGACAGACGGAGACTGGGACAGGACCGGTCAAGGGCAAAGGACCTTCTTTCTTCTTTGTCTAGCATGTTTTCAGGGAACCACCTTTGATTCTTAGTCCATGGAGTTCAGATGAGGCCCACCTCACTCCCCAGTACCAAGGGTGGACCTACAGACGGAGGAGGGCCCTGCCTTGACCTCGCCCCGCTCAGCGGACAGCAGCGTCTACCTGTGGACACCACTGCACGTGACGATTGCCTGTAATCATCCGGATGTGGTGTCTGTCATCCTGGAGCAAAAAGCTAATGCTCTTCATGCCACCAACAACCTGCAAATTATTCCAGCCTTCAGCCTCAAGGATTCCCGAGACCACACTGTGCTGGGCCTGGCATTAGGGACTGGCACGCACACAACCGCAGCCCAGCTGCTGGGCTCCGGGGCTTGCATCCACGACACCATGTCAGACGGGCAGACCTTGCTGCACACGGCCATGCAGCGGCAGGACGGCAAGAGCGTGCTTTTTCTCCTGGAGCACCAGGCGGACATAAACGTCAGAACTCAGGCTGGGGAGACGGCTCTTCAGCTGGACGTCAGAAATCAGCTTCCCCTTGTCGTGGCTGCCACACACACGCGAGGAGCTGGCACATCTGGGCCAGATGAGAAGGGGAACGCCCCACCGTGGCTCGCACTGGCTCATAATCTGGAGGACATCGCATCCACTCTGGTCAGGCGTGGTTGTGATGCCACGTGCTGGGGCCCAGGACCTAGTGGGTGCCTTCGGACACTGCTGCACAGAGCCGTTGATGAAAACAAACGAGTCCATCGTCTGCTTTCTTATTCGCAGTGGCTGCGATGTGAATAGTCCCAGACAGCGTGGTGCTGATGGAGAAGGAGAGGAAGAGGCCAGAGGTGGGCGGACCCCCTTGCATTTGGCAGCCTCCTGGGGGCTGGGAGAGACGATACAGTGTCTTCTGGAGTTTGGTACCACTGTAAATGCACAGGATGCGGAAGGAAGAGCGCCTGTCCACGTGGCCATGAGCAACCAACGTGGCGTCGCCATTCAGCTGCTGATTTCCCACCCTGGCATCCGCCTGCATGTCCGACACAGGCAGGGCCTGACCCCCTTTGCCTGTGCCAAGACCTACAAGAACAACAAGGTGGCCGAGCCCATCCTGAAACGAGAGTCCGGGGCTGCTGAGCAGGTGGATAGCGAGGGCCGGAATTTTCTTCACGTGGCAGTTCAGAAAGTGTGCTGTTCCCGATCAGTGTCTAGGCTAACGTGAATTCCGGAGTCCAGGATGCTGCCAAGTTGACCCCTTTGCACCTTGCTGTCCAAGCAGGCTCAGAAATTCATATAAATATGTATATTTATGTATATCATATGTATGTGCAAAGATCCTCTGGCCACCGTGATTAGTTTAGGGTTTAGCACATTACCCAAGCCAGGCTACTCAGAGCCTTTCCTGAGATATTTCCTGGAACTAGCAAAAAAGATGACCCCCTCCCCCCAGCCCCACACCTCTGATCCCCTACCCCACGTGACCACTGATGGAATACTTAGCTGGGAAGGTGACGTAAGTTCAGAGCAGCTAATGGCCATCTTTGCTATTACATGAGGAAGGAGAGTCAGCCTGAGCATGAAGACAACACTAAGAAAGCAAAGAATAAAGGTAAAGCACGAGAGGACCCTAACGTTACATTTTGTACTCCTGGATCCTGCTCTACCTGAAGGCGTTTATTCCTAGATTTCTCCCTTCTTCCGCTTTCTCTTTTTCTCCTTTTCTTTTCCATTTTTTCCTTTCCTTTACTGTCTCGCCCTCCCTCCCTCCCTCCCTCCCTCTGTTCCTGTTCCCCCTCTCTTCCTTCCTTTCTTCTTTCTCGTTTTGGTTGAAATTTGTTTGAGTGTGTTTTTGTTACTTGCAACCCAAAAAATCTGACCAGGAAACAATGTGATGCACTGAATTAACTTACTGCTCTGGGAGAGAGGTAAAAGGCTCTCTATGTTCATTTAAAACCAGGCCTGGCAGAGAGACAGCAGAGGGAAACTCCTAATAAAAACTTAGGAAAGGACACTTCTGGCTCTCCAAGGAGCAGAGAGAGTTGAGTGGTAACTCATAGTGTGGCAGGGTATGGGGGACACTTACAGATTGGGAGGGATGGACCACCCATCCTTTTAGGCTTTAACCTGTGAGATATACTCGAACCAGACAATTTCCCAGGTATGACTTGGGAGATAGCTGGGAGACCAGGGAACTGGAGGGCTTCTGCTTGGGAGACGTCCCCAAGTCTAGAGAGGCAAGAGGCTGTTGCAGGGTCTGGCCTATCCCTAAGCCCCTCAGGACCTGGTATGCCTCAGACCCTGTTAGTGCTGGGTGAGCAGAGAGTTCACCATTTCTCCACTTCACTACTACATTCGGTTCAGGCCTGTTGACGTTCTGTGGCCAACCATGTCCCCCATGTTTGCTTTGGAGAGATTGTACCGAGTTCCCTAGTGAGGTCTTCCCTGTTGCATATAAAGAGTGCCTCTGTAACCTTCCTTTGTGCAAATCTTTGGCCATTTTCCTAGGGTTACCTGCTAGAAGTGTAACTTGCTGGGTCAAAGGCTATGAACATTATTAAGGTTTTTGATTCTTATTCCAGGAGGCACTATTATCCATTACGAGAAAAGAGATGTAAAAAGTCCCCACCCTTGTTGGCTAGGAGAGGGCTGATGGCTAAATAACTAGAGTAAGAGGTGACCTGTTTTTCAGAAAAACAGAGCCATATCACAATGTCTATAATAAATGGAATTAAGACCGTAAAATGTGGTGTGGGTGCAGCAGATCACATAGCATTAAACAAATTGGACTGCCTGGTTCCCTGAAGATACATGGCTCAGAAAGCACCAGAAAGACCTAATGGGGTTATCAGGGTGCTTCCTTGAATATAAGAAGTGTCGGGACAGTAACAACTGAAGTTGCATTTACTGAAGGTGACTTTTGTGTAAACAGGGTTAGGACCGGAGGAGGGCAAAGAACTAGCATTTCTCTCTCAGGGAGCTCTTTGTTGAATGAGAGAGATCACCAGCTACAAATCAAATTATCCCAGGAGGGAAAGTCTGTCCTGGCGTAAGCAAGAGCGTCCTAACATTCTATCCACAGTTGGAATGGTTAATGCACGTGGAAGCTCCGTGGAAGCCGTAAAGCATCGCTGGCGTGGGGTGCAGTGGTAGGCACTAGGGGATCAGAGATGAAAACTCAGTCCCTATCTGTGAGGAGATATCAGTCTACTGCACAAACCTTCTAGAATGAGATAAGACCCATACTGTAATAGAGGGACGTTATGCAGGAGGTCCAGGATGGCACAAAGGAGGGAATGATTAACTTCCCTGCTGGAGGAAGAGGCGAGGTGACCTGGTTTGCGAAGAACGAGTAGAAGTTTGCCAGGTGGGCAAGTGGGGGAGACACAAATAGAGGGAGGGGCATACGTGTGACCTGGGTGGCCCCCAGAATTTGGAGTGCAAATAACATGCCCCAGCTTGTCCCCAGAATTTAGTGCTCTAGGTCCCTTGGCCTGCCAGAGCAGATCCAGAAGCTTAGCCTGGGGCCCTCTGAGGCTCCATTCTCTCCCCAGCATCCCTGTGGTCACTAGTGTTGAGTAGCGGCAGAGCTAGAGGGGTGCGGGGTAGGCGGGCTTGTTGCAGAAGGGGGCCAAAGTTAACGAGGAGGAGCCAGCCCCAGCCAGCTGGTCCTCAGGGCAAAGTTGGAGGCATGTGAAAGGACGAGGGTGCTGCAGCTATGTCTTGCCCTGAGAGGTCATTGCACTCCTGGCTGGACTGGTCAGAATTCCCTGTTTAAAACTCTTTTGGCTTTTCCACTAGGCCACTTCCAGCGGGTAAGCAGCCTCCTGCCCTAGGGGTGTGGAGTGCACAGATTCTAATTGTAGACGTCTGTATCTGTTTCTTATGACTGCTATGACAAAGTACCACAAACTGGGTGGCTTAAAACAGAAATTTATTGTCTGACGATTCTGGAGAAATCTGCAGGGTCATGCTCCCTCTAAAACCTGTAGGGGGACCCTTCCTTGACTCTTCCTAGCTTCTGGTGGTTTGCCATCCATCTTTGTCATTCCCTGGACTGGAGACACATTGCTCCAATCCTCCATCTTCACGTGGTGTTCTCCCTGTGTCTCTCCGTGTCTTCACATGGCTGTCACTTTATAAGGACACCAGTCATATTGGATTCGGGACCTCTGCTACTCCAGTGTAACCTCATCTTAATTAATTCAACCTGCAGTGATCACCTATTTCCACATAAAGTCCCATTCTGAGGTCCTGGGAGTTAGGACTTCAACACATCTTTTTGTTGCTGTTGGTTGGGTGGAGGCATAATTTAACCCATAGCAGCGTCTCTCAGACACACGGCAGAGCTTGCAGGTGGTAAGGAAAGTCTGGCAGCTCCCGGGGCTCTGAAGTGCAGCTCAGGGGTGACAGCCCGGGAACACAGTGTTTACGTTTTTTTGCTTGCAGAACCAAGGCTGCCTGCAGTTGTGGCTACAGGAAGGTGTGGGCTCCAGGGAGCTGGGGCTCTGCCACACCGCAATGATGCTGGGTCTGGAGGAGGTTGTAGAGTTGAGTCCCTGTCAAGGGAGCCATTTGGGGGCTTTTTCACAGCCATTCTTCAGGGAAAGAGGCCCCCAGTGTAATACTCACTCCAGAGCGTTTTCCTTCCAGAACAGGTAAGGCGTGAAAAGGGATCTAACTGGAGACCCAGGTTTGTTTGTTTTTTTCCCAGAGTTTTCCTAGATATTTTTGTTTGCCCATTAAAAAACTAAACCTTGTTGGTAATTTTATTGTGATGTCCTGTAATTTATAGATGAATAAGAAGAGGATTAACAGCTTTAATAAAATCGAGTTTTTCCTACCAGATGCAGCGTGTGCCTTTCAATTTACTCAAGACTTCTTTTGTGCCACTCAGTAATAGTTTTCATATTCTTGCATGTTACTTTTCTGCTTGATCTCTTCATCTCTTCGCTATGACTGTAATGGGAATCTTTTCTCTCATGCTATTACCTCATCAGTTGTGCTCTGTGTTATAGGGAAGCTATTGAGTTTTGCATAATAATCTTGCACCCAGCCACTTTTCTGATGCCTCTTGTTTGCAATAGTTTTCAGTTGATTCCCTTAGGTTTTCCAGGTTTACAATGATATAATTTAGTCTATTCCTTCCTGATCATTTATCTATTTTATTTTTTTCTGTCGTCGAGGTCTGTTGGCTAATTCCCGCCCTATCCATTAATACTGGTGACTGTGGTCATCTTTAACTAGTTTCTGACTTTACTGGGAATACTTCTATTGTTTCCCTGTTAAGAATGGTGCTGGCTTTGATTGTTCCAGTCAGAGTCACCCACAAATGCATCTGCGCTTGGATTTATTAATCTTTTTTTCTTTTTTAAAATAAATTTATTTATTTATTTATTTAAGTTTGGCTGTGTTGGGTCTTCGTTGCTGCGCAGGCTTTTCTCTAGCTGTGGTGAGTGGGGGCTACTCTTCGTTGCGGTGCACAGGCTTCTCATCGCAGTGGCTTCTCTTTGTTGCGGAGCACGGGCTCTAGGTGCGCGGGCTTCAGTAGTTGTGGCTCGTGGGCTCTAGAGCACAGGCTCAGTAGTTGTGGCACACGGGCATAGTTGCTCCGTGGCATGTGGGATCTTCCCGGACCGGGGCTTGAACCCATGTCCCCTGCATCGGCAGGCGGATTCTTAACCACTGTGCCACCAGGGAAGTCCTGTTCATCTTTTTTAATGGAGGGTATTTCTTTGAAACTTTCTTGTCTTTCCTTCCCCCATCCATGGTTTGGATTTTCTATGTCTTCTAACAATCTTTCTTTTTATAGAGCATTTGCCATTTAATTGAGTTTTTCCGTTACTTACACAGAATTGAGTACATATTCTTTGCATCAGTGAGGTTATTTATATCATCTCTTATTTTTCACACTTATGCTTTTTCACTTACCTGCCCCTCCTCACACTATGATTTGGTTAACTGATAGTTTATCTTTTTTTTTTTCTCTAAAGAATTAGTTTTGAATATACATTTTCCCAGATTTATTGAGGTATATTATTATATTGACGTATAACATTGTGTAAGTTTAAGGTATACAACATGATGATTTGATATATATGTATATTGTGAAATGATTACCACAATAAGGTAATCCATTACATCACACAGCTTTCAAGTATATAGTGCAATATTTTTAACTATAGTCATCAGCTGTACATTAGATCCCCAGAACTTATTCATCTTATGACTGGAAGTTTCCTTCTTTTTTATGACTACGTAATCTTCTTCTGTGTGTACACATCACTTTTTTTTTTAACTGAAGTATAGTTGATTTATAATGTTTCAGGGGTACAGCAAAGTGATTCAGTACTATATATATACATTTTTATATATATGTATATATATATTTTTTTCAGATTCTTTTTCATGATAAGTTATTATATGATATTGAATACAGTTCCTTGTGCTATACAGTAGGTCCTTGTTTATTTTTTTATATACAGTAGTGTATATCTGTCAATCCCAAACTCCCAGTTTATCCCTTCCCCCTTTTTCCCCTTTGGTAACCATAAATTTGTTTTCTATGTCTGTGAGTCTATTTCTGTTTTGTAAATAAGTTCACTTGTATCATTTTTTAGATTCCACAGATAAGTGATATATGATATTTGTTTTTCTCTGTCTGACTTACTTCACTTAGTATGATAATCTCTAGGTCCATCCGTGTTGCTGCAAATGGCATTATTTCATTCTTTTTTATTGCTGAGTAATATTCCACTGTATTTATATTCCACATTTTCTTTATGCATTCATCTGTTGATGGACATTTAGGTTGCTTCCATGTCTTGGCTGTTGTAAATAGTGCGCTATGAACACTGGGTGCATGTATCTTTTCGAATTAGAGTTTTCATCTTTTCTGGATATATGTCCAGGAGTGTGGGATTACTGGATCATATGGTAACTTTATTTTTATTTTAAGGAAACTCCACACTGTTTTCCATAGTGGCTGCACCAATTTATTGTACATTCGCACCAACAGTGTAGGAAGTTTCCCTTTTCTCCACACCCTTGCCAGCATTTATTATTTGTAGACTTTTAGATGATGGCCATTCTGACCCCTGTGAGGTGATACCTTATTGTAGTTTTGATTTGCATTTCTCCAGTAATTAGAGATATTGAGCATTTTTACATGCCTGTTGGCCTGTCTCCTTTGGAGAAATGTCTATTTAAGTCTTCTGCCCAATTTTTGGTTGGGTTGTTTGGGTTTTTTTGATATTGAGATATATGAGCTGTTTGTATATTTTGGAAATTAATTCCTTGTTGGTCGCATTTTTTGCAAGTATTTTCTCCCATTCCGTAGGTTGTCTTTTCGTTTTGTTTATGGTTTCCATTGTTGTGCAAAAGCTTTTAAGTTTAATTAGGTCCCATTTGTTTATTTTTGCTTTTATTTCCATTACTCTAGGAGGTGGATCAAAAAAATATAGCTGCGGTTTATGTCAAAGAGTGTTCTGCCTATGTTTTCCTCTAGGAGTTTTATAGTTTCCAGTCTCACATTTCGGTCTTTCATCCATTTTGAGTTTATTTTTGTATATGGTGTTGGAATATAGGACTTTTATGTCCCTTCCAACAATTCTCAGAGAACAGGGACAAGAAGTTCTGGAGAGATGCCAACAGATATCTAGATTATAATCAAATTGTTGGGACTTTCCTGGCAGTCCAGTGGTTAAGAATCCACCTTCCAATGCAGGGGACGCAGGTTTGATCCCTGGTCAGGGCACTAAGATTCCACATGCTGTGGGGTGACAGCCCGTGTGACGCAACTCCTGAGCACTCGAGCCACAACTACAGAGCCCGTGTGCCACAACTACAGAGCCCATGTGCCACAACTACAGAACCCATGTGCTCTGGAGCCTGAGCACCGCAACTACTGAGCCTGCTTGCCACAACTAGAGAGAAGCCTGCACGCTGCAACGAAAAGCCCGCATGCCGCAACGAAAAGATCCTGCATGCCACAACGAAGATTCCACATGCCACAACTAAGACCCAATGCAGCCAAAAATAAAATAAATAAATAAATATTAAAAAGAAAACAAAACAAAAAACAAATTGTAATGGCCCTTGTTCATTTTGCCTACCCCAAACAAAGCTGAGTGTTTCTATATCTGCTTCAAGGCTGGATTTTTTTTCTCTGCTATTCATTGACTGACCATCTCATAGTCCTCGTTGTTTGTGGTAAATCTAGCAAATACTCTTTCTTTCTTATATTGTATAAGAAAGGACCAGAGAAACTCTACCTTCTTTAAAAAGGAGGCTGGCCTTTTCAATTTGGCAAAAGATTAGAGGTAGAAAAAGGTAAAACCATGAGATACATTCAAATTCTATGTCTAGCCCCTTTTGCCCCAGCCCAAATGCTGAATAGGTCTCTTTTCTTTTTTATTAACTGCAAAATAAAAGGCCTCAAGGGGTGTTTCAATGCGAGTAGAAGTAGCTCGGGTTGAATTTATATCTATGTCAGATAATATGTTTCTAGAGATAAGAGGCAGTAATAGTTATTTTCAGAACTTCATGAGAGTTTGTTCAGTAAACTAATGAATGGGTATCACTGACAAGCTTTCCAAAGTGGAAATTATATGAAGCTGTAATCTGATGGGAAAGGGTAACAGAGGGGAAGCCCTTGGTTTCTGCTCTGGGGAGTTCATGTCAATTCTAAAGGAGATTCACAATTCACTGTTCAACTGAAGGCAATTCAACTTTATGCAGGAAACGGCTGAATGGAATTATATTTCTAGGAATCCGCACAATGAAGTGGAAAGCCTGAGTAGTTCTTGACCCAGCTCTGCTACTAACTGGCTTGGGCAAGTCCCTATTTTAGGCACATTTCAGCTTTCTAGTCTGTGGAGTGTTCTGTGTACAATTACAGACCCGTTGGAGAGAAATGAGATAAGGTGATAAAAACACTGAGCATATAGAATTATACAGATGTGCGGTATTGAATTTGCAGCCACCTTAAGGATATACTAGGCCTACTGGCTACAAGTGAAATAAGAACTTCCCTGCTTAGCATAACAAGCTCAAGAGGTCTTATCCCCAAGAAGATAAGATATGGAATGAAACCACTGTAAACAGGCTTGATTTCTAAGCAGGGCGAGGTTTGGTTAGAAATGGATAAGATAAATGTATTTAATGAATACAAATGTGTTCAAATCTGATATCAAGGACTTGGCAAGTGGTCCTTGGTTAACACCTGTTTCTCCTAAATTCCTGAATGACTTCCTTCCTATGTGGATCTGGAAATCCCAAAGTTTTTTTCTTCAAGGCCTGCTTTTCTGTTTTGTTCTGATCCCTCTATAAGTCCTTTCCTTCTGCCTCTGTCCAAATATCTCAATTGTGATTCCAGAGAAAACAGAACGTAGGTTTCTGCCAGTTTACGTGGGTTCCGTCTACCAGAACCTTACTTTAGTCTGGAACAAGGTGTAAATGAGTACAGTATAGGAAATTTCTTTTATTCTTTCTTCTTTTTTTCTTTTTTTTTGGGCTGTGTGACTTTCAGGATCTTAGTTACCCGACCAGGAATTGAACCTGGACCCATGGCTATGAAAGCACCCCACACTGGACCGCCAGGGAAGTCCCCAGTATAGGCAGTTTCTAGGATGATGATGACAAATGGAGGGAGAGTGATTTTCCCAGTCAAGAGTCAGTTTTTGTGGCGCTTCATTGTTCTTCCCTATGATGTGTGGTGTCCCAGGATGGCAGCGTGCTGTGAACAAAGAAAATCGTACTCCGTAGTCTCTTTAGATATGCTGTGACTTGGTAAGAGCTGAAGGCATATCATGTACCTGCATACCTTTTCAGCTTGACAAAGAATAGTGTCTCTCTCCCCCGCCCCACTCCCTTCACAGGAAATGCTCCCAGACAAACGCACAGCAAGCCCTAATTAAGTCTTTCCTCGGATCCTGACGTCTTTTCCTCCAACATTTCCTTGGGTGTAGATGTATAAGTAAGAGGAAGCAGGAGAAAGCAAATCAGGTATAAGATGCAGTTGGGAATTGGGAGCTCCCTAACGGTAAGAAAAGACTAGAACCTCTGCCCTGGCGGCTCTTTTTTTTTTTTTTTTTTTTTTTTTGCGGTACGCGGATCTCTCACTGCCGTGGCCTCTCCCGTTGCAGAGCACAGGTTCCGGACGCGCAGGCTCAGCGGCCACGGCTCACGGGCCCAGCCGCTCCGCGGCATCTTCCCGAACCAGGGCACGAACCCGTGTGTCCTGCATCGGCAGGCGGACTCTCAACCACCGCGCCACCAGAGAAGCCCTGGCGGCTCTTTTGACAGTTTAAACAGGGCAAGAAATATGGTAAGTTGATGGAGAAATTAAGATGCTTTAGATGGAAAAGTTGGTTGCAATGATGTGAGAACACTTTTCTCAGACCTTCTGAGTTTCTTGTGTTTGCGCCTTTTTTGTCTCTGAATAAAAGAATTTCAATGTTTCCCAGCCAATGTTTAAAAATAATGTAGGCGCTCTTTCCCTGCTTCGCGCGGAGGGGGAAGCTCGGGTGCGTTCAAGATTCGGCTCCACCTGTAACCCACCGCCGTGGCCGAAGAAGGCATTGCTGCTGGAGGTGTAATGGATGTTAACGCTGCTTTGCGAGAGGTGCTGAAGACCGCCCTCATCCACGGTGGCCTAGCCCGTGGAATTCGCCAGGCTGCTAAAGCCTTAGACAAGCGCCCAGCCCATCTTTATGTACTTGCATCCGACTGTGATGAGCCTGTGTATGTCAAGTTCGTGGAGGCCCTTTGTGCTGAGCACCAGATCAACCTGGTTAAGGTTGATGACAGCAAGAAACTAGGGGAATGGGTTGGCCTCTGTAAAACTGACAGAGAGGGAAAACCCTGTAAAGTGGTCGGTTGCAGTTGTGTGGTGGTTAAGGACTACGGCAGAGTCTCAGGCCAAGGATGTCATCGAGGAGTACTTCAAATGCAAGAAATGATCCAATAAAAAAACGGGGCTCTTGTTCCTCATAAATTAAAAAAAATAATAATCATATAGGTAAGGTGCCTAGTGGAAAATTTGGGGCTTTTTTACTTACCTGAAAAGAGAGTCCCACAGACTTTACCATGTCCCTGGGGGTTCAAGACCTAACCTCTCCCCACCAAAGTCTAAGAACACTGGTATTAGAGAAGGAAGGATGTAGAGACAAAGTTGGAAGGATAGCCACATTTGGAAGCCACGAAGAGAGGGTGGGAGGCTACAAAAGTTAGGGAAGGACAAAAGCCCAGGCAGCCCCGTGGGAGGCAGTAGGTGGTTAAGCGTGTGCACTCTGCAATCAGATACATCTGAGCTGAGAGCTCAGCGTCTCCATTTATTAACTGTGCTTGCTGCGTGAACTGGGGCAACTTACATCTCTAAGCCTCAGTCTTCAGTGTTCTCATCTGTAAAATGGGATGATAGAACCTACCTCATAGAGTTGCTGCAAGCCTCCTTGCTTCCCTGTGGTGTGTGTGTGTGTGTGTGTGTGTGTGTGTGGTCTCTGTCTTTACCCATATTTTGCATTTTCCTGTCCATTTTATGACTCCTTCTAGGCCAAGAATGCTGTTTTTTCTGCTTTCTTTAGAAGAATAATCAGTGTGAGGTGGTGTCCTTGGCTGAAAATCCTCCTTCTAGCTCCTCCCACGCCTCTTTGCTGGCCAGGCTGAGAGCAGCGTATCTGCACTTTTCCAAGCAGTGTAGGGAGCAGTAGTGGCTGGAAGCCTAGAACCTGGACCCTAGAGCCAAGCGAGCTAGACTTCTTTGGGAAGGAGAGACCAAAACAGCCCTGGGAGGGGAGAGCCTATCTGCAGCGCTCCAGAGAGCAGCTGCCTCAGGGCAGCCTAGTTCCTTTTGTAATTTGCGCAATAGACCAGAAGATGGGGCTCTTGACCCTGAGTCAAGGGCCAGAGGCTCAGACTTTTTCTACATTTGAACTGGAGGAAAATCAGATCCACTAGAGCTCCCAGGAATCCTCTACCTCCTCATTCTCCCTGCCCTGACCACTCATGCCCACTCTCATGAGAGTACCACGGGAGCTGGCTTTCTAGGGAGTGGGGAATGGAGGACACATCTTCCCTTTGGTTGCCATCCTTGGCCCCTCCTGAATTACCACGTTACCAGAGTCCGTATAAATGACCCCCTGCCTCACGTTTCCCCCTCTAACCCATCTTGCCCCCAGTGGCAGATTTCAGCAATGGTACCATTTATATAGGACAGCGTTGCATTGTGGCCAAGAACTCTAGAATCAGACAGATTCATCCTTGACTCATCTCATCAGATGAGACTCTCCTCACCTCCTCAGAGAAGCCCCCCTGACCACCCCATCTAACGTAGCTCTCCCCACCCCCATGCCCATTACTCTATCACATAACTTTGCAATTTACTTCACAGCAGCTCTTATAACCTGTAATTGTCTTGTCTTTTTACTTGTTTGCTGTCTCCCCACTAGACTGTAAGGCTCAGGAGGTCAAGACCCTGTTTGTTTTATTGCTGTTTCCCTAACACTCAATGCTGAATACACAGATTCTCAGTAAATATGTTCTGAATTAATAAATGATCAAATCCCAGCTTCATGACTGCTTAACCTTGAGAAAGCTGCTAAACTTCTCAGCCTCAGTTTTCTTACCAGTGAAATGGAGAAATAATGGAGAGTTAGGAATATTAAATGACACAGTGCATTTAAACCCTGGGCCTGGTGCATGGAAGTGTTCTTTAAAATTTTCAGCAGTGTCCTACTTTCTATCACATGAGAGAAAAAAAAGTCTGAACTAATTAGCTGGCTCTCTATAATTTGGTCATAGTTTTTCTTTACCACAATTTTTACTTCCTACTGCTCTTCTCTATAACTTTCTGCTTTGGTCCAAGTTGTGGCTATCCTGAATGGGTCATGTGCATTCCTATTGTTAAATCTTTGCCCAAGAATTGAGATGCTTGCTCTCCTTACCTTGGCTCGACTGTTTTCAGATTTAGCCCAAACCCATGTCCTCTGTGTCATGTTCCTAAAGTGTCCCAAGTCATAAAGATCATTTTCTCTTCTGAATTTTTATAAACTTTGTTGTTTATATTACTCATATGACTCTTGTTTTATGTTCTATTATCTTGTCATCATATTAACATATATACTATTTCCATGATTAGACTGTAAGCCCTTTGGAGATATGCATTTTATTTTATTTTTTAATTAATTTTTATTTATTTATTTTTGGCTCCGTTGGGTCTTCGCTGATGCGCGTGGGCTTTCTCTAGCTGCGACGAGCAGGGGCCACTCTTTGCTGCGGCGTGCAGGCCTCTCATTGTGGTGGCCTCTCTTGCTTCGGAGCACGGGCTCTAGGCGTGTGGGCTTCAATAGTTGTGGCACTTGGGCTCAGTAATTGTGGCTCGTGGGCTCCAGAGCACAGGCTCAGTAGTTGTGGCTCACGGGCCTAGTTGCTCTGCGGCATGTGGGATCCTCCCAGATCAGGGCTCAAACCCGTGTCCCCTGCATTGGCAGGCAGACTACCAACCACTGTGTCACCAGGGAACTCCCTGTATTTTATTTTAGATTTCTCTGCATCTTCAGTGCCATTTGGGCTTGTCCTTAGTAGGTGTTCAATTTGTTTTTGGTTAGACTGAATTAAAAGCACATATATTCACTTATGTATTTAGAAATTATGTATATATATTTATACAACTTGTATAACTTACATATTTATAGCTATGTTCTATGTGCCCAGCATTCTTTTGAGGCTCTGTGAAGTATACAGAAGGGCATAGGAAAAATAATTTTGCCTTCAAAAACTTACAATATTATAGTAAGCTAAAGTCAACATTTAATGAAAGTACTTAACCACAGCATGGTAACTGCTATAAGAAAGTTATGGGGTGCTATGAAGATTCAGAGGAGGGAGTGATAACATCTCTTAGGGGTGTTGGGGAGAGTTGAGGTTTCTTGGAAGAGGTAGCCTTTGAGACTAACTTTGAAGGATGATTAAGATTTAGATGGGCAAAAATGGGGGTGAATTCCAGATTCAAGGGACAGGATTAGTGAAGTGATGAATTAGGGAAGAGACTGTGGCAATGAACACTAAGAAACAGGACCAAGGCCTTAAACCAGAGACCAGGAACATGGTTCTGCCTCAGGGACACTGAAGCACAAACTTGTTTCAGATTTTCGGGCCAACACAAGGAGTGGTATGCAGGGGTTGAAACTTTAACATGCACCAACCATACTATTTTCCCCAGATGTAGCTTCTTTGGAGGCTGATTTGCAACTGTTCTTTTTCCTTTAATAATGTGGACTCACCTACAGTCTGATAGTGGACATAAAGCAAAAACCCCTTTTTCCTCCTCTTGGGGACAGAGAATTGGCTGGATCATGGCCAGCCTCTCTTTTCTTTTAAACCCAAATCAAACTGAATGTGTTACTCATGGGTTTCTAACCTTGCCTTAGATCAGTAGTTCTTCTGTTGTTAAATAATTTGCCTTAGATCATTTCTCGGAAAAGCTGGAAGCATTTCTGTGGCATTATTTCAACAATCATCCTTAGCTCAACTCTGTGCTTGTACTGCCAACCTGAGACCCAGGGAGAAGACCTAAACTGCAGTGAGTCCATGGAGGGGATCGGATCACTGCCTGCCTGCTTCTCGTTAATACTCTTTAAGCTGACCGCTAGCTCGAGGATTAACAAGTAATTTTAGAAGGCCCTTCCCCCTCACCCTCAGTTCCTTCCTTCTGCAACCCCAAGGGATGGTTCCCCAGAATTTAAAAATCAACACCCAAAGAACAAAATCACGATAGACAAAACCGACACTTTCTCAGTTTTCAAGGGTCAGGTGCATCTACAAATAGAACCACGAAATTTTCAATCTCTAGCAAGCAGTCGGAAGGACCTTCAAACCCAGAGGCCCCTGAAGGGAGGGAGGCGGTTTCCATGGCAACCGGGCCCCGGAGCGGTTGGCTCTCCCGGCTCCCTCCTCCTCCTCCTGGTAGTCCAGGGTACCGCCGGACAGCGGCCTCCGGTGCTCCGCGCCCTGATTGGCCGCACAGGCCGCGCGTTGATTGGCTGCGGCGAGGCCTCGCGGGCCGGCGGCTATGGAGGAGGCGGCCGCGGTTGATGGTTGACTGCTGGCTCCAGGGTAGGGGTCGCCGCTCGGGCGATCTCCTCAAACCTGACCAGAGTGCTTGGACTGCTGACGTTCGGCCTGGAGCCCGCGGGCGAGACCTAGTTGGGCTCCGCCATGCGGGCCGGGAGTAACGAGCCGGACGGCGTCCTCAGCTATCAGGTAGGGCCCCGCCTCCCGCCCCTCCCCGGGGCTCAGCCTCCTCATCCTCTGCCCACCCTCCTTTCTCTGCCCCCGAGTCGGGGCTCCGCAGGCCACTCCCTGAGGGCGAGGGGAGGCCAGCTCGGGACACCAGGGGGCGCTCGGGGCGGTCGGGGATCGGGCCCGGGCTGCGAATGGGTGACCTTGGGCCAAAAGGGGGAGCCGCATCCTTTGCGTGGCCGGCTGAGGAGCCCTGACGGCCCGCGGCCGGTGACCTCTGTTCTCCTCGGATCCTCCTTGCTGGGAAAGAGGCTGGCTTCTGGCCTTGCCGTGTCCTGCTGGAACGTGGCAGAAAGGGTAGCCAGGGACCTTGCTCTGGTGAGGCATGTCTCCTCTTTGTGTTTTTCTTTCAGGGGGTTTCTGGTTCCTCACTGGCTCAGAGGAAGAGCTGGAAAAGACTTGAGGCTGAGACCAAACCCTAACCCTTGTCAGTGTGGTCAACTTTATGACTCCCTCCATCCCGTTGCACAGCCAGCTGTCAAGTTCTGGGTAGGGAAGTGGAAACGGGCTGGGGAAGTATTAAGGGGTCAGGAACAGGTGTTTATTTAAAGGAATGAGGAAACTAGGTGTAAGTAGCTGATAACCCAACTGTTGGGGTGGCTAATGTAAGGTAAAGCATTGGACTAGGGGTCAGAGACTGTAGGTTCAAATCCTACATCTGCCTCTCACAGGCTTTGTGACCTTGAGTAAGTCACTTGCCTCTTTGAACCACAGTTTCCGCATCTAGCAAAATGGGAATGATATTATCGGCTTTGCTTACCTCACAGGGTGATTTTGTGGACGAAATGAGGTGCTGTTTGTGAAAGAGCTCTGTAAAATGATGTTTATTGTGTGGCAACCAGTATAGGAGTGGGAGCTCATTGAATTCTCACTCCCCCCTTTCCTGTGCCCATCACGTGACGATGTGGTTACTGCTCTGGAAAGAGGTGTTGAAGGGAGGTCAAGTCTGAAGTGGAGGGCTGTGAAGAGAATGATGGACCTTCTCAGAAGGATGACAGGTCTTGAAACAAGGGTCATGTTGACGTCAGGATGGTTTCTGTAAAGAGGCAGAGAAAACTTGAGTTTGTAGCAAAATGGGTATCACTGACTCACTCCTCTTCTTCCTGGTAATAGTTTACTACTAGATGATCCCATTGAGTGTGTCTGTGTGTGTTTGTGTGTGTGTGAATAACCATTTTAATCAGTCACACAAATAAATGTATTATTTATAAACTGTGATGCGTGCTTAGAAAGGAAGATATGCAGTGCTGTGAGTGTATATCACAATGGTTCCAGCTTTGGTCTCAGATCACAGATTTTGCTAAGGAAGAAAATTTGGGCAAAGATCTAAAGAATAAGTGTCAACTGAGGGAAGAGGGAGATCAAAGGGCTTTGGAGACAAAGAACAGCAGAGGAGGCACATCTGGTTAGAAGACCTGAAAGAAGGCCATTGTGGATGGAGCCATAGGGAGCAATGAGGGGAATGGTGTGAGATGTACTCTGGGGTCATAACATAGAGAGAGAGAAAGAGAGAGGAGCCAGAGAGAGAATGAGAGCTAATGAGATCATGATTACATTCTCCTCCTGAAAGATTTCTCTGGCTGCAGCAGGGAGAACAGGCTGGAACGAATGTGAGGAGACAGTGTCCTTAACATGCAGAATGTGTTCCAGTTGTATTGTCAAGATCATAATAACCCCCAGGCTTCTGTTAGTGCTCTGTGAAAATGGTAATTCCTGAGTGCTTCTGGGATAGGACAGAAAATAATTATCTCTTTTATATCTAGTTCATGAAACTTTTGTGGGCAGTGGGGTGATGAGAGAGCAAAGAATAGAGTGGAAACAGCAGGACCTCGTAAAGGCTGAGTCAGGTGATGGGCAAATGGGTACTTGAGATATAGGGTGGAAAAGAAACAAGAGTAGAAGGAGGAAAGGAAATGGGGGTGACTTGGGGGAGACACAGTCAATCGATTGAAAATTACCAACTAAGCCTCCTGTGTGCCAACTGAGCTGTGTGGAAGGGAGCGGGCGTTGCAAAGTGAGCAGACTGTGTAACTTGGTGTAAACTGAGATTCCAGGCATCACATCTAAATAACCTAAGTCTAGGCTGTTTTCTCTGGTTTGGACTACTGTGCTGGCTCCTAACAGTTTCCTTCTGCTCTTCCTTCTACAGTCCACTTGCCCCATGGCAGCCAGGGAGAGTTTTTTTTTTTTTGGCTGTGTCGGGTCTTCGTTGCTGCGTGCAGGCTTTCTCTACTTGCGGCGAGCGGGGGCTACTCTTTGTTGCAGTGCGTGGGCTTCTCATTGAGGTGGCTTCTCTTGTTGTGGAGCATGGGCTCTAGGTGCACGGGCTTCCGTAGTTGCAGCACGTGGGCTCAGTAGTTGTGGCATGCAAGCTATAGAGCACGCAGGCTTCAGTAGTTGTGGCTCACGGGCTCTAGAGCTCAGGCTCATTAGTTGTGGCACAAGGGCTTAGTTGCTTTACGGCATGTGGGATCTTCTCAGACCAGGGGTTGAACCCGTGTCCCCTGCATTGGCAGGCGGATTCTTAACCATTGCGCCACCAGGGAAGTCCCAGAGAGGGCTTTTTTTAAAAAAAAAATTAACTAATTAATTAATTTATTTTTGGTTGCGTTGGGTCGTCATTGCTGCCTGCGGGCTTTCTCTAGTTGCGGTGAGCAGGGACTGCTCTTCCTTGCAGTGCGCGGGCTTCTTGCTGGGGTGGCTTCTCTTGTTGTGGAGCACGGGCTCTAGGTGCGTGGGCTCAGTAGTTGTGGTTCGCGGGCTCTAGAGCACAGGCTCAGTGGTTGTGACACATGGGCTTAGTTGCTCTGCAGCATGTGGGATCTTCCCGGACCAGGGGTCGGACCCATGTCCTCTGCACTGCCAGGTAGATTCTTAACCACTGCGCCACCAGGGAAGTCCCCCAGAGAGAGCTTTTAAAAACACAAATCAGATGTCATATCCTATCTGGAAACGCTTCAGTGGCTTCCCAGTGCACTTTAGAATAAAATCCAAACTCCCTATTGTGGCCTACCAAGCTTCATTGTGACCAGGGCCTTGCCTACCCTCCCTGACGACCTCTCCTCCACTCTCTCACCACGCACCCCTGCACTGGCTATCTTACCGTTCCTTTAATATGACCAGCTCCTTCAGGCCTCAACAGCGTTGTTCTTGTCATTCCTGTGGACATTCATCTACCTGGGCCTTCTCGTGACTCAACTCAGATGCCCCCTCCTCAGGGTGGCTTTCCTTGGCCTCGACTTACAGTTAATCTCGTTCATATGATTCTGCTTTCTTTTCTTAATAGTATATATAACTTATCTGGAGTGTTCTTGTTTTGATTTCTTGATTACTATCTTTTCAAATAGAAGCTTCATGAGGGCAGGGACCAGGTTGAAAATCTTGTCATCTGCACAGTGCCTGGTATAAAATCTGTGCTCAGTTGCTGAGTGAATGAACGACTCTCTTGTATCCAAAGTCAATGTACTTCTCTTTAAGGCGCTCCTGGTCTTGTCAGTATCAGCCCAGAGCCTCAGACGGCCATTGCTCTATTACACGGAAGCTCTCCTTTCCCTGCTGCTGTGCCTTCGCTCAGGTATTCTAGCTGGAAAACTTTTCCCCGCTTCTCCACCTAGAATATTCCATTGGAATCTTTAACGTCTGGCTCCACGTCATCATCAGAATTTATCACTCACTCTTTTTTGCTCACAACCACCACCACGTGCTATAACTTCTTCCATCCCTTACTTGTGGAATCTACATGTTCATCTCTGCTGCTAACCTGCCAGCTCCCTTTCATGTTGTTGGTTGTGTAACTTGTTTTGAGTGCTTGCCACGTGCCAGGTACGCTGCCAAGTGCTTTCCATGCATTGTCTCCTTGAATTCTCTCAATAACCCTGAAACTTACATGCCCTTATTATGCTTATTTTCCAAATGAGGAAACCAAGATGTAGAGTGGTTAAGTAACTTCTAAGAAGTGGCAGAGCTGGCCGTCTCTAAAGAAGTGTCCTTCATCACTCTACATTACCGTGGCTTGTGTCTCTGACACCTGGACCGGTGACTGATTAAAAATGAGCACTTAAACGTGTTTGGGAAGATACGTGTGGCAAGGTGTACAAAGGATGTATTAGAGTGGGAAGAGCTGGAATGAAGGAGGCCAGCTAGGTGGCTATTGGTGGAGTTTAGGATGAGTTAATGAAGGCCTGCATTATTGAATTTTTTTTTTTTTTTTTTTTTACGGTACGCGGGCCTCTCACTGTTGTGGCCTCTCCCGTTGCGGAGCACAGGCTCCGGACGTGCAGGCTCAGCGGCCATGGCTCACGGGCCCAGCCGCTCCGCGGCATGTGGGATCTTCCCGGATCGGGGCACGAACCCGTGTCCCCTGCATCGGCAGGCGGACTCTCAACCACTGCGCCACCAGGGAAGCCCTGCGTTATTGAATTTTGATGAGATCTCCGGAGGTGGTTATTGCAATTTTAGGAGTCGGTGAGCTCTTAAAAGGGATAGTAAGAGTGGAAGGAGATCAGAAAGCTTGAGGGAGAGCTCCTAGTTTGGACTGGAACTAGGGACAACTTGTAGCTTCAAAATTCTCCCGATCAGCACTTTCAGAACTGAGCAGAAAGAATTTTTGGAAGAGAAGGCTGGAGAGGTTGAAACCAGAAGCACTTGAGCCAAGTGGTGCTGGGAAGCGCAGGGAGGTTCAGAGAGGGTGCAAGTGGTGGAGAGGGGAGCAAGTGAATTTGGGCAATTACTAAGGCTTTTATGTGAATCAGGCCGGCTTAGAACGGGAAATTTTGAAGAAATCTTCAGAATAACAAATCCTGGTGAATGACTGATAACTGGGAAGCTTGGCAGATGGGAAGAGAGTCACACTTTATGTTTTAAAGTAGACCTGAAAAACTCTCAGAGGCTAGTGCTCAGCGGCCCTGGCACGTGTTTGTGCTCAATAAATATTTGCTGAGCGAACGAATGGCTCTGTAGAGAGCGGATAACTTTTCTGAGGGTCATGGTCAGTTCATGGGAAGCAGTCAGTATGTATTTGCTGAATGTTACTGAACAAAAGTATCAATCAGAGCAGCTTCTCCTGTTACTGCCTTGCAATGTACAATCCGTCCGCCTCCAGCCCCTCCCCACGCACTAGGTGTTCCTTTCCTGTGTGGGAATTGGGGAACATGTGAGCATTCTCTTTATCTGGCATCACCAGTTCTACTGGGGAGCTTCAGTAGGAGAGGTGTGGACTTTCCTGCCAAGCAGAGAATTGAGGCAGGCTGGGGGGACAATTCAGTTTGCAAATTTACTTCCTTCTGAACTTGTAGATAATTGTCTTAGCTCATGGTTTGCCTTGGCAGGGTAGACAGGGCTCTCAGTTAAGCCTGCCACAGTGGTAATCAGGACACAGAGGAGCAATGTGTTCTAAATCTGCTGCTAGGTAACAGCAGCAAATCTGAGATAATGGAGAGGTTGGTTGTGTCCTGTAAGGTAGTAACAAGTTTACTCTGGTTTTGCTAGTTAGAAAGCCATTAATGTATGTATTAGTGTCTATTGCTGCCCTAACAAATGACCGCAGATTTACTGGCTTAAAGCAACACAAATTGATTAGCTTACAGTTCTGTAGTTCAGACGTTCAGCACAAGTCTCACTGCGCTAAAATCAACGTGTTGAACGGGGCTGTTTCTTTCTGGAGCTTCTAGGGGACAATCTGTTTCCTTAATTTCTTCAGTTTCGTGAGGCTGCCTGCATTCCTTGGCTTGCAGTTCCCTTCCTCCACAGTCAAAACCAGCAACACAGCATCTCTCAGACCCTGCTTTTGTCATCAAACCTCGTTCTCCAGCTGCACTCTTCTGCCTCCCTCTTCCACTTTCAGGGATCCTCGTGACTACATTGATCCCACTGGATAATCCAGATAATGTCCTTATTTTAAGGTCCACTGATTAGCAACCCTGTTTCCGTCTGCAACCTTAATTCCCCATTGCCGTGTAAGGTAACGTATTCATAGGTTCCAGGGATTACGATGTTCAAGTCCTTTGGGGGCCGTTATTCTGCCAACCACGATGTGCTAGCTAGTAAGTTGTATGGAACAGGAGTGACTCCAAGTAGGGTTCAATAAAAAAGTCACTGAGAAACCAGAGCCACTTTGGAATTTTAGGCCCCTAGCAGACTGCTGAAGTGTCAGAATAGGAAGCTCATGGATGTTCAGGAGCTCACGGCCACTGAGAGGGGGTCTAGAACAGCTGCATACATCCTCATGGAACCCCTTTTTCTTGCTATAGGTTGGCAGCGTTCATTGAGGAAGTCATGAGGGTATTAGAGAGTTGGGGATCTTTGGGTCAGATTCAGTGATGGGCTCTACAGGGGGTCAGAACTCATGGGCTTTCTGGATGAAGAGGGAGTTGGAAGTGAATAAGGAGATGGAGAAGTATTGGAATTCTGGGCAGTAAAGGCAGTGTGAAGTACAAGGATTTAAGAAGGTAATAATATGACGATCTTGAGCTGTTTTCACTGTGGACATTAATCCATGAGTAGGTGACCAGAGCTCTCTAAAATGACCAGGTTCTTTGCTTTTGGCAATGTTAGTGTATGATGTTAATGCATTGTAGTATATAATGTTAATACAGAGAGACTTGAGTTGACGTTCCTCCTATCTCACTTAACTCTTGTGAGATCTTACTTAGCCTTGATTTAGGACTGTTGTGCGGATTAAGTGAGGTAAGATGTGTAAAGCACAATGCTAGGTATACAGTAAGTGCTCAGTAAATATTTGTTCCCAGTACTAATTGTGGTGACTTAGTTTGTTGATTAGAAACCCTGGAAGTCACTTCTGTATTTGTTGATTTAAAATGATTGTATATCAGAACTCAATAAGTACTTGTTGTTGTTGGGTGGGTGGGGTAGGAGGGTGTTACCTGAAACCATTGGATAAAAGATGAAAGGGTGGGACTTCCCGCGTGGCGCAGTGGTTAAGAACCCGCCTGCCAGTGCAGGGGACACGGGTTCGAGCCCTGGTCCGGGAAGATCCCACATGCCGCAGAGCAACTAAGCCCATGTGCCAAAACTACTGAGCCTGTGCTCTAGAGCACGTGAGCCACAACTACTGAAGCCCGCACACCTAGAGCCCGTGCTCCGCAACAAGAGAAGCCACTGCAATGAGAAGCCCGTGCACCTCAATGGAGAGTAGCCCCCCGCTCACCGCAACTAGACAAAGCCTGCGCGCAGTAACAAAGACCCAACGCAGCCAAAAAAAAATTAATTAATTAATTAAAGAAAAAAGATGAAAGGGGCTTTGGAGGTGAAAGAGTCGAGACTGCTTGCAGGAAGGGAGGCTGAGATGAGCCTGGCAGTACTACCACCCTGCAGGTTCAGAGTGGAGCCGCAGCGGGGGGTCAGGGAGAGGGCTCAAGGTGGGCTCCACTGCCTGCTGCTTCTCCCTCTCCTGCAGCCTCTGTGTCTGCTTCAAGGATCTGGGGCCATTATGTAAGACTCAGCCCCACCGGTGCCTTTTAACTTGTCCATTAACTGTAAGTGAGAATCTGGTCTGCTACTCAGCTATAATTCATTCATTTGTCAAGGCTTATAACAGTGCTTTCTTTCTCATGATGTGCCTTGCAATTTCAATGTTTTAATGTGTATTTAACCCTCTGAGTTCTTTTTATCTTACTTAGTCCTTCCGGTAGGCACCCAAGTCAATACACATTTACATAGTGGGTCATTCTCATGAGCCAGTGAGACATACAGAAACAGGGTCTTTTCTCTAGTTCATCCTTCTTTCCCTTTCTCTTTCCCTCCCTCCCTCCTTTCCTTTTTCTCCTAAACTTATACAGTGTGGTTCTTATGATTCTAATATTTTCTGAGTCACAAGCTCCCCTGAGAATCTGATGAAAGTTATGGACCCTCTCCCAAGAAAAATGCACCCTCACACATAATCTTCTGAAGCCCATTCATAGGAACCCTGGAAATCCATGGTTAAGAAATCCTCTCAGCCATAAATAATGACGGTATCAGAGGAAGTAATAATCAACTGGTGAGGAATCTGCAGCAAGCACAGACCAATGAGCCTTGATGTTCCTTTCTTTTCATTTTTTATGATTTTAAGCAAACTTTAATATATTTGAAATTTATGGAACATTTTAAGCATATACCAAAGTAGAGAGACTTGAAGTACACCATGACCTGGCTGCAACAATGAACAAACAACCTATCTTGTTTCGTTTATGGGTCTACCCATTCTCCAGATCCCAGACATCATATAAGTAAGTATGTATCACTTGAGATTAAGGGCCCTTTTTTTAAAAAAATGACATAATCACCATATTACAATACAGGCATACCTTGGAGATATTGCAGGTTCAATTCCAGACCACCACAATAAAGTGAATATTGCAATAAAGCAAGTTGCACAAATTTGCTGGTTTTTCAGCACATATAAAAGCTATGTTTATACTATACTGTAATGTATTAATTGTGCAATAGCATTATATCTAAAAATGTACATACCTTAATTAAAAAATACTTTATTGCTAAAAAATGCTAACCATCATCTGAGCCTTTAGCAAGTCATAATCTTTTTGCTGGTGGAGGAGCTCGCCTTGCTGCTGATGCCTACTGATGGGCCAGGATGGTGGCTGCTGAAGGCTGGGCTGGCTACTGCAATTTCTTAAAATAAGACAACAATGAGGTTTGCCACATCCATTTACTCTTCTTTCCAAGAATGATTTTTCTGTAGCCTTCAATGCTGTTTGATAGCATTTTACACACAGTAGAACTTCATTCAAAATTGGAGTCAGGGGCTTCCCTGGTGGCGCAATGATTGAGAGTCCGCCTGCCGATGCAAGGGGTGAGGGTTCGTGCCCTGGTCTGGGAGGATCCCACGTGCCACGGAGTGGCTGGGCCCATGAGCCATGGCCGCTGGGCCTGCACGTCCAGAGCCTGTGCTCCGCGACGGGAGAGACCACAACAGTGAGAGGCCCGTGTACCACAAAAAAAAAAAAAAAAAAAAATGGAGTCAGTCCTCTCAAGCCCTGCCACTGCTTTATCAACTAAGTTCATGTAATATTCTAAATCCTTTGTTGTCATTTCAGCAATCTTCATAGCATCTTCACCAGGAGTAGATTCCATCTCAAGAAACCACTTTCTTTGCTCATCCGTAAGAAGCAACTCTTCATCTGTTCAAGTTTCATGGTGAGATTGCAGCAATTCAGTCCCATCTTCAGGATCCACTTCTAATTCTAGTTCTCTTGCTATTTCCACCACATCTGTGGTTACTTCCTCCTCTGAAGTCTTGAACCCCTCAAAATCATCCATGAGGGTTGGAATCATCTTCCTCCCAACTCCTGTTAATGTTGATATTTTGACCTCTACCCAAGAATCAAGAATTTTCTTAATGGCATCTAGAATGGTGAATCCTTTCCAGAAGGTTTTCTATTTACTTTGCCCCTACCCATCAGAGGATTCACTATCTATGGCAGCTACAGTCTTATGAAATGTATTTCTTAAATAATGAGACTTGAAATTCAAAATGACTCCTTGATCCATGGGCTGCAGAATGGATGTTGTGTTAGCAGGCATGAAAACAACATGAATCTCATTGTACATCTCCATTAGAGCTCTCGGGTGACCAGGGGCATTGTCAATGAGCAGTAATATTTTGAAAGGAATCTTTTTTTCTGAGCAGTAGATCTCAACAGTGGGCTTAAAATATGCAGTAAACCATGTTGTCAGCGTATGTGCCGTCATCCAGGCTTTGTTGTTTCATTGATAGAACACAGGCAGAATAGACTTAGCATAATTCTGAAGGGCCCTAGGATTTTGGGGATGGCAAATGAGCATTGGCTTCAACTTAAAGGCACCAGCTTCATTAGCCCTTCACAAGAGTCAGCCTGTCCTTTGCAGCTTTGAAGCCAGGCACTGACTTCTCCTCTCTAGCTATGAGAGTCCTAGATGGCATCTTCTTCCAATAGAAGGCTGTTTTGTCTACACTGAAAATCTGTTCTTTAGTGTAGCCACCTTCATCGATTATCTGAGATAGCTAGATCTTCTGGATAACTTGCTGCAGCTTCTGTAGCAGCAGTTGCTGCTTCACCTTGCACATTTATGTTATAGAGACGGCTTCTTTCCTTAAACCTCATGAACCAAGCCCTGCTAGCTTCAAACTTTTCTTCTGCAGCTTCCTCACCTCTCTCAGCTTTCATAGAATTGAAGAGAGTTAGGACATTGCTCTGGATTACATTTTGGCTTAAGGGAATGTCGTGACTATTTTGATCTCCTATCCAGAACACTGAAAGTTTCTCCACATCACAGTAAGGCTGTTTTGCTTTCTTATCATTTGTGTGTTCACTGGAGTAGCACTTTTAATTTCCTTCAAGAACTTTTCCTTGGCATTCACAATTTGGCTAACTCTTTGGTGTAAGAGGCCTAGCTTTTGGCATATCTCGGCTTTCAACATGCCTTCCTCACTAAGCTTAACCATTTCTGGCTTTTGACTTAAAGTGAGAGACGTATAACTCTTCCTTTCACTTGAACACCTAGAGGCCATTGTAGGGTTATTAACTGGCCTAATTTCAGTATCGTTGTGTCTCAGGAAATACGGAGGCTTGAAGAGAGGGAGAGAGATGGGGAACTGCTCGTCAGAACACAGACAACATTTATCGATTGTTTGCTGTCTTAAATGGGCATGGTATGTGGTGCCCCAGAACAATTACAATAGTAGTATCAAAGATCACTGATCACAGATCACCATAACAATATAATAATAATGAAAAAGTCTGAAGTATTGCAAATTACCAAAATGTGACACAGAGACATGAAGGGAGCAAATGATGTTGGAAAATGGTGCCAATAGTCTTGCTTCATGCAGGGTTGCCACAGACCTTCAATTTGTAAAAAATACAATATCTGTGAAGTGTAGTAAAGTGAAGCGCAATAAAATGATGTACTCCTGTATTATTATTTTACTTAAAAACTGACAGTAATTCTTTAATATAATCATACACCCATCCAGTTGATTAAATTTCTGTTAGCACCTTATAGTTTTTTAAAATAGTTTTTTGAACCAGGATCCAATCAAGGGCCACACATTCACATTCAAGCCTGACCTTTCAAATGCTGTGGCTGATGGTGTTTGACAATGGCTCTGTTTTCTTTGGCAGGACAAAGAAAGTGGATGAACATTTATTCAGTGACTTTAGACTGTGATTAACCAGTCTAAACTAGGGAAACAAACAACAAGTTGATTTTCAACCTGAATATTTTAGATGATCGACCTTACTCTTTATATTTTGCTTTTATAGTCTTAGAGTCAAGAAATCAGTCATCCCTCCCTCTGCACCACAGCCCCGCTCCAGATTCCTGCTGTGTTCTATGCTGTGTGAGGTGTCTGTGGACAGTACTAAGCATTGTAATTAATTGGTCCCTGCCCTCCAGATATTACAAACCTGTGGGGAAGCCAACATGAAAAATTACTCGTATATACGTACATAGGTATACATATATGTGAAGTTTTATGAGGAAATATATGATCATATGAGAAAGAGTTAAAAAAACTAATAAATATTTACTCATCAAAATGTATTGGATACCCACCACATACTGGACATTGTACTAGGTGCTAGGTACATAGTGGTGAACATAAGACACAGTACCTACCCTCCTGTAACTTATAGGAGCACAGGCTACTTACAGTGGTAAGCTACTGTATTAGGCTCTAGGAGAACAAAAAGATGAAAATATGTGACTCCTGCTGTCAGGAAATTCACAGATAACAAATAAGTCTAAAATAAAGGTAAGTTTTTTCCACCTAAAAGTTATTCTTTAGAAAGGACTTGACTTATTGTATGAGAGTCTTTACAACTTAGCTGGAAGTGAAACTGACATGCTCTGGGAGGTTGACTCAAAGCATCTATGGTAATGAGGAAAACATTGATGTTAAAGATGTATCTGACGATTTTGAATAACATTACTTTATAAAATGTGAGAAAAGTAGTATTTCTAAGTTAACATATTGTTTTATGTATCTGTAATCGTTTGTAAATATTTCAGTATGAATACTAAAAGATAAGGATTCTTTAAAAAAATAAGCATAGTACCACCTAAAGAGAAAATAATTTCTTTAATATCATAAAAGATAAACATTTCTGATTGTCTCAAATGTCATAACTTTAAAAATTACTTTATAAATAACTAAAAATTATTTTAGTTAGTTTAAATCAGTATTCAAATTAAGTCCACATACTGAGATTGGTTTGTTGTCTCTTTTAACCTATTGGTTTTGCCTTCCTCTCTCTCTTTCTCTTCTTGCAATTATTTATTTTAAAAAAGGTGGTGGGGAGAGGATTTGTTCTATAGCTATAGTTTTCCACAGTCTGGATTTTGCTGATTATACTCCTGTGGTATTTTTTTCCCACTGAACTCTGTTTCTTTGTATTTTCGGTAAATTGGTATTTGGATTTAGAGTCTTGATCAGATTCAGGGACAATTTATTTGGTGAGATTACTTCATGCGTGGTGATAAGGTCTCCCATTAGGAGGCACACAGTGTCTGGTTGTCTCTCTTTTTGTGATATTAGTGGCCTTGAAAATCAATGCAGTCCATTAGGGATTGCAAAATGGCGATGTTCTAATTCTAACATTCCTTCTTCACTTATTCTTTTCTATAATAAGAAACTTCTCTCATCTACTCTATGGTACCACTCTATGGTACAATTTAAATAGGAAAGTCGGGATAAATTTTTACCATTTTGCAAAATAATGAGTTGGTTTGCTAGTATTATCCTCCAATGTTGACCAATTAGCTAATTTTTAAAGTGACATGGTGAACTCATGGATTTAAACATATTTGATATATTCAATCTGTTACAGTTATTACCCTTACTGATGTTCACATTGTCCTGTTTTTGGCAAGGGACCTCTCTAAGTTGGATCCTGAGCCCTTTTGACACAACCCTCGTTGTCTTTGAATGTCTTTTAAGAGAAAATGGCATTTTAAGAGACCACAATCTAGGTGCTAATGATACTTATTACTATTGGCTGATCATTTTTTCTAGGCCTTTAGTCTGGACGGAGCTAGGAAATATAAATTTACAAATTTTAAAGCATTTAAAGATATATCATTGTTGATACTTCCAGTGCTTCCAATTCAAATTCAGGACTATGTGTCCTGCAACCGTATCTGCTTTCACACCTTCTGAGAACCCCAGGTCTCAATCACACTGAGAGTGCCAGAAAGTTCACATAATCACTCATTTATTTTATCTCACAGTACACAACAGTCTCAGAAAAATAACACCAACACTACAACCAACAATATGACAACTAAAAAGCAGTTTAAGATCTTTTCAAATGCTTTTTGTCCTTAGGATATATGTCACTGAGAACGTTCTTAGGATATATGTCACTAAGAACGTTCAGTGAGTTATAACTTTATGGTATAAAGTTACTTGGAATAGTTATGCCATCAGTTTGGCACTTGTTTTCATTTTGTTTTTGATTCGTGGGAATTGCTTTTTAAAATGTAAAATTTTGGGTTTTTTAAAATTAATTAATTTTGTTTTAAAATTATGTAAAAAATGTGCAAAATAAGTTATCTTCAAAGAAATTTAGTTTCTATCCTTATCTTCTTTACCCCATTCCCTCCCTCCTCTGTAGGTAACTATTTAAAAACATCTTTTACGGCTCGCTCATTCTTCCTATGTATGTTTTTAAGTGTAAGCAGATGTTTTTATTCCAACACCCTTTGTTAGATAAAAGTTAGCAAATTAAACAGTTTCCTCCACCTTGCTTTTTATTTAGCTTTTAAATTTATTTATTTATTTATTGTTTTGCGGTACACGGGCCTGTGCACTGCCGCGGCCTCTCCCGTTGCAGAGCACAGGCTTCGGACGCGCAGGCCCAGGGCCATGGCTCACGGGCCCAGCCGCTCCACGGCATGTGGGATCTTCCCGGACCGGGGCACGAACCCGCGTCCCCTGCATCGGCAGGCAGACTCCCAACCACTGTGCCCCCAGGGAAGCCCCATCTTTTTAAGTTTTTTAAAGATACGAGTTTGTATTAAAATTACAAAAATGTAACATTATTAAGGTATGATTCATGCAAAGTGCCATGTTTCTGAACTAAAATAAATGGATAAGAATGGAACCTAAAGAAGTATTAGACAGTAATTCAATACTTAAGACAATTACAAGTGATTCAGATTTAGTTTAATTTTTCAAAAAGATCATGAAATCCTTTTTGCAAGACTCTTGAAAATGACTCCTACAGAACAAAACGATAGAGAGAAAACATTTCAACAAAACATTTAACAACCACATTGCTCAAGTATTAAGGACAGAGATCTAGAAAGTAATACATATTGATTTACTTTGCATCTTGTAATTACCTCTGCTATCAGTGCTTCTTACTATCATGGAAACTCTCCCACAATAAGCGTACATCACAAACATTTTGTACTTAATTTCACAAGGTCACAGCCCTCCTGAGAGCCTATTCATGGACTTCATTTTCAAAAGTGGTAACGATTTCCAGAAATTGACTCATTTTCTCATATACATCCTAGAAATGCCACCTTCTCACTATCTTCCACTTATTTTGTGACCAAAAACTACCTAGAATACCAACGAGCACTAACATATCTGGCTTGAAAACATTAAACATTTTTGGATGTTGCTTCCTATCTTTTAAGTACAAAAAAGGCATTTCAATAAAAACAAATATATAATGAAGTCATGTTCCTTTGTGTGAAGAAATATGAATGAACTGTGCATTAATATTTAAAGGCAAAGTAGTTCACTGCCAAAACTTTAAATGTCTCACTTTAAATGTCTCAAGAGCACAACAAATTCTGAACACACTAAGATCATGTTGCTACTTCAATATTCTTGGGAATGGTGAGTGGTCAGTTGGTCTGTGGTTTAGGATCAGTTTCCATGCTTGTTTCTTGAGCTGCTTCTACCTTTGCGGGCTTTTCATAATTTTCCGTTGTTTGATTAAGTTCATGGAGGACAGTAAGAAGAACGTAAAACTGTTTCCTTCTCAATTCCAGCGTATCTTCAACACCTTCTTTAATATGTGAAAGATGCTCTAATTCTTTACGCAGAGCCTCTAGTTCCTTTAATGTCTCACACCTGTCTGGATAATGGTGGATCACTTTTACCAATGCATCATATTCTTGGTGATTTTTTCGTATTCGTTTTGCTTGAAGAATTTGCCTTTTGCACTCAGCAATTTTTTCATGTGCTTCAGCAATGCTACATTCTATTTCTTTGTAAATTTTTTCATAATTTTCCATTTCTCTGAGATTCATATCATATACCCGCAAAGTTTTGCGCATTGAAAATTCACATTGGGACAGCGTGAGCAGCATACGTTGGTACTGGCTGTAGTCCTCTTCCTGGGATCCAGAGTAGCACCATTTAATGAAACTTTTCACTAGCAGATTAATTCTCCGATCATCTCCAGCGCCATCTCCATCAATTAGGAGACGCTTCCGTATGATTTCGTCGTCAGTCACGGACCCCATGGCGTGGGCGGCGGCGGCGGCGAAAGCTGAGGCGGCGGTTGGCGGCGGTTGGCGGGCGACGGAAGTCGAACTCCCACAATGCAGCGGGGTAAACAGTTATGGAGGCGGCGGCGCGTGCGACCGTCCGCTCACACGCCGCCGCCGCCGCCGCCGCCGCCGCCGCCGGCGGCAGCGGCGACCCTGCGCTCCCCGAACTCCCCAGGGGGCGGCCGTTCCACCTTGCTTTTCAAACTTAATATTATATCTTGGAGATTATTCCATGGTAGTAATAATATATAATTTAAAATATGCCTATAAAACTAAATTGATAAATAAAATACTGTAAATTGACATTTGACTATTTTAGCTACTTCCCTAAAAGTTTGGCCTCGAAAACTGTTCTTGAATCTTTTCATTGGGAAAATGGATTGCTTTATGTTCAGGGTTGCCTTATTTGGGAGCATAGGTGGGCAACTATAAAACAGTACAATTGGAACCGGAAGTTGGAAATTTGAGCAGGATCTACAAGGATGGTGAGGATTTGGGTGTGCTGGAGAGTTGGGGAAGGACCTGCTAGATGACCAGACAGTGTGGAATGTGTATGGTGCCTACGGGATCAGAGAGCCTGGCTAGAGCTGCAGGTTTGGTAAAGGAAATTGATTGTCAGGGAAATAATTATTTGAAATAATTCAGGATCTGGTGAGGGTCTTGATAAGGTAGATGCCATTATCTTTGTTCTTTTAACAAAGATTTATTGAGCACCTACTTTGTGAAAAGTCTGCAGGGTGCTGGGGAAACGGGGAAGAAAGATATGGTCTCTCCCTTAAGGAGCAGAGACATTTCATTACTAAGGAGAAATACAGTGTGCTGTGGGGGCATACTAGTGGGAGGTAGTCAGGGAAGCCTTCTAAGGAAGTGCGTTTAGGCTGAGATCTATGGGATGATGAATAAGTGTTAGCTGCTGGTGATGGACGTGGGAGTAGCAGGGAGAGGGTGATAGTTCTAGGCCGAGGGGCAGCCCTCAGGGAAGAAAATGAGTGTGGTTCCATAACTGAAAAAATGTCCTCTGTGTTTGAAAGGGCTGGACAGTGGAGGATAGAGAGGATCAGAGATGAGAATGAATTCGAGAGAAATTGCAAACGAGGACTTGATAAGAAAAAGGAACTGTTTCCTGGAAGGCATATGATAGGCACTCAATACGTGGAATGGATGAATAAATAAGCTTGAGATTTCAAATGTGGACTACGAAGTGATGGAGTCATGGGTAGGAGTAAATAAATGGGCACAGGGTACTAGTTTGGAAGGCAGATTAGTTGGGTTTTAGACACATGGATCTTGAGGCGTGACATTCTGGCCGCTTGTCAAATACCAATCCTCACAGCTTCAGGCTACTGTTGAAATTGTAAGGCTCAAGTGTGGGAAACAAAAGATAGAGTGCTTTTCCTTGGGAATTATGGTTAGAAGAAGGAGATGAGACTTAGGGTGGGACAGAGGAGAAGGGTGGAGAATTTCAAGGACAGAGTGGTAAACAGAGGTCAAGGACACCAGCTTGTACCAAATGAGACAATCTGGTTGACACCACTTGCAAAATGCCAACATGTTATACAGACATATGGGTGGAGTGGGGAGGGGTGGGAAAGGCACGGGATCTGCAGTCACAAGACCTGGACTCAGTCCTCGCTCTGCCTTTTACCATATTTCTGACCTTGGGCAGTAATTACTTAAAGTTTTCTGAGTATCCGGCTGCTTATTTATGAAATGAGAAAGAATGGCTGCCACGTTTGCATCTCAGAGATATTGTGAGATTGAAATTAAAAATATCTGTAAACTTGGGCTTCCCTGGTGGCGCAGTGGTTGAGAGTCCGCCTGCCGATGCAGGGGACACGGTTTCGTGCCCCGGTCCGGGAAGATCCCACATGCCGCGGAGCGGCTGGGCCCGTGAGCCATGACCGCTGAGCCTGCGCGTCTGGAGCCTGTGCTCCACAACGGGAGAGGCCACAACAGTGAGAGGCCCGCGTACCGCAAAAAAAAAAAAAAAAAAGTAAAAATATCTGTAAACCATTGGGTTTTCCCCCTCAGTGTTGCATAAAGGGTGTGGCATACACACGGTACTTGAGTGAGTGCTTGTTTGTTTTTTTGGGGGGGCCGCGCAGCATGCGGGATCTTAGTCCCCCAACCAGGGTTCGAACCCATGCACCCTGCAGTGGAAGCGTGGAACCCTAACCACTGGATCGCCAGGGAATTCACTTGAATGAGTGTTTGAATGAATGTAGGGGTATTACTGTGGCTACTAATTTATGTTTCAACAGAGACCAGATGAAGAAGCTGTGGTGGATCAGGGTGGGACCAGTACAATTCTCAACATCCACTATGAGAAAGAAGAGTTGGAAGGTAAGCACTGCTGTTCTGTGTACCGAGGGAAATCAGCAAGAGGCAGCCTGGCGTGGGAGGAGCAGCTTTGCCATCAGGAGACGTGGGTTGGAGTCCTAACTCTTCTTCACTAGCTGTGAGACCTTGGGAAAAAATCACTTAATTTCACTTAGCCTCATTTTCCTCATATGTTAAATAAAAGTAGGGATAATAATACCTGTCTCACTGTTAGGCTCTAGTAGACAGACAGCTTGTGAGACAGTACTTTCAGCACAGTAAAGTCCAATATAAATATTAATAAATGACCTATTCCTTGAGAATGTGAAACACTCAGATCAGTTTATTGATTCTTGACAACTGCTTGGAAATATAGATACAAATTTACACAAAAGAAAATAAAATACAAATAGTTTTAAAAACTCAGTTTGGCCATAAGACCCTGTTTTTACCCCATTTCCAATGTATGCTCTTCCCATTCTAACAATACCCATTTCTGCCTGGTGTTTTCATCTAAACAAGAAAAGGGAAAACACACACGCACCTATAACATATTTGGTGAGAGTTCACAGCATAGAGTTGTATAAAAACCCACTGAAGTGGAAGGGAAGGAAGAGGCCTTTTAATTGACCTGCTCTATCTAGTTTACCTTATCAAGGCTCTTCTTCCTTTCTCTCCTCTCCCACCCCCACTCCCCCCATGACCCTTTTGTGCTGTCCTTCTGCTTTCCTTTTTCCCACGGAGCCTAGTTTCCTGATAATGATGGCAATGCTCAGTTTTATTAAAGAAAGGCTCGCGTCCTCTATAGCTTGAACGAGAACCCACATTTGGCTCAAAAGCCTTTGTGCAATCTCTGCAGCATCCCCTGCAACGTTGAAGGCTATGATGCAGTAACTTTCTAATGACTGAGACAGCACGTGAAGTGTCTCTCTGTACTGCTTGTTCCTGTGCTGTTTTTTTTTTTTCCATCAAAGTTGTACAGTCCCCAGAGAAAACTCGTCCTTTGGATGGGAGAGCCAAAGCTGTAGAGGCTGACTCATCCTCTGGGTCTGTTACCATGAGAACTTACGTGGGTGGCTCTGTGGAGGTCAGTGGAGTTCAGACATATCAAGGTCGAGCTTTCGAAGTTATTTTGACCAGATGGAAGAAGAGCCAGTGTGGGTTTCAGCAGTTGGGAGAAAGGGGAAGAAGGAGGGGTGTGGAGGTGGGAGGCTAACATTTGTTGAATGACCCTTGTGTGACAGGCATTCGATTAGGCACTTTGCACAAGTCGTCTTTTTAATCTTCACAGCAACCCAGGTAGGTAGGCATCATCCCTATCTTACGTGATGGGGAAACTGCTCAGGGTCATCTAGCCTAACAGCAGGTGAGGCTGGGATGGAATTCTGCTCTTTCCACTCTACCACACTGCCTGCAAGGGAGGACGGTACCCAGCATTAACCACCTAACCTCAGCTTCTTGCTCCATCATATGAACATTTTTATGTGTTGCCCCACCCCTCCTTCTGGCCTGATAATCCTATTGCCTCCCTACCGTCTCACTGTACCGTGGGGGTACTTTTACTTTTAGTTTAGTTGTCTGGGCCCACTAGACCTTTGCCCTCAGCAAAGAGGTAACCATTTATGAACACTCTTATCTACTTGGGAGTAGAATAATAAGACTGGGCAAACACTCTTGGATCCCGAGGACTGGGTTCCATCACAGAGGTCAGCTGAGTAATTGGCAGTAGGAGCATCTTCTCAATATGACATCATCTATTCCTTACGTAGTATCCATTTTCCTGTAAAAGAAGGCCGTCTGTGATGATGGCATTGCTAGGGGAAAACAGTCCTTTATACATAGACCTTTTGGAAAACTAGAATCTTATTTATGTTATAGCACTTAAAAAAAAAAAAGCACTACAGGCAACAGAGGACTTGGAGTGCCCACGCCTCAGGCCTGATGTAGTTCTCAAGCAGCTCTGGAGAGGAGAAGAGGAAGTTGGGATTTGCTGGAGGATCGGCTATGCTGTGGGCCCCGCCCTAACTCATCCCTAGGGCAGCCCTAGGGCTCAGTGAGGCTGCACTCAGGGAAGTGCTGTCTCTTGAAGGCGTGGAATAAAATCAGTCCCACTCTGATGGAAGACAAGTAAATTGTTCTAACTGTGTTCTAATTTGCCATGTGTGCCATGATACAAGGTTCTGCGGCAGCAGATAAAGCTCTGGGTCTTCCTTCCCCTATGTTCTATACCCTCTACACCACGTGACATAAACCACTTTGAGAACTACTTCTGAGAGGTAGTCTCTGGACATTGTTAGAGACTTGTAAACGTGGTTTTTTTTGCAAAAATTAATTCCATCAGCAGGAGAAGGTGCATTAAACCATAACATCGCTTTTTTTACATACATGGGAAGAATCAAAAGCAAACAGTAGGACAGATTTCCGAAGAGAAACTCGCAAAGAGCAATAGTCCATGATTGCTTCAGTGGACTCTCCCAGTCCCGGAAGAACACCGAGCAGTGGCTTTAATTAGAGGAATGGCTTTTTCCGTCTTTTCTGGCAGGTCATTATTCCTGATTAACTACTAGACTAATGAATCCTAGAGTAAGTTTGGTACCTTCTAATAAGTTTTCAACAGAGGTAAGAGCCATTTGGCCTTAGTTATAAGTTGAAAAAAAAAGGCTTGCATGTGCTCCACATGTTAGACTCCCCCCGCGGTTCCTGACTTTGTGTCAACTTGAAGTCCAGGGGTTGGGACACCCGTCTGTCCGTGTGAGCTAGCGAGCTCTGTGCATGCTTAATAAACAGTGTGCTCGGAATGTACTCCGCCTCGGAAGGTCCAGGTTCCATCTGCAGGGTGGGCTCCCCCTGTGATTTCTGTCCTGCTCTGCAAGGTTCCATCCCAGTTCACTAATGATTGCTCTCTGTACGTGTGTGCATACTTATTTAAAAAATAAATTCTAAAATTACATCTTCTAATAATTTTTTACTAAATGAATACTTGTATTTGCACACAGTCCCCAGAGAGGAGGTTTGACAATAACTGGAAAAAAGACTGGAAAGAAGGCAGAATTTAGGTGAGTAGGTAGGTAGATGAGGGGGATGAAGACTGTGTGGGCAGGAGAGCAGTTGAAAGGCCAGCAAAGAGACCACAGGATTGGTTTAGTAAAGTCGTTGGGCTGCAGAATCCCGTTAGATGGACTGGATTTTATTGGTGCTGTATTCATTTCCCAGTGTCTATTTGTTTGTCTTCTTTTTTGATTTCACTCAGAATATCCAAGTCCCTGCTTCCAAGTCTCCAGCCTAGAAACTGATGCCTAGTTTTCTGATAACCACTCGGTCATTCTTAGCTCTGTGTCCTGCTGGGGCTTGTTTTCATTTTTGCCTGTCTCTCTGGTGTTTTCAAAAGGCAGGTGCTGTGGTTGGCTAATGTTTGTGGGAACTGATTGGACCAAAAAAATTTCTTAGAGAAGGAAAAGTCTTCCTTGCTAACTCTTTCCAAAAGTCCCCTTATCCAGGAACTCTTCCTGGAATACGCTCTCCATCCTCAGGCTGGCTAGGACCTTCTCAATCATCCCATGCCCTGGTGAGTATTTCATCCACTCGAAACACATTCACTTTGGTTACATGTTCCTGTTGTGACCCCTTTCAGATCAGAGGCCTTCTTAGTTCAGGTTGTGTACTGCTGAGGGGATCCTAAGGGGTTATGTTCCTGCTGGAGGCATCTAGGAGGTATTCCATTTTCTGAATATTTGTGGAGTAATGACCACGTGGAAGATACCGTGCTTTGTTATGTGAGGGATTCCAGAAGGAAGAAGGTCTGACCTGGGACTTGGAGAAGCTTGCAGATGAATAGCGGGAGAAAGACTGATAGATGCCTAACTTTAATGCAAGGCATAAGATAAGTTCATAAGAGAATGCTAGCCAAGGACTCAGGGTTGACAGGAAAGAGGCAGCACCTCTGATCAGGGGCATCAGCAAGAATACCAAGAAGGAAGGTGCATTTGCAATGGATCTTGAAGGAGTGAGACAAGTCGGTGTCCGAAAGCATTGGTGCATCTGTGGAAGAGCAGTTTGGTTTAGGTGGAGGGGAGTGTGAGGTGAGGGTGGGAGCGTCAGCTGAGGCCATGAGGAGGAGACGGAGTCAAAACCAGGCTGTGGGGCTTCCCTGGTGGCGCAGTGGTTTGAGAGCCCGCCTGCTGATGCAGGGGACGTGGGTTCGAGCCCTGGTCTGGGAAGATCCCACATGCTGCGGAGCAGCTGGGCCCATGCGCCACAACTACTGAGCCTGTGCTCTAGAGCACGTGAGCGACAACTACTGAGCCCGTGTGCCACAGCTACGGAAGCCCACGTGCCTAGAGCCCGTGCTCCGCAGCAGGAGAGGCCACCGCAATGAGAAGCCCGCGCACCGCAACTAAGAGTAGCTCCTGCTTGCCGCAACTAGAGAAAGCCCGCGAGCAGCAGTGAAGACCCAGTGCAGCCCAAAATAAATAAATAAAATAAAATAATTTATTAAAAAAAAAACACCAGGCTGTTCTCTTGTTGTTGGTATAGATGCAGAAGGTGTACATCTCTAGATTTTTTCCCCCCAGAACATTTATTTGGTGTGAGCATGTGTGGGATTTCCACTTTGATCTCTCTTGAGATGATCACTCAGTTCTTTTAGAGAGCTTTCCCTTTGTTTCCCTGTTGAATGTATAATTTGTTCTAGAGAAAGAAAAAACTAGAAAGGAGGCTGGGGCCCGAGCATGCTGGAGCATGAAGGGTCCCGACTATAAGAGTGAGCTGTGATCAGAGCAGTGCTTCCGGAGGATTTGTTTGTAGGATCGAATTGGTGGGGGAGGCAGGAAGGAGGCCCCTGCTGTTGTCAAAGTGGGAGGAGAGAAAGACTTGACATCTCTAATCTATGGGATGGAGTGCTGAGGGGCAAGGTGGAAATCCAAGGTAATGCTGAGGTTTCAAGCCTGGAAAGTTGAGAGAATGCCATGAACAGAAACATGGAAGAAGCGAGTATGAGTCTGATTTCAGGTGGAGGATGGTGAGTTTGCTTTGGAACATATTGAGTCACTGGAGATAAAGATTTGGGGATCATTTGCAGAAGTAAACTTTGAAATCAGGAGAGCAAATATCACTAAAAAGAGAGAAGAAAGGGACCAAGGACAGAAACCCGGGGAACTCTCCTTTGGTGGATTGTGGTAAGGCTGGAGAAGCAGTCAGAGGAGTGCAAGTGAGCCAGGGAAGGCCGTGGTACAGGTATGGGAGAAGCCCAGACCACCAAGGGGAGGAAGTAGTCAAGGGATGGGGCTGCCGCCTGGAGCATGGTGGGCTCTCCAGAGAGTCTTTTGAATTGAACTGAGAGAGACGTAAGATGATAGAGGTTTGGTGATTTAGTGGCTTTGGCGTCCCTGATGAGGGCCGTTTCAGTGGAGAGCGGCCACGTGCAGAGGCTGTGGAACAAGGGGATGGTGAGGAAAGGGAGCTAGGTCGGCACACTGTTCTTGAACATGACTTAATGGAGAAGGGAAGGGGACAGGCAGAGACTTGGGAGAATAGCACTGCACTGGGAGCATTTCTTTTTTATTTTTATTTTAAAATATTTATTTATTGAATGAAGGATTCTTTAAATTGTTATAGTGTGCAAAAGTTTCACACATACGATTTTATATAATCCCATAATAACCCTTTTTTCTCCCTACTCCTATATTGCCTATCCCTCCTCCCCGCCCCCCACCACTGGTAACCACTGGTTTGTTCTCTATATCTGTGAGCCTGCTTCTTTTTTGTTTTATTCACTAGTTCATTGCATTTTTTAGATTCCACCAATAAGCGATATTATAGAGTATTTGTCTTTCTTTGTCTGATTTATTTCACTTAGCATAATGCCCTCCAAGTCCTTCCATGTTGCTGCAGATGGCATTATTTCATTCTTTTTATGGCTGAGTAGTATCCCATGGTATATATGTACCACATCTTCTTCATCCATTCATCAGTTAATGGACACTCAGTTTGCTTCCATATTTTGGCTATTGCAAATAATGCTGCTGTGAACATTGGGGTACATGTATCTTTTCGAATTAGTATTTTTGTGTTTTTCAGATCTATACCCAGGAGTGGAATTGCTGGGTCATATCATATGGTAGGAATATTTCCTTTTTAGGTAAGAGGGACTTGAGAAACCCGTGGAAGGGATGGATGGAAAGGAGAGACTGAGGATAACTGATGAAGTGGGACCCAGTGGGGTGGGAGGCGGTGCTCATTAGCCTGGAAAAGAGGAAAAGCTGGAGGAGGAAAGTGAGCCTGACTGAGAATGGAGGGAGTTCCCAGGACAGGGCCTGTCTTTTCAGTACAATATGAAGCAAGGTCACCTGCTCAGAGGAAGTGTGGGTGCGGTTGTCGATTTGAAGACAGTGACTAAAGACTGTAACAGCTCCCGTGGTGGAAGATGTGCGGGGGCAGCCTGAGATCCAGAGTGTCGAGCAGCAGTAACTGGGCAGAAATGGGGGAAGATCACTGCTCTGTGTATCCAGGTGTAGCATCCCTGCAGCTACTGCTTCTGGGCTCCAGGCTCACCAGGAAGACCGGGGAAACCAGGTGGAGGTGAGAGAGGCCTGGAAGTCTGGCACAAAACAAAATAATGTTTATGGATGGAATGAGAGAGCAGGAAGGAGGAACTAGAGAGGAACACTATGGGATCACTTACTTTCTTGTGTTCCCCTCTTTTTGTAAAATATTTAATATCTCTCCCTCATGCTCCCAGCCTTATGCCCCTTATGATTTGTAACTAGTCTCTCACTGTTATTCTAGATGGTGCAGAAAAAATATAATGGAAACTGATCCTGGAATTTACTGGCTGCTAAAATTGATTCCAGGCATCGTGTTAAGCATTTTATGTACATTTCTTATTTGCTTCTCACAAAAATCTTCTGAGTTTAAAGAATAAGCTTCAGTATTCCTTTTTAAAGACAGTCACAGAGGGCTTCCCTGGTGGCGCAGTGGTTGAGAGTCCACCTGCCAATGCAGGGGACACGGGTCCGTGCCCTGGTCCGGGAAGATCCCACATGCCGCGGAGCGGCTGAGCCCGTGAGCCATGGCCGTTTGAGCCCGCGACGGGAGAGGCCACAGCAGTGAGAGGCCCGCGTACCGGGCAGGTTGACCTGAGCGCTTAACCACTTTCTCAAATGGAAGTGGCCTCCCTGCCGAGACCTGCTGTAGGTGTCATGGTGTGACTGCATCACGTTTCATCAATTGCTCAAATCGTTGTAGTAGCAACAACTAGCGTTTGTTTTGGACTCTACAGTTTGCAAATCATGTTCACGCCCATTATTTCCTTTGATCTTAACAACATTCCTGTGAGGTTTGCAGCCACGTACAGGACTGAGACCTTCAACTCCCCCATCTCTACAGCTTCAGTCCTGGAGGTCTTTGAAGTTTTGTCATTACAGCGTTGTGACCAGGCCAAAGGACTGTACTCTTTTTCTTCTCCCCTCTCATGTATACTAGCCTCCTTTTCGTGAAGGAGTTCTCTCCACAGACCTTCTGCTTCTTTTCAGGTCATAGGACTCTGTACGTGGGGGTCCGGATGCCGCTGGGGCGGCAGAGCCATCGGCACCACCGAACCCATGGCCAGAAGCATCGGAGACGAGGGCGGGGCAAGGGAGCCAGCCAGGGGGAGGAAGGCCCCGAGGCCCTGGCCCATGGTAACACCTCGGGAGGGAGGGCGGGTGGGTGTCCACGCGGGGAGGTCTGGTGAGGCCGAAGGGGTGTGGGATGGACGTGGAGCAGGGGGTGGGCTTGACTCTCTTCCATAGACTTTCCCCAGCTTGCTTCCAGGAAGAAGAAATGCCTCTGAGAATCAAAAGTATCTTCCTGAAAACTTCACAGTTCAGGCCCCCCAAATCAATATCATAGAAGGTGAAATCATTTGCTAGAGGATTAGCCATTCTTTTTGATCAAATTCATCAGATTTCTAGTTTCTCACGGGATTTCTAGTTTCTTATCATTTCTTCAAATGGTCTTATTAATAATTTTTTTCCTCCTATGAAACTGCTTCCAAAGCATAGCTTTTTTTCTGGGAATAAAGAAATCTTTTTGACCGGAGTTCAGGATTATCTTGTGTATGTTCCTGAAGTTGTGAGGCCCCCCAGGTGCGCTGAGTGTGGCAGGATGCTATTTCTGTTGTAAGCTGAGGCTGGGAGCAGACCTTTCTCCGTGGCTGATTTTCCAGACACGCCATCTCAGCGTGTTCAGTTCATTCTTGGCACTGAGGAGGACGAAGAGCATGTGCCTCACGAGCTGTTCACAGAACTGGATGAGATCTGCCTGAAAGAGGGAGAAGATGCCGAGTGGAAGGAGACAGCCAGGTGAGGCCTTAAGATCGCCTGGGTCCAGATTCGCTTGGGCAGACAAATGTGTGCCTTTCCGTGAGTGACAGGCCCGCCTGCCTTTTATTTCTTCATGGGAGACATGACGACTGACACGGGGACTGACGTTCTAGGGTCCTCTGGGGGAAGCCTTGATGCTGGCCTCTTGGTCACGTCTGTGGTAATACCTATGTCAGTTGACCTTGAGCCCGGGATTGGTGACGGAAACACAGAACGTTAAGGGGGTCCTCGCTTACTAGCTCCTGGGCTCTTGATATTAAAGGTCTGGCTTATAAGATGCCTGAGGGGGCCGCCTTGGTTTAGACCTCGCCCAGCAGACATAGCATAGGTCCAGCCTTTTCCTGCGCATGAACCATAGCATCATTTGGGTTTTAATTCACTGGAAATTCCAGAATTTTTGAGACATCCTATTGGACAGTCCAACTTCACAGACACCTTTGGGATTATAGCCAGCTTGACAGTAGGCATCCCTGGATTAGTTGTAGAGTGACTATGCTTGTCTAAGGCCCAAACCCCAGAAGAGCCCTCAGATTGACCAGGGCCATGTCTAGAGCTCCTGCAGTGACTGACAAGCGAGGCTTCTGGGTGATACAAAGCTGGTGTGCCTGAGCCTCGGGGAAGGAGATAAGGTGGGTAACCAGCGAAGCGTGGCTCCACCTCTCATTGGAACAGCGCTTCCTGGATACCTGCTGTATCCGTGGGTGTGTTTCCTGGGTAGAGAGGATTAAACAGGCCAGTCAGCCTGGTACCAAGCAAGGAGGGAATTAGCCTTGTCATTCTGTCTTTGCCAACGTCTGAAAGTCACACAGATAGGCTTTTTATTTTTTTTAATTAATTAATTTATTTATGGTTGCGTTGGGTCTTCACTGCTGCGCGCTGGCCTTCTCTAGTTGTGGCAAGCGAGGGTTACTCTTCGTTGTGGTGCGAGGACTTCTCGTTGCAGTGGCGTCTCTTGTTGTGGAGCACGGGCTCTAGGCGCGCGGGCTTCAGTAGTTGCGGCTCGCGGGCTCTAGAGCACAGGTTCAGTAGTTGAGGCACATGGGCTTAGTTGCTCCGCGGCATGTGGGATCTTCCCGGACCAGGGCTCAAACCCGTGCCCCCTGCATTGACAGGCGGATTCTTAACCACTGCGGCACCAGGGAAGTCCCAGATAGGCTTTTTAAAAAGATAAATATATCATTTTATTAATGTGATTTGTCAACGTATCCAGATGATATAGATTAGATCTGTTATTTTTTTAATTGCATAGGCAATGCATGCCCACTAGAGAAAATTAGAAAATAAAGATAAGCAAAAAGAAGACGAACATTACGTGAAATCCTACCAAGCCAGGGATAATGAGGAATATAACATTTGATGTCTTATACATGTGTGTGTTTGTATTTTAAAATTTTTCTTTAAAGAAAAATGGAATCAGTTTTGCACTGTTTTATAACCTACTTTGTTCACTTACAAGTGTACCCTGAACGTATAGATTAGATTACAGTGTTCAATATGATTATTTGGGTATCTTTTCTTTGTGGCTTACGTTAAAAACTCTCTCCTGAAAATTCCTCATTTTCTGTCTTTAACATCTGGTTGTTTGTAATGCTTCCAGGTGGTTGAAGTTTGAAGAAGATGTTGAGGATGGGGGAGAGCGCTGGAGCAAGCCTTACGTCGCAACCCTTTCACTGCACAGTCTCTTTGAGCTAAGGAGCTGCCTTATTAACGGAACGGTCCTTCTCGATATGCATGCAAACAGCATAGAAGAAATCTCAGGTAAGTTTAGGTGAGAGAAAACAGAGGAATGTTTGTGTCAATTAGGAAGAGTGGTGTAGAGGAAAGAAGAAAGTGGCTGTGTGTCCTTGGGCAAGTCACTTACCTTCCCGACCTCAGCGCCCTCAGCTATGGGATGGGTTTCAAACTAAGAAACTACCCTACCTATTCCGTAGGCTTATTATGGGATACAAATGACATGGTGTGAAGTCTTCCATTTGTCTGTTCATTTGGCAGACGTTTATTTTGTATCTATTAATGCTTGATAATGTGCTAGGCACAGGGGAATGAAGATAAGATACAATTTCTGTCCTCAAGGAGCTCCCCTTCTAGTGGGGAAAATAGCCATGGGTGCAAGAAAAGAGCTCTGGTTTGGTAATAATTAGAGAAAAGGGCAACTGGGAGTTGTGCAGAGAAAAGGGGGTTAGAGTGAAAGAAAGATTTTAAAAGATGGCAGCTAGGGAAGACACGTATGAAGTTGAGCCAGAGTACCCCCACTTCTTCAGCAAGACGTGACGGGGAGGTGTCTGATGGAGTTGCCTGGTACAGGTGAGTGTAAGTTACTATGTTTTAGGAATGGAGTTTGATAAACACCTGGGTGCACGTGAGGATTTTCCTCAGCTTGGCTTTGTTTGGCTGGACAGGTTACATAAAGATTTCTCCAAACTTTTCTCCATTTCAAGTATCCAAGTAATTCTGCCTCTCTGGGATCACATGGGGACCCAGGGAGGGGTCAGTACTGATGGGATCTGGTGTCACCTCCGAAGGCCCTAAGGGAAAGTTATTCCATGCTTCTTCCAGTTTCTAGTGGCTCTAGGTGTCCCTTAGCTCATGAGTGCATAACTCCAATCTGCCTCTGTCTTCACCTGGACTTCTTATCTGTGTCTCTCTCATAAGGGTATCTGTCAGTATCATCCAAGATGCTCTTATCTTGAGATCCTTAGTTACATCTGGGAAGACCCTTTCCACAAATAAGATCACGCTCACAGATTCTGGGGGGTTAGTACATAGACGTATCTTTTGTGGGGGAGGCGCCGTTCTACCCACTACGGAAGCCAAGAGAGGAGAGAGTTTCAATTCATCAGTGTCAGATGCTGTAGAGAGGTCAGGTTAGGTAAGGACCAGAGACATCTGCCAGATTTAGCAACTGGAAGGTTGTTGATGATTTTATTAAAAGCAATTTCATTGAGGCAGCCAAATTGCAGGGGGTGAGGAATTTTTCTTTTGAGAACTTTAAGAGATAGGGGAGAGAGAGAGAGAAAGAGAAAGAGAGGGAGAGAGGAGGCAGTAGATAATGGGAGACCTGGGGTGGACATTCTCCTTCTTTTTTTTTTTTTCCAAGATGAAGGATCCTGAGGCATGTTTATAATATGGGGCAAGGAACCAATCAATATAAAGGTTAAAGACAGAGAAACCTGGATCGTCCACTTAATATTTGAAAACAGATTTTCTTTATTTATTGCTTCCAGCACTTGGATAGTCATGGATGGAGTTGGAGTTGAAGATAGGTTGGAGTTTTGGGGAGGTGGGGGAATGGGTATGTAGGGTTGAAGTAGAACTGCTGTGGTTCTTCCCATCAGGTACCTGAGGTATTCGTGTTAGTGATAAGGATGAGTAAACAGTCTCAAGTGTTTACTGTGAATGAGCACTTTATACGTCTCATTAATTTTTTATAACAGTCTTCTAAGGTAGGTGATAATATTAGCTCCATATTACAGATGGGGAAACTGAGGTACAGAGAGGTTATCACACAGAAAGTGGTAGAAGTGGGATAACTGTGGACCTTTAGCGCTAGAACCCATGCTGTTAACTGCTGTGCTGACTGCCTCTCAGTAGCAGGTATTGGGATTTTTTCCCCCTCAGTTCTGCCAGGCTTGGCAGGTAAAGGTTGATGCTTGGTGGTAATCACGTGGGGTACTTAATCAAGAACAACTTAATGATTCTTGGAAGTTCCACTTTTACGTAGTCATTTGGAGTTCTACAGTTATAGTTTCTCTTGACAATCACAGCAATGTTAAAATCTCTGAGAAAGGGAACGTAGAGGAACTTTGGCAGATGACAGAACAAAATGGTAATAATGTGGATTTTTGAGTCAGACAGTCTTGGGTTTGACTCCCAGCTGTGCAACGTACTAGATGTGAAACCTTGGGGAATTTTGTAATGTTCGGGCCTCAGTTTCCTGATCTGTAAAAATTGTTATAATGCCACCTAGTTCTCAGGGTTTTTTATAAGGATTAGATTAGATAATTATGTAAAAAGTTCAGAGTGTCGTTCCTGGCACATGTTAAATGCTCAATAGTTTCCATTTCTAATAATAATGATTTGTTACGTGAATAACATATAATGTGTCACAGCTGCTATCATCAAACAGCTCTTTCAGGCACTGAAGCGGAGACTGTACATCACTGACCCTGGTAGAACTGCCTCTCCTACTCCTTGTCCCTTGCCCCTCACCCCACTTGCCCTTGGTCTCTTTGGGTTCACTGACCATCAGTTTGAGTGTTCATGTTAGCACCTGCTTTCCAGACCTGATCCTGGACCAGCAGGAACTGTTCAGTGACCTGAATGACAGCATGAGGGTTAAAGTACGGGAAGCCCTTCTCAAAAAGCATCATCATCAGAATGAAAAGAAGAGAAATAACCTCATCCCCATTGTTCGCTCCTTTGCTGAGGTTGGCAAGAAACAGTCTGATCCACATTCAATGGATAAACATGGTAAGATTATTAGGAGTAACTGTTTTCTCTTTTGATTAATAAGACATTTAGGAACTAGTTGGAGATGCTAAGTTACTAGAGGGTAGGGGCTGTATTTCTCTAATATGCTTTCATGCTCACTTAGACACAGTCCTTTTTGGTGGATAGGCACGATGGGTGGCTGGGGCTGGTGACGGTCATCTCTTGTGGCACTAGGGATGCATGCCTCAGATAGATCTCAGTGGACCCCGGGGGAGAAGATGGTGCCCCAGAATGGCCTCAGAACTGATGTGGCTTTGGGGAGGTAGCCACATTAGGGATAATTCGGGGCCAGAGAAGTTCCACTGGAGCTTTTTAGAAGTAAACCAATGTCTTAGATTAGGGAGGCAAAATGCAGTAGTGTCAACTCTTGAGTCAGATGTCCCGGCTGGAGATTCTGACTTCACCTTTTGCAAAGTGTGTGACCTTGGGCAACCTCCGAAACCTCTTTAAGTCTTACTTTCTCCTCTGTAGAATAAGGATAATAGTGAGATCTGCTTCCTCAGTCTACAGTGAGACTTCAATAAATTAATCCATGTAAAGCCCTGGAGCCAGGTGCCTGGTGGGTTGTAAACATTCAGTGAATTTCAGCTGCTGACTAGTTTCCTTTTCTGAGGCCGAATCTATGCTGGTCTCCTTGTCCCCACATTTACTGAATCACAGTGTGCAGGGGATGTGCCTGGGAGTCTAAGTTTTTGAAAAGTTCTCCCTAGGACTTTATGGTGTGCACTCCTGGTTAAGGATTACTGCCTTTAATAGAGGAAGAAAAGAGGATCACAGATGGTTCAGGAAGAGGGTGCAGGAGTAGGAAGACCTCTGTTCCTCCCTTTACTGCTAACTGGTAGGTAAGGAGATAGGTGTGTGTGGGTCCTTGCTTCATAGTCATTTGGACCACTTCTCTGTGTGGACTTTGCAGGAGATAGTCATAGCCAGCTGATGATGGACGGGGCGTGTCAAAGGGGGAAAGGGCAGGACTCGGAGAATTCTGTTTGATTTTCTCCAAATAGGTCAGACTGTGTCTCCTCAGTCCGTTCCAACTACAAGTCTTGAAGTAAAAAATGGAATGAATTGTGAACACAGTCCCGTGGACTTAAGCAAGGTGAGCAGAGACGTGGAAGTTGGCTTACAGGCCTAAGCAGATCTCTAGTGGAACCCAGAGTCTCATTGCTGGAAGCTGGATAAGCTTTGGCATTTCAACACCCTTTCTCCAGGACCAGAGCCCCTTCTGCAGAAAAGGAGGCCCATCTATCTGCTCATGTCTTCTTCCTTCTCCAGCCCAGACCTCTCTGACTCATCAGCTTGTTCCCCAGATTCAACATGCTGAAACCCACTAGCCACTAATAATCCTCCCTGCCACACACCTCCTGGTGTTTCAGAACTATTTTCTGATACCTGCTCTCCAGTAGCTCCTTCTTAGCCTCCAAGGGTTCTGCAGAAGCAGTATCTTTGCTACTGTCTCCTAAAACTACTTTGTGGTTGAAACTCTTCTTGGGGACTGTGGCTTGGTGTCCGAGGCCTCCCGCAGGAGCAGGGCCCCCTGCAGCTTCCGGCTCAAACCGTGATCTCCCTGCCGCCAGCCTCTCCTTGCTCTGGTCTCTCCCCGACGCTGTCCTTCCAAAATGCAGACAGTGTCACGTCACTTCTCAGCTCATAAGGCTCCCTGAAACCTCCGACAAAGCATTCCAGTATTTTAAAATGGAAACAATTTGACCTGGAGCTTCAAAAACATTCTTCTTTGGGGAGGCATGGTGTAATGGAATTCAAATCAGAGCCCCTGGATTTAAATTCTCTTAGAAGCTCTGTCGTCCTGGGCAAGTCAACTTCACTTCTCTGGGTCTCAGTGGCTCCATTCATTTTTTAAAATAAAAAGTGAGGCTAATTAGACCTTACAGAGCTATTGTAAGGATCAAGTGAAGTAGTATGAGAAAACGTGTTAAATCAAAAATGATTTATGAATGTCAGTTATGAGGAGGGTGATGGATGCGTGAGGTGATGGCTCCCACACTGTCAGGGGGTTCTTGGATTTTCAGGTCGACCTTCATTTTATGAAGAAAATTCCCAGTGGGGCAGAGGCCTCGAATGTCCTGGTTGGAGAGGTGGACTCTCTGGGCCGCCCCGTTGTCGCCTTTGTGAGGCTGTCTCCGGCAGTCCTTCTCTCGGGCCTGACAGAAGTGCCCATCCCAACAAGGTAAAGACCTGGACCGCAAAGCTCAGTGCGTTCCGTCTGGTGTGCAGGTTTGTGTGTGCTCTGGTGGAAGAAACCAGCTAATGCCAAAATGGAGGATTAATTAATTTGGGGAATGCTGTTTAAAATTCAGCAATGATCTCAGAAAACTGGGGTATATTTGATCAACCTCTGTGCGGAAGAATTGTAAGACTTTTAAGGCTCTGACGGTTCAGTTTCTATGACCTTGGAAATGGAGAACCAAAGAGTGTTCAAGGGCCACTTGCTTGCTGGGATGGGAAGCCTGTCTTGCTCTCCCTGTTCTGCCAAGCTGTATCCCAGGGAAACGTCTCTGACCAAAGGTATTGATGTCTCTTTCCACAGTTCCGGCAGGATTTGTTTGGTTTGCAAGTATGTCCACATTTGTTCAAAAGGCTATTCATGCGCTCTGAAGGTGGTGATTCAGGTGATTCAGGGCCCCATTAATTACAGAGTATTCAGATGTCCGGGACACAATTTAGACTCCTCTACAGGGCTTGATCATTTCAACTGCTTTATCCCTCTCCTCTCCCCATCATTTTCTTATTAGAGCAATGAATGAGATTCAGATAACCCTGAATTTGCACTACAATGCCACGTTTTGAAAAAATGTCCTTCCTATAGTAAGGAATTGTGTCTACGGAAACCCTGAGAATTATAACCACATTATTGAATGAGTTGTACAGGTGGCTTCCAATGCCTACAGTGGAGCTATTAGGTCAAGGCTACTCGTATTGCTCCGTCATTAGTCTGTCTCCTTTTATTGAAGGTACTGTGATGATTTCTGTTTGATAGGAAAGAGAAATGTTCTGCTGTTCAGAGAGGAAAGATGCCACTTCTTTATATTTACTTACATAATTTAATCCTTTTTGTGTGTTGCCAGATTTTTGTTTATCCTACTGGGTCCAGTAGGGAAAGGTCAGCAGTACCATGAGATTGGCAGATCCATGGCCACCATCATGACAGATGAGGTACGCACACCCCTTCTGCTTTTCATGCATTCGTCTTGTAGATGTTTATTGAGCATTTACTCTGTGCCAGGCATTGTGCTAGTCATTGGGGATAAAATAATTATAATCGTGATGTTTGCTGGAAAGCAGTACAGGTCACGTCTCTGAGGACCAAGCCCTCTGGGGGATTTTTCTTCCTCTGTCATCTCTCGCTTTTTGAATAATCAAGGATGCAGAGAAATCTTTCTCTGGGAAAATTATTTTTGCCAAGTAGGATACCTAGAGAGAAAGATATTAAGGCTGACTTAACTTTCTAGATCTAGAAGATGGTTAATTAAATACATCCAAGCTATTTACATAAGGAAACCTCACCCCCATTTCACGTAAATGAGACCAGTTAGTATAAAGGTCAGGGGGATGCTCTCGGGCACTGTCATGTGAATGTACCAGGGTGACTAGACGCTTCGGCTGCCGTGGTCCTGAACCCCCACTGCATCCCTGCTGAGGACTGTGCTGCTCAGGTAAGTTGCAAAGTAAGGCCTTGAAGAGGCCTCTGTCTTAGCAGGCAGAGGGGCGTGGGCTGTGTTTTATCAGCTGTCTTTGGCTCGGAGGCATATTGGAGGCATATGAGGAACCTTTCTGAGGAATTCCATGCAGTTTTTTCTACCCATTATGATCAGGAAAATTCCTCATGCATCTTGGCTTTTGTTCCATTCTTTCTCATGCATCTTGGCTTTTGTTCCATTCTTTGAAGAGATAACAGAATTATAAAACTTTCGAGTCATCTTATCTCTTTCTATACTAATAGACATATATTTAGTTCTTTTTGACTCATCTCATCTTTAGATTCTTTTTTTTATTGTTTTATCCTTGCACTTCTCTAAGTGCTAACGTTATCTACATTTCAGATCCCCATGACAGAGATAAAAATCAAGAGGTTTTATTCATCTTTCACCATCTCCACTGGTGATTGTTTTAAGTAAAGTGACTTTTAGTTTTCCTGAGGACATTTTTCTTCTCTGTAGATTTTTCATGACGTGGCATATAAGGCGAAAGAGCGGGACGATCTCCTGGCGGGGATTGACGAGTTCCTAGACCAGGTGACGGTGCTGCCTCCAGGGGAGTGGGACCCCTCCATTAGAATTGAGCCACCCAAAAACGTCCCTTCCCAGGTAATGTATGCACATGAGCCAGTGGTGGCTTAGTGTCGCTTACTGAGTGCACACCATGGACAAAGCAGAGACCGTGAGGGTGTATGCTAAATAAGTTGAGATGTGGTTCTGTTTCTGGGCATCTAGCATGTCAGAACAGTAATAAAATATGAATGTGCAGTAACATAGATTGGCTCAGGTGTGGTGGGGCCAGTCAGGATTACCCTGGGATGAATTTTAAGCCAACTTTTGAAGGATTGATGTAGAATGGCAGAGAGGAGAGGAGAGGACATTTCTTGGGAGCATATCATGAATGAAGCCATTAAATGAAAAGAGGTAGTTGTATAGAGAGAGCAAATAGAGTCCCTCACACTTTTTTTGAGAGGTTAAAGATGGAAGGGAACTTCTACTGTACACTAGTCCCCAGGCCAAGTGCTTTACATATGCTAATTCAACCTCCCGGTAACATCTCCATATAGGTATTGTTGTTCTTTGTTTTACAAATGAGGAATAAAAAAACCATCTTCAAGGTTTTAAGGTAAAGATTACACACAGATTTGAAACTTGAACTTAGGTCACATCTGATGCCAAAGCCTCCACTTTTCCGTCTCTGGGTGAGACAGTTAGGTATCAGCAGAGAGGAGGAGAAATTTTTTTTTTTTTCCAGGAAAGTCAGTAAACGCCTCCAAATCAGTAAATGCATTTGAAAGCTATAACAAAGAATTGGCTATTTTGGGGCTGCTTTTGGATTTTCTCATCACCAACCCCCACCCCCACCCCCCACCCCCACCCCCCACCCCACCCCCCACCCCCGCCCCCAGCAGGAAAGACAGAATACAGGGCTGAGTTTGTTAATTTTGCGGTCTTCTGTTAAAAGGAGAAAAGGAAAATGCCTGGAGTTCCAAATGGAAATGTTTGCCACATAGAACCGGAACCACATGGGGGCCACAGCGGGCCAGAACTTCAACGCACTGGGCGGTAAGTTCTGGAATGTTTCACAGCTGATACTGCTTACCGGACAGAAGTTGTATAAAGGAATGAGGCATCCTCTTTACTTTCAGCCTTCTTCTCTGTAGTATCTTTATTGGCTGGGAATTACTTTTCAAATGGAACCACTGACTATAAGTATTACAAATATATCAAATATTATATTCATTCATTCAAATTTCTCAAACCACCTAACATGTTCTGTCTCCCCTCCTGGCCTTGCCCCAGGAGGGAAGACAGAACACGTTCCCTCTGATTTGAACACTTGTCCCCTTCCTCATTTCCTGGCTGACTGCTTCTTATCCTTTGACGCAGCTTAGGTGTCACTTCCTTTGGAGAGCCTTGCAGGACCCTCTTTAGAGGAGGTTAGGTGTTCCTGCTAGGTGGTGTCCCAGCTTTGAGCTCTGTCCCTTGCCTACCTGCCACCCTCCCCCCAGCCACCTGTTATAGTCCTGATCATGCTTTATTACTATTTATTGATTTGATGTCTTTCCTGCCAGAATGTTTGCTCCATAAGGGCAGGGACCCCATTATATTCCTAGCACCCAGCACAGTGCCCTGCACAGAGTAGGCACTCTATTAATATCTGGTGAATGAATGAATGAGTAAATGAATGCTTTTAGAATGATGTCTGTTCTGTAGCATGAATGGACAAGGTATGGATAAATATTGAATGGTTAAGTTAAGAAACCCCTTGAGGTGGGGAAATAGGTACTATTTTAGGTGTGTGTCTCAGAATAGGCAACCTACTCTTTTGGGCCCAGATTTTAGGACAGATGTCCAAGGAGGAGGTTCTCCATGGTAGGTGAGGACAGCAGGTTCCCAGGCTGGGAGGCTTTATATTCCAGGTAGGGAGGCAGTAGAAGAGGATGGTATTTGGGGTTGGAGTGGCATCCAGAGGTGTCCCCCAGATCGTGGGAGAAGGTTCAGTCTATGGCTCTGGCTCTGTAAGTTGTGCTTATGTCTAAGAAGGATCTGTTGGGCGGAGATTCCCAGGACAGGACTCAGATGATGGAAAGGAGCTTTCACTGTCCTCTATTCTATTGCTTTCACCTTATTTTTTCCTCCTTGCTTGAAGTTGCTTTCCTTATTTCCCTATCCTCAGTGCCCTGCCTAATGGAAACTCAAGGTTGTTTTTTTTTTAATTGTGGAGAGCGATTTAGTTTTGCATTCTTGGAAATTCAGGGAGAGAAAGGAGAGGAGACTGAGAAGCAGGAGAGAATGGCACTTAACCAGCAGTGTCCTGATGGGGAGTATGCATCTGGTGGAAGGAATGTATTAGAGGGCGGGGAAGGATAACTGGGCTCTGGGGAGGGATCACCGGAGGAAAGGAGGAGCCTTTTGATGGAAGGGGTCACTGAAAAGAGGGAGCAAGCTCCAAGAGTAAGTTTCACATTTTCTTTACAGTTGGAAGGGGTCCAAATTGGATGGGGAGGCCTGGTATTGAGAAGCAGTTCGAAGGAAGCATCTGTCTTTAGAATAGTTTCCAGGATTGAGACTGTCTTAGATGAAGTGGTGTTTTTTTAAAATTTATTTATTTATTTATTTTTGGCTGCGTTGGGTCTTCATTGCTGCGTGTGGGCTTTCTCTACTTGCGGCGAGCGGGGGCTACTCTTCGTTGCAGTGCGCAGGCCTCTCACTGCGGTGGCTTCTCTTGTTGCGGAGCACGGGCTCTAGGTGCGAGGGCTTCAGTAGTTGTGGTTCGCGGACTCTAGAGCACAGGCTCAGTAGTTGTGGCGCATGGGCTTAGTTGCTCCGCAGCATGTGGGATCTTCCCGGACCAGGGCTCGAACCCGTGTCCCCTGCATTAGCAGGCGGATTCTTAACCACTGCACCACCAGGGAAGTCCTAAGGTGGTGGTTTTTTTTTTTTTTTTGCGGTACGCAGGCCTCTCACTGCTGTGGCCTCTCCTGCTGCGGAGCACAGGCCCCGGACGCGCAGGCTCAGCGGCCATGGCTCACGGGCCCAGCCGCTCCACGGCATGTGGGATCCTCCCGGAACGGGGCCTGAACCCGCGTCCCCTGCATCGGCAGGCGGACACTCAACCACTGCGCCACCAGGGAAGCCCAAGATGGTGTTTTTTAAGGGAAGGGTCTTGGGTTTGGATTTGATAGAATTTCAGAGTTATGATTTATCCTTTTGACTGTAAAGCCAACAGCTTTCCTTCAAACACATAATCCATGCAGAGGTGAGATCTCATCTTTCTTTCGGTGTCAGAAAGAGGAGAATAAACTAGGCGGGCAGTCACTTATAGTCAATTCCACATGGGGGTTTGGGAGCTCATTAGATTGGATCTCAACAGTTATAGAATCTTGGAAATGGTGCCTGTCATCCCAAAAGAAAATCCCGTAGAGCCAGGACTGACATACACTTAATCAGCAACCCCAGGTACCTTTACTCACAAACTCAAATGGGGTTTGAGGAAGTTCTCCCATAATGTTGAGTGAGGAGCTGCTGGAATTGACAAAGCTGAAAGGAAGGGTCATCTGGACTCAGAGCCTCACTCGGCTTACTGTGGGAGATGCTGCCTCTTCCTGAGCTCCGGAAGTTTTCCTCAGTCCTCAAGACACATGACCTTCCTCCCCTTGTAGCCTTTTAGTCCAGGTGACCTAATGCTCATATTGGGGATCATAGTTCATGCCAGCTCTGGCTCTTTTCCCAATCTCAAATTACGTAGGGGTGAACGTGAACCTTCCCCTGCAGGTGGGCATCCTAGAATTTTCTGGACCTTCCTGGACTTCACCGAGTAAAGATGCGTTAGCCTGGGCTTTATAATTCTTCATACCTTTAGCTGTGTTTCTCTGAGGTGGGGCACAACCTGGGGGTACCATCCTTGTCGGATGGAGAGGTATTTAAGATGCGGTAGTGTAGGCTCTAAGAAGATGGGAAAGGAGGCAAAGTTGAGAACGGTCTGAGTTGTGTATGATCTGACCTGCCAAGCCAGGGCTGAGACAGTGTCTTGGGCCTCCCTGATGTTGACATAGGCCATGATGCCAAGGCATTCCCACATAGAACGAAGAGGAAAGTCTGACTAGAGTGTTCCGAGGCCAGAAGCTTCATGGCAGAGAGGATACTGTGCAAAGGGGTTTTCCAAGGTAGATTTGTGTACCTCACTGGGGAGGCCACGTCTGGGAAGGGTTGATGAAAGAGAAGAATCAGGAGCTGCTATCTCGATGATCGCCCCCCACACTTCAAACAGGTTTCTTCCAAAGCACAGCAGACAAATGGATGGCTGGCCTGTCCCTAAAGCCCTCCTGAGAGGGCTTCCTAAGTCAGTGCACCAGAGCCTAGGGACCCTCTACACGGGTAAGTCCTTTCTTGCATCAAGCTTAAATTCATATCCCTGTGTGCCTCCTGCCCATCCCCCCCCACCCCAACTTGAACACCAAGGGTAGTGTTGAAAGGGAAAGGGAGTCCCAAACGTGGAGGGAAGCATCCGTGTCTGATTACTATCTGTGCTAGATGTGCTGTTACGGTCTGCGTGAGTGAGGGATGAGGCTGACGCCATAAACAGTATTCGGAAATCATTCTGTTAATTTATACCATCAATAGGAGCCTCAGATCTTTTCTCTCTCCTTTCAATCACTAGGCAGACAGATGTCCTTCCTTTCTGTGGCTTCTCATCCGTCCGTTTCACATAAATCTTTTGCCCGTTACTCACAGACACTCCTCCCTGAATAATGAGCCTCCCACATCCAGGAGGACCAATCATGGCAGCATCGTAGGGTGAGGCTCATTACTGTAGAAGGTAATTCTCCCAGAATAACACCCTTCAGAGGAAGGTCACTGGTGATTGGGAGGTGATATTCACACGGTACTAAAGATGCTATGTTGGCTAAGGACCTAGAAACACTTGAATCTTGCCCCAGACTAATCACGGTTGCCCGTAAGGTCCTTGAGGGGCTATCCACTCAGAGGAGAAAGCAGGACCAAGTGACATTTTATTACAGACTGTAACCTTGGTCCCAAACCCTGAGGCGGAACGCTTATGCTCTAGGTTAGACCCTATGGATGGCTCCTTACCTCAGGTTTGCTAGACAGGCTAAAACCAAAGCAGGTCACAAGGCTGGCTTTGCCTTTCTCCCCTAAACCCAGACCCAGATTGTGATGTTACTGCTGTAAGGTGAAGAAGGATGAATCCCAACTGTGCCCCTCAAACCAGAGGAAAAGAGCAAGTGGGTCTAACAGAACAGCATGTGCTTTTGAATGGAGAAAGAGAGCTGCCTGGGCCTTCTCCCCGGGCATACAGGTCCCAGGCCTTGTGTGACACAGGGCAAAGAGAAAGAAGGAGCTAGCCAAGCCTCCTTTCATGAGAGAGTAGCTCGGTTTTCTGTTTTTGTTTTTTTAGTTTTTTATTATAGAAAATTTCAAACATAAACAAGAAGAGAGGACAGTGTAATGAACCCCCCACGTGACCATCAATAGTTATCAACATTTTGCCAATCTTGTTTCATCTATTTCTCCCGCACTTAATTGTTTTGTTTTTGTTTTCTAGATTATTTTAAACCACATCACCAGTAGCATGTCATTTCCCCTGTAACTACTTGAGCAGGTATCCCTGTCCGATAAGGACATTTTGAAAAACGGCTATTATGCCATTATGAAATCTAACAAAATTAACAATAATTCTTTAAATTGTCTCATGCTCAGTCCATATTCACCTTTTTGTGGTTGTCTTAGCGACATCTTTTTAGAGTTCATTTGTTTGGCATAGGATCCAATGGAGGTTTGCATTTGGTTTTTATGTTCCCATTCTGTAACAGCTCTCCTCCTTTTTCTTCCTATGTCATTCATGTGTAGAAGAAACTAGGTAATTTGTCCTGTAGAACGCTGAATGGCTCTCTTTGTTACTCACCTAACAGCTTTTACCCTGGTGCAGCGATTCCACTCTTAGCAAAAGTGCCCCAGTCTGGGAATACTCCTCCTCCTTGGTGTAGGACACCTTGCTCTCGATCTGTCTCATGCTTGGGAAGTGGAGAGGGGTCCTGAGGTCCTGCCACCAAGTCCTGTTAATTCTGCCTCCTGATTAGCCCTTGAATACACACACTTCTCCTCTTTCCAATCCACAGCCTCCTGTCTTGCCCTACGTTCCACTCATTACACCCCCATCAGAGGGATCCTTCCAGAATGCCTGCTTACTTACGCTGCTTCCCTGTTTACAGTCCTTCAGTACTTGACACATAATTGGGATCAAGTTCTAATTCCTTTTTTACAAGGCCTTTGTGACCCAGCTTTTCCAGCATCTCCAGCTTTGTCTATTGGTTTTTGCCCCTCACACTGTCTTATCCAGCCATAACTCAGCACCTTGAGCCCGCCATGCGCTCTCATCCCTAGGTGTCATCCATGCCAGCCCCGCTGCCTCATCTGGCTAACTCCTGGTTCATTCTCCAGTCCCCACTGCAATGCCCGTCCCTGTTCTTTGCTGCCATTTGCTCCCTCACAACACTGCCTGTCCCCTGCACTAGATTGTTGGTCCTAGAGAGAAGGGCTGTGTTTGCCTTGCTACTGCTGCATCTCCAATACTTGGCACAGTGCCTGGCATGAAGTATCTGCTACTACTTGTCAACTGCATGAATGAATTATTATGCTAATTTCTCAAGAGTAAGGTGGGTAGTTTTTCAGAGTAAGAAAGTGCATGTGATAGGGGCTTTTTATCTAGAAAATGTATAATAAAACTAACAATTTTAATACCCTGATGCTTTTGTACCTTTCTTCCTAACATCTCAGAACTTGAAGTTTGAAGCTAATACTTAATTTCCTGTTGAATTTTGGGAACTGTTTACTGAATGGGTAATATGCACACCCAAATTAATTCCTTTTATGCTTGGGATAATCATTCGAACTCATGCGATTGGTTGCAGATAGAATCCGTGCTGGCCCCAGAGAGATCTCTTGAACTTGGGGTCACATTGAAGCCAAAATATTACCTCTAATTCAGAGCACATCTGAAGTGCTTTCAGATGTGTGCTGTTGACACGCTTTCCTGGGAGAGGGACTGCGTTAGAGGCCTGTCTGCCATGTTTCCGCAGGCTGTTTGGGGGCTTGGTGCTGGACATCAAGCGGAAGGCCCCCTGGTACTGGAGCGACTACCGGGATGCACTCAGCTTACAGTGTTTGGCCTCCTTTCTGTTCCTGTACTGTGCCTGCATGTCACCTGTCATCACCTTTGGGGGATTGCTCGGAGAAGCCACTGAGGGGCGCATAGTAAGAACTTTTAACCACTTCTCATGGTCCCAAACAAGAGTAAAAATTTTATGATGGCAGCCAAGTCCACTGGGGGGGGAAAGTTCCCTGGGCGAGGACTGAGGAGATTGGATTCTTCCTACTGAATTACTGTGGTCTTCTGACCTCATGCCAGCCAGCAGCACAGCTCTCCCTTTAGAACAGACCCTCTTCTGCTTGAATATCAATTTCAGTAACTGATTGCCCAGTTGCATTGCCCATTGCCCCAAGGATGGAAAATGATATATCAATGTCATATGCAAATAAGATTTAAGGTGACTCTGTATGACAGCCCGTAGTGTGAATGGTATCATTGTGCTTTTCTATGTATATTTATAAATACTGAATTGAGTCATGCAGAACAGGACTTAGTTAAGGAATCACATGTGGATGGATTTGGGCACCTGAATTATCAAAGTGGTATCCATTTACAGGAGGATTAGACTGTGTACACATCACTCTTGCTAAGACGAAATGCAAGCAAATGGCTTGTCAGGCACACCGGAGAGCTGAGTTGGGGCTGCACATAAGCCTGCATCACTCACTGCAGACGGGCTGTGGACTCAGGGATAATCTTTTCTTCCCCTCTCAGAGTGCAATTGAATCCTTGTTTGGAGCCTCCATGACTGGGATTGCCTATTCCTTGTTTGCCGGACAGGCTCTCACCATCCTTGGAAGTACTGGGCCAGTGCTTGTGTTTGAAAAGATTTTGTTCAAATTCTGCAAGTAAGACATTTGGTTTTCTGAAAACTCTATCTGGATGTGTTAGTGTGCTGTTAGGATTGAATGTCAGGGTCCTAGGTGAGTGTAAGTAGGCAAAGAGCATTGTTTGGTCTGTTGCCCTGCCCCCAGGTAGGACCATGCCTAAAATAGCAGATCTCTTGGCCTTAAAGAGCTTTATTAATGTCCTTCAACCACTATTGAAGTCTTGACTTTTTATCTTTAAAAACACTTTCCCTAGCTAATCCAAACTCCTCCATTTCCATTTCCAGTCCATTTTTTTTTTATTTTATTACTTTTTATTGGAGTAGGGTTGCTTTACACTGTTGTGTTAGCCTTCACTGCACAACAAAATGAATCAGCCATGCGCATACAGATACCCGCTCCCTTTTGGACTTCCCTCCCATTTAGGTTACCACAGTGCATTAGGTGGAGTTCCCTGTGCTATACAGTATGTCCACAAGGGCCAGCTCTTTTTTCTTAACTGCAAGAATAGGATCTTAATCACGTCGGGCAGTGATGGCAGAAGTGTGTGGCGGACAGCTTCCACCTCCTCCACTGTCTCTGTCCTTGCTGTGGCAAATACCACCCATAAAGCAAATCTTTGTCACGCCATCCCAGGGCAGCCTTCAGGAGTGAAGTGCAGTCAGAATTAGGGACAAACTGGGTTGCAGTACTGGAAGTGATAATAAGAGATGAACTAACCACGTTTCTGACCCTTTGCCTCCAATGCAATGGGTCAGAATGTAATGCCATCCACCCCTGATTTTTGATGAACTTTGGTTTTGTTTCAGAGACTATGCTCTTTCATACCTCTCCCTGCGAGCTTGTATTGGACTGTGGACTGCCTTCCTGTGTATTGTCCTTGTGGCAACTGACGCCAGTTCCCTTGTCTGCTACATTACCCGCTTCACTGAAGAAGCGTTTGCCTCCCTGATTTGCATTATTTTCATCTATGAAGCAATAGAAAAGCTGATTCACCTGGCAGAGACCTACCCCATCCACATGCACAGTCAGCTGGACCACCTTAGCCTGTATTAGTAAGTATGCTTTCTGCTGCTTCTTTTTTTAAAAAATAAAGTGAAGGACCTGAGTATAATGGCTGAGGTAGTGTGCCGGGCAGTACTTGTAGCTTCTGTTAAGGAAGTGTCTTGGCCCTCTGGGAAACAGAGCTCAGACATGACGTGGAGACCTGGGGGCCTGCCAGAGGAGAACAGTCAAAAGTGATGAAGGGGAAGATGGATTAAGAGTGAACCTCAGAGGGGACTTGAGAAATGCTTTCCAGGGCATGTCTTTTGGGTCCAGGCATTAAGACAAAAGTAGGCTGCAAATGTAGCAGGGAGAATTCAAGTTAGTTGTTGGGAAGAACTTCTTTTGCAAGGACTTGTGAGGCCTTGGACCACATCAAGATCTCTCTAAGTATATATAGGCTACTCTTACGCATTATCAGGTAGAGAATATTAATAATTCCTTACAGATCCACAGGTCTCTTACTCTGTATGCTAAAGATCTAGAAATCTACTTATTTACCTAGATTTCAACTCAAGAGATTGTATTTTGTTCGGTTATTCAGTATGGTTTGGAGCATTTGGAAAAGGGACAGAGTATTTGGCTGTGTTTTCAACCCTCTAGGAGAGTCTGGTCCTATAAACATTTCTTCTCTGGAATAGTCTTCTCCAAATTATGATTAAATAGAATTCTCCTCATCCTTTAGCTTTGAACATCAAGTTCCCTCCTTCTCGCTGTACCATTCTGATGTGGAAGGTCTGGTTGTGAAGTGAACAATGTCAATGTGAAACTGCCTGAGCAGAAGGCACACTGCATGGAAGTGCCTGCCAGCCAGCCACAGATACACTTTTCTAGATTCTAGCTATCCTTTCATTCACCCTTTAAAAATCAGGACTCATAAAACATGCATTAGAATTTAAAAATGATTTTATTACAGAATAATCACCATTAGGGAGTATAATCTTTGAAGCTAGTGGATTGCCCATTGGCATTGGAGTAAGGTTCATTCTTTGACCTTTTTTAATCATTCATTTATTCATTCATTTAACAAATATTTGTTGAGCACCTACTATGTGCCAGGCACTGTTTAGGCTCTGGAAACATAATGGTGAACATGACAGACAAAGGATCTACCCTCATGAGGCTATATTCTAGTGGGAGAAGACAGACAAAAGTGACCAGCTCTGGACTGAGTAGACTTTGAATCTGGATACTGTAGTTCTTTGTTAATAAAGCTCAAGATGGTATTTTTCTTATATTTCCATTGCATTCCACTGTCGATTCATATAGAGCTGATATGAAGCTAGAACTCCCCAACTCTTCAAGTGATTTTATGTTAATATGTGTGGAACTGATTTTTTTAAATAGACTTAATTTAAAAAAAATAATAAATTTATTTATTTAGGCTGCATTGGGTTTTTTTTTAACATTTTTATTGGAGTATAATTGCTTTACAGCAGTGTGTTAGTTTCTGCTTTATAACAAAGTGAATCAGTTATACATATACATATATCCCCATATCTCCTTGCTCTTGAGTCTCACTCCCTATCCCACCCTTCTAGCTGGTCACAAAGCACTGAGCTGCCCTCCCTGTGCTACGCGACTGCTTCCCACTAGCTATCTATTTTACATTTGGTAGTGTATATATACCGCTCTCTCACTTTGTCCCAGCTTACCCTCCCCCCTCCCGGTGTCCTCAAGTCCATTCTCTAGTAGGTCTGCGTCTTTATTCCCATCTTGCCCCTAGGTTCTTCATGACCATTTTTTTTTTTAAGATTCCATATATATGTGTTAGCGTATGGTATTTGTTTTTCTCTTTCTGACTTACTTCACTGTGTATGACAGACTCTAGGTCCATCCACCTCACTACAAATAACTCAATTTCGTTTCTTTTTATGGCTGAGTAATATTCCATTGTATATATGTGCCACATCTTCTTTATCCAGTCATCTGTTGATGGACACTTAGGTTGCTTCCAGTCCTGGCTGTTGTAAGTAGAGCTGCAATGAACATTGTAGTACATGACTCTTCTTGAATTATGGTTTTCTCAGGGTATATGCCCAGTAGTGGGATTGCTGGGTCGTATGGTAGTTCTATTTTTAGGTTTTAAGGAACCTCCATACTGTTCTCCATAGTGGCTGTATCAATTTACATTCCCACCAACAGTGTATGAGGGGTTCCCTTCTCTCCACACTCTCTCCAGCATTTATTGTTTGTAGATTTTTTTTTTTTAATATCTTTATTGGGGTATAATTGCTTTACAATGGTGTGTTAGTTTCTGCTTTATAACAAAGTGAATCAGTTATACATATACATATGTTCCCATATCTCTTCCCTCTTGCGTCTCCCTCCCTCCCACCCTCCCTATCCCACCCCTCCAGGCTGTCACAAAGCACCGAGCCAATATCCCTGTGCCATGCGGCTGCTTCCCACTAGCTATCTACCTTACTACGTTTGTTAGTGTGTATATGTCCATGACTCTCTCTCGCCCCGTCACAACTCACCCCTCCCCCTCCCCATAACCTCAAGTCCGTTCTCTAGGAGGTCTGCGTCTTTATTCCTGCCTTACCCCTAGGTTCTTCATGACATTTTTTTTTTCTTAAATTCCATATATATGTGTTAGCATACGGTATTTGTCTTTTTCTTTCTGACTTACTTCACTGTGTATGACAGACTCTAGGTCTATCCACCTCATTACAAATAGCTCAATTTCGTTTCTTTTTATGGCTGAGTAATATTCCATTGTATATATGTGCCACATCTTCTTTATCCAGTCATCTGTTGATGGACACTTAGGTTGCTTCCAGTCCTGGCTGTTGTAAGTAGAGCTGCAATGAACATTGTAGTACATGACTCTTCTTGAATTATGGTTTTCTCAGGGTATATGCCCAGTAGTGGGATTGCTGGGTCGTATGGTAGTTCTATTTTTAGGTTTTAAGGAACCTCCATACTGTTCTCCATAGTGGCTGTATCAATTTACATTCCCACCAACAGTGTATGAGGGGTTCCCTTCTCTCCACACTCTCTCCAGCATTTATTGTTTGTAGATTTTTTTTTTTTTAATATCTTTATTGGGGTATAATTGCTTTACAATGGTGTGTTAGTTTCTGCTTTATAACAAAGTGAATCAGTTATACATATACATATGTTCCCATATCTCTTCCCTCTTGCGTCTCCCTCCCTCCCACCCTCCCTATCCCACCCCTCCAGGCTGTCACAAAGCACCGAGCCAATATCCCTGTGCCATGCGGCTGCTTCCCACTAGCTATCTACCTTACTACGTTTGTTAGTGTGTATATGTCCATGACTCTCTCTCGCCCCGTCACAACTCACCCCTCCCCCTCCCCATAACCTCAAGTCCCTTCTCTAGGAGGTCTGCGTCTTTATTCCTGCCTTACCCCTAGGTTCTTCATGACATTTTTTTTTTCTTAAATTCCATATATATGTGTTAGCATACGGTATTTGTCTTTTTCTTTCTGACTTACTTCACTGTGTATGACAGACTCTAGGTCTATCCACCTCATTACAAATAGCTCAATTTCGTTTCTTTTTATGGCTGAGTAATATTCCATTGTATATATGTGCCACATCTTCTTTATCCAGTCATCTGTTGATGGACACTTAGGTTGCTTCCAGTCCTGGCTGTTGTAAGTAGAGCTGCAATGAACATTGTAGTACATGACTCTTCTTGAATTATGGTTTTCTCAGGGTATATGCCCAGTAGTGGGATTGCTGGGTCGTATGGTAGTTCTATTTTTAGGTTTTAAGGAACCTCCATACTGTTCTCCATAGTGGCTGTATCAATTTACATTCCCACCAACAGTGTATGAGGGGTTCCCTTCTCTCCACACTCTCTCCAGCATTTATTGTTTGTAGATTTTTGATGATGGCCATCCTGACCGGTGTGAGGTGATACCTCACTGTAGTTTTGATTTGCATTTCTCTAATGATTAGTGATGTTGAGCATCCTTTCATGTGTTTGTTGGCAATTTGTATATCTTCTTTGGAGAAATGTCTATTTAGGTCTTCTGCCCATTTTTGGATTGGGTTGTTTGTTTTTTTGATATTGAGCTGCATGAGCTGCTTGTAAATTTTGGAGATTAATCCTTTGTCTGTCGCTTCATTTGCAAAAATTTTCTCCCATTCTGAGGGTTGTCTTTTCGTCTTGTTTATGGTTTCCTTGGCTGTGCAAAAGCTTTTAAGTTTCATTAGGTCCCATTTGTTTATTTTTGTTTTTATTTCCATTTCTCTAGGAGGTGGGTCAAAAAGGATCTTGCCGTGATTTATGTCATGGAGTGTTCTGCCTGTTTTCCTCTAAGAGTTTGATAGTGTCTGGCCTTACATTTAGGTCTTTAATCCTTTTTTTTTTTTTTTTTTTTTTTTTTGCGGTACGCGGGCCTCTCACTGCTGTGGCCTCTCCTGTTGCAGAGCACAGGCTCCGGACGCACAGGCTCAGCGGCCATGGCTCACAGGCCCAGCCGCTCCGCGGCATGTGGGATCTTCCCGGACCGGGGCACAAACCCGTGTCCCCTGCATCAGCAGGCAGACTCTCGACCACTGCGCCACCAGGGAAGCCCTCTTTAATCCATTTTGAGTTTATTTTTGTGCAGGGTGTTAGGGAGTGTTCTAATTTCATACTTTTACATGTACCTGTCCAGTTTTCCCAGCACCAGTTATTGAAGATGCTGTCTTTTCTCCACTGTATATTCTTGCCTCCTTTATCAAAGATAAGGTGACCATATGTGCGTGCGTTTACCTCTGGGCTTTCTATCCTGTTCCATTGATCTATATTTCTGTTTTTGTGCCAGTACCATACTGTCTTGATTACTGTAGCTTTGTAGTATAGTCTGAAGTCTGGGAGCCTGATTCCCCCAGCTCTGTTTTTCTTTCTCAAGATTGCTTTGGCTGTTCGGGGTCTTTTGTGTTTCCATAGAAATTGTGAAATTTTTTGTTCTAGTTCTGTGAAAAATGCCAGTGGTAGTTTGATAGGGATTGCACTGAATCTGTAGATTGCTTTGGGTACTATAGTCATTTTCACAATGTTGATTCTTCCAATCCAAGAACATGGTATAGCTCTCCATCTATTTGTATCATCTTTAATTTCTTTCATCAGTGTCATAATTTTCCGCATACAGGTCATTTGTCTCCTTAGGTTTATTCCTAGGTATTTTATTCTTTTTGCTGCAATGGTAAATGGGAGTGTTTTCTTTTCTTTTTTTTTTTTTTTTTTTTTTTTGCGGTACACGGGCCTCTCACTGCTGTGGCCTCTCCGATTGCAGAGCACAGGCTCCGGGCGTGCAGGCCCAGCGGCCATGGCTCACGGGCCCAGCCGCTCCGCGGCACATGGGATCCTCCCGGACCACGGCACGAACCCGTGTCCCCTGCATCGGCGGCGGACTCCCAACCACTGCGCCACCAGGGAAGCCCCTGAGAGTGTTTTCTTAATTTCACTTTCAGATTTTTCATCATTAGTGTATAGGAATGCAAGAGATTTCTGTGTGTTAATTTTGTATCCTGCTACTTTACCAAATTCATTGATTAGCTCTAGTAGTTTTCTGGTAGCATCTTTAGGATTCTCTATGTATAGTATCATGTCATCTGCAAACAGTGACAGCGTTACTTCTTCTTTTCCGATTTGGATTCCTTTTATTTCTTTTTCTTCTCTGATTGCTGTGGCAAAAAATTCCAAAACTATGTTGAATAATGGTGGTGAGAGTGGGCAACCTTGTCTTGTTCCTGATCTTAGTGGAAATGGTTTCAGTTTTTCACCATTGAGGATGATGTTGGCTGTGGGCCTGTCATATATGGCCTTTATTATGTTGAGGTAAGTTCCCTCTATGCCTACTTTCTGGAGAGTTTTTATCGTAAATGGGTGTTGAATTTTGTCGAAAGCTTTCTCTGCATCTATTGAGATGATCATATGGTTTTTCTCCTTCAATTTGTTAATATGGTGTATCACATCGATTGATTTGCATATATTGAAGAATACTTGCATTCCTGGGATAAACCCCACTTGATCATGGTGTATGATCCTTTTAATGTGCTGTTGGATTCTGTTTGATAGTATTTTATTGAGGATTTTTGCATCTATGTTCATCAGTGACATTGCCCCGTAGTTTTCTTTTTTTGTGACATCTTTGTCTGGTTTTGGTATCAGGGTGATGGTGGGCTTGTAGAATGAGTTTGGGAGTGTTCCTCCCTCTGCTGTGTTTTGGAAGAGTTTGAGAAGGATAGGTATTAGCTTTCCTCTAAATGTTTGATAGAATTCTCCTGTGAAGCCATCTGGTCCTGGGCTTTTGTTTGTTGGAAGATTTTAAATCACAGTTTCAATTTCAGTGCTTGTGATTGGTCTGTTTATATTTTCTATTTCTTCCTGGTTCTGTCTTGGAAGGTTGTGCTTTTCTAAGAATTTGTCCATTTCTTCCAGGTTGTCCATGTTATTGGCATATAGTTGCTTGCAGTAATCTCTCATGATCCTTTGTATTTCTGCAGTGTTAGTTGTTACTTCCCCTTTCTCATTTCTAATTCTATTGATTTGAGTCTTCTCCCTTTTTTTCTTGATGAATCTGGCTAATGGTTTATCAATTTTGTTTATCATCTCAAAGAACCAGCTTTTAATTTTATTGATCTTTGCTATCATTTCCTTCATTTCTTTTTCATTTATTTCTGATCTGATCTTTATGATTTCTTTCCTTCTGCTAACTTTGGGGTTTTTTTGTTTTTCTTTCTCTAATTGCTTTAGGTGTAAGGTTAGGTTTTTTATTTGAGATGTTTCTTGTTTCTTGAGGTAGGATTGTATTGCTATAAACTTCCCTCTTAGAACTGCTTTTGCTGCATCCCATAGGTTTTGGGTCATCGTGTTTTCATCGTCATTTGTTTCTAGGTATTTTTTGATTTCCTCTTTGATTTCTTCAGTGATGTCTTCGTTATTAAGTAGTGTATTGTTTAGCCTCCATGTTTGTATTTTTTACAGATTTTTTTCCTGTAATCGATATCTAGGGTCATAGCGTTGTGGTCGGAAAAGATACTTGATACGATTTCAATTTTCTTAAATTTACCAAGGCTTGATTTGTGACCCAAGATATGATCTATCCTGGAGAATGTTCCATGAGCACTTGAGAAGAAAGTGTATTCTGTTGTTTTTGGATGGAATGTCCTTTAAATATCAATTAAGTCCATCTTGTTTAATGTATCATTTAAAGCTTATGTTTCCTTATTTATTTTCATTTTGGATGATCTGTCCATTGGTGAAAGTGGGTTGTTAAAGTCCCCTGTTATGATTGTGTTACTGTCAATTTCCCCTTTTATGGCTGTTAGTATTTGCCTTATGTACTGAGGTGCTCCTATGTTGGGTGCATAAATATTTACAATTGTTATATCGTCTTCTTGGATTGATCCTCCCTTGATCATTATGTAGTGTCCTTCTTTGTCTCTTGTAATAGTCTTTGTTTTAAAGTCTATTTTGTCTGATATGAGAATTGCTACCCCAGCTTTCTTTTGATTTCCGTTTGCATGGAATATCTTGTTCCATCCCCTCACTTTCAGTCTGTATGTGTCTCTAGGTCTGAAGTGGGTCTCTTGTAGACAGCATATATACGGGTCTTGTTTTTGTATCCATTCAGCCAGTCTGTGTCTTTTGGTTGGAGCATTTAATCCATTTACATTTAAGGTAATTATCGATAAGTATGTTCCTATTACCATTTTCTTAATTGTTTTGGGTTTGTTATTGTAGGTCTTTTCCTTCTGTTGTGTTTCCTGCCTAGAGAAGTTCCTTTAGCATTTGTTGTAAAGCTGGTTTGGTGGTGCTGAATTCTCTTAGCTTTTGCTTGTCTGTAAAGGTTTTAATTTCTCTGTCAAATCTGAATGAAATCCTTGCTGGATAGAGTAATCTTGGTTGTAAGTTTTTCCCTTTCATCACTTTAAATATATCCTGCCACTCCCTTCTGGCTTGCAGAGTTTCTGCTGAAAGTTCAGCTGTTAACCTTATGGGGATTCCCTTATGTGTTATTTGTTGTTTTTCCCTTGCTGCTTTTCATATGTTTTCTTTGTATTTAATTTTCGATAGTTTGATTAATATGTGTCTTGGCATGTTTCTCCTTGGATTTATCCTGTATGGGACTCTCTGCTTCCTGGACTTGATTAACTATTTCCTTTCCCATATTAGGGAAGTTTTCAACTATAATCTCTTCAAATATTTTCTCAGTTCCTTTCTTTTTCTCTTCTTCTTCTGGGACCCCTATAATTTGAATGTTGGTGTGTTTAATATTGTCCCAGCGGTCTCTGAGACTGTCCTCAATTCTTTTCATTCTTTTTTCTTTATTCTGCTCTGCAGTAGTTATTTCCACTATTTTATCTTCCAGGTCACTTATCCGTTCTTCTGCCTCAGTTATTCTGCTATTGATCCCTTCTAGAGAATTTTTAATTTCATTTATTGTGTTGTTCATCACTGTTCGTTTGCTCTTTAGTTCTTCTAGGTCCTTGTTAAACGTTTCTTGTATTTTCTCCATTCTATTTCCAAGATTTTGGATCACCTTTACCATCATTTTTCTGAATTCTTTTTCAGGGAGACTGCCTATTTCCTCTTCATTTGTTCGTCTGGTGGGTTTTTACCTTGCTCCTTCATCTGCTGTGTGTTTCTCTGTCTTCTCAATTTGCTTAACTTACTATGTTTGGGGTCTCCTTTTCGCAGGCTGCAGGTTCATAGTTCCCCTTGTTTTTGGTGTCTGCCCCCAGTGGCTAAGGTTAGTTCAGTGGGTTGTGTAGGCTTCCTGGTGGAGGGGACTAGTGCATGTGTTCTGGTCGATGAGGCTGGATCTTGTCTTTCTGCTGGGCAGGTCCACGTCTGATGGTGTGTTTTGGGGTGTCTGTGACCTTATTATGATTTTAGGCAGCCTCTCTGCTAATGGGTGGGCTTGTGTTCCTGTCTTGCTAGTTGTTTGGCATAGGGTGTCCGGCACTGTAGCTTGCTGGCCGTTGAGTGGAGCTGGGTCTTGGCATTGAGATGGAGATCTCTGGGAGATTTGTGCCATTTGATATTACGTGGAGCTGGGAGGTCTCTGGTGGACCAATGTCCTGAACTTGGCTCTCCCGCCTCAGAGGCACAGCCCTGACACCTGGCCAGAGCACCAAGAGCCTTTCATACACACGGCTCAGAATAAAAGGGAGAAAAGAAAGAAAGAAAAAGATAAAATAAAATAAAGAGTTACTAAAATAAAAACCAAAAAATAATTATTAAAAATTTTTTTTAAGTAATTAAAAAAAAAGAAAGAAAAAGAACAACCAAACCAAATTCACCAATGATAACAAGCATTGAAAACTATACTAAAAACAAAAAACAAAAACAAACAAAAAAATGGCCAGACAGAACCCTAGGACAAATGGTAAAAGCAAAGCTATACAGACAAAATCACACACAGAAGCATACGCATACACACTCACAAAAAGAGAAAAAGGGAAAAAAAAAAAAATATATCGTTGCTCCCAAAGTCCACCTCCTCAATTTGGGATGATTTTTTTGTCTATTCAGGTATTCCACAGATGCAGGGTACATCAAATTGACTGTGAAGATTTAATCCGCTGCTCCTGAGGCTGCTGGGAGGGATTTCGCTTTCTCTCGTTTGTTCGCACAGCTGCTGGGGTTCAGCTTTGGATTTGGCCCCGCCTCTGCATGTAGGTCGCAGGAGGGCGTCTGTTCTTCGCTCAGACAGGACGGGGTTAAAGGAGCAGCTGACTGGGGGCTCTGGCTCACTCAAGCCGGAGGGAGGGAGGGGTGCGCATGCGGATTGAGCCTGCGGCGGCAGAGGCCAGCGTGACGTTGCAGCAGCGTGAGGCGCGCCGTGCGTTCTCCCGGGGGAGTTGTTCCTGGATCCCGGGACCCTGGCAGTGGCGGGCTGCACAGGCTCCCCGGAAGGGAGGTGTGGACAGTGACCTGTGCTCGCACACAGGCTTCTTGGTGGCGGCAGCAGCAGCCTTAGCGTCTCATGCCCGTCTCTGGGGTCTGCGCTTTTAGCCGCGGCTTGCGCCGTCTCTGGAGCTCCTTTAAGCGGCGCTCTGAATGCCCTCCCCTCGCGCACCGGGAAACAAAGAGGGAAGAAAAAGTCTCTTGCCTCTTCGGCAGCTCCAGACTTTTCCCCGGACTCCCTCCCGGCTAGCCGTGGCACTCTAGCCCCCCTCAGGCTGTGTTCACGCAGCCAACCCCAGTCCTCTCCCTGCGCTCCGATCGAAGCCAGAGCCTCAGCTCCCAGCCCCCGCCCGCCCTGGCGGGTGAGCATTCAAGCCTCTCGGGCTGGTGAGTGCTGGTCGCACCGATCCTCTGTGAGGGAATCTCTCTACTTTGCCCTCTGCACCCCTGTGGCTGCGCTCTCCTCCGCGGCTTCGAAGCTTCCCTCCTTCGCCACCCGCAGTCTCCGCCCGTGAAGGGGCTTCTAGTGTGTGGAGACCTTTCCTCCTTCACAGCTCCCTCTTTTGTCTCTGTTTTTTCTTTTTTCTTTTGCCCTACCCAGGTACGTGGGGGGTTTCTTGCCTTTTGGGAGGTCTGAGGTCTTCTGCCAGCGTTCAGTGGGTGTTCTATAGCAGCAGTTCCACGTGTAGATGGATTTCTCATATATCTGTGGGGAGGAAGGTGATCTCCGCGTTTTACTCTTCCGCCATTTTGAAGCTCCTCCTCGCTGCGTTGGGTCTTAATTGCTGGGTGCGGGCTTTCTCTAGTTGTGGCGAGCAGGGGCCACTCTTCTTTGCGGTGCGCAGGTTTCTCATTGGGGTGGCTTCTCTTGTTGCAGAGCACGGGCTCTAGGTGCACGGGCTTCAGTAGCTGTGGCCCGTGGGCTCTAGAGCACAGGCTCAGTAGTTGTGACGCACGGGTTTAGTTGCTCCGCAGCATGTGGGATCTTCCCGGACCAGGGCTCGAACCCGTGTCCCCTGCATTGGCAGGCGGATTCTTAACCACTGAGCCACCGGGCAAGTCCCTAAATAGACTTAATCTTTTAAGAGCAAGTTTTAGAATCACAGCAGAATTGAGCCGAAAGTACAGAGAGTTCCCACACACCCACTGTGCACACACGCACAGCCTCCCCCACTATCAACATCCCTCACCAGAGTGCCATGTTTGTTGCAGTCAGTGACACATCATAATTACCCAAAGTCCAGAGTTTACATTAGGGTTCACTCTTGGCATTGTACATTCTGTGGGTTTTGACAAATGTGTAATGACATATCTGCCACTATAGTGTCCTACAGAATAGCTTCCCTGCCCTAAAAATCCTCTGTGCTCTTCATATTTATCCCTCCCCATCACCCCAGCCCCTGGCAACCACTGATCTTTTTACTCCATAGTTTTGCCTTTTCCACAATGTCATATAGTTGTGATGAAACAGTACGTAGGCTTTTCAGATTGGCTTCATTCTCTTCGTAATACGCATTTAAAGGTCTTCTGTATCTTTCCATGGCTTGATAGCTCATTTCTTTATTGCACTGAGTAATAGTCCATTGTCTAGATGTACTACAGTACATCCATTCACCTACTGAAGGACATCTTTGTTGTTTCCAAGTCTGGAATTGATTTTTTTATACCTAAATGTAGGACTTTATGGCTTTCCCTAGTTTCATTTTGTTGATTTCCTCCTATGGTTATTACCTATTGAGATCTTTTTGAATTTTAATTCTGTGATGCTATATCCTTAGAAGGCATGCTCATTAAAATCAGAGATGAAACAAAGTTGGTGGGAATGGCTGTATCAGTTGAGTATACTGGGAGGCAGTTCAGGAGTGAAGCATGCTGGGACTAGGAAGCAACATGGTGGCCAGTGGGACAGGTCTGGTCTGCTCTGGTTTGGATGCAAGACGAGGCCGGGGGAAGCCAGGGAATGGTCAAGATAGTGGGATATTACCAGGGCTAATGTAGCTTCTGTCTTATATAATTCCAAGAGGCTCTGATTTTTAGAGCAAGAATGTGATGCAGGTTTAAGGAGCAAGATACTTAGGCTTGGGGACGCTGTTGAGAGCTGAACGGCGTATCCGGTCCTCCTTGCCATGTAGAGTGAATTTCATAGGAAGAGGCTAAGAGATACAAACTAAGCAAGGAAACTACCACGTCAGATGCCAAACTTGGTTGTCAGCACAATTTAACCCAAGACCCGCATGCCGACTTGAGCCCAGTTTTAGTAACGATTGACTGAAAAATCAGGGTATGGTTGGGTCTCAATGAATAGGACCAACCTCAGGGATCTGAAGTGGGCAAAGGAGAAATAATGTGGGCTTTGGCAGTGCCTGTAGCCCTGTCATGACTAGAAATATTTAATTGAATACTTGGCTACTTCCCTTAGGAATCTTTTTTCTTCTCCCCTCAGCTGCAGGTGTACTCTCCCAGAGAACCCAAACAATCACACCTTACAGTACTGGAAGGACCACAACATCGTGACAACAGAAGTCCACTGGGCCAACCTGACTGTTAGTGTAAGTCTGGGTGCTGCCAGGCGGCTCGGTCTTGTGACCACCAGGTTTAAGGGGACCTTCTAGGTAGGAGTGGGGTAGCCCTTCAGCAAGCTCTGGCATTTACAGAAATAAAGCTTTTTTTAAACTATTCTTACTGACTTTCCTTTCCCCTTCAAAATTCTCTCTGCATAAAGGGAAAGGAGGACTACCTCTCTCTTCTCTCCCACACGATCCCACCCAGTGACCCTGCACTCAGGATGTGGGCGGATGAAATCAGAGAGGGTAGGGGGCCACATCCAGGTTTTGTGGGGCTCGAAGAACATTCAAGTTTGGAAGTCCTCTGTAATAGAAATAATACAGATTACTAGGGCCCTCCTAGAACCTCGTGTTTTCTTGAGACAGTTTGGTTTCCTTTACAAAAGTGTTTTAGTTAGGACTCTAAGTAGTCACCCTTACCTGCAAGCAAGAGCCCCACAACTACATGGAGGGCAAGTAGATGCTGCAGGCAGCCTGAGCTTCCCAGCAGCCGTGGGATGACGGTGCTGGTGGACTCAGCAGCTGTGTCCTCCCTCCTGCCTGCCTTTCATCACCCGGAATGCCTGTTCCTTCAGGAGTGCCAGGAGATGCATGGAGAGTTCACGGGCTCTGTGTGTGGCCACCATGGACCCTATACTCCCGATGTGCTCTTTTGGTCCTGCATTCTATTCTTCACCACCTTCATCCTCTCCAGCACCTTGAAGACATTTAAGACAAGCCGCTATTTCCCAACCAGAGTAGGTAGCACGCTCTTGCATTTCTTTCGTGTTAGACTTCTAATATAACAGAGCCTGTTCTAGGCCTCCGTGGTGCTTGTGAGTGGATTGGCAGGCGCCGAGCTCCAAATGACCTGATTTTGGAGGGCGTGGCCTTCTCTTCTTCCTGTGTCCAGCAGCCTCTTTCATAGATGTGTGGTGTGGGATGAGGGGTTAATACTTAAGAGGTTTTGATTGAAAAGTGTCAGGTGAGTTTAAGGTGGTCATCGTGTTCTCTAAGAGTGATAAGTCTCATTTCCAGCCTGCTGGGGCAGGTAGCGAGCAGCAGCTGGAGCTGGCTCCTGAAGATAGTAAATTGGGATGATTGCTTGAGGTGTGTGTAGGGGACCCTAGAGTCTCCTCCCTGGGATGGCTCTGGCAATAGCTTATGAAATCGCTGACTTGGTCTGCATGACGGTTTGAAGCCTCAGCCGTCTCTCCCTGACGCAGATGGCATTATTTGTGTCGTGACTCGTTTGGGCAGGGTGGAATTAGAGGCCAAGCGTAGAGTGGCTAAAGGGGTCTTTGCTTTGAGGAGGAGATCAATCAGGAGGAAGTGGCGGTTTTTCTGCGTGTGCGAGTCTTCAGTTGGGCGCCTTTGCAGAGCAGGATGTGTGAATGGGTGAGGGCTCAGTGGCTGAGGCATTTACTGTGCACACGTTCACGATGAAAACACAGACGTGTTTTCATCAGACGTCAGTCAGCCTGCACAGTGGTTAAGGGAGGCACGTATGGAGTAAGTTCTGGGGCGTGTTTCCGGTCTGGACGAACTGTGAACAAGTGGCAGCTGTGTACTGACTACTTGCTCAGGCCCGGGTCGAGTGCTACGGGGGATGCAGAAGAAGTTTAAAATATGACCTCTGTAACATACACGCTACTATATACAAAATAGATTAAACAACAAAGACCTACTGTAGAGCTCAGGGAACTCTACTCCGTATCTTGTAATAATCTATAACGGAAAAGGATCTGAAAAAGAATATATATATGGAACTGAATCACTTTGCTGTACACCTGAAACATTGTAAATCAACTCTCCTTCAATAAAAAAATAATAAATAATAAAACAAACTGTAAAACATGTGAATTGTATCTCAATAAAGCTATTATATGATTTTAAAAAATATATGGTCCCTGCCATCAGATAGGAAAGGGAAACCCATGAAGCAACCATGCCCATAGGAGACAGTAGTAAATAGTTAGATGCCATAAGGGCCATAGGAGTTCAGAGGAGAGACGGGCCCTGGGCCCCAGGCTGGTCAGGATGGGCTTCACGGTGGGGCAGCTACATTTTCAGAGAATTTATGTAACATTCAGAGGAGAACTAACAAAACCAGGGAAAGGGAGCTGGAAACCTCAGGTTTCAAAGGAAAGCAAAGTCAGATGAAGGTGTCAGTGATGTTACATGGGGCTAAGATATATTTGGTTCTGTCTCGTTGGAAGTTCGGATTAAGGTGGGCACTGGGCATTTGAGGGGCATTGTATTTTATTAAAGCTACACTAAACTGTAGAGTGGGAGAGTCAGTCCCCTAAGGGACAAAATGGTGATAAGTGCTATGGAGAAAAATAAAGTAGGAAAGGAGTACAGGAAGTGCTGGGATGGAGGGTGGTGACCACTTTTAAGGAGGAGCATCAGAGAAGATCCGATGGGGAAGGTGATATTTGAGTGAACGTGAAAGAGGGAGCTACCCACAGGGTTACCTGGAGGGAAAGCAGTTGAGGCAGAGGGATGAGCAAGTATAAAGGCCCTGAGGTGGGAGTGAGTCTGGCGTGAGTAAGAAACAGCAAGGAGGTCTGTGTGGCTGGAGCAGAGTGAGTGAGCCAGGGAGCGTGGGGAGCTGGGTCAGAGCAGTAAAGATGCCAGTGCATGCGGGCCTCACAGGCCAAGAAGGGCTCTGGGTTTTTTAATTCAGTGAAATGAGGAGCCATTTCAGGGTTTGGGTAGAGGAGTGATGTGATCTGACTTGTGTTTTGAATGATCACTCCAGCGGCTTTATTTTTTTTCATTAATTTTAAAAAATTTATTTATTTATTTATTTTTGGCTGCATGGGGTCTTCGTTGCTGCACGTGGGCTTTCTCGAGTTGCGGAGAGCAGGCTCTAGGCGTGCAGGCTTCAGTAGTTGTGGCGCGTGGGCTCAGTAGTTGTGGCTCACAGGCTCCAGAGCGCAGGCTCAGTAGTTGTGGTGCCCGGGCTTACTTGCCCCGCGGCATGTGGGATCTTCCTGGACCAGGGCTCGAACCCGTGTCCCCTGCATTGGCAGGCAGATTCTTAACCACTGCGCCACCAGGGAAGTCCCTCCAGCAGCTTTAAATAAGGACAGGGGCAGGGTTAGGAGTCTGCTGCAGCTATAGAGACAAGAGTCGCTGGTGCCTTTGATCTGGGTGGAAGCCGTGGGGGCAGTGAGAAGGGCTCAGATTCTGGGCATGAGCTGAAGGCAGAGCCAACAGGACTTGCAGATGGACTCGATGTTGGGTCTGAGAGAGAAGAGGAGTGGTGCTGCTGTGAGGTTCTCAGCTGGCACAGCTGGACCTTGCTGGTCCCAGGAAATCTAATCCCAAGTTCTCAGAACTATTCTCTAACTGCTTGGCCTAGATGCTCTAAACAGAACTCCTCAGAGTTTGGAGTGGGTTCCAGTAGAGTTTGTCAGAGGATTCATTCTCCCCCGTCCTATCCACACTTCGGGGATGAATTTGGGCATGTTAACAGTGTCCTGTTGTTTAAAAATGCTTGTATTAATTGAACCATAAAATTAAAGCATTCTTCTGAGGATGTTTAAGCCTTTTACAACACCTGAGTCTTTTCTATCATATTTAACCTACTGAAACACGTCTCCAATCCTTTCTTGTGCCAGGTCCGCTCCACGGTGAGTGACTTTGCTGTTTTCCTCACTATCTTCACAATGGTGATTGTTGATTTTTTGATTGGAATCCCATCACCAAAGCTTCAAGTTCCCAGTGTGTTCAAGGTAAACAGATCTCAGGGTACTTGATGCCCTTACGGAGTTTCATAGAATCTGGTCCCAAGTTATTTCAGAGGCCTTTCCCCATCCTGATCATGAATTGTGTAGTCCTCTAAACCTGAACGTTGCTCTCCTGCCTCACCATTCAGAAAAGCAAACTCCTCAGGCTTGGCCGAGTTCAAGTCAGAAAAGTCAGAACATCTAACGTTGTTTAATGAGTGAAAATTATTATTTATTTTCATTAATGCTACTTATTGTTTTTAATATGTGAAGATTTAAAACAATGGAATATGTGTATTTACATAAATATATGCCAGAGACTGTGGAAATATGGGTCTCTGGAACACGTCCGGTTAACAGCACTTCACTGAGCATCAGCTGTATAAGGGTATCAGGAAGGATGAAAAGGCTCTTTGCCGGCCTCGGTCCCGCCCCTCAGGAATCTTGCCCTACGAGGAGGTGAGCTGGCCCAGGAGCTTCATTCTCAGTCTAGGGCCCCCACCAGACTAATCGTGACATCTCTTCAACCCTCATCCATTGTTTGTATATCTCTCTATAATCTATACTGTTTATCCAAAAACCAATACAAAAAAGTAAAACAAATGATCAAAACATGGGGACTCCAAATCTATTTCAATTTGGGGGCACTAACTGAGTAAACTGAGAAGATGGAAGAGCTGAGCTCAGTTCCGTAGGTCCCCGCAGGGTGGAGAGGAGAGAAAACCTGGGCGTCCTCAGGGACCAGAGAGGAACCAGGAGAGGAGAGAATGGGGGAGGCTGGGGAGGAGGAGGGAACTGGAACGTAGGCCTTTATCTTGTAAACACCCGGCACAGTTGGCCTTGTCTTCCCTTTCTCTCTCTCGCTCTCTCTGAAGTAGGCCTGGTTAAAAATACCTTTTTCCATATTGCTTGAAAAATTTTAATTTTATTTTGTTGAATTCACTGAAATGCCACCAGTTAGAAATTGATGGATTAAAAAACACCCTCTTTGAAAATATATACGTCCTAGAATATGGCATTCTCACCTTTGTGTGAACGAGTGCAGTCAGCTTTTTCTCTAATACCTGGCTGAGGTTGACCCTGCGGGAGGAATGGATTTTGTGTAAAAATAACTAATCTGGGAGCATTAAGAAGTCCCTGGAAATGTTCCCTGATGGGTAGGCTTAAGACAGTCAGAAGACACTGAATTTCTGGGACATCTGGGAAGAAGGCCTCTGCGAGGTAGGAGAGACGAGAGGGGAGATGGGAGAATGTCAAAGAAAGTGTTCCTCATTGGCAGGCCTCACTTTCAGGAAGCAGAGAAGAAATTTTCTTCCTTCTTCTCTTCCCTATTACACCACATGGCCGCCAGTGACCAAGACCCAATCTGAAGGCTAGTACTAGTACTGATGGGGTAATGTCAGTCAGGGTTTAATAAGTTTTTGTGTTGACCTAACAATTTACCTACCACTTAGAACATTGTTACTAAGGAAACACAGATTCTGTAAACTTTCGGAACCTAAGCTATTCATAATTTGGGACTTGGTGACATTATTGAAGAGTGTTTGAATCCTAGAGTCATAACCAATATGGAACCAAATACTTTGGATGTGATAGTCTTTGCTTTGTTCATTGAGTTTTGGTGAATTCTGGGCCAATTTGTACCCCTGGCCTTTTATCCTCCATCACTACTCGCCAAACAAAGTGAACTTTTCTTCCTCAGAGTACCTTAGCATTTTTTTGAGATCTAGGAGAGTTTAGGAATTTTACAAACACCCAAATAAGGTTTATGAACAGTAGTCTTACAGGGACATCAGAGAGAGTCCTAGATCACACAAGTCCCCAAGTTCAGCAGTCTTGGGCTCCTTTCTCAAGTCTCTAGTGCCTGGACCCCTGTTTCACTGCTGATGGGAGGAGGTCCTTGGACCAGTCCCCTGAAATTCCATGTAACTGGCTCTATGTTGCCTTTATTTGTTCTGTAGACATACATTATACGGCTTCTGGAGGGGAGCAGTGAGGAGGATAATCAAAGTTATTTATATTTGTCTTTGGAAGTCACTAAGTTCTTTTTTGACAACAGATTTTGTTGTTAATTATATTTTACTTGGGCTAATGTTGAGATAAAGTCACTTTTTCTGTACACAGGGGTTTGGAGAGTAGGGGAAGGAAGTGAAGTAGTAATGAATATTCCATAAGAAGTTGACAGTTGGGGACCGAGTCTTTCAAAAGGGGATTTGGAACAAGGCCATAGATTTCCTGTGTTTCATGCTTTTTTTTATTTTTATTTTTATAAGGATTCTCATTCAGGAATAAAAAGAATTGTGCTTGTTGTGATTCCGTTTGATCTGTTTTGCCCTAATGACTATAGTTAACTTGAAATACAAAAATCTTGTTTTTTCCCTTTAGCCAACACGGGATGATCGAGGGTGGATTATTAGTCCCATTGGCCCCAATCCCTGGTGGACTGTGATAGCTGCAATTATCCCAGCTCTTCTCTGCACTATCTTGATATTCATGGACCAGCAGATCACAGCTGTCATCATTAACAGGAAGGAACACAAGCTCAAGGTAACAAGAAGTGCTGACCTAGGACTCATAACGGCAGCCTATTATATTTTTTAAAAATTTAGGGTAAGCCTGTTTAGGTCAGGAACTGTAGAACCTGGATAAAATCAGTCATGGGAGGAGCTCATATGGGGTTTCCAGGGGTTTCCAATCCCTCCATTAATGACAAAGATTGGTTTGGAGATGAAACTAGGGTAGAGCATGATTGTATGATGTGAAGGAAGCTTGGAGTCCATTACTCTTCTCTCAAACCTGTGAGGGAGGTTGGTGGGCAGAATTCCTGGTGGTCCCCACGTAGCCACATGGTCTGGGTCGGGCTTAGGTTCCTGATGTTCAGGTCAGGGCTTGGGCCACTGTTTCCTAGAAACAGGTATTCTCTCATTGATGTGCATTATCGAGGTTTCCAGACTGAACCTTGAGCCCAAGGATTCTAGGAGGCAGGGTTGGTGCCAGTACATTTATTAGTGAGAGGCTTCACGCCTCATCTCTATTCCTTTCTTCCCTAGAGTAGGCAGCATCCGTATTTGGCAAGGAATGGGGAGGGTTTGTGGGAACCTGTTTATCTCCGACTCCTGTAGGGTCTACCCTCTAGAATGGTCAAGATGTGGCTTGGTCTCTGCTTACTCTGTCAAGAAAGGATGAATCTTTGAATATGTGAGACTCAGGGTGAGATCTGGGGGCACTTGAATAAAAGTCGGATATTGGCATGTGTAAGACCAGCTAAGGTTTCTCTTTCTTCTCTGTTCCCTCCACACCAGGAGGGGCTGGAAGACTCTGCTGGAATCTCTGGACCCCTTCCTTCTTATCCATACACTCCTTCCTGCTTTGGGCCTGAGACTCTTAGCTCACTGTCCTATGTCCCACTACAGCCAGCCCACTGATGGTGACGGAGACTCTGTTTCCCTACAGAAAGGATGTGGCTACCACCTGGACCTGCTGATGGTGGCCGTCATGCTGGGTGTCTGCTCCGTCATGGGCCTGCCCTGGTTTGTGGCTGCAACTGTCCTGTCCATCACACATGTGAACAGCCTCAAACTGGAATCTGAGTGCTCTGCCCCTGGAGAACAGCCCAAATTCTTGGGTATCCGAGAACAGAGAGTAACAGGCCTTATGATCTTTGTGCTGATGGGCTGCTCAGTCTTCATGACAGCTATATTAAAGGTAACCGTTCATTCATTCATTAGGTAAATACTGAGTGCCTGATTTGTGCCAGGAATTCTGTTAGGTGCTGGGAATACAGCACTATGGCAAACAGATACACGTACAGATACCTGCCCTGAAGGAATTTATTCTAGTGGTATAAGACAGATAAGATGTAGTTAAGAAGGTTAGTTAAGAAAGCAAACACGGTAATTACAGAATATGATGTGGGATAAAAGGAAATATATGGGACTCTCTGTAGTACTATAGAGAATTAAGGGGAGATGTTTTAGTTACTATGGTCAGAGAAGGCCTCTCTAAGGAGATGGTATTTAAGATGAGATGGAGCCAGCCATGCCATGGATGGTGGGAGAGGGCGTGGGGGAAGGGAGAAAAGCAGTCTAGACAGGCCCTGAGGTGGGAAATGATGATATGTGTTCTAGGAGATACCAGGGCTCAAGGGTGTTGAGTTAAGGCAAGAGCATTGAGATGAGATTGAAGAGTGGGCAGGGGCAGATCACGCAGGGCCTTGCTGACACTGGTAAAGGTAACCTTTGAAGGGTTTTAACAGGAGAGGGACATGATCCATTTAGTATTTTAAAAAGATCTCTCTGGCTGATATCTAGAGAGTAAGTTTTTAGGGTTGAGGAAAAATAGAGGCAGAGAGACTGGTGAGTCTGTTACAGGTGAGAGAGGATGGTGGCTTGGATGAGGAAGTTGGTAGTAGGGATGCATAGATATCTCAGAGGAGATCCAAAGGTCTTGCTGGTCGACTGGATATGGAATGGGGTGAGGAAAATGGAAGCATCAAAATGCCTGCTAGGTTTCTGACTTGACCATCTGTGTGGAGAGTGATGGCATTTAAGAGGGAGAAGACTGTTATGAAGGAGGAAGTGATTTTATAAGGGGTGGGCGTGGTCAGATTTGAGTGAGATGTCTGGGAGGCATCTGAGTGAAGAGGCTAGAGGAGGCTTCTGGGCTAAAAATATAAATGTGGGAGTCAACAGCACGTCGGTGGTATTGAAAGCCAAAAGAGTGGATTGAGGGAGAAAGGTAGATATAAAAGAGGAGGACTAGAGAGAAGAGCAGAGTCTAAGGAGAGCCGATATTTCGAAGTTGGGTAGAGGAGGAGATAGCAACAGAGGCTCAGAGGAGCTGCTGGCGGCGGAGGGGGGACACCAGCAGGCTGTGATGTCAGGGAAGCCAAGCAAGGGGAGTGATTGGTCAGAGACTGTCTGGAAAGATGAAGACTAAATCAAGGCCATTGGGTTTGGCAACATGGAGGCCTAACGGGACTTGACAAGAGCAGATTCATTGGAACAATAGAGCAGAAGCCGAATGACAGGGGCCGGAGAGTAAACAGGTGGTGAGGAAGTAAAGGGCATGTGGGCAGACAACTCTTTCAAGAGGTTTTTTTCTGTGAAGTGGAACAGAAAAATGGGCAGTGGCTGGTGTGACATGTGGGGTGAAAAGAGGATTTTGGGACAGATGGAGCCACCTTGAAAATGAGAAAAAAAATTTTTTTGTGGGTGTAAGACCTGCATCTGGGAAAAATAGAATCAAAAGGAAAGCTCTGTCTGCAAGCCCCAACCATTCCGGAGCACTTACTTATCTCCTTTGCCTCCTTCTCCCTCTTTTTGATGAATTGTCAACCACCTCAGCCTGCACTGCAAATGCTATTTAAGGGTGAGAAGTGGGAGAGGAGGGAAAGGATTCTGAACCATCTTCCTGTCCCCTTACCTTCCACTTAATCTTGCCACCTCTCCTCATGGCCCTGCCCCCTTCTACTGTCTGTCCCCAGCCCTAGGTGCCTCTGGTCTAGGTGCCATCTGGAGGAGCCCAAAGGTCGCTGCTCGTCTGGGAATGTAACCATGAAGGCCTGGTGGTGGGCACTGCCTGGCCTTCCTGTAACTGTCTCAGGGGGATTCTTTTAGGAAACCATTCAGTAGTTCTTCCAACCAGGTTAGCACCAAATTGAGATGTCTACTCGCTCTAGAGCTGGAACAACGTAAAATCCAATGGGGATTTTCTGGTTCAAAGAAGAATTATGTTTGGGAATGTTCTTTAGCCTCAGAATAAAAGCAAGTCGAGTTTAGTCTTTGCAAAAAGACTTTCCTTGCCTTGATTCCATAGGCCTCATTACTCTACCTCATAGAGTTGCTCTGAAAATTACCTAGATTGATATAATGTGGTAAGTATGTATAGTCAAATGCAGTAGAGTAATGTTGATATTTCTCCCCAAATTATTCCTTCTCTGTTAAGATAACCTCCCCACTCCTGCCCTCAAGTCTCTGGTTAGTAAAAAAGCAAATGTTATTAGTCTATATTAAAATACACCAAATCCCTGAGGAGATGATTCTGCGATTAGAAAAGATTTAAAACGTTTCAGTTCCGTAAAAGAGATGTGTGTGTGTGTGCGTGTGCGTGTGTGTGCGTGTGCGTGTGTGTGTGTGTGCGCCCATTTCCCTGGAGGAGGAAGAGCCAGATGGGGAGAAGAAGATGTGAGACCTATGATTTAACCAGGACCAAATTACACTTACGTGTAATCATTTCATTTCCGAACAAAATGATTTTTTATCATTGTCAGCGTCTGTTTTTGCTTCTACTTCTAAGTCACGTAAAGGCAGCAGAAACGAATGCAGCATCTATGCAGTGATTTTGTGACTTGGCTTCCTTCTTGGAGATTTGGAAGTTTATATAATCTTGAGTGTGCTATGATACCAAATTTAATTTCTGGCCTTTCTGCCCTTTCGTCTTCAGTTTATCCCGATGCCGGTACTCTACGGAGTTTTCCTCTACATGGGAGTGTCTTCACTACAGGGAATTCAGGTATTGCATGGTTCAGCCAGGCAGTGTCTTCTCTTGTTGAGCTCACCTGTCCTGACCAGGGAAAGACAGCCTCCCTAGGGGAGCACAAACCAGTTCTTGAGAAACCATTTCCTAGTCTTGCTGCTTCAGCTGTTTTAGACATTTCTTTGGGCATTGGGCAAAATAGGGTCATGTTGGCATGAGTGCACAGAGACTTTCAGGGTGGCCTGATTCAATGTCATGGTTCCAGTCGTTCGTCAGTTATTCAGCAGACAATCATCAGGCATGTATTAAACACATTTTGTCAGATGCTGGTAAACTTAGATCTGAAAGGTTGATCAAGAATTAAACTGGCTTCCACACATGGACAACACTAGGTTTAGTGCCAGGCTAAAGTGTGAGGCGGGGGGGGGGGCGGGTTTAACTGGGGGTACATTGGTGAAGAGATTGGGGAGTCGTGGGAGCTGCTCCAAGTAAGCAGGTATTACTTCCTGTCACAGTCTGCCTTTTCCCATCCATCAACTCATTCCTCTGAGTCCTTTGAACAGAGAGAATCAGGAGGTAACTTGGGTACCCAGATAATTTGATAATTTAGCCACTTCTTATACTGGTGGCTCGTTCCTCTTTGTTATTTTACAATGTCTAGTGGTCACTGTTATGCACGGAGTTCTAATGTGACTTTGGGCAGGTTATTTATTTATTTAAAATTAATTTTTATTGGAGTAGAGTTGCTTTACAATGTTGTGTTAGTTTCTGCTGTACAGCAAAGTGAATCAGCTATATGTATGCATATATCCACTCTTTTTTAGATTTCCTTCCCATTTAGGTCATCCCAGATCACTGAGTAGAGTTCCCTGTGCTCTACAGTAGGTTCTCATTAGTTATCTATTTTATACGTAGTAGTGCATATATGTCGATCCCAATCTCCCATTTCATCCTACCCTGCCACCCCTGGTAACCATAAGTTTGTTCTCTACATCTGTGATTCTATTTCTGCTTTGGAAATAAGTTCATCTATACCATTTTTCTAGATTCCATATATAAGCGATATTATACGATATTTGTTTTTCTCTTTCTGACTTACTTCACTCTGTGTGACAGTCTCTAGGTCCATCCACATCTCTGCCAATGGCACTATTTTGTTCCTTTTTATGGCTGAGTAATATTCCATTGTATATATATATATACCACATCTTCTTTATCCATTCCTCTGTCAATGGACATTTAGGTTGCTTCCGTGTCCTGGCTGTTGTAAATAGTGCTGCAGTGAACATCGGGGTGCATGCATCCTTTTGAATTATAGTTTTCTCCAGATATATGCCTAGGAGTGGGATTGCTCGGTCACATGGTAGCTCTATTTTTAGTTGTTTTTTTTTTGTGGTATGCGGGCCTCTCACTGTTGTGGCCTCTCCCGTTGCAGAGCATAGACTCCGGACATGCAGGCTCCGGACACGCAGGCGCAGCGACTGTGGCTCACGGGCCTAGCCACTCTGTGGCATGTGGGATCTTCCCGGACTGGGGCACGAACCCGTGTCCCCCGCATTGGCAGGCGGACTCTCAACCACGGCGCCACCAGGGAAGCCCTGTTTTTAGTTTTTTAAGGAACCTCCATACTGGCTGTACCAATTTACATTCCCACCAACAGTGCAGCAGGGTTCCCTTTTCTCCACACCCTCTCCAGCATTTATTGTTTGTAGATTTTTTTTTTTTTTTTTTTTTGCGGTACGCGGGCCTCTCACTGTTGTGGCCTCTCCTGTTGCGGAGCACAGGCTTCGGACGCGCAGGCCCAGCGGCCATGGCTCCCGGGCCCAGCCACACCGCGGCATGTGGGATCCTCCTGGACCAGGGCACGAACCCGTGTCGTCTGCATCAGCAGGCGGACTCAACCACTGCGCCACCAGGGAAGCCCTATTGTTTGTAGATTTTTTGATGACGGCCATTCTGACCGGTGTGAGGTGATACCTCATTGTAGGTTTGATTTGCATTTCTCTAATAATTTGTGATGTTGAGCATTTTTTCATGTGCCTCTTGGCCATCTGTATGTCTTCTTTGGTGAAATCTCTATTTAGGTCTTCCGCCCATTTTTTGATTGTGTTGTTTGTTTTTTTGATATTGAGCTGCATGAACTATTTGTATATTTTGGAGGTTAATCCCTTGTCAGTCGCTTCATTTGCAAATATTTTCTCTCATTTTGAGGGTTATCTTTTCGTTTTGTTTATAGTTTCCTTTGCTGTGCAAAAGCTTTTAATTAGGTCCCATTTATTTATTTTTGTTTTTATCTTCGTTACTCTAGGTGGTGGATTGAAAAAGATCTTGCTGTGATTTATGTCAAAGAGTGTTCTGCCTATAATTTCCTCTAAGAGCTTTATAGTATGTGGCCTTACATTTAGGTCTTTAATCCATTTTGAGTTTATTTTTGTGTGTGGTGTCAGGGAGTCTTCTAATTTCATTCTTTTATATGTAGCTGTCCAGTTTTCCCAGCACCACTTATGAAGAGACTGTCTTTTCTCTATTATATACTCTTGCCTCCTTTGTCATGGATTAGGTGGCCACAGGTGCGTGGGTTTGTCTCTGGACTTTCTATCCTGTTCTGTCTGATCTATATTTCTATTTTTTGTGCCAGTACAGTACTGTTTTGTTCATTGTAGCTTTGTAGTATAGTCTGAAGTCAGGGAGCCTGATTCCTCCAACTCCTGGGCAGGTTATTTAATCTCTCTGGGTCTCTGTTTTCCTTTTTATAATATAAGATGGTCATTTTTTCTATATGCAGAATGTTATGAGATTTCATTTTTTAAAAAATAAATTTATTTATTTATTTATTTGTTCTTGGCTGAGTTGTATCTTTGTTGCTGTGTGCAGGCTTCTCATTGTGGTGGCTTCTCTTGTTGCGGAGCACAGGTTCTAGGCGGGTGGGCTTCAGTAGTTGCGGCTTGTGGGCTCTAGAGCGCAGGCTTAGTAGTTATGGCGCATGGGGTTAGTTGCTCCGCAGCATGTGGGATCTTCCTGGACCAGGGCTTGACCCTGTGTCCCCTGCATTGGCAGTGGATTCTTAACCACTGCGCCACCAGGGAAGCCCCATGAGATTTCATCTTTTTTTACTTTTTAAAAAATATATATATATTTTGAACATTTTATTTATTTATTTATTTGGTTGCACCAAGTCTTAGTTGTGGCAGGTGGGCTCCTTAGTTGTAGCTTACCGGCTCCTTAGTTGAGGCACGTGGGCTCCTCAGTTGTGGCACACAAACTTTTTAGTTGCGGCATGCATGTGAGATATAGTTCCCTGGCCAGGGATCAAACCTGGGTCCCCTGCATTGGGAGTGCAGAGTCTTAACCACTGTGCCACCAGGGAAGTCCCTATCTTTTTACTTTAAATAATCAGTAAAAAGCTCCAAACTCCTCAAAGAACAAATAAGAGATTTGGTCTTTTAAGCAGAAAGATACCACTGCTTATTTTGTTTTCAACACTCCCTGAGAAAGATCTGTCTCAGGAGCTAGAGTGTGGGAGAGGAGAGAGAAAGCTGAACCCAGAATTAGAAGAGATAGGTTCAAATTTTGACTCTGTCACTTACCAACCTTGGTCAAATTACCTGTTCTCTTTGAGACTCAGTTTCCCCTTCTGTCAGGTAGAAACGGTATTACCCACCTTTCGGAGCAGGTGATATTAAGAGATATGAATGGGATTAACGAGGCCCAGAGAAACCACCTGAAAATAAATGCCAGTTCCCTCCTTTCAGTTCTTTGATCGTCTGAAGCTCTTTGGGATGCCTGCAAAGCACCAGCCAGACTTCATCTACCTTCGTCACGTGCCGCTGCGCAAAGTGCACCTCTTCACCCTCATCCAGCTGACCTGCCTCATCCTGCTTTGGGTCATCAAGGCATCTCCAGCTGCCATTGTCTTTCCAATGATGGTGAGTTTAAAAGGTATTATTCTTTATTTTAAAAAATAGTGATAAAATATACATAACGTAAAACTTCCCATCTTCACTATATTTAAGTGTACAGTTCAGTGGCATTAAGTACACTCACAATGTTTGTGTAGCCATCACCACCATCCACCTCCAGAAGGTCTTTCATCTTGCAGAACTGACACTCTGTACCGATGAAACAATAACTCCCCATTTCTCCCTCCCCTCAGTCCCTGGAAACCACCATTCTAGTTTCTGTCTCTGTGAATTTGACTCCTCTAGTTACCTCATGTGAGTGGAATCGCAGTATTTTTCCTTTTGTGACTGTCTTGTTTCGCTTAGCATAACGTCTTCAAGGTTCATCCATGTTGTGGCATGGCAGGGTTTTTTGGATAACAGCCATCCTAATGGGTGTGAGTTGGTATCTCATTGTGGTTTTGATTTCCCTAATAATTAGTGATGTTGAGCATCTTTTCATGTGCTTATTGGCTATTTGTATATCATCTTTGGAGAAATGTCTATTCAAGTCCTTTGCCCATTTTAAAATAAAGTGGTATGTTTTTTTGTTGTTGAGTTTTAGGAGTTCTCTATATATTCTGGATATTAATCCTTTACTGATGGTGAGTTTTTGTTTTTTGGTTGGTCTTTGCAGGAGCAGCATTATTTTGAGGACCTTGAGGTGTGGAAGCATGTGTGTAGTAGTTTACTATGTTTACTTTTAAGGCTACTAGTCTGCCTGTCTGTCTGTCTGAATTTCTTTCTCTCTCTCTCTCTCTCTTTCTCTCATATATCTGACATGGAGAGGACTCTTCATGTTTGCAGTAACTTGCATATTACCTCAAAGCAATATGGTTCCTATTTAGAATTTACTGCAATCAGAAGTGTCTGTAGTGGTGGAAATGCACCATTTCAAGCCACTGGGAAAGAGGAAGAGGTTGGTCTAGCACTGATAAGTGACTGGGACATCCTTGCCTCTTTTCTGACTGAAGCAAGTGCTTTGGAAAGGAGACCAGGAAAGCTGAACTGTGTGGTTCAGCAACAGGTGACAACCTGTTTTCTAAAACTAGGGTGATGATGAAATTCTTGCCACCTGACCACCTCACTGTTCCATCTTGTCCTCTTGAGGGCTTCCTGTCTCTGGCTCACTCTGTGTCATGAGGATGCTGAGATTTCAGTGGACTCTTTGAAAGTTACCCAAAGGGTGGGCCTCAGAAGGGAAAAGCCAATGAGGGTAATGTCTGGTACTCAGTTAGTTACTTTTGAACTCTGTCTTACTGGGAGAATATTCAAGGGTGAGGAACCTTCGGGGTCCTTTTCCCCTAATCTCCTAGATATATACCCTCCTGATGGGTGTCTCAATTTTGTCAGAATACATGTAGGGTTCTGCATTTGGGTGTTATGTTCAGGGCTTGAGTGTTTGGTTAAAGAAATAGCAAATTCCTGGCAACTCCTGGAAGGGATACTATGAATTTTGGCTTTATTGGGAAAATAGTCATTGAAATTAGGGAGAAATGAATTTAATTAGCCTGATTTGCCCCATGCCTGGTCCAGTCACCAAATTTAGCTGGTGAATACCAGTCAGTCCAGGCAGGTCATTCTGGGTTATTATTGGTTCTCCTTTGGCTGAAATGGCCCTCATGGGGAGAAAGTGGAGCAGCAGTTGAGATCCCTGGTCGTTTCCATGGAGGAAATTAGCTGTCAGATTTTAGGTGAGTCACTTTCTCTCCCTGGGCCTCAGTTTCCTCATTTATAAAATGAGTGTCAAGCCAGGCCAGAGGGCAGAGACAAAAATCGCTCGAGATCCATGCCGCAGGCATAAAGCAAGGATTTTGTGAGTAAATGTGTAGGCAGAGGATCCAAGGAAGTCCAGACGGTCCTTCAAGGCCCTCTCACCCCCTGGTGACCCATGTTTGGTTTGAGCTTGGCTGGCCCCACCGAAGCCATCTCCTGGAGAGGTTCGCCACCCCCAGGCTGCCTGGTAGCCCTTCCTGCTGGCCTCAAGCCAGGGGAAGGCAGCTCTTAGAGCTATCTGCTGATGAAGGGTTCCTCTTTTCAATAAAGGAATTAAATTAGTTCAGTTAGGGCATCAGTAAGTTGTAGGGTTGTTATGATGAGAGTTAAATAAACTATTGTATAGAAAACACTTAACTTAGTATCTGGTTCAGAGAGCCTCAATAAAGGCAAATATTATGATTATTATGAGTTTGATTCTGCTTGGCATGTTCTAGTCTGCTGTGAAAATAAGACTGCTTTTAAACTCCAGGGAGGAAATGAGCCCCCCTAATTCACTTTCTTTATTTTTCTTCAGGTTTTGGCCCTGGTCTTTGTCAGGAAAGTCATGGATCTCTGTTTCTCTAAGCGGGAGCTGAGCTGGTTAGATGATCTCATGCCGGAAAGCAAAAAGAAGAAGTTGGATGATGCCAAAAAGAAGGCCAAGGAGGAAGAGGTCATAGTTCTTGCACCAACTGCAGACTTTGGGGCAGCTTCAAATTACAGAACATAGGAAGGGCCACATGAAAAGTCAGCATGTCTCGAATCCCAAGGGTTATATTTAGGAGGGGGGAAGATTACTCCAAAGATATTCTTAGCCGATGTCTGTCCTTCATCGTCAGATTTGATAACCGGTTGTTTTCCCTCTGTTTGTCTACAGTCTACTCATCAGGTTCACACTTAGAGTATGAACATGGAATCCGCTCTTATTATCAGATCAAATGGTTCATGTTCTCCCAAAGGTCTAATTTGACAAGTATAAAAAACCTACTGTTTTCCAAGAGTATTTGTCACGTACCTAACTGCAGATGTTGTTGTGGTTCGCAAAGATAACTTGCATAGGACTTTCTGTCCTTCCTCATTTCCCTCAGCACTTGGCATCTGCCATCCACACAATGGACCTTCAATCAATGGCCTATACGTGCAAAGAATGGGTGTGTAGCAAAATGAAAATACCAGGCCAAGAATGAGCCTGAAAGTATTTCCAAATACAGTTAGTGCCTGAAATAGTGTCCTTTGAAATTCTTTTTTTTTTTTCTTTTGTGGTACGCGGGCCTCTCACTGTTGCGGCCTCTCCCGTTGCGGAGCACAGGCTCCGGATGCGCAGGCTCAGCAGCCACGGCTCACGGGCCCAGCCGCTCCGCGGCATGTGGGATCTTCCCAGACCAGCGCACGAACCCGTGTCCCCTGCATCGGCAGGCGGACTCTCAACCACTGCGCCACCAGGGAAGCCTGGACTTCATTTTAAAGGAATTTTTTTCCTAAAATCTTGAATTTTAAAAATCTTGTATTTTTTTTCAAGCATTATTGAGATATGACTGATATATAATATAGTGTAAGTTTAAGGTGTACAATGCAATGATTCCATATATGTATATACTGTGAAGTGATTACCACAATAGGGTTACTTAACACATGTATCACCTCACATACTTGTATTTGTGTGTGTGTGTGTGTGTGTGTGTGTGGTGAGAAATTATAAAATCTAATCTCAGCAATTTTCAAATATATAATAGAGTATTGTTAACTATAGATAGCAATCTGGATATTATATCCCCAGAACTTATTCAGCTCGTTGACCACCTTCACCCATCCCTGCCCCCTATGCCTGGCAACCACCAGGCGTTCCTGCTCTCTGTTTCTATGACCTCAGTTGTTTTAGTTTCCACATGAAAGTGAGATTATACAGTATTTGTCCTTCTCTCTCTGACTTATTTCACTTAGCATAGTGCCCTCAGATTTCATTCATGTTGTTGTAAATGGCAGGATTTTCTTCTTTTTTAATGGCTGAATAGTATTCCATTGTGTGTGTGTGTGTGTGTGTGTGTGTGTGTATTCTATTGTGGAACATTTTAAATATACACAAAGGTAGAAAGAACAGTCAGTATTCATCGTTCCCTAATTGCCTTATTATTATTTTTAAGCATCCGTTTGAATCAGGATCCAGTAAGGTTCATATATTGCAATTGGTTGATATATTTAAAAAATTTCTTTTGGGGTTCCCCTCCTGTCTTTTTTTTTTTTTTTTGCGGTACGCGGGCCTCTCACTGTTGTGGCCTCTTCTGCTGCGGAGCACAGGCTCCAGACGCGCAGGCTCAGTGGCCATGGCTCACAGGTCCAGCCACTCTGCGGCATGTGGGATCGTCCCGGACCGGGGCACGAACCCGTGTCCTCTGCATCGGCAGGCGGACTCTCAACCACTGCGCCACCAGGGAAGCCCCCCCTCCTGCCTTTTTTGTCTTTGACATACAAGATTTCCTGCCATTTAGATTTTACTAAATATAACTTTTGGTATCATTTAACATGTTCTCTGTCTCCTATGTTTCCAGTAAATTGGTGGTTGTATCTAAAGGTTTACTCAGATTCAGGTTCTTTTTTTTTTTAAAATACTATTCCATAGGTACAGATATTGGGTTGTCTCTCTTTTTGTGGTGAGTCAGATCTATGAAAGAACATAATTATACTTACTTATAATAAATGGAGAGAAAATCAGGTAGAAATTATGGTGATTGAAAAATGGGCTGGTGTAGACTATTGGTTTCATTTGATCCAAGATAAAGTAATGTCTCCTTTTCTTGCAGGAGGCTGAGAAAATGTTAGAAATGGGGGGAGACAAGTTCCCCTTAGAGAGCAGGAAGTTACTAAGTAGTCCTGGAAAGAACAACAGTTTCAGGTAAAACTCCCCCAGCCCCAAGGAGTTGACTGTTTTGGTGGTTGCGTAAATGTTCTGGCTCTGTGATGGGGGATGTGTCACAAATACAGCTGCTGGTATAAACAGCTAAACATTCAGCCTCCCGGTTCCAGCCTGTGAAAACACCTTTCCTTTCCCGGTTTTCTGAGGGCCTGCCATGCATTGGGCACTATGCCAGGTTCCGGGAATCACAGGAGGACAGAGCTACGGGAGCCCATGCGTTCCCCAAACCAGTGGTCCTTCTGTCTCTCTCTGCCACCTTCCAAAGGTGAACAGGATGTAGTCTTTGCTTCTCAGCCTGGTGGGCATGAAATTCCCATGCTTAGGCAAGCCGTTGGGGGCTGGGCAGAGACAGCCCCTTCCAGCTTGGCTCATGGCGGCTGCAGTCCTGGGAGCCAAGGGGGAACCGAACTGGGATTCCCCAAATTCCTTACTTCTGCCAGCGATCTTAGCCCTTTGATGTATTAAATCTGTTGCTCACCACAAATCACAGGAAGCTAAACTGGTCCATTTGCGGTTTCATTCCTGGTGTTTTGTTTCCGCTTTGGAAGAGGAACACAGAAGCTGAAAGAAGCTCAGAGGTGGAGAGGGTACAGAAGAGGAAGAGAGAGGGGATCTGGGTTATCTAGATGCTAGATGACTTACTGCTGAGTTACTGAATTGATTGTGGTTTATACTGAGGGGGAGATGAGGAAAGTCTTTTCTTTGGTTATTTAGTTATTTATGACAACTAAAAATAGTATATATTTAAGGTGTGCAACATTATATATATATATATATATATATAAATATATATGTAAAATGATTACTACAATTAAACTAACAACATACCCATCACTTACTATACTTACCATTCTTTTTTGTGTGTAGTGAGAACACTTGAGATCTACTTTCTTAGCAAATTTCAAGTGTACAATACGTTATTATTAACTATAGTCACCATGCCTTACATTGTCTGCAGAACTTACTCATAACTGAAAGTTTGTACCCTTTGATCAATAGCTCCCCTTTTCTCCCACCCCCCAGCCTCTGGTAGCCACCATTCTCCTCTCCGTTGCTATGAGTTCAATTTTTTTTAACTTACCCCAAAGAAATGGAATCTTTGATCTTTAAGAAACTTTCTATAAGTTGTCAGGGAAGGAGCCATAGGCTTTGCATTCTCTACGGCAAAACAGGAATCATGTTCCTTCTCTAGCAGATGCTGCCTCCCCTCTTGGCCTTTTAGAAGGAGAGTCTGGCATGTGGAAAAGTTTAGAGTACTGGCGGGGGCGGTGGGGGGGGTGGGTCTAGGAGACCAAGGACTGGATTCAAGGTCTTGATTCTCCACTTACTGACGTCTGACCTTGGACAGTCTCTTAACCCTATGAGCTTTGGTTTCTACACATTAAAAATGAGGATGTTAATAATCTCTGATACTGTGAGAGTTAAGATAATATATTGTAACAGTCCTTTGTAAACTACAAATGGAAAAGATCTGGCCACGTAAATGAGAAAATAAACAGAGTGCTTAGCTCCATGCCTGGCACACAGCAAGCGCTCACTAAGTGGTAGCTCCTCATGCTGCCACTTCTGGCCTCATAGCGCTGTCACCAGCATCCCCAGAGGGGCCCTTCAAAGGAGAGCAGAACTGTGGGGGCAGGGCTGGCCGCTAGCCGGCACCCCGGCCCAGGCCTCAGCTCTGACTCACGGGCCACCTTGCTTCTCGACATTCCGACCATCTGGTTCCCAGTGCTACCGAGAGCTGTGAGACAAGCTCCCTCACGCCTCATCTTTTCCCTTCTGGTGGGTAGTGGGTATCATAGACTGAGATGTAGACCTTATTTGTATGTCTGACATTGACTGTCCTAAGCATTGATTTCAGATGTGACCCCTCTGAGATTAATATATCTGATGAAATGCCTAAAACCACAGTCTGGAAAGCTCTCAGTATGAACTCTGGAAACACAAAGGAAAAGAGGTATAATTGCCGATTTTTATTTCTGACTTTTAAAACTAGCAATCATGTTGAAAGTAAAATATGTTTTAGTTGTAAAGTTGAATTTATCCATGAATAGCACATCTAACATTGTTGCTAACCCCACAGAATAGCTATAAACCTAAGAAAAGGAAAAATGTTTTCTAACTATTTGAGCAGATATGCTGGTTTGAGCTGCCCATTTACCCAGGCCCAAAGTCAGGATGGAATTATTTTGGAATGTAAATTTGCTTTATCTGTTTTGTTCCCTTAATCCTCCTTCTAGTTCCCATTTCAAAATCTGTAGAGCATCTCTTTGGTTCTTGCAGCCACACAAACTGGAAAATCCTTAAAATATTTGGGTAGTGTTGATAGTATTGATACAGACTTTAACCTATTTAACTTATTCCGTAATGAGAATAATTGTCAAGGAAAGATTTTGAAATATTAAATTGTAACCGTTTTCTTATTTTGGAAACTAAATTCTGAGTATTGTTTGTCAGTAGCATAGATCAATTTTTAATCTGGTTAATGAAAAAAATGGAAAGACTTGAGGCATTTTTGCTTACATTGAAGTAGGCTGTGTACTCAAATTACATGAATAATTTGGTCCAAACACTAAGTCATCAGATAACCGAAAGTAAAATCTTAGGTCTTATTAAAGGCAACTTTTCTAGTTAAAAAAAAAAAAAAAAAAAGCAGTAGGGTAGGTTAGGAGACTTGGCGTAGCTGTTAGTTCCATGTGTAACCTGGCAGACCACTGTTTCTGGTACTCGGTTTATTCAGTTGTGAAATGGGGGTAATAATAACTGTCTCACTCATAAGGCTGCTCTGAGGAGAAACTGATGTGCTTTGGAAAGCCACAGCCACCAGTGGGTGGTAGTGATGGGCTATTTCATCAAATGGGTTAAAAGAAATCTGTACTGAATGTGAGTGAAATATAGAATCTTGTTTCCTTCAGAGGAAAATCCAGGCAGCTGTCGAAATGTATAACGCACACGGTTATTTTTAGTTGAGAACTAGTCTCCTTGTAAATGAACTTAAAATACAGCCAGATCGAAATTGTGTTGACATCTTCAAAGTATTGTGTTAAAATCAGGAATGAATCATGTGTTCCCTTTTCGTCTAATTGTAACACTTTTATTCAGTCTCTTCAACTAAAAGTCTTTGCTGGGATGGAGGATGTGGGCCGTGAGGTGCCACAGGGAAGTTCTGGTTACAGAGAAGATGACGAGTGTCTCAGAGAAGAAGCGAGCCCAAGTCTGGCCCTGTCCTTGGTCCTGTCGAAGCCACGCGAGCATTCAGTTATTGGTGGTGTGCGTCGGAGGGCACCGCCTGGTATGAGTGTGGAAGCAGAAGACCACCTCCCGTTGGTACTTCTCCTCTTCCTTCTCTTTCTCTTCAGAACTGCCACCGCCGAAGACCCAGCTTCCCATTTGCCAGACATCTCCTCCGAAACCCTCTGCTGGCCTGCTGAGCCGTACGGATCCATTCTGCCACTGAGGATTTCCTCGGTGAGGTCCCTCTTGCTCAAGGACAGGGTGAGGATGTAGGAGGAGAGCAGAGAGGAAAAGGAAGCCCCTCCAGTCCCATAGTGGCCGCGGGCTCCTGGGCAGCCCCGGGCCTTGGTCTGGTTGCCTGCTCTGGGGGATGCTGGCGAGACCCAGAGGCCACCAGGAGGGTCTGCTCGTAGGAGGGTCAGCCCTGGGCCTTGGCAGTGCTCACCACCACAGCCAGAAGATGCCTCTGGCCTGGTGCGTCTTCATCGCTCCCTAGCAGCAGTCTGCATAACTCAGCAAGAACCTTGGATGATGAAAGGGCCAAGGGGGACATTGAAGTTGCTTAGCTCAGACAGGAAAAGGCCTGGGGGAAAATCAGTGATGGTGAGTGAGGATGAACAGCTTCTCCTAACTCCACTGATAGGGTAAGAGAACAAGCTTCAGTGGCTACAGAAGGAATTAGTTTAGACACCAGGAAGGACTTCCTAGCCTGAAGATTTGTCATAGTGTCTGCTTTCTAGATATCTGGGAAAGGTTTGACTGTAGTCGTTTGTGAGTAGAAAAGGAGATAAGGTGTTCTTAATTGGCCATGTTGTGGAAACATCCATGTCCTGCTGCTGTCTCTTGAGGACACACTCTGATTCCATTCCTGGAGAGATCCAAGTGCTTACGTAATGTCTCCTTAGCTGCCTTAGTAGCAAACCATCACCAACTCAATGGACCAGACCACCTTCATCATCCTGGATTTTTTTGTTGACAGATGTTCTGACTTTCAGATGTAAAAAGCCACATTGGGAAATGAACTGTAAGTGGTGAAATTAATTTTGGTATTTAGTTTAAAACTATATTTATGGTTTCTGTCTCCTCTTCTCTTTTGCAATGAATATCGAGGGTTTGGGCTCCATTGTGTATAGACTTTCCCTTCCTTTGTGCACAGAATGTGACTAGCAAGCATGTCGGTACCCAGGGGATCTGATCAGTTCAGTTTCCCTCCTGGAAAATATTTGTACGGTGGGACCGTCCGTCGGTGTGCTCTCCTTTCATAGGTGAAGAGTTGGCTACGTAACTTTATTGAATTTTGCATTCCGTAGACTCATAAATATATTCAGGTAGTCTTACTCTAAGGACCTTTGATACTGAAGGAATCCTGCCTTTTTCCTATTTCCCTATCTCTTAGAGTCAGTCCTTTTAATACACAGATGATTTTCAAAATACTTAACACCTGGTACAGAATGGGCACCAACCACTCAGAACGGATGCCTGCTGTAAACAAGCAGTATGTATGGCCATGCCAGTGCCTATTGGCTGAACGTCACCGGGCTTTCAACTATTAAAATGACATTCCTTTGAATTGTGGGTATTGTTCCTGGCTTGTCTGATTTCTACTCACAAGGCTGTTTCAGGGGCAGCCTCGGCATCCTTTCATATGCTGCAGACAGGAACAGGCATGCTTCTTTGAACTATATGGGCATTAAAATCTTTGAGAGCCAAAGCTTCACATTTTGTCACGTTAGGATAAATGTAATATTGTACCCATCTACCTACCTAATTTAGAAAAATCATAAGGCAACCTGTCATTGGGAAAAGCTTTCTTGCTGACTTTCCCTGTCCCTCTCTGCTTCCGTGAGCTTTATGCCTCCTTTTTCATCTTCTCTGTTCCCTGAGGACATCCACACACACACACACACACACACACCGCCGCTTTTCTTCCCCCATCTTGCCCCGCCCATCTTTTCCTGCCACTTGTGTATAGGGAGGGTGGTGACCGCTTCACCTGTTCCCCTGGCCTCGGCGTGGCGTTGAGGAATACGGCAGGGAAGAGTCCATCATGCAACAGAACTACGTGGCAGAGTCACTCAGAAAAACCTCTCTACTCACACTGACGTCTTGTGATGCCCTGTGCTGGCAGGCTTCCCGAGAGTGGGGAGCCGGTCTTTGTTAACTCTGTGTAGTACGCTTCCTGAGCCAGACCCTCCCAGCTTACCGCGCCTTCGGAACGTTAGCTACTTTGGAAGGCTGTGCCAGTCTTTTTAGGCTATTAGATTTTCTTCAAACAACAGCCAGCCTCGTTTGTGCTACATCTCAGTGGTAGGAACCATTCCCTACTCTTCCTCTCTTATCTTTCCCGAGTCCCACCCATCCCTCAGCCCCAGTCCTGGCTGCTTCCCTGCTCAGTGGCTGGTGACTATGGGTTGCAGAGTCAAGTGGGGGGGGGGTGTTTAGGGTAGGAGACTGGGACTGGTGGTGGAGCATCAGCCACGTGTATGTACCTGTGTGTGTATGCACGTGTGTCTACCAACAAGTGAGAGTGTATCCATGAGATTTCATTGCTGCTGCTAAACAACCTCGTGCACCTGAGCTGTGGGGACATCAAAAGAATATGGTCATTCTCCCTTCTAGCGCTTCCCCTCTCTATTCTGACAGAATTGCCTGAGGGCAAATACAGGTAGATTAGTCTTAGAAAAAGGTGTTTAAGCTCAACATTAATGAGAAACTGATTTAGGGGTAGAAAGCAGGTAGTTAGGTAATTCCCATGCCCAGGCTTGCTTGGGCCAGAGAAGTAGTCCACCTCTTTTCTGACAAGGGTAAATTCAGGAGTCGTTTGAGTGTTGGCAGGGCAATGCCTGATAGGCTAGCAGTGTACAGGAGGAAGGGAGGGAGGCCGGAGATTTAAGAAAATGATGGTGAGTGGACTCTTGCTTCTAAACAGAAGAACTGGCATCACTAAGTGGGTGGGTTACGTCCTAGCCCATGACTTACGGAGGGGGTTGGTTTAGATAGGAGGTGAAGGCCAGCAGAAATATGCTGTGAAATTGCTCAACACGTCTGGTTGCAGGAAATGCAGGCTAGTTCTTTGTAGCTGTATATGATTTCAAACTTCTGATAATGGGATTGTCAAGAGAGCTGGTCTTTACTGCACACAGCTCCTATCCCCCTCTCCTTGTTGGTATAAATTTGCCTTTGGGGTAGAGAACCATATATTTTCAAAAGATGTTATAAATAGTTGCTATTTCTATTTGTCTGAGATGTGTCTGGCTTTTAAATTAGTCATAAATGTTTGATAAAAATCTGGCATATGCTAAGTCTTAGGTTTTGTTGACATATCAGGCTGACAAGAGGTCAGACCTTCAGAGGTCTCTGGTTTGGGGAATCTGGTTTCCGGTCATTCAAAAAAACACAATTCCCAGTTCGACTTTATTTTCTACCTACTCAGTGCTCTAGTCTTCTCTCTTAATAGAGGAATCAGTAATTCTCCCTGCAGCTTCTCTGTCAACTTCAGTGTCCACGTTTGGAGTCTCCACATTTTCCTGATGCATAGGAGAAGGCTTGAGCCCAGGGCCCGTGGCTTTCATTTTAACCAGCGTCAGACATGCTATTAAGTATGTTCTCTCTGCTACTTAATCAGCTTCTCTAAGTGTCTTCTTTTGCTGGAGAGTTAGTGCCACCTTCTTACACCTTCCTCAGACTTCTCAGGTTCCCAAGCCATATCCTGGCAGGACATTCAACATGCATCGGATGTTCTCAGGCTTCTTGACTTTCTTTTAGTTGTAGCTGCCAGGACTCCTAAGGTAGAAATCCTTCCTGTCGGCCCTGACTGGCCAAATGAGACAGCGTCTAAGCTCTTCCCCCTTGTACTGACTCAGCTTTTTCACATACTCCTTCCCGTCCTTTCTGCCTTTTCCTCAGTCTGTCAAGTTTTCCTTGGAGGGAGGAAGTTCTTGGTCAGAGGTCCTAACCACCACGGCCAGTTAGGGCTGGTGAGAGGGGGAGGAGGCTGGACGGTTCTGGGGCTTCTCAAAAAGGTGAGACTTACGGTTATTTGCCTTATTTAGGGTGAGGGACTAAGGATTCTCAAGCCCTCAGGGCCATCCATATTTCGGTGTAAATAGAAAAAGACATTCCAAAACCAAATAGAAGGGATTTTTCTGCCAAATCTACTCTTTTTTTTTTTTGCTGCGGTACGCGGGCCTCTCACTGTTGTGGCCTCTCCCGTTGCGGAGCACAGGCTCCGGACGCGTAGGCTCAGCGGCCATGGCTCACGGGCCCAGCCGCTCCGCAGCGTGCGGGATCCTCCCGGACTGGGGCACGAACCCGTGTCCCCTGTATCGGCAGGCGGACTCAACCACTGCGCCACCAGGGAAGCCCGAATCTACTCTTTATAATTCTTGGTGCCCTTGGGGTCTTGCATTAATTACAGAGAATGGGTAGTTGACTCAGCTCACATTTCTTTATCGGAAAGGAGGCTGATTTTCACCACCGAAAGAGGTGTGAAGTAACTATATGATTGCCTGAAGCTTGGAAAGAGGAAAGGAGTGTCACGTGAATCTTTTCAAGAGGAAAATTCAGAAAGTGGCATGATTCATCCATTAAGCATAATTCTTTTAGAAGATTCTGTGCTCAAAGGGAATGGAATGGTTTCTGATCCTTCTGGAAAGAAAAAGAATAGCATTTTCTTTAACCCACTTTCAGCATTGGAGAATACAGAAGTTTTCTTCTAGCTGATGGCATTAATATTTCTGAGAGAGAGCGAGCCCACTCACAGCCCTTTCCCGAGCCCAGCAGAAATCAGCAGAGCTTGGGTTCTCTTAGCAGGTTTGCAGTTGACTCCAACATGCAGGTTTTTCACATGTGCAATAATGTTGGAAACAGAAGTACCAAACTGAATATGCAATTAACTCCTTTTGCAAAAGAGGCCAAAATCCTCCTCCCCATGCCTCTCTCCCATATTCACTCCTCCAAGACGATAAGCCTCCCCCTCGTTGATCTGTGTCTGTCTGTCTGATTGGTTAGATATGGCTGCCCTCCCAAGCACATGGTGTCAGGTGGAGAGCAGAGCGACCTTCCCACGGAAGGGGACGGCTTGAGGTGCTGGTACATTTCCCTCGTTTTCTGTGTTCTTTCTAGTAGGTCTCCTGTAGAGATAGAGATATTTTTGTTTTAGAGATTCCAAAGTATATATTTTTGGTGTAAGAAATGTACCCTCTCCACACTCCCTGGTGTAAATAGGACTGAGAACAAACGCGTTGCCGTGATAATTCCATAGCGATCTGCGGGAGGGGTGGGACCCCTGTCCCTCACCACCGAGTCTCACGGCCTGTGTCTGTGAACCAGGGGAGGTGATGGTGACGCCTCTGCCTGCCCAGACCTTCCTGTGCTCAATGGGTGAAAAATAAAGTCTGTGTAACTGTTCACACCTGTGGTGTTCTTTGAGCTCGAACCGCGGGGCTGAGGCGAGGTGACCACCTTCCAAACTTGGGAAGGAGAGTTATGACGGTGGGGGAATGCGTGGGGTCTGCTGAGCGGGCCTGAAGAGGGGCTTGTACACCTCTGGGTGCAGACCCTGAGCAGTCCCTAGGCAGAGTCATGGAAGAGGCTAGAGGGCCCTTTCTTTGGGGACCACTTCGATTTATGTTTGGGTGAGGGGACAGGACAGCATGAAAAGAACGCCCACTTTGGAGATACAACCAGGCTGATGAGACCAATTGCTAATGTTTAAGGACTCAACCACTGCACAGAAATCCAGATTTTAAAAATCTACTGTCATTCCACATAGTTTTGGTTTGGGGCGGGGGGTGGGGCAGGGGTGCTCCATTTCTCTTCCTCTCAAATCCAGTCACTGGAGGGATGGAGAAAAGGAAATGAGGGAAGCAATGCCGTAAGAGTAGAGAGGTGAGTGAGGGGGTGAAAGGCAAGGGTGGGGGGAGAGCCAATCAGCCAGCTTTGTGGAATGTGGCTAGGAGGGCGTCCGCTGGGAGCATCCTGAACACCAACCCAGTGTGGACCTTGCAGTAAGGAGAGCCAGGGCAAGTGGGCTGTGGACAGCGGATGAGCCAGCTTTGAGGCCTTTCGTTCTCTTTGGCTATATACATGTTAGGTCACTCCGTCTCACAGAGACATGCTCATATTGCATTGGGTAGTGGGTGGTGTATGGGAAGGTGAGGGAATGGAGCCAGCTTTCATCCACTGAGACAGCGGCCCCCAACCTTTTTGGCACCAGGAACCGGTTTCACGGACGACAGTTTTTCCACGGACAGGCGGTCGGCGGGGTGTGGCTCAGGCGGCAGTGCGAGCCACGGGCAGCGGCAGAGGAAGCTTCGCTCGCTCGCCCGCCATTCACCTCCTGCTGTGCGGCCCGCTTCCCAACAGGCCACGGACTGTTGCCGGTCTGCGGCCCAGGGGTTGGGGACTCCGGCATTCAGACATGAAAAGCACTTAGGACGGCACCTGGCACACAGTAAGCATAGAGTAAGTAACAAGAAGTCTGGGGGTGGGTGGTTCCTGGGTGGTTAATAGCAGCAGTCACATCAGGCTCTGGTCAGGTTCTCTGCAGGTGTCTTGGGTTTCCCCTCATAGTCACAAGATGGCTCCAGGAGCTCCAGGCATCACATCAGGCAGCATAACTCCCCAATACAAGAGAGGCTAAAGGGGCATTTCTCTAGCTTCTCCCTCTCTTTTTAAAGGGGAAAACCTTTCCCAGAGGGGCTCCCCCCGCAACATGTCATTGGTCAGAACTGGGTCACATACTCATCTCTAAGATGGGAGAAGGGGATGGGATTGTCCTGTTTGGCTAGAACCAATTGTCTTCGTCCTCTGGGGTTGGGCCCATCTTCCTTGACCATATTGCTGCTCCAATACTTGTACAAAATTAGGATTCTGTCAGCAAGGAATAAGGCAGGAGCTATAAGCGATTCAATATCCAAAAGGCTCTGCTAAAGGATCCAGGAGAATCTGAACCACGGGGCCTCCTGCAGAGCTGGAGCCAGGCCGCAGCAGCAACAAGGAGCCTCAGGAGGCCAGGGAGCCTCCCCGCAGGTCAGTGGTTCTCCACCTGCCTCTACCTGAGAGTCACCTGAGGAGATTTTTAACCTACTAATGCCCGGCCCCCACTCCACACCAATTACATAGACTCTCTGGGGATAAGTGCGGGCACTGGCGTTTGTTAAATTCTCTCCAGGGCTTCCCTGGTGGCGCAGTGGTTGAGGGTCCGCCTGCCGATGCAGGGGACGCAGGTTCGTGCCCCGGTACGGGAGGATCCCGCGTGCCGCGGAGCGGCTGGGCCCGTGAGCCATGGCCACTGAGCCTGCGCGTCCGGAGCCTGTGCTCCGCAACGGGAGAGGCCACAGCAGTGAGAGGACCGCGTACCGCAAAAAAAAAAAAAAAAAAAAAAACTTCTCTCCAGATGATCCTTACGTGCAGGCAGGGTTGAACGTCAGCTGCTATTACGCTTCACCTTCAACTTGGCCTGACAGCTCGCCTGTATCTGCTTCACTTCAAACCAGCTTATTCTCACCCTCCACTGTATATGTTCTTCTACCTTACAACCCTTCTGCAACGTCAGTGTCTCTCTGCCTAACCTGTCACAGCCTTAACCATCTCCAGATTCTTTGAGCTTCAATCCCTATGGCTCACAGCTTTCACCATCTCTGTATTTCCAGAATCAGATTCCCAAGATTGAGACTGTGATTGGTCTCTGATCATCATTTCTTAGCCACATTGTAGGTCCCTGACCAGCCTATGAATCAGGGGCCTTTGGGTCTGGGACCACCCCTGGGTCAACTGGGGGAGAATTAGGGTCAAGCAGTAAAAAATATGGCAGTTGAGGGATGTTCCTTCAGCAAGGGCTGTGGCTTGTCAATTTCTCTTAGAAGGAGACAAGGGCCAGGGAGACAGAGTAATTGACGTGCCTAGTTATCTTAGTGATGTCCAAGGCTGATCCGTGGGTTACAGACCTGGTCACAAGTTCACCTCTTTTACCTCTTGGTTGTGTTTAATTACTGGGGCTCACAGGTACATGCTTGCAAGAAAAATGAGCAAGTATTCCACTGCTCCTTCCTTCAACCATTGCCCCCAAAGGTCGCTAGCAGAACACCCCCCCCCCGCACAATCTCACCTGTCTGGTGGATGTCAGCGCTCACAAGTGGAGGGAAGTGCAGAGCTTCCCTGTCACGAGGCTAAGGGGGTGTGATTGAGGCTCCCAGCAAGTGGCAGGTAAATGACAAGAAGCCAGGAACAAGCCTGCCTGCCTTCCAGTCCCGCTCTGCCCTCACAGCTGTGTGACCTGGGGCAACGCGCTTCACTTGTGCCTCAGTTTCTTCCCTGCAAAACGGGAGTAATAATACCGCCTACTTTACAGGTGTATGGCAAAGACTAAATTAATTAAGCACGTAAGGCCGGCCCCTCCCTGCGCGCCCTCTGTGCCTCCTTTAGAAGCAGGTCCACCCCTCTCTTGCCTTCCCAGTCCTCAGTCTCGCAGCTGTGTGGTGGAGTGGACGCCCTGGAGTCTAGGGGAAAGGGGTCGCGGTGTCTGTGTGGTTTATAGGTATTAACTCAGGAAGGAGGCTGCCTGGTCTCAGCCGTGCTCCCCAGCTCAGCTTCCATCTGGGGCTGTAGGGCGCCAGCCCAGCGTAAGATCATCTGTTCCTCATTCAGCCAGTGACCTTTGGGGTATACTCACTAGGTGCAGAGGGGAGAGACGGGGTGACCAGGGGCTTCCCAAGCCCTAAAGGGTAATGGCCATTTCTCTACTCTTACCAGAGTCCCCAGAGCCCCTCGGCACTCTCAGAAATTACGAAATAAACTATCACCTGATTTCCCTAATAGGCACAGTGGGTAAAGAGAAGATGCCCAGACCTTGACTGCTCAAAGTAGTGGTAAGTTTTCTAGTAACTTTGGGCTATGTGATTCTAGCTCTAATTTTGAGTCAGAAGGGCCTCCGTGTCCTCTTTTCACAGTTCTATCATCACCCTCAAAAGCCTTCCTTGGGCACCTCATAACCTAGCATGCAGGGCTGAAGCCCTCACCAGAGGATCACTGGCAAGAGTGGCCAACATCTGTTGTGTGTGTGCCATGCCTGGCTAAATGCATCATGCGTACATGATCTGACCCTCACAATACATGGAATGGGTACCGTTCCTCCTACAGCTGAGGAAAAGGGAAGCTCACAGAGATTACAGTATTGAAGTCCACACAGCTGGTATAGCAGAGACTTGAGTGAACCCATGTTCGTGTGTGTGGAATCTGTGCCCTCAGCTGCCACTCTCTACAGGCTTCACGAGGTTTCCAACTATGGGGTCTGCGTCTAAAACACATGCCCTGTTATATACAGAAAAGGACAAGGGCAGACTGAGAAAATTATTATAGAAATGTGCAATGAGAGAACATACCAGTTACATGACTTTTAAACAGCAGGCAAAGTTGAGAAAACAAACACAAATTCCAGAAAGAGTGCCTATGATATGGCAGGTATCCAATGATTTTCTCTTCCTTCCTTCCCTCCCTCCCTCCCTCCTTCTTTCCTTCCTTCCTTTTTTTTTTGTCCTCTGAATGGCCAAGGGAAATGGTCACTTCTGAGCAATACTGGAAACATTTTCTCAAGAAGAGGAACTTTAGGATACATTGTTAAATGTGAAGAACTCAACGGCTGATCAAATGTTTGGGGAACCCAGGTAAATCATTGTTGGTGGCCAAATTGTTGCATCATAATCCACTGCATCCCTCTCCTTACCTTGGCTCTGGGGAACTGTGGTTTCATGGTACCTGACGGTGGTCAGACCCCACAGGGACTCCTGTGTCTTCTTCAGAGGCTGCTGGAAAAACAGAGGAGGCGGAACACTTGAAGAAAATGGAGGAGAGACTCAGGAAGTCCTGGCAACTGGGTTGATCTCATCTTTGTCCTCAAAACTCATGTGTTGAGTGCCTACCAATGAAGGGGGTGGGGGAATAAAAGTTCTCAGAGGACCTACAGAGCACAGCGGTGAGGACTGTGTGTTCTGTGGGATGTAGGAGGGCATCCTTTTAGAGCCCAGGTAGTCAGGGAGGCCTCCAGAGATGATACAGGAGAAAAGGAAGGAGAGGAGGGAAAGAAGACCGTATATAGTCAGGTCCCAGAGGCAAGAATGCTCATGGAATATTTTGATGACAGTGAATTTGACTGGTTTGCCTGCGCTTAAGGGTTTTGTGTCAGAAAGCAATTGTACATGAACTTGGAGGCAGAGGAAAGAAGACCTCGAACGCCAGGTTAAGGAGGACCTTCCTATAGGTTCCAAGCCACTATCTCAAGGGAGACGTATGCTCGTTGACGTTTTGGAAAAATTCATCTTGTGGCAGTGAGGAAGAAGGCTTGGAAGAGGGGAAGTAATGTGGGTGGACCAGCATGAGGTGGTGGGCTCTGGAGCAGAGGGGCCAGTGGTGATGGAGAGGAAGGGCAGATGAGGGAGAAGAATTGAAGGAAAAAAGCAGCCGGATGTGGGGGACACACAGGCGGAGTGGACATCACTCCAATGACACACGTCTGAGCAAAAGGCATAAAGAGTGAACTCGTTTGACAGAGCTCCAGAGGACGTAACTGGAACCAGCTTCTCTTCTAGGAAGGCCGATTTGGGCTCAAGGTTTGGAACTTAGGGCTAACCGAGAAAGGAATCCGCTGCCTCAGGAGCCAGGGCGTGCCCAGCTTGCAGGGGTGCAAGGTGGACGCCGGCCAGGAACCTGCAGGTGTGGGAGGATGGACGGGCGGGCCCATGCCTCCGTGACAGGGATAGGGAGGGTGCTGCAGACAGACAGCATCGCCCGGGAGGAGGATGAGAGATGGGAGCGTGGTGATGAAGGAGTGGGTGGGGAACAGATGTCTGAGTCGAGTGGAGGAGCAAACGGTGCAGGGAAGAGAGAGAGTGGGATGTAGTTGTCTGCTATTGAGGCCGAGCAGGGCCTCAGCACTTCGAATCCCCACCGCTCTGGAGCAGGGTTTTTGGGTTATGTGGGTCCTGGATTATGTGGGTCTAGGTTAAAATTTGGGGTTCCATAAGGACACAAAAGGCTGCTATTATAGGACCTCCAGGCCCTCTCAGAACCCCCAGAACCGACTCACATCTGCTCATGAAAACGGTGACCTCGGTGACAACCTCATATCCAAGCTCCACGCCCACTGCTGAGCGAGACCCTGCTGCCACTGCCACCTCCGTCACTTCTGTGGACACGCTGTGCTGATCCAGTCTGCACTGGGCCAGCACCCTCGTGTGCTGATGGCATTGGCTCACTGGGGACCTCGAGGCAGCAGCGCCGAGCTGCTCACTCTGATCCAGGGCTGAGGAGCCTTTCCTCGCAGTGCTGAGTCACCCTCCGCCAATGGCTTCCCAAAGCTAAATTGCCTTGGTTCCTCCAGTGGCCAAAGGGAGAGAGCATTCATTACGAGACGGCAACTGCCTGGAAGGCCCAGGTCCCACAAAGAGGCGGACTGAAGAGGTTGACCCCTACTAATTCCCTACCGTGGTCCAGTCAGCTGTGTGCAAGGTCAAGGTCACATGGGCAGCAGAGGCTGTGAATAGGGGTCGCTCCTAGAAGGAGTTATGGGTAGGATCAGCATCATTGCTCATGTAGCATCTCTAGTATAAAAAGCCACTGTAAAGACTCAGGATGTGTCAAACACTGAGCCAAGTACTTTCAATGCATGATTCACTTAACTCTCACAACAATTCTTTGAGGTAAGCATTGTTATTCCTTTATTACAGGTGTGGAAACTGAGGTTAAGGAAGTTAAGTGATGTACAGCCCGTAGAGGGCAGAGCTAGGATTCAAACCCAAATCCTTCTGAGTCCAAAGCACATTGTTGCTCAAAACCACATCATTGTTCATTGCTTTGACCACACTGGTTCAGCTCATCCAACTTCTAGGCCCAAATGAGCACTTTGAGGGCTGAGTAATTTGGTTTGGCCATATCTACACTGACTTCCTTATTTTTTTATTTATTTATTTTTTTGCGGTACGCGGGCCTCTCACTGTTGTGGCCTCTCCCGTTGCGGAGCACAGGCTCTGGACGCGCAGGCTCAGCGGCCATGGCTCACGGGCCCAGCCGCTCCGCGGCATGTGGGATCTTCCCGGACCGGGGCACGAACCCGCGTCCCCTGCGTCGGCAGGCGGACTCTCAACCCCTGCGTCCTCCTTATTGATTCAACAAATAATGACGGTGCATTTACTCCGAACCAGGCATTTCCCCTAGGGCTTGGGACACAGCGGTGAACAAACTCACGGGACTTCCGGTCTAGGAGGGGCTGACACAAATGAGCACGTTACACTGGAGGGGGGAGGCTGATCTCACTAACAGGATGGGCAGTTTGGAAAACTTTGTAATGGACCCCCAGTCTCATGGTGGTCACATGGCTCTGGGAAAGGGGAAGTCAGGAGACAGGATTCTGGCCTGACTCTGCCGTTTAGTAGCTTCAGTTTCTGTCTCTGGGCTTCAGTTTCTTCGTCAGTATACATGAGAGGTCATGTTTAGATGGGTTTTTAAAAAATTTTTTATTGAAATATAGTTGATTTACAATTTCGTGTTAGTTTCAGGTGTATAGCAAAGTGACTCAGTTATACACACACACATATACACATATATTCTTTTTTAGATTCTTTTCCATTATAGGTTATTACAAGATATTGAGTATAGTTCCCTGTGCTCTACAGTAGGTCCTTGTTGGTTATCAATTATATGTATAGTAGTGTATATACTTTAATCTCAAACTCCTAATTTATCCCTCCTCCTCTTCCACCTTTGGTAACCATAAGTTTGTTTTCTATGTCTGTAAGTCTATTTCTCTCTTTATTTTTTTAAATTTTATTTATTTTTGGCTGCACTGGGTCTTTGTTGCTGCTCGCAGGCTTTCTCTAGTTGCAGCAAGCAGGGGCTACTCTTTGTTGTGGAGCACGGGCTCTAGTCACGCAGGTTTCAGTAGTTGCAACATGTGGGCTCAGTAGTTGTGGCACGCGGGCCTTAGAGGGCACAGGCTTCAGTAGTTGCAGCGTGTGGGCTCAGTAGTTGCGATGTGTGGGCTCTAGGGCACACGGGCTTCAGTAGTTGTGGCATGCGGGCTTCAGTAGTTGTGGCTCACAGGCTCTAGAGCGCAGGCTCAGTAGTTGTGGTGCACGGGCTTAGTTGCTCCACGGCATGTGGGATCTTCCTGGACCAGGGCTCGAACCCGTGTCCCCTGCATTGGCAGGTGGATTCTTAACCACTGCGCCACCAGGGAAGTCCCTATGAGTCTATTTCTGTTTTGTAAATAAGTTTATTTGTATCATTTTTTAAGATTCTCCATATAAATGATATCATATGATCTTTGTTTGACTTACTTTGCTTAGTATGATAATCTCTAGGTCCATCCATGTTGCTGCAAATGGCATTATTTTATTCTTTTTTATGGCTGAGCAATATTCCGTTGTATATATATATGTACCACATCTTCTTTATCCATTCATCCGTCAATGGACATTTAGGCTGTTTCCATGTCTTGGCTATGCTAAATAGTGCTGCTATGAACACTGGGGTGCGTGTATCTTTTCGAATTATAGTTTTCTCCGGTTTCATGCCCAGGAGTGTGATCACTGGAAAATATGATTAGATGGTTTCTTAACTCTCTTCCAAGTTTGATGTCCCTGGAGTCTATAATGAGGGCAGGAATTGCTTGGCAGGATCAACTCTGTGGTGAGCCAGGAGCCACAGAGGTGGGACAAGCCGAGAAGATGGGCCAGGTGCACTTCAAGAGAAATAGGAACTTCAAGAAATATTTTAAAATGTGGAACATCTGTGCCCAGATTCTGGGGGACTTCTTCATTTTCAGGGGAAAAGCCTCCCACGAATGCCACCAGCTTATCAGGGAGCAACTTCCCCCTTCCCTGTTGAGATTCGCATCATGGAGGCCAGAGATTTTCTGTTCAGTACTGAGCATGCTCAGTGAATAGGGAAAAGCTCTTCTGTTCTTCCTCTACCCAAACCCACAATACTTCTGACACCAGATGCGTGGGTTTTCCATACCAGGCAGTTCTGACACTGACTGCCTCACGTTAGCACAGACCCCACAGGTTAAGGGCTCAGTCCCACAAGACTGTCCTCCCTTCCCCGCTTCAGATGTCAGTCACAAGTAGTGGGTCCCCAGGTTATCCACAGCCTCTGTCCGAGTTGGCTACAAACTTCCCATGATCCCTTCCTTGGATTTGATAATTTGCTAGAGTGGCTCATAGAACCCAGGAAGATAGTTTACTTACTATTGCCGATTTATCTCAAAGGATACAGGATACAGGTGAACAGCCATATGAAGAGATACATAGGGTGAGGCCTTGAAGGGTCTCCAAGACAGGAGTTTCTGTCCCCGTGGAGTTGAGGTATCATCACACGAATGTGTCCATGAACACTGAAGCCCTGCGAACCCTGTACTTTTGGGGTTTTTATGGAGGCTTCATCACTTAGGAATATCAATTATTGACGCAACTTCCAGTCCCCCTCCCCTTTGCAGAGAATGGGGGTGGGGGGGGACTGGTAGTTCCACACTTCTAATCATGACTTGGTCTTTCTAGTGATCAGCCCCCATCCAGGAGCCCACCCAGGGTGGCCTCATTAGAACAAAAGAGCTCCCATCATCTAGGGAATTTCAAGGGATTTAGGAGCTCTGTGTCAGATGCTCCTGTAACTCAGGAAATTATAAGGGTTTTAAGAGCTCTGTGCCAGGAACTGGGAGCAGAGACCAATCTACACTTTTTCTTCTATTATTTCACACTCAGAATTTCCCTTTCTGCTTTAGCCACACAGGTCAGGAGCAAAGGCAAGGCCTGGGACTTCAACCACTAGCGAGCCTTCTCCCTGCTTGCCGGGCCCAAACTCCACTCCCCATCTGACTTTTCTTTCATCTCTGCATCCCAGCTCTGCCACTCACTAGCTGTCGACTCTGGGTAAGACACTCCTCTACTTTGGGTATCAGTTTCCTTCTCCGTAAAGAGAGGATGTTGAATTTCAATGAGTTTAAGATCACTTCCATCCCCATCATTTTATGATATATTTGAAATTACTCTGCTACAATACAATGTACATATTATGTGTTTAATGTTTATTCTGTAGTGCATAAATATCATACAAGTGATGGTCACAGAGAGAATGTTTAATTCTCCATGTTTAATCCGCAAGCATTTACCGTGTATGAGCAGAGCTGATGCTGAACTGAGAGATACAGAACTGATGGAGAGTAACAGAATCTGAGGTGCTGGCATTGATGTGGGAGTTGGGCACATCAGGGAGGATGGAGGGCAGGGACAGCAAGTAATGACATGGAGATCTGCTTGCCTGGCTCCCTTGTTCTTGGGGCCCAGCAGCCATTGGGCCCCAGCATTAGACTGGAAGTCTACACCTTCCTCATTCCTACTAGTTCTAGGATGAGTTTCCAAGGTCTTTCTTTCCTGGTAGAGCCCTTCCAGGGCACCACCCAGATGGCCACCAGACTCTGAAAACTACTGCAACCCAAATTGCACAGCTGTGTCTGCCCTGCCCCTTGGATTGAAATGCCTTGAAAGGCCTGGTGTGGATAAGTTTGCCAAACCGCCTTTGGACTTGGTTTGGCTGGTCTCACTTGGGGAGGAGAAGGGAGACAGGGCTGCCACTTCTGTCCTGGGGTTTCCTAGGGTCACTCTGTGTATTTATGCACAGGTCGCCCTGAAAGGTGCCCAGGTCAAAGGGAAAACGGGAGCTGGAACCCAGCTCTCACTCCACTCACCATGCTGTGTGCCCCGACATGGCTGCATTTGGGTGGGGGAAGGAGGACCTTTTTCAAATTTGCACAAAGGCGCCCTAAGGGCTAATCACGGTGGCTCTGTGTTTCCCAAGCTCCTGCAATTTCATCTGTTACCGCCTTGGTCCATCATCCCTTCCCACATGTCTTAGAGCGCCTCACCTCTTTCTCGTCCACTGAAATGTGACTCTGGGACCTTCAGATCTGCCCTTGGGTGTTTCTTTTGAACTCCTGTTTCCATCCTCATTACTGCCCTAGCTCGCTTCTCAGACTTCAGACTGATTCTATCTCCACTTCATTGATTAGAGCCTGAGAACCAAAGTATCTGGGGAAAGCTGAGCTTCAGTGAAAGTAGAGTGCCAGGAGCAATAGCAGGAAAGTTCAAGAATAAACGGGAGTATGTTCCTATGAGAAAGAGGGTTTCTAAGGATGTAAGGAAAGGGACCGGTTAGCGGGAGGCCAAGGAGGACATGAGTCTGGGATGGGAGGGCTAAGCTGATGGGCATATGAGAATAAGAAAGCACTGGATCCAGAAGGGGCTCCAGGGGCAGAGCTAGTGGTGTCTGCTGCCCTTCCCAGGACACGCAGCCTGCATCAGGAGCATGGCAGGAGCTGCAGACAGGGGCATGGGGTGGCAGTGGGTACTGCCCACAGTAGCACAGAGCATGGGGTGGTAGTCGGTACTGCCCACAATAGCTGCCATGTAAGTATTTGATAAATACATATGGACACATCGTTGATATTCTCTGGCTGCCCTTCATCTCAGAAGGCAGCCTTGCTTCAAGCAAATCTCTGGCCTCAGACAAGCCACTGGAGGACCCCCCAGATCTGCAGCAGCAGGTTCAAAGGGCAGAGCTGACCATATGGTAGGAGTTTTCTCACCCATATATTTGTTACCTTTATTCCATGGTCCCTTTTCCCTGCCTACCTTTGAAATAGATTATCTCAGAAGAATCAGGAGATAAATCATGGTTTTACATGCCAAAGTCCAAAAACTGGCCTGTAACTAGACTAGACTCTAAACTTCTGGAAGACGGAGACGAGGTCTGTTGTGCTCATTTTTGCATTCCCAGTGAAACACTGCATCTAGCACATGGTAGATGCTTGGTAACTCTTTGTTAAATGAACGTATAGCCCACCTCTGAGGCAGAGTTGGTATCAATTTCAGGCAAAGCTAAAGGTGTAAATATGGAGCCCACACTTGGGTCAGAATAACTCCAAAACTCACATAGAGAGGACTCACCCTTTTTCGTAAGTCTAGGAAGCTGTCCAGACAGTTCAGGGTGTGCTGAGACCAGCATGAGAGACTTGGCCAAAAGGTTGGACTTTCCATCCCATCTTTGCTCAGCCTGCCCTCTGCTGGAGTGACTTGTGAACAGTGGCTAGTCCAGAGGGACAGAGCCAAAAGCAGGAGGCCTCCAGAATCCCATTCAAATCCTACTCATCCTTCAGAGTCCAACTTAAATGTCACCTCCTCCAGGAAGCCTCCCCAGATTCTTGCAGCTGGAAGCAAGTCCTTTTATTATGTGCTCTCACAGCCCTTCATTTACACTTCCCTAAATGGTGCTGTCTACCTTATGTCACGATTATGTAGTACATACGTTATCTCCCTAACTGATTTGTGAGATCCCAGGAGAATAGGATTTCCTTGATTTTTTCTTTTTTGGAAATTTACTCCTGAAAGATTTTGCACCTGCCCAGAAATGTCTCCTAAAAATAAACCCTAAATTTACATCATTAAAAGAAGTCCTTTGAATTCAGATGTATCTTCAAAAAGACCCAATGAAAATGTAACTATGAAAAGATGTCATCATGTTGCCTGGACTGTGAGTTATTAACCACTCAGGGCATTAGCACGTCAGCAGTGCCCAGAGCTCAGAGCCGTAGTGTTATGGGAAAAGTTTTTAGGTGGCAAAGAAAGATGATAAAAGGAAGAAGGTTAAAGAGTAAAGGAGGAGGGACTTCCTTCGTGTTCCGGTGGTTAAGACTTCGTGCTCCCAGTGCAGGGGGCACAGGTTTGATCCGTGTTCGGGGAACTAAGATTCCGTATACCGCATGGTGTGGCCAAAAAGCAAAAAAAAGAATAAAAGGAATAAAGGAGGAGAGCTTGAGCACGGGACAATTCTGAAGACAGTTAGCTGTGGAGGTTGGGGAGAGGTTGGGGTATTGGAGAGGGCAGAAGGGGACTCAGGACTCCCTTACCCTGAGCCAGAGGTTCCAGAGGAAAAGTGTGGGACACATATCAAAGGAGCCATTGCATCTTGTAGGATCCAAAGAGAAATTATTGGCTCCAAATACAAAAAGAAAACAGTAAAACAAAATTAACATATACTTAATTAAATGTCAATAAAATATAACGTCAAATTCATTAATTATTCAGTTTAGCATTTATAAATATTCATTCCATTTGAATAGAATTTGTGGGTTAGATTTTCTCATTCATAAGAATTCCCAAGGAGAGACAATGACTCCTGACAAATCGTAGCCAATTGCAAATTAAATATTACTCATAGCCAAATAATTTCTAAAGTAAAATTATAAAACTCCATTCAAATTTTCAGGGCAAAATTATATTTAATGTAGGATGTGAGTGCATTTTAATATATTTGATATAATAAAAGTAGGAGTCCCTGGGGCTTACAAAGTTTTTAAAATGGCCCTGAGTATCAAAGATCAACTTCATCCCCTTCAATTTCACTCTCTATGACGTCACACCTTCCACAAACAGACAAGCTACTTCGTTCTCCAAAACAAAACTTGCATGGACCTTCTTGTCCACCTGCAAGGGCCAATCTTTTAGAATTGACTGACTGATGAAGTGTTTGGAATAAATAACTGAAATTTTTTCCTGTTCCCAAGGGATGCTCCAGAGGGAACCATGGTTATTCATTCCTTATGTGTATTTTCCCAGTATCTTCTGCATTTACAAGCAAAAACTGGAGACATGCTTTCCAACTTTCCCCTTTACATAGCTATTAAGATACTGTGCAGACCACTCACACTGCCATGTTCCTGATCCTTTCTACTTAACAATCGAATCCCCTTTTTAAAACCCATAAGTATGAGGAAACGACTAGTAACCCTCCCAGCAAAATGGTCAGAAGGGGAAGAAACGTACAGCCCTTTAGGAGGTAGAAGCAGTTTGTATCTAGTCAGAAGACACTGAGCTACAGAATGTAGTTAAAGAGAACTCCTAAGTCATTTTTTGCAGGGACAATTTGGACATCCGCAGAGAATGCCAAAGTCAGAGGCTACGGAATGAGTGAGCCCTGTAGAAGCCTGATGGCCAAGAGTGACATTTTTTTTTTTAATTGCAAGAAAAACAGTGATAGAGAAGGCCAATGCATCATCTTTCTCCTCATCCTTTCTTTCCTCTCTTATTGTTGCTGGAAATAAAAAAAGATGGCCAAGAAGCCTGGAGGCATAGGCAGATGGAAACAGAGAGAGGCCAGCTTGTCAATAAAAGTTGAGTGCATGCTGGGAGCAGAAGGAGAGGCATGGGTTGCAAGGCCTGGTCACAGCAGGGCTGCAGAGAACTCAACACCAATTCAAGAGACCAGAGAAGGGCTGGAGTCCATAGCTAAGGGGGGACAGGAAGAAAATCCAAGGTTTAGTCGAGCCGTGCTTTCTCTCCTTGCATTTAGAAGTCTAGTGAAGTCAACAAAGTGATGTTTACTTAGTGGCTGCTGTGTACCAGGAAGGAGGACACAGGCATGAGCAAAACAGATCAAGTCCACGTTTCATGGGGCTGTCAGGGAGAGACACACACGCAAATAGATAGCAAATACGGGACATAATATCAGGTTGTAATCAGCGCTACAAAGACATAGAAGGCAGGGTAACAGGACAGAGAGTGACAGGATTACGGAGGAAGTGTGACTTTAGACAGGATAGTCAGGAAATGACTTTCTGGGGCTGAGGTGGTGTTTGGGCAGAGACTCGTTCAAAGCGAAGGTCTGAGCTATTTCAGTATCTGTATAATGGGTGTTCCAGGTATGAGCGATGGCACTTTGGCAATGTGCTGGGCTGGCTGGGAGATGAGGTTGGGGAGCTGGTCACGTGGGCAGAGCCCCAGGGAGAGGCTCACTAGTAGGGTGAGAGCAGCATGTGAAAAATCAAAATGGAATAGAAAACATCAGAATGCACTGTGGGTGGTACAGTAATATATATGTGTACACAACATAAACAGAATTTCTTTTTTATAGATTTATTTTATTTATTTTTGGCTGTGTTGGGTCTTTGTTGCTGCGCGTGGGCTTTTCTCTAGTTGCAGCGAGTCGGGGCTACTCTTCATTGTGGTGCGTGGGCTTCTCATTGCGGTGGCCTCTTGCTGTGGAGCACGGGCTCTAGGCGCACGGGCTTCAGTAGTTGTGGCTCGCGGGCTCTAGGGCGCAGGCTCAGTAGTTGTGGCTCATGGGCTGTGTTGCTCCACGGCATGTGGGATCTTCCTGGACCAGGGCTCGAAGCCGTGTGCCCTGCATCGGCAGGCGTATTCTCAACCACTGCGCCACCAGGGAAGCCCCAAACAGAATTTCTTACACTAGATGTCCCAGTTGGAAAAGTCTGAAAGCCACTGATGTGAAGGTACTCAATCTGGACCTGGATCATCTTTACACACACACACACACACACACACGTATTCACGTATTGTAGTAACATATACAATACCCATATATATGCAAATAGTAATATACATATATAGTAATAGACTTTTTATCTTTAAATAATTTTAGATTTTATAGAAAAGTCGTGAAGACAAAATACAGAGAGTTCCCACATACGCCCACCCGGTTTCCCCTGTTAGCATCTTATATTACCATAGTGCTTTGTTAAAACTAAGAAAACAACATTGGCATATTATTCTTAACTAAGCTCTAGACTCTATTTGGATTTCAGTCGTTTTTACAGTTTTTAGTTCCAGGATCCAACCCAGGACACTGCCTTTCACGTAGTCACTGTGTCTCCTTAGCCGTCTCTGGTCTCTGATAGTTTCTGTCTTTCCTTGTTTATCACGATCTTGACGATTTTGAGGAGTATTGGTATAAGATATTTTGTAGAATGTCCCTCAGCCTACGAACCATCCAGAGGTGGGTTTTTATCTTGTGTTTCTCTCATGATTAGAGTGGGGTTATGAGTTTTTAGGAAGAACCCTGAAGAGGTGGAGGACCTCCTATCACATCCTGTTGGGGGGTAGAAGCTATTGACCTGACATCACTGGTGATGTTCACCTTGATCACTTGGTTAAGGTAGTGCTTGCCAGCCTTCTCCACTGTAAAGTGACTCTTTTCCCCCTTTCCATTCTGTGTTCATTAAGTTCAGCCCACAGGAGGCGAGAATTAAGCTCCACCTACTAAGGGTGGAGTGTCTACTTGTATTATTTGCAATTCTTCTGTACGGAAGATTTGTCTTTTGTCCCCTATCCATATACTGAATCATTAATTTATACCAAGATGTCATGCGTACTCTATACTTTGGGCTGTAATCCACTGCCACGCTATTTATTTTGTCGCTCAGATTGTCCCAGCTTTAGCCGTTGGGTGCTCTTTCAAGCTGGTTCCTGTGTCTGACATCCTTTTGTGTTTTGAGTGCTTCCTTGCTTTCTGGCACCACAAGTTGCTGATCTTTATATTTTTAAAGTCTTGCTGCTCTGAGTGTATCACTTTGTTGTTGTTTTTTTCCTTGCAAAAATTTGCATATTTATACTGTTGTATTAGACATGAACTGGAAGGGGGGAGTGGGTGGAGACTCTTGCCGTTCCCCAGTATCTATTCTCCCCTTCTTCCAAAATTACAAAGGTACCAGGTGAGCCTGGTTTTCCTAGCCTTTTGGCAGCCAGGTGTGTCTCTTGACTGAGTTCTGGCCGATGATTTGTAAGTGGAGGTGATGCAAGCCACTCCCCAGTTCTTGCCCTTACGAAGACGGAGCTTGAACAAGCTCCCTGGGTCCCTGTCCTCCCTCCTGCTGACTGACAGATGGTGAGATCCACAGCTGTCGTTTCCCATTAACTGCAGCAGCAAGAGCCCAGACCCCGTGTCGGGAAATGGTTTTCCAGCAGCTGAACTGATGGCGTCCCCCAACCTGTTCTCTACCCCCGGCAGAGTCTTCATCACACCACACCGGCAGGACCAACAGACAACCACCAGCCAGCGGACCTCACACTGAAACGGCACGGCTGAGCAGCCTGCTAAAATCAGGGCTCAGGCCAATGTGCTCAGGGAGAGAGGAGATACGTGAGCTGCCTGGCCACAGCCCACCTGCCCCCCAACAAAAGGTCTGAGGCCCAACTCCTCACTGGCAGCAGGTAGTAAGTTGCTTTGGTTAGTTGCAAAAAAGGAGATGCGGTTCCGATTTCACGTTTCTCTCCTCTCTCTTCCCCTCTTCCCTGATCCCTTTTAATGGTAACAAATCCTCATGATCAGAAACCATGAAATACTGGAGAGATAAAAAGAGCTAAGTGATCTTCTGAATCCCTGGGTAAGGATCAAGGGAAACTAACAATTAATGAGTTCTTATGACATGCCAAACAGTATGTCACACAGATTATATTATTCTTCAGAGCAACACTGAAGGCGAAATATTTTCTCTCTCACTGTTAAAAGGGAGATGGTGGTCAGAAAAGTTAAGTGACTTTCCCGAGGTTGCATAGCAGGAAATCAGCAGAACTGGGATTGAACACAAGGCTGCCTGTCCCCAGTTCTTTCCCCTACCTTGTCATCTCTGTGTCTCCAGGGCTGTTCAGGGCCTGCTATATAGTTTGTACTTTTCTACTTGGCCCTGTTCTTTTGGGGGGTGGGGTGGTATTTGTTGGACCCCAGCTTAAGAACCCTATCATTAGGACAACTTGGCTCCCTTTCCTCTTGGGCAGTTGTGATGGACTCTCTCCCACTCCGACAGCGGACTTTCTCTCGTGTCGTGTGTCCATTCTGCAACACTGAAGCCCGTCTGGGTTCTTCCTATATCATCTCATGCAGGAAGGTGTGCCTGGAACCGAGGGAGGGGCAGTAGACAGAGTCTCTGAACTGTCTAGCAATATAGAACCAATGCAGGTGTTCTGCGAAAGCATGCAGAACGCTTGCGGGGTTGGTTTTCGCCTGATGATGGCTGCTAACGTCATCTGAGTAGCCTGGGGCTGAATTGCATGAGCTTTGGAGCCAGATATCCTGGGTTCATCTCCAAATCTTGCTATTATGCCAGTTTGTTCTGTAACAAACTACCTGGAAACGTAGTGGCAGCTATTTTATGTCACATGATTTTGTGGGTCAGGAATCCAGACGGGGCTTGGCAGGACAGTTCTTTGGCCCACATGGCATAACTGGGGTCATTTGGTGGTCTTCAGCTGGCAACTGAAGACCAGCTGAAGGTCAGAAGTGTCCAAGATGGTTTCATTCACATATCTGGTGCATCGTGGTGTTAGCTGGAGGGCTTGGCTCAGCTGGGCCCCTGTCTCTTTCCGTGTGGTCTCAGGGCCTCTCCATGTGGTCTCTCCAACAGGGGTGTCAGATGTTTTACATGCCAGCTAGCGCTCCAAGAGAGCAAGCTGCCAGTCCTCTTAAAGGCTGGGTCTAGAATTCACAAAGCCCCCTTTCTGCTGTCAAAGCAACCTGAGGCCAGCCCAGATCTAAGAGAAGGGAGAGAGATCTCGCTCTCTGTGGGAGGAATGTCAAACAGTCTGGGGCCACGTTTCACCCATCACTGCTCCTCACAACTGTGTCCCTGGGCAAGTTTCTCAACTTCCTTGAGCCTCAGTTTCCTCATCTGGAACAGTGGAGATAATAACACAAATCTCACAAAACTGTTGTTCTGAGGATTAAATTAGAGAGTGGATGTGAAGTGCTTAAGACATTGCCACAATGTGTAATGCACTCAATAAATGGGAGCCCCTCTAGTGCCATGGTTAAGTTTACAGGCTCTGGAGTCAGACTGTCTGGGATTCATTTCTGCCACTTGGCAACTGTGTGACCCTGAGCTCGTTACCTAACTTCTTTTGCCTCCATCGTGTCCTCTGTAGCCACCCCACAGAATTGTGTTACTGGGACTGGGATCATACATGTAAGCACTGGCTCACAGAAAACACCCACATGTTTTTTGGGTGGTGGGAGTGCGTTCCCTGAATCGGAGGAAGCACGTCCTTGTCCTGGGCTTCAGTGACGAGATGCGTCTTTAGGTTAACACCTTGGGCACTCTTAAGGAAACTGAGCTCAAAGCGGAGGCGCCACTGACCCTTCTGGTCATAACCGTGAGCCAGGTATCAGGTAAAATGGGGTGGATGCCGCCTTGCAGAGTTACTGATGATCCCACCATAAACCAGTGCAAAAGAGTCAATGTTGGCTGTTGCCTCTGGGCTGCAAGAAACACATCCACCCCAGACAAGGTAAAGCAAATCGCTTCCGCCTCCTGGAAAACATCAGAAGGAAATCTCAGAACAGTAGCAGAGTGAAGGAGCAAAACTGTCAGAGGCTTTCATTAAGGATGGGTGCAGGGTTGTGCCATCCAGCTAGCACTTGGGGATTTTGCAGAGCCCAGGGAGTGACTGGTGGCATGGAGGCTCTGGAAAGTGCCCAATGCACCGGCAGTTGGGTAATCCCCATATCACAGAGGCCCAAGGTATCAATAGAAGGGGATGGCATCATCAAATCTCAGAGTTGGGAGAAATCCCAGAGGTCCCACCAGATGCATGAATAGCTCCTACCTTCTAGGACAGTGGTCACATCAACATCTGCTTGTGCAGCCCAGTGGAGAGTAGTTCACTATCTCTTTGGTAGTTCATCTTGTTTATGTACGTCTCTGATTGCTAGTTCTCTCTTAAATTAAGAAAAATCTGCTTATAGTTCTAGCTCTGGTTCTAGTTCTGCTCTGTGGTAGCACACAAACAAGGCTCCTAACACATACTAGTTTTCTAGACATTTGAAATCAGTTCCCATCCCCTCCGAGCCTTCTCATCACCAGGACAAACAGCTCTATCTCCTTCTATTGTGTCTCGGTGATCTGAACTCTCTCCACCACCCTCAGGATTCTTCTCTTGACCTTCTCTTTCTAGAAATAAAACAAAATCACCCAGGTACCCCACAACCAGAAAAACAAAAACAACTTTGAATTCGCTTGTGTTCCTTATCCACTCTTTAGCTCTGTGCTGACACTCTCTTATATAGTTGGTATCATAGCATTTGGGGGATGCTACTGTCTTCACATCATGTGGTGGATTAAAATGGCCACAAATTCTTTGCTACTCTTTGCACCAAGAGTTGGAGCCTATTTCTCCACCCCTTGAATCTGGGCTGGCCTTTTGATTTGCTTTGGCCAGAACATAGCAGAGGTGATGTCTCAAGAGACCTAGCAGGTCCCACTTTGGTCCTCTTGGGATTCTGGCCTGAGACCACCATGCTGAGAAGAAGTCCAGGATATGAGAGCCGGTGGAAAGAGAGGCCCATTTCTTTCAAACATTCCAGCCATCGCACCCGAGGCCCCAGACACACAAGTGAGGCCATTTTGTTGCATCAAGCCCAGGATGCAGCTGCATGAATGGGGCCAGGAGAGACGAACATAAGAATTGCACTTTCAACCCACAGAATGGTAAAAGAATAAATTGTTCATGTTTTAAGCTACTAAATTTTGAGGGGTTTATTATGCAGCAGTAGAAAACTGATATTTTTATAGCAGAAATCATTCACTGAGTGTTTTTACTCTACACTCACCCACAAGGGTTTTTCCCCTTGCAATAGTGAAATATTTATCTACCGACCTTCTCCCCTTAGGTGTCCTCAGCTTAGGGCCTCCTGCCCTGTGGGGAGAGAGTCCAGCTATCTTCTTTTGCCAATCAGCTGCATCACTAAGAACACATGCCCAGCATGGGAATGAGCTGCTCAAGCCAGGAAACTAGACCCCTATTTTAAGTGACAGTTGTCATAGAAAAACAGAATGTCTGAAACTGACATCAGGAATAGGGTGTTATTCAGCGGCTGGTATCTTATTGCCTGATACTGGGAGGAAGTTACAAGCCAAAGGAAAACACAATAGCATATGGAAGAGGCCAAGTGGTAGACTCTCTGTGGAGTCAAGAGAGGAACAAAATACTAACTTCCATTGCCAAGAAGTTCCTTTTTCTTTCTTTCTTTCTTTCTTTTTTCAATATCTTTCTTTGGGTCTTTGGATTTCCAGGTAGCAAGACCTTAACAGAACTATAGAAATCAATTCATTTCAACAAACAATTCTGAGCATCTATTAAGTGCCACACCCTGCGGATGGGGAGGCAATGAAAAACAACACAGTTTCTGCCCTCAAGGAGGTCAGTTCAGAGTGGTTCAAATCCAGAAGACTTCATCGCAAGTAGCAAGGCTTGTAAATATGTCAAGATATCTGCTGTAGCTGTGATGCTTTG